>NC_135238.1:237677573-238305698 GCF_051348905.1 Ranitomeya variabilis
CACATTGATCATTAATTTCATGGTTTCAAAAGAGAAAATCACTTATATGATGTTAAAGAGCAGAGCAAAGAGGTTCCCTGCATAAAATATTCACATTCTGCGCTGCACGAGAGGTAAATACATAATGTACTATGAAACTATCGATTGTGTAGGGCGCAGTGATGACTGCATAGAGGTGTGCACTTTATGGCATTCTGCTGACCGGCGTTAGTAGAATAGAAATATGCTGAATTACAGCAAAACCTGGAGATGAGCGAATCTTTTCACAGTTTAAGGCCAGTCTCACACGTCCAGATAATTCCGGTACCGGAAAAATCGGTACCGGAATTGTCCGTGTGCCCGTGCGTTTCTGTGGCACATCAGTGTGGCACACGTGCGGCACACGTGTGCCGACTGGGTACCACACGCACCGTGCAGGAGACAGCGCTAGAGATAAGCGCTGTCCCCCCCACATGGTGCTGAAGCCGCCATTCATATCTTCTCTCCAGCAGCGTTTGCTGTAGAGAAGATATGAATAATCCTTTTTTTTTT
Source organism: Ranitomeya variabilis (assembly GCF_051348905.1). Taxonomy (NCBI): domain Eukaryota; kingdom Metazoa; phylum Chordata; class Amphibia; order Anura; family Dendrobatidae; genus Ranitomeya; species Ranitomeya variabilis. Next base: position 237,678,105 of record NC_135238.1, read on the forward strand.
TGTTTCTCGTGTTTAACATAAAGATCCATGTCCCCACCCCCTGTGCGCCCGCCCGCTGTTATTAAAATACTCACCCTCCTCCCTCGCAGTGTCCTGTCCTGGCTGCACCTTCTACTGTATGAGCGGTCACGTGGGGCCGCCGATTACAGTCATGAATATGCGGCTCCACCTCCCATAGGGGTGGAGCCGCATATTCATTTCTGTAATGGACGGCCCCACGTGACCGCATACAGGAGAAGCTGTGGCCAGGACAGGACACTGCGAGGGAGGCGGGTGAGTATTTTAATAACAGTGGGCGGGCGCACAGGGGGTGGGGACATGGATCTTTATGTTAAACATGAGAAACAAAAAAAAAAAGGATTATTCATATCTTCTCTGCAGCAAACGCTGCTGGAGAGAAGATATGAATGGCGGCTTCAGCACCACGTGGGGGGGACAGCGCTTACTGTAGCGCTGTCTCCTGCACGGCACACGGACTGCACACGGACAACGTCCGTGTGCGGTACGTGTTTTACACGGACCCATTGACTTTAAAGGGTCCGTGTAATACGTGCGCTCCCACGATCACTGACATGTCTCCGTGTTTGGCACACGGAGACACGGTCCGCAAAAAATCAATGACATCTGCACAGATGCATTGATTTTAATGTGTCTACGTGTGTCAGTGTCTCCGGTACGTGAGGAAACTGTCACCTCACGTACCGGAGCCACTGATGTGTGAAACTGGCCTAAGGCTGCGGTCACACGTTCAGTATTTGGTCAGTATTTTACATCAGTATTTGGAAGCGAAAACCAGGAGTGGGTGATAAATGCAGAATTGTGGAGCATATGTTTCTTTAATACTTCTCCTCTGATCGTTCCTCTCCTGGTTTTGGCTTAAAAATACTGATAGTGTGACCGCAGGCTTAAATTCACCATCTTCAGCACATTTTTCCCCAAAATTGTATTTGCAGCAAATGTATTCACTGCAAATTGCAAGTTCTCCAACAGCCTTGAAAGACCAGTGTAAGGGTATGTGTCCACGTTCAGGAAACGCTGCATTTCTGACGCAGTGTTGAGCCGCAGCGTCAAAAACGCAGCGTCCAAATGTTACAGCATAGTGGAGGGGATTTAATGAAATCCCGTCTCCACTGTGCATTAAAAAACGCATGCGTTTTTCTCGCAAAAACGCACATGCGTTGCGTTTTTTCAGAACGCAGCATGTTGCTACAATGAGCAAAACACGCAGGAACACCGCAGGTGACCTCCCAGTGACCTCAGGTGCATTTTTGGTCAGGATTTTACCTGCATAAAATCCTGACCAAAGCCTGAAGCAATCCTGAACGTGGACACATACCCTAAGGGTATGTTTCCACGTTCAGGAAACGCTGCTTGTTTGACGCTGCGCAGAGCTGCAGCGTCAAACAAGCAGCGTCCAGATGTTCCAGCATAGTGGAGGGGATTTTATGAAATCCCGTCTCCACTATGCGTGGAAACCTGCACGCGGCGGCCCTGCGACTCCGGACATGCTGCGCGTCTTTTCAGATCGCAGCATGTCCGTACACCTTGCGGGGACGCAGCGTCCCCGCAAGGCATATCACAGGGCGCTATGGGAGAGAGCGATCATCCCGGATGTGAAGAGTTAACACATCTGGCATGATCGCGTCCCATTAAGGGGGCGGGGCTTAGCGCCGAGCGGCTTCGCCGCTGCGGTGATACCGCCGCCCATCTGTACCGTGGAGACGTACCCTAACACTCTGGAGTCTCCTAGGACTGTAATCAAACCCTTTATTAATGCACACACAGCCTCAGTAATGTTCATGTATGACTATGGGCAAATGGATGGAAGCTTTTCATCACTGCTGTGCTGACACACACTATGTGTAATGTTTATTCAGTGTTTTCTGGCTTTCTCTCATCTCTATTGCTGAGCTGTGACCTGTGACATCCTCTTGCTATCACCCTAAAATGGCTGCAGCATTACCGGCTTTGGCTTTAGTTTTTAGGCTAGGTTCACACTGGGTGTTTTGGCAGCATTTTTTTTTTTATACTTTTTTTATGCAAACTTTCAGCTGTGTTTTACAGTATCGGCAAAGTCTATGAGATTTCAGAAATCTCCTGCACACACATTGTTTTTTGTTCTCGGGATTTTGTTCTTTGCATGTTTTTTTGTACAATGGAGCATGCCACTTCTTTCAGCGTTTTTTCAGCTTTTTTCACCCATTGAAATTAATTGGTGCTGAGAAACAATAAAAACGCACCAAAATCGCAGGTATCAGGTTTTGCTGCGTTTTTTTGTGTCAAAACCTGATTTTATAGAATAGGACTTTTTTTTTAATACTAAACTTTATCAGCATGAAGAAGAGACAAATCTAGCATGCCAAAACTGCAGCAAAAAACGCACAAAAAATCCAGCAAAAAAGCAAGAAAACCAACAAAGAAAATCTGCTTTTTTCTCTGTAGCTTCTTTCCTACCAAGTGAGCAGGTTTTGCTTCAGAAAAAAAAAACACACTGAAAAAACGCCTAGTGTGTCAAATTTCCCAGTGGACACTTTCGGGACTAATTTTTTCAATTATTTAATCATATGTATCTTGGTTAATAATAATTTTAGAATTTTAGAACAATTCAAATAAGAATCCATCTGTGAACACTTTGTGCCGGAGAGTTTATAACTTTTTTGTCTTTCTATTTCTGACCTTAACTGTGTTGAATTATGACCACCGACCAGATCAAAGTTCAGGCCTTATGTGGTCACATATCTGATATGAAGTGTTCAGAAAAAAAAAAAAACAAGTAGAAGAGTTACAAACTCCCCTGCAGAAATAGCTCACTGACAAATTCCCAGTTAACTCATTCCACAGCCAGCAATATGCAAAGAAAAAAAGAGCCTGTAAAAAGCCAAATGATGAAAAATATTTAATGAAACTCAAAAGTTAAATATTTGTTATCCAAAGTTCATGCAGTTGAAGAAACATTGCACCGAAGGATCCCATATAGTATAATTAGCACTGCTCAGCAGACAATGTGACCAGGGAGGTGTGAGAATTAACTGCACAGGGAGGGGTCTGGCCATCTGTGACCCAGGGGACCTTGGTACTTTTCATTTTGTGATTATTAGGGGTCCCTTAGGCCAGACCCCCACTCATCATATTTTTGCATACAACAATAAGAAAGTGAGAATAACCCTTTAATGTAACATTAGAAATAGATATTTCTCCTATTCCACTACAATTAATTTCAGGTAAAAATGTGTTTGTTTTGTTTTTTATTATTTATTATTATTATTATTATTATTATTTATTTATATAGCACCATTAATTCCATGGTGCTGTACATGAGAAGGGGTTATATACAGGGTTATAAATATCATTTACAGTAAACACGTTTACAGTGACAGACTGGTACAGAGGGGAGAGGACCCTGTCCTTGTAGACTTACATTCTTTTTTCTAAGGAAACTTCACATTTAATATCGCCGGCTCTGCTTTATCACAAATAAATACCAATTATGACTTGTATTGTTTAAGATTATTGTACTTGTTTTTATTATGTACACCCCTCCTCACTTGTAAAGCGCCATGGAATAAATGGCGCTATAATAATAAATAAAAATAATAATCTGCCCAGAATGGAAGATCTATTAGCAAGTTGGCGCATAAGATTTGGAGAAAATTAAAAACTACGAAGAAGTTAATAAAAAGTTTATCATTTTTATCAGTAGATTGTTGTAGAAAAAGCAAAGTGAAATTCCAGCTGTCGGTAAAGGACGTTCCTCTCGTAGAAGCCACGCGGCGCGGACAATGGCAAACACAAAGAATATAGTTACATGGATCTGACAACTTTTGCGTCTGATACATTTTCTAAATTCAGAAGAGAAGATTCAATTAACATCTACTAAATTCGCCGCAAATAAAATCTGACGGGATTAAAATAAAAGCAATAAACTATTATTCTCACCTGTTTTTGGTCCTCCCCATGTCTGTGCCCCCTGCAGCTCCCGGCAGTGGCGTACACACCATGTATGCGACGGGTGCCGCCGCATCCGGGCCCCACGGCCGGGGGGGCCCGGTGCTGCCCGGCCCCATGGTGTGTACGCCACCTATTTTTTTTTTTTTTTTTTTTTTTGTGTTAATTTTTTTTTTTGCTCGGGTCGGGGAGGGCGCGCGCGCGGCGAGGCGACAGGGCTTTGCTGTCGGGCCCTGTCGGAGATGAGCGTGTGGGGAAGCAGGAAGCTTCCCCACGGTGCTGCGCTGCAGTTGGAGGGGGAAGGTCACATAGGGGGCGCGGTGATCTCATTTCCGAGCGACCGGAAGTGACGTCACCGTGCACCCTTTGCGACCGACGGCTGCTCGCTCCTGGAGAGTGTCAGCGGGGCGGCTCTGCGTGTCTGGGTCCACGGCCTGGTGTCCGTGCAGCGGAGCACAGTGGGTGAGTAGCGGCTCCGCTCTCTGCTGATTATCCTCCCCTCTCCCAGCGCATTCTCCTCCCTCTGATCCTGCCTGGACCTCTCTTCCTGGATCCCTCTTCCTCCCTGTGGGATCTGCTGGGATCCCTCCTTGCGCCATCTCTGGCAGTGACCTCTGATCTCTCCGCTGCGCCGGTGGGAACACTTAGGAAGTTGTCACTTGTTGTAAAGATGAGCAAACTATGTCCCAGTATGTAGCAGAGCTGGGAGTGCTGGGATCACTGGGAGCTCGGTGCATCAGGAGAACTGTGCTGCATTACCGGGGGAGAAGTGTGGGAAGCATGAGTCTGCACAACCAGTCTGCTCCAATGGATGATTGTACTACGCCACAGCAGCTGAGAGAGACATTGTACTCTGCATTATCCTAGCTCCTAGTTGGCTGACAAGTAGGTGCTATAAGAGGTTATAAGGGGTCCCCTCTAGGACCCTCGCCCACATGTACATGCCATAAGAGAGAATATAAGGGGTCCTATAAGGCAGGCAGCCCCTCTGGGACCCTCACCTACATGTACATGCCATAAGAGAGAATATAAGGGGTCCTATAAGGCAGACAGCCCCTCTAGGACCCTCACCCACATGTACATGCCATAAGAGAGAATATAAGGGGGTCCTATAAAGCCCCTCTAGGACCCTCACCTACATGTAGATGCCCTAAGAGAGAATATAAGGGGGTCCTATAAGACAGGCAGCCCCTCTGGGACCCTCACCTACATGTAGATGCCCTAAGAGAACATATAAGGGGTCCTATAAAGCCCCTCTAGGACCCTCACCTACATGTAGATGCCCTAAGAGAGAATATAAGGGGGTCCTATAAGACAGGCAGCCCCTCTGGGACCCTCACCTACATGTAGATGCCCTAAGAGAACATATAAGGGGTCCTATAAAGCCCCTCTAGGACCCTCACCTACATGTACATGCCCTAAGAGAACATATTAGGGGTCCTATAAAGCCCCTCTAGGACCCTCACCTACATGTAGATGCCCTAAGAGAACATATTAGGGGTTCTATAAAGCCCCTCTAATTTGTGTTATTTACATTATAGGTTGCCACATCTCAATATTTGCGGAATGTTTGGCCACAGTTTTGGTTTTGAGTTCAAGTTTCAGAAGTTTAGAATGTTTCCAAGTTTTTCTGTTATTTTCAAGTTTGGGAGTTTTTGCTGGGAACACCACCATTCTCTGTTGTTCAAAGTTCCAGGTAATGTTTATCATACTAAAGTGAATAAATGTTTAGGATCACACTGTATTGGGGATGGCAAATAATAATAGTTTCACTTTTTTAGGTTGAATTCATTTTATCTATTACTGCAATGCAATGCTGCTTTCTCCTGCAATGCTGCTTTCTGGTAAGTCTATTTTTTATTGCCTTCGCCATATAAATTAGTAATTGGGGGGGTGTGGCTGTGGAGAGGGTGTGGCTGTGGAGGGGGTGTGGCTGTGGAGGGGGCGTGGCTTAACATGCAAATTTTCGACGCGCTACGCGCGCCACCTGTTCCCCTCCCTTCTTCGGGGGGGGGGGGGCCCTTTGCTCAATTTTGCTATGGGGCCCTGTGAAATCTATGTACGCCCCTGGCTCCCGGCTGACGTCATATACATGCGACTCCCCGTGAGATCGACCAAATGGAGTGCGATCAGCTGCGGAGCCAGAGGGGAGCGACTATGGTGGGACAGGTATGGGGAGGGCAGAGGAAAGGGAAGAATAAGAGGTTATTGAGGGTTTTTTTTAAAGCCATGTTCAGGTTTTAAACTCCTGAGAAATAGCAGAGGAATTTTAGGTCTTTTCTGCAAATCAATTCCCCAAAATTTGGAAGATCAATTCTTTTAGAACTGACTTTCTGATCTTTAATATCTTTAATCTGTTTACTCAGCTGCTCTTTACTAACTAGGGAAGAGCAAATCTTGATTTCCAGTCCGGTCCTCCATGGCAGCCGTCTCTCACCTCTGTGCCCGGCATCCTGGGCGCCTCGGGCATTTACCAGGCTACAGGACTTTATGAGGCCATGGATGCCAGGCACAGCAGTGAAGAGCGGCCGCCGTGGGGGACAGGACTGGACGCAGAACCAGGGAAGCACAAATCCCATTGCTCATCTGTACATGTGACAGATCAGGAATGCACCTTCCATTATGAATCCGTTCACTGCTCGCCCTGTAACCTGCTCCTTTCTTCCATTCACTGCGCCCCGCTGCGCACGGCAGCATCGAGCAAGAGCCGCGACAAGCAACACAATCATTATGACAGTTTTAATCTTGCAGTAATTTCAGAGCTGAAGGCGACAGCAGGACGTCTGTAATAATAGGGGCGAAGCGTCTGTGGCGAAGAGACCGGCGCACGGAACGGCTGCTCCACCCAACCTGCTGGAAGAAAGTGACATTACCTGAGCCGGGAAATATCCATCTAATGGGATAAAAGGGGAGAACCGGCCGTCATGGTGAAGAATCAATCCTGCATCTGGATAACGTCCAGGAGCCCTCCGCATCTCGCCTCGTGTGCAATTTATAAAGCACCGAGTATTGGCAGATCCTGTGTAAAGAGGCGACGGAGAAAAACATTAGTGATTTTCTATTATCACAGACAGACTTGTATGTACAAGAGAGAAATGCATCACTGGAGACACAAAACGCCGCGGCCGGGTCTATAATATCCGTCAGTCAGCGGAACGCAGATCCTCACTGCTCATGGCTTATAACCTGCGGGAGATGGACGAGATACGTGATGTGTTACAGACACAGGTCATATTACACAGAGAAAAGCTCCGGGATGAGGAAATGTAACACAGACTGTTAATATTTAATAAACACAGCCACATAAGTATCAGAGTTACATCTAGTGTTCTAATCCAGAGCTGAGCTCACTATTCTGCTGGTGCAGGCACTGTGTACATACATTACATTACTGATCCTGAGTTACATCCTGTATTATACCCCAGAGCTGCACTCACTATTCTGCTGGTGCAGTCACTGTGTACATACATTACATTACTGATCCTGAGTTACATCCTGTATTATACCCCAGAGCTGCACTCACTATTCTGCTGGTGCAGTCACTGTGTACATACATTGCATTACTGATCCTGAGTTACATCCTGTATTATACCCCAGAGCTGCACTCACTATTCTGCTGGTGCAGTCACTGTGTACAGACATTACTGATCCTGAGTAACCTCCTGTATTACACCCCCAGAGCTGCACTCACTATTCTGCTGGTGCAGTCACTGTGTACATACAGTACATTACTGATCCTGAGTCACATCCTGTATTATACCCCAGAGCTGCACTCACTATTCTGCTGGTGCAGTCACTGTGTACATACATTACATTACTGATCCTGAGTTACCTCCTGTATTATACCCCAGAGCTGCACTCACTATTCTGCTGGTGCAGTCACAGTGTACATACATTACATTACTGATCCTGAGTTACCTCCTGTATTACACCCCCAGAGCTGCACTCACTATTCTGCTGGAGCAGTCACTGTGTACATACATTACATTACTGATCCTGTGTTACATCCTGTATTATACCCCAGAGCTGCACTCACTATTCTGCTGGTGCAGTCACTGTGTACATACATTACTGATCCTGAGTTACATCCTGTATTATACTCCAGAGCTGCACTCACTATTCTGCTGGTGCAGTCACTGTGTACATACATTACATTACTGATCCTGAGTTACCTCCTGTATTATACCCCAGAGCTGCACTCACTATTCTGCTGGTGCAGTCACAGTGTACATACATTACATTACTGATCCTGAGTTACCTCCTGTATTACACCCCCAGAGCTGCACTCACTATTCTGCTGGAGCAGTCACTGTGTACATACATTACATTACTGATCCTGAGTTACATCCTGTATTATACCCCAGAGCTGCACTCACTATTCTGCTGGTGCAGTCACTGTGTACATACATTACATTACTGATCCTGAGTTACATCCTGTATTATACCCCAGAGCTGCACTCACTATTCTGCTGGTGCAGTCACTGTGTACATACATTACATTACTGATCCTGAGTTACATCCTGTATTATACCCCAGAGCTGCACTCACTATTCTGCTGGTGCAGTCACTGTGTACATACATTACATTACTGATGCTGAGTTACATCCTGTATTATACTCCAGAGCTGCACTCACTATTCTGCTGGTGCAGTCACTGTGTACATACATTACATTACTGATCCTGTGTTACATCCTGTATTATACCCCAGAGCTGCACTCACTATTCTGCTGGTGCAGTCACTGTGTACATACATTACTGATCCTGAGTTACATCCTGTATTATACTCCAGAGCTGCACTCACTATTCTGCTGGTGCAGTCACTGTGTACATACATTACATTACTGATCCTGAGTTACATCCTGTATTATACTCCAGAGCTGCACTCACTATTCTGCTGGAGCAGTCACTGTGTACATACATTACATTACTGATCCTGAGTTACATCATGTATTATACCCCAGAGCTGCACTCACTATTCTGCTGGTGCAGTCACTGTGTACATACATTACATTACTGATGCTGAGTTACATCCTGTATTATACTCCAGAGCTGCACTCACTATTCTGCTGGTGCAGTCACTGTGTACATACACACATTAGAGCTCCACAATTAATAATAATAATAATAATAATAATAACTTAAAAGGTGGATAAACATGAACCTGATAAAAGTGCACCAATGTTTTCTTCTCTACATCCAGTGAAATAAACTCTATCAATGTGACTCATTAATTATTACCATAAATACTGAACTGTAATAAATGAGGATTAATTCTGTGCAGATGTTTGCAAGACGTCGAGGATCAGAAGGACTGATTAGAAAAACGTGTCAGGTGGAAGAGGAGTAATGTACTGTACTTCATGTGATTTAGGAAAATGTATTTGTTAATATCTTGTTATAAGCTTCAAAGTTCTGTAAATCTTATATTCAAAACATTTCTTTCTAGTGATCTAAGCTCTGATTCTTCTAATTCTAAGCAGAGATACATGATAAGATGTGGTGGCTGCAGACAGGATCTTATCATATATCTCTGTATACAGGGAGCTCCCCCTAGTGGTGACTGCAGACAGGATCTTATCATGTATCTCTGTATACAGGGAGCTCCCTCTAGTGGTGACTGCAGACAGGATCTTATCATGTATCTTTGTATACAGGGAGCTCCCCCTAGTGGTGACTGCAGACAGGATCTTATCATGTATCTCTGTATACAGGGAGCTCCCCCTAGTGGTGACTGCAGACAGGATCTTATCATGTATCTTTGTATACAGGGAGCTCCCCCTAGTGGTGACTGCAGACAGGATCTTATCATGTATCTCTGTATACAGGGAGCTCCCCCTAGTGGTGACTGCAGACAGGATCTTATCATGTATCTTTGTATACAGGGAGCTCCCCCTAGTGGTGACTGCAGACAGGATCTTATCATGTATCTTTGTATACAGGGAGCTCCCCCTAGTGGTGACTGCAGACAGGATCTTATCATGTATCTCTGTATACAGGGAGCTCCCCCTAGTGGTGGCTGCAGGCAGGATCTTATCATGTATCTCTGTATACAGGGAGCTCCCCCTAGTGGTGGCTGCAGACAGGATCTTATGTATCTCTGCATACAGGGAGCTCCGCCTAGTGGTGGCTGCAGACAGGATCTTATCATGTATCTCTGTATACAGGGAGCTCCCCCTAGTGGTGGCTGCAGACAGGATCTTATCATGCATCTCTGTATGCAGGGAGCTCCCCCTAGTGGTGGCTGCAGACATGATCTTATCCTGTTTCTCTGTATACAGGGAGCTCCCCCTAGTGGTGACTGCAGACAGGATCTTATGTATCTCTGCATACAGGGAGCTCCCCCTAGTGGTGGCTGCAGACAGGATCTTATCATGAATCTCTGTATACAGGGAGCTCCCCCTAGTGGTGACTGCAGACAGGATCTTATGTATCTCTGCATACAGGGAGCTCCGCCTAGTGGTGACTGCAGACAGGATCTTCTCATGTATCTCTGCATACTGGGAGCTCCCCCTAGTGGTGGCTGCAGACAGGATCTTATCATGCATCTCTGTATACAGGGAGCTCCCCCTAGTGGTGGCTGCAGACATGATCTTATCCTGTTTCTCTGTATACAAGGAGCTCCCCCTAGTGGTGCCTGCGGACAGAATCTTGTCCTGTATCTCTGTATACAGGGAGCTCCCCTTAGTGGTGACTGCAAATGGGATCTTATCACGTATCTCTGTATACAGGGAGCTCCCCCTAGTGGTGACTGCAGACAGGATCTTATCATGTATCTCTGTATACAGGGAGCTCCCCCTAGTGGTGACTGCAGACAGGATCTTATCATGTATCTCTGTATACAGGGAGCTCCCCCTAGTGGTGTCTGCAGACAGGATCTTATGTATCTCTGTATACAGGGAGCTCCCCCTAGTGGTGACTGCAGACAGGACCGTATCATGTGTCTCTGTACACAGGGAGCTCCCCCTAGTGGTGGCTGCAGACAGGATCTTATCATGTATCTCTGCATACTGGGAGCTCCCCCTAGTGGTGACTGCAGACAGGAAGTTATCATGTATCTCTGTATACAGGGAGCTTCCCCTAGTGGTGACTGCAGACAGGATCTTATCATGTATCTCTATATACAAGGAGCTCCCCCTAGTGGTGACTGCAGACAGGATCTTATCATGTATCTCTATATACAGGGAGCTCCCCCTAGTGGTGGCTGCAGACAGGATCTTATCATGTATCTCTATATACAAGGAGCTCCCCCTAGTGGTGGCTGCAAACAGAATCTTATCATGTATCTCTATATCCAGGGAGCTCCCCCTAGTGGTGACTGCAGACAGGATCTTATCATGTATCTCTGTATACAGGGAGCTCCCCCTAGTGGTGGCTGCAGACAGAATCTTATCATGTATCTCTGTATACAGGGAGCTCCCCCTAGTGGTAACTGCAGACAGGATCTTATCATGTATCTCTATATACAAGGAGCTCCCCCTAGTGGTGGCTGCAGACAGAATCTGATCATGTATCTCTATATACAGGGAGCTCCCCCTAGTGGTGGCTGCAGACAGAATCTTATCATGTATCTCTATATACAGGGAGCTCCCCCTAGTGGTGGCTGCAGACAGGATCTTATCATGTATCTCTATATACAAGGAGCTCCCCCTAGTGGTGGCTGCAGACAGAATCTTATCATGTATCTCTATATACAGGGAGCTCCCCCTAGTGGTGGCTGCAGACAGGATCTTATTATGTATCTCTGTATACAGGGAGCTCCCCCTAGTGGTGGCTGCAGACAGGATCTTATCATGTATCTCTGTATACAGGGAGCTCCCCCTAGTGGTGGCTGCAGACAGGATCTTATCACTTCTCTGTATACATGGAGCTCCCCCTAGTGGTGGCTGCAGACACGATCTTATTATGTATCTCTGTATACAGGGAGCTCCCCCTAGTGGTGACTGCAGACAGGATCTTATCATGTATCTCTGTATACAGGGAGCTCCTCCTAGTGGTGGCTGCAGACAGGATCTTATCATGTATCTCTGTATACAGGGAGCTCCCCCTAGTGGTGACTGCAGACAGGATCTTATCATGTATCTCTGTATACAGGGAGCTCCCCCTAGTGGTGACTGCAGACAGGATCTTATCATGTATCTCTGTATACAGGGAGCTCCCCCTAGTGGTGACTGCAGACAGGATCTTATCATGTATCTCTGTATACAGGGAGCTCCCCCTAGTGGTGACTGCAGACAGGATCTTATCATGTATCTCTGTATACAGGGAGCTCTCCCTAGTGGTGGCTGCAGACAGGATCTTATCATGTATCTCTGTATACAGGGAGCTCCCTATAGTGGTGGCTGCAGGCAAAATCTTAAAGAAGTTGTCCACTACTATAACTTTTTTTTCATAAATCTTGCTATATTATGTGCCACTGAAAACATCTACTGTGTTTATTTTAGCAATATTACCTTTTATCATGCTGTAGCAGCACATCTTTAGTGCTGGATCCAGCTCTCATGGGGTTAATCGACAACTTCCTTTCTCCTGAGTTATTGTGCTCTAATACTACAAGTTCCATGATGCATTGCACTGCTACTAAGCACGAACCTACCACACCCACTCCAAAACACACCCCAACCCCTCCCTCCTCTCCCCCCTCTATCTTCAAAAAGATTTGTGATGTCATTTCTGTCCAACCTCCTCTTTTACATTTGTCCAACCCACACTCCATTACACACAGATAGATGGATGGATAGATAACAAATAGATAGATAAATGAATACATACAGATATATCTATGTCTATTTCTATATATATGTCCATATCCATGTTTCTAAACCCCTTCACCCCTGGAGCTTTTTTCGTTTATCGCTCCCCTTCTTAGTGCACAACCAATGTAAGTCTATGGGAGCCGCAGACTTGTTGTGCACATGCTGCGGAAAAAGCCGCACCGAAACGCAGCTTTTTTTTCCCGCAGCATGTCACTTCTTTTGTGCAGCGTTTCTGCACCTTTAGACTTTCATTGAGTCGGGCACATCCGCAGCAAAACCGCAGATGTAAAAAAGATCTGCAGTTTTGCTGCTGATGTGGGTCCGAGAAACGCTGCAGTTCGGGAGGAGGGAAGTGTGTGGGCAGAATGTGGGCGGTGACTGTGTGCGTGTATGTGTACGTGGGTCTGCGGGCTGTTCGTGTGTGTGCGGGGCTGTTCGGGTGTGTGCGGGACTGTTCGGGTGTGTGAGGGGCTTTTCGGGTGGGTGCCTGGCTGTTCGGGTGTGTGCGGGGCTGTTCGGGTGTGTGCGGGGGGTCTTTTGGGGTGTGTGTGCAGGCATCATCCGATGGGACTACAAGCACGCAGCATCCAATCTGCAGCTAATTCGGATGTAATCTGGACAGTGGACACACACCCTACGTTATCCATACATCTATAAATAGATATATCTATCCAGATATATCTATAGATAGATATATGAATAGATAGATGTATGCATCTATAGATTTATCTATATGTAGATCTGTCTATCCATTTCATCTATCATCTATCTGTCTATCTGTGTGTAATGGAGTGTGGGTTGTACAAATGTAAAAGAGGAGGTTGGACAATAATGACATCACAAATCTTTTTTTTTTTTGTTCAATAATACATCTTTATTTAGCTTTCAAAAACGCACCAATAAGCATAAAAACCGCACCAAGTGCATCAAAACTGCACCAAAAACTGCATCAAAACCGCACCAAAAACTGCATAAAAAACCGCACCAAAAACTGCATAAAAACGCATCAAAACTGCACCAAAAACTGCATCAAAACCGCACCAAAAACTGCATCAAAACCGCACCAAGAACTGCATCAAAAACGCACCAAAAACAGCATCAAAAACTGCACCAAAAACTGCATCAAAACCGCACCAAGAACTGCATCAAAACCGCACAAAAAACTGCATCAAAAACGCATCAAAACTGCACCAAAAACTGTATCAAAGCCGCACCAAAGACTGCATCAAAACCGCAACAAAAACTGCATCAAAACTGCACCAAAAACTGCATCAAAACCGCAACAAAAACCGCAAAAAAATCGCAACTAAAACTGCATCAAAACCGCACCAAAAACTGCATCAAAACAGCACCAAAACTGCACCAGGTTTTGATGCAGTTTTTGGTGCAGTTTTGATGCTGTTTTTGGTGCGTTTTTTTGCACTGTTTTGATGCAGTTTTTGGAAATAAATTAACGTAAAATGTGCATGATTTGAATGGAAACATGCATGAAAAAAATGGATTCTGAGGCCGGATTCATCATTTCACATCTCAGTTTCATACGTTTTTCGCCGAATCCATCGCTGTGGGTTTTTTCGCCAGACAGAAAAACCGTTCCTCTGTATGTGTTTTCCGTCCGGCGGAAACAGCTTTTTTGACGGATCCGGCAAAAAACGAATGAAACGTGTGGCCATCAGGCGCAGTCCGGCGCTAATACAATTCTATGAGAAAAAACGGAGCCGGCTGGAAAAAAGGATCCGTTTTTTTCAAAACTCGCCGGGTTGTGCCTGACGGCAAAAACCTGATGTGTGAAAGCAGCTTGATATCTGGATAGGTACATCTATGTATCTATAGCTATATCTATCTATAAATATATCTATAGATAGATATATCCATAGATATATAATAGAAAGGCCGATGTTTCTAAGGCTACTTTCACAACTGCGTTTTTAGCAATCCGTCGCAATCTGTCTTTTTGGGAAAAAAACGGATCTTGCAAATGTGCTCGCAGGATGCGTTTTTTACCCATAGACTTGTATTACTGACGGATCGCAACTGATGGCCACATGTCGCGTCCTGTTGTGATTTTGCTTTTTGCTCCCTCTAGTGGTCATTAGTGATTTGACTCTGGAGCGTCTGTCTTTTCCTATATCCTCACCTGGGCCGTTAGTTCAGGGGCGTTGCTATATAAGCTCCCTGGACCTTCAGTTCAATGCCTGGCATCGTTGAAATCAGAGCTAATCTGTTGTGCTCTTGTCCTCTGATCCTGGTTCCTGTTTTTCAAGCTAAGTCTGCTTCTTTGCTTTTTGCTTTTGTTTTGTTTGGTATTTTTGTCCAGCTTGTTCCTATCTGTATCCTGACCTTTGCTGGAAGCTCTAGGGGGCTGGTGTTCTCCCCCCGGACCGTTAGACGGTTCGGGGGTTCTTGAATCTCCAGCGTGGATTTTTATAGGGTTTTTGTTGACCAGATAAGTTATCTTGCTATATTCTGCTATTAGTAAGCTGGCCTCTCTTTGCTGAACCTGGTTCATTTCTGTGTTTGTCATTTCCTCTTACCTCACCGTTATTATTTGTGGGGGGGCTTGTATCTTGCTTTGGGGTCCCTTTCTCTGGAGGCAAGAGAGGTCTTTGTTTTCTTCTCCTAGGGGTAGTTAGATTCTCCGGCTGGCGCGAGTCATCTAGCGATCACCGTAGGCATGATCCCCGGCTACTTCTAGTGTTGGCGTTAGGAGTAGCTATTTGGTCAACCCAGTTACCACAGCCCTATGAGCTGGATTTTTGTATCTTGCAGACTTACACGTTCCTCTGAGACCCTGTTCACTGGGGTCATAACAGCGTCCGTCGTGCAACGGATCCGTCGTGTTTTGGCGGACCGTTGGCATGAAAAAACGTTCAAGTGAACTTTTTTTGTCCGTCGCGTCCGCCATTTTCTACCGCGCATACGCGGCCAAAACTCCGCCCCCTCCTCCCCGGACTTCAGAATGGGCAGCGGATGCGTTGAAAAACTGCATCCGCTGCCCACATCGTGCACAAATTTCACAACGCGCGTCGGTACGTAGGCCCGATGCATAGCGACCGACCCGTACCGACGCAAGTGTGAAAGAGGCCTTAATGAGCGTTTAATTTAATTAAAAAAGCGGAAAAAAAGGCATGGGCTCCCGTGCAATTTTCTGCACCAGAGGGGGAAAGCTGATGGCCGGGGGCCAATATTTGTAGCCTGCTATGAATATCAGTCCGCAGCTGTCTGCGTAGCCTTTACTGGCTATTAAAATAGGGGGACCCCCCAAAAAAATGACGTGGGGTCCCCCTATATTTTATAGCCAGAAAGGCTACGCAGACAGCTGCGGGCTGATATTCATAGCCTAGAGAGGGGCCTTGGATATTGGCCCCCCCGGCTACAAATACCAGTCCGCAGCCGCCCCGGAAATGGCGCATCTGTAAGATGCGCCAATTCTGGCACTTAGCCCCTCTCTTCCCACTCCCGTGTAGTGGTGGGATATGGGGTAATAAGGGGTTAATGTCACCTTGCTATTGTAAGGTGACATTAAGCCGGGTTAATAACGAAGAGGCGTCAATAAGACTCCTATCCATTATTAATCCAATACTAATAAAGGGTTAATAAAACACACACATTAGGAAAAAAGTATTTTAATATTCTTCATTTAACCATACTTACCATACTTCAGCACCTGCTAAAAACGTAAAATAATAAACCGTATACTACCTGTCCGCCGTAGTCCAACTAATAACGAGTGTCCCACGACGACCTCCCCTATAGAACAGTGACATCGGGTGAAAATTTCTCACACAGCAATGCCAAAAGTGAGACTAGGGACTATTTTCTCATAGGGGCGTAGGAATACATTGTGAGGAATACATTGTGGAAGGATACCTTCCATCATTGTGTTCCTGGAGCCCCTGGAGAGCAGTCGCATCGCTGATGCTTCTGCTCTCCACGGGAGATCGTCGAGGGACACTCGTTTTAATTGGATTTCTGCGGATCAGGGAGTATAGTGTTTGTTTATTATTTTAATATTTTTTACAGATGACACTGGCTTCGTGGATCAAGGTGACAAGTGATGGTGAGTATGTACTCTGTTATATGTACTGTATGTATGTACTGTATGTGGCATGTTGCATGTCGCATGTCACATGTTGCATGTCGTCGCATGTTGCATATCGCACGTCATCGCATGCAGCATGCCGCATGTCGTATGTTGCATGTCGCATGGTGCATGTCATTGCATGATGCATATCATCGCATGTCGCATGTTGCATGTTATCGCATGTCACATGCTGCATGTCATCGCATGTTGCATGTCGTCGCATGTTGCATGTCGCATGTCATCGCATGTTGCATGCTGCATGTCATTGCATGTTGCATGTCATATGTCGCATGTTGCATGTCGTCGCTTGGTGCATGTCATCGCATGTTGCATGTCGTCGCATGTTGCATGTCGCATGTCATCGCATGTTGCATGCTGCATGTCATTGCATGTTGCATGTCATATGTCGCATGTTGCATGTCGTCGCTTGGTGCATGTCATCGCATGTTGCATGTCATATGTCGCATGTTGCATGTCGTCGCATGGTGCATGTCGCATGGTGCATGTCATCGCATGTTGCATGTCGTCGCATGGTGCATGTCATCGCATGTTGTCACATGTCGCATGACATCACATGGTGCATGTCACATGTTGCATGTCGTTGCATGTCGTATGTTGCATGACACCGCATGTTGCACGTCATCGCATGGTGCATGTCGCATGGTGCATGTCATCGCTTGTTGCATGTCATCGCATGTTGCATGTCATATGTCGCATGTTGCATGATGTCTCATGGTGCATGTCATCGCATGTTGCATGTCGTCGCATGGTGCATGACATCGCATGGTGCATGTTGCATGTCGTTGCATGTCGTATGTTGCATGTCGCCGCATGTTGCACGTCATTGCATGGTGCATTTCGCATGGTGCATGTCACAAGTTGCATGTCGTCACATGGTGCATGTTGTCACATGTCGCATGTAATCGCATGTTGCATGTCATCGCATGTCACATGTTGCATGTCGTCGCATGTTACATGTCATCGCATGTTGCATGTCGCATGTTGCATGTCATCGCATGGTGCATGTCGTTGCATGTTGTCACATGCCGCATGTCGTATGTTGCATGTCGCCGCATGTTGTTGCATGGCGCATGTCACATGTTGCATGTCATCGCATGTCGTATGTTGTATGTCGCAAGTCGCATGTTGTCACATGTTGCATGTCACATGTTACATGTCACATGGTGTGTGTTGTATGTATGTATGTACTGTATATGTGTGTGTGTTTTTTTTTTTTACATTAAACACATTAGCCAGATGATGGGACTACTACTGTCATGTGTCACTCACTGTCACTGTAGCAGGCATAGCCCGATGGGACTTGTAGTCCCATCGGACGATGCCTGCACACAGAGACACACAGCAATGACCCCCCCGCAACAGACCCCAGCTCCGCCCGCACATCCTGGCGCCAGCACGCAGACCCCCGCGCTCGCACATCACATCGTGATCGGACGTACACATCCCTGCCTAGCCCCACCCGCCCCCAGCACAGCCCCGCAGGCAGCCCCCAGCACAGCCCCGCAGGCAGCCCCAGCCCCGCCCACCGCCCAGTCACTCTTGATGAGTGACGGCTGTCTGTGGAGGCCGGGTCACTCCTGCTGCTGACGTCACGTCAATTTCCAGAGTCTGGAAATTGATGTGACGTCGGCAGAAATAAGCGGCGACTGCAGCCTGGGGGTCACGTGACCCGGACTCAGCCGCCAGAATAGCGCCGCTCACAGGCGAAAACGGCAACGGAAGATATTTGCACAATTCATTAGGGGCCCCGGGGGGATACATTGGGGGGTTAACTGAAAGTAGTGGACAACCCCTTTAACATGTATCCACCCATTGTTCCAATAACGGTGCTTTATCTATAATATTTTGTCCCATATCCATTCTGTGACAGATGTTCCGTGTTCTCTCCTTGGCCCTCAGTTTTTGCACTATCTGGACTTCTGCTTGGAGATAAACTTGTCTCATAATGAACTTTTGCTGATTAATGTGACTTTTATGCACTTTTGGCCTCAGTATTGATAAATGCTTCGGAGCAGGCGTTCCTCTTCTCTGTCTCTCTCGCACTTTCACAATCTGTAAGTTCAATTTCAGGCAGTGGAAAAGCAATTGCAATAAAACATGTGGCGTGTGGATTATCATAGGGCTTCACAGCCATTTATGGGACTCGGAGACATTTCCTGCACATTATCTCTGACTTTATGAAATGTCTTCTCAGCCGCTGAGGATGTGACCTTTTTTTTTGGCTGCTTTCTGGGTCTCCACAATAAAACACTCGGCAGCTCTACGATACGGAGCTTCTCCACATTCAGTCTTTCTTCCTTCCAGAAATGTCACATTTACCGAGTTTTCTAAATAACAAGTATTCAGCTAAAACATGATAAATGGATGTGTGTATATATATACACATTATGAAATATCCACACAATGCGCAAATGACATGCAGCGCTGATGGCGCGATGAGACAGAAGTAACACTGATGGGTGTAAGAAGGTTATTTTGTATCAGTTTACTGGGAAAGTGTCAGAGGATTCAGGAGTGTTAGACTGAGATGGAGAATTGGAATGATCTGCAGTTCTCTGCGCTGGCTCAGTGGGTACAGAACCCATCTAGGGCTATAGAAATATATAATTATCGTAGAATGTACATCACTGACACTAATAATATGAAACGTTTGGAAGTGACACTCGTATGATCACCACATTCTGCTGAAACAACCTCAATAGATCGAGAACACCGGAACTACATAGTCACTGGTTAGCTCCTATCTTTTATTGCCTTAGCTGCTGCAGAACTTCATAAGGGTATGTTTCCACGGTCAGGAAACGCTGCTTTTTTGACGCTGCGCAGAGCTGCAGCGTCAAACAAGCAGCGTCTAGATGTTCCAGCATAGTGGAGGGGATTTTATGAAATCCCGTCTCCACTATGCGTGGAAACCCGCACGCGGCGGCCCTGCGACTCCGGACATGCTGCGCGTCTATTCAGATCGCAGCATGTCTGTACACCTTGCGGGGACGCAGCGTCCCCGCAAGGCATATCACAGGGCCCTATGGGACAGAGCGATCATCCCGGATGTGAAGAGTTAACACATCCGGCATGATCGCGTCCCAGAAAGGGGGCGGGGCTTAGCGCCGAGCGGCTTCGCCGCTGCGGCGATACCGCCGACCATCCTGAACGTGGAGACATAGCCTGATACAAAACTTAGGTGCTATATAACCTCATCTTACACACCTCAGCTGCTGCAGAACCTCATAATACACATCATGGCTGCTGCAGAACATCATACAACTCACTTCAGCTGCTGCAGAACCTCATCATGCACACAGCTGCTTGCAGGTCCTTACAGTATACACCTCAGCTGCTGCAGAACCTCATTATGCACATCACAGCTGCTGCAGAACTTTCTAGTACACTGCTCAGTTTGTATACATTCCATAGTCTGCACTTGAGCTGATACATTGTTACAAGCTGTCTATGAATTATACAATTTGTGCCATCCACCTCCTATTCGCCATTGGACAAATCTATCCGGCTGTGCGTTGTGCCATGTTGTGGAATCTTTTATTACCTTCCTTCTATTTACTATATGGAGATTGTATGTTTCATTTTGGTTCTTTTACATGTTTGATCTTCCAGTATTTTCGCTGCTGATTTGTTATTTTGCCGACTTCTCCACTGACTGCATCGTGCCCATGATATACTGGTGGACGCGACCCCCTTTCCCAGTGACCCCATACTCTGTATGGCTGAAGGGTGACCTGTGAGATACATTATGTGCAAGATGTAAATAATTTCCATGCATGGATCCCAAGAGGAACATTAAGGTAAAAGAAGGTGAGTGTTTCCGCACTACTCCAGTCATGAGCCGGATATTTCCATCGGATCTTCCATGGATCACTGGGTACATGTTACTGTAGCATTAATAATATATTTCAGATATAACAAGATTTTAGCGTGTACATTCAGGTTACTCGACGTTGTGTCTGGTGCTGGTTCCTTAAACATTTACTACCTAATAGGAGGAATGTGGGTAAAAGCTTCCAAGCACTTTTATCATTTCTCAAAATAATATCCATGTACTGCGCTTCAAAATGTTCTCCATAATGTATGATTGTAGGGATGTAATTTATGTTATTGGAAGAAAAGTGAGATAGGGAGAGAAGGAAAATAAGAAGAAGAAAAAGGAGGAAGGGAGGAGTGGAAGAAACATATGAGTTTCCCTCCTGTCTCATGTTCAGTATGTGGTCAGTATTTTACATCAGTATTTGTAACCAGGAGTGGGTGATAAATACAGAAGTGGTGCAGATGTTTCTATTATACTTTTCCTCTGGTTGTTCCACTTCTGGTTTTGGCTACAAATACTGATGTAAAATACTGACCAAATACTGATTGTGCGACTGTAGCCTTCTCTTCTTGTTTCTATCATTCCCTTTTTCTACATTTCATTCTTTCTTTGTCCCCCTCTTTCATTTCCCTTGTCCTTTTTTATCATTCTTACCCTAGTTCATTCCACCTTTCCTTTCTTCTTTTTTACTTTCTTACTTCTTTTTCTCCATGTTTTCTTCTTTCCTGGTGATTCATTCTTCTTCTTTTTACTTTCCTTTGGTTTCTTACCTTCTTTCCTTCCACCTTTCTTCCTCCCTTTCTCCTTTCCTCCCTTTGTCTTTCTTTCTTACTTCCCTCCCTCTATCCATTCTTCTTTCCTCCCTCCATTTCTCCTTTTCCTTTTATCTATTCCTTCTTTTACTTTCCCTGAATTTACATAGTAACATAGTTAGCAAGGCCAAAAAAAGCCATGTGTCCATCCAGTTCAGCCACAGATCTACGTCCTTCTACAGAACCTAATAACTGTAAGATACAATATTGTTCTGCTCCAGGAAGACATCCAGGACTCTCCTGAACCCCTCAACTGAGTTCGCCATCTCCACCTCCTCAGACGAGGAATTCCAGATTCTCACTGCCCTAACAGTAAAGAATCATTTTCTATGTTGATGGAAAAACTTCTCCAGACGCAGAGAATGCCCCCTTGTGACCGTCACCTTCCTTGGTACAAACAGATCCTCGGAGAGATATTTGTATTGTCCCCTTATATATTTATACATGGTTATTAGATCGCCCCTCAGTCGTCTTTTTTCTACACTAAATAATCCTAATTTCGCTAATCTATCTGGGTATTGTAGTTCCCCCATCCCCTTTATTAATTTTGTTTATCTCCTTTGTACTCGCTCTAGTTCCATTATATCCTTCCTGAGCACCGGTGCCCAAAACTGTACACAGTACTCCATGTGCGGTCTAACCAGGGATTTGTACAGAGGCAGTATAATGCTCTCATCATGTGTATCCAGACCTCTGTTAATGCACCCCATGATCCTGTTTGCCTTGGCGGCCGCTGCCTGGCACTGGCTGCTCCAGGTAAGTTTATCATTAATTGGGATCCACAAGTCCTTCTCCATGCCAGATTTACCCAGTGGTTTCCTGTTCAGTGTGTAATGGTGATATTGATTCCTTCTTCCCATGTGTATAATCTTACATTTATCATTGTTACACCTCATCTGCCACCTCTCGGCCAAAGTTTCCAACTTATCCGGATCCATCTGTAGCAGAATACTATCTTCTCTTGTATTAACTGCTTTACATAGTTTTGTATCATCTGCAAATATCAATATTTTACTGTGTAAACCTTCTACCAGATCGTCAATAAATATGCTGAAGAGAAGAGGTCCCAACACCGACCCCTGCGTTCCCCACTGGTCACAGCGACCCAGTTAGAGAATCTACCATTTATATCCACGCTCTGCTTTCTATCAGCCAGTTACTTACCCATTTACACACATTTTCCCCCAGACCAAGCATTCTCATTTTGTGCACCAACCTCTTGTGTGGAACGGTATCAAACACTGGAAAAATCAAGATCTACCACGTCCAATGACTCACCTTGGTCCAGTCTATAGCTTACCTCCTCATAAAAACTGATTAGATTGGATTGACAGGAGAGATTCCTCATAATCCCATGCTGATATGGAGTTACACAGTTATTCTCTGAGATAATCCAGAATAAAATCCCTCAGAAACCCTTCACATATTCTACCAACAATAAAGGTTAGACTTACTGGCCTATAATTTCCAGGGTCACTTTTAGAGCCCTTCTTCAATATTGGTACCATATTTGCTATGCGCCAGTCCTGCGGAACAGACCCCGTCGCTATAGAGTCCCTAAATATAAGAAATAATGGTTTGTCTATTACATTACTTAGTTCTCTTAGTACTCGTGGGTGTATGCCATCCGGACCCGGAAATTTATCTATTTTAATCTTATTTTGCCGGTTTCGCACCTCTTCTTGGGTTCCTCCATTCACTTGGATCAGAAAGCTAAGTTTGCTTTTCATGGATGCTGGAAGCCATCGCTCCTTCAATGTGGAGAGGACTTGACATGCGAGAGCTGCAGTCACTCAATCATTGAGGAATCAGTGGAAACTCCGTCCTTCCATCATTCACTCCTGATGAGACAATCGGGGCTGGTATCTTTCCTCTTTACCTCTTCCGCTTTCTCCTTTCATGTCTACAGTCAGAGATGAAATTGAATTCTTTGGTCACATAACATTACTCCTATTTATATTAGAGAAATATCTGTTTGTTTTCTATATCGTGGCCTTTTAACTTCTAACTTGTGCTAATATGTTAATGTGGCAAAAGTTGCAAAAGTCAAATCAAAATGTGAAGAAATATTTCTGAGACATTCTGCATATTAATAACTTTAATCCTGCAATGACAGACACATTTCTAATCATTCTTAATAATTCGACATTGATCTGATCTGAGATGATTCACTAAAATATTAGACTTCTTGCAGCAGATCCACAGGGAGCAAAGAAAAGTTGCAGGAGAGATAAGGAGCAGCCTCCACCATTCTTACCCTGTTATAAGGTCACAAAGAATATAGAAGGATGACGGGGATCGTCTATTGTCTTCTTTCATTGTTTCCAGTAAGGCGAAGGAATTTTCACATAGTGGAAACAATGTATCAAAGAGTCATTTGTCATCATCCTCTCACTGTTCCCGTTTCGTTCTCCCACTATGGGACAAGTAAAAATAAGGTAATTCTCAGACTAATCTGAATAAACCTGGGTTATTTGGACACAGTAGAACCAGGTGGAGATTTTAGGTTACTCCAGGTCATTCTCACATTGTTGGATCAGTAAAGACAAGGTCATTCTCATACTTTTAATGTATCTCTTGTCACATCGGTGGATCAGTAAGCCCCAACTCTGGGTCATTCTCACACTATTTCTGGTGAAATCATTTCTTTTTACAATGTGAGAACAGTGCGGCTTGAGCTTCCAGTTACCGCAGGTCATTCTCACCCAAGCTTCAGGCAATCTTACGACTATCCTAATGGCAGGAAACCTGCGCCATTATCAGAATGCAGGACCAGTAAGGCTCGGGTTTTGGGTTACCCTAGATCATGCTCACCTTGCTCCAAGTAAATTAGTTGCACTCGCAGTATTGGCCAATCACATCAGGTCATTCTCATACTAATCTAAATAGATCTGAGTTATTGTGACAAAGTAGAACCAGTAACATAGCCCCTAGTGAAATGATCACACCCAGGTCATTCTCACAAAGTGCATGATAACACCACAACCCCTTATTGTATATTAATCACATGAGGTAAAGAGTTTTTTTTCCAAAACAATATTTATTTATTTATTTATACCAAACAATTCATTAATATAGAACTAGAGTACCACAAACCAAGCAGGTTTAATGGAGGAATATAACCAGGTATATTTATAAATAGCACTTACAATATAGACAAAATGTAAAAACTACCATAGTAGATGTCGTGTATATCCTTATATTATATCATATTTTCCATACCAATTGTTGTATATAATAGACTAAACAGGATAACTGACCCTCCAGGTAGAAAGCAAGCAAAACTAACAAGGGCCCACTCCAATACAAAAGACCAATTTACCCTGGGTAATCATTAGGACTAGTATACAGATTTATAAAAAACCGGCCAGTGCCATACAAAAACAGTCCTACCAAGGAAAAAGGGCGTTATATTTAAACCAAAGTTAGGGGACCTATGTCAGCAATAACTTACATTAATAGATGAATTTAGCCTGGTATCTCCACCTGCCGCCCCGACGCGCGTTTCGTTGTTTTCTCTTCTTCAGGGGGCGCCTCCTGAAGAAGAGAAAACAACGAAACGCGCGTCGGGGCGGCAGGTGGAGATACCAGGCTAAATTCATCTATTAATGTAAGTATGTATTGGAGTGGGCCCTTGTTAGTTTTGCTTGCTTTCTACCTGGAGGGTCAGTTATCCTGTTTAGTCTATTATATACAACAATTGGTATGGAAAATATGATATAATATAAGGATATACACGACATCTACTATGGTAGTTTTTACATTTTGTCTATATTGTAAGTGCTATTTATAAATATACCTGGTTATATTCCTCCATTAAACCTGCTTGGTTTGTGGTACTCTAGTTCTATATTAATGAATTGTCTGGTATAAATAAATAAATAAATATTGTTTTGGAAAAAAAACTCTTTACCTCATGTGATTAATATACAATAAGGGGTTGTGGTGTTATGATGAATATAGAGTTATATTATATTTGATCCAGTGGTGTTTAATCACAAAGTGCATGGTAGTATCATAGATCATTCTCCTAATTATGGAATATCAGGGTAAGTAATGATTAGAGATGAGCACATTTATTTGGGTTAAATTGAATTCTCCTTGAATTTTACAAACATTTGCATTCTCTGTAATATGGATTTATTTTGTAATTCGCTCCACAAAAATAAAGCAAAATGGTGGTCAGGCAAACAGTTAAAGAAAAGTGCTCCCTTCCCCTCTCTCCTGTCCCGCCGGCGTCCATGCGGCCTCACTTCTGGTCCTCTGCGCTGTTTCCCCCGTTCCCCCATCATGCGCTTTCAGCCGTCATGGCGCACGTTGTGACATCACAGTATTATGTCATGTGAGTGAGCCGGGAGGCGAGCAGTTGCTGTTTTTTACATTCTATATGGGTTTTGCAAAGATCTTAGACAAGATTAAAGAACATTAAAGAAAATAAAGGCTGATGTGGGCCGCTCCATAGATTAACACTGGGCCGAGCGCTGCGATGTTTTCTCGCATAGCACTCGCCCGTTTTCTACGGTTCTGTGACCCCGGCGGATTTTAACCACCCGGATCTCGCATTCTGGTCCCAATTTTACAAAACTACTGAAAATTACTAATATTAGTTAAGTATCAGGAAGGGGCGATGAAAATTGCTTTATTTCTGATGTCAAAGCCACGTGATGAATGAGTTTTACATGGGAGGATACAATGGAAAGTTTATTTTAGCTACAGACTTAATTAGCGCTAATTACTCCCTTTGTAGTTACTTATAGTCCAGCCAGAAATACTTTGTGACAATGAGGTCTCCCAGGAATGAGCCGGATGGTGGCGCTCAACTCCCTGATGTAACAAATGTTTATTCTGGGTAATAAAGGACACAACATCACACAAATTATTGATTCTCAGATGCTAATGCTGTGTCTATCCTGAGGGTAATGAAAATTAATTGGAAGGAATAGCGATGTCTTGTCTCATGAAGGTCTTGTAATGAAAGCCGGCAGCTGGTGGGTTGTGGCGGCGGAGCGCCGTGTATGTGCCGACTGTAAATGTTACATTAATGAGCTCGAAATCCTGCGGTGACGACACAGAGGAAGAGGCAGGACACGGCCGAAAGAAAACATCATAGATACAAAAAGGAAGAATGATACAATGATACAATTGTTGCTTCTTGAATTCTCTGTTTCCTCCATCCTCATGGACTTATTACTTCTGGACACCGACGCTCCCTTTAACACTTGATATAGAGCGATGTGTAGTTAGGACTTAGTAAGTGTCCACAAGTCTATAGACCCCCCATAATATGAAAACAAAAAATGTAAAAACATGACCTAAAGAATGACATGAGCTCATTAAAGGGGTTGTCCGGTGTAAAACAACGAGTCAGCAATACACTTGTATTGAGCATGCTGAAAACGGTCTAGTTGGATTGTGGCCGGGAGTATGGCACATCGTAGACTTGTGGTCTCGTGACCGCCGTTCCCTCCGCTGACATCGGAGAATCCTCACAGCTC
Source organism: Ranitomeya variabilis (assembly GCF_051348905.1). Lineage (NCBI taxonomy): Eukaryota > Metazoa > Chordata > Amphibia > Anura > Dendrobatidae > Ranitomeya > Ranitomeya variabilis. Next base: position 237,705,035 of record NC_135238.1, read on the forward strand.
ACAGTGCGCGATGCGAGGAGTCACAAGTCTGCAGTCACATAGAGTGACATAGAGTGACTGCAGACTTGATGTTTTACACCGGACAACCCCTTTAAGACAGATATAGACCGAGCGTTATTATGGACACTGTTATTGAGCTGTAGTGTCACAGATCTCCCCAAGTGCACGCTCAGCATTACAACACCGCATGTGACCTCTCCGAATGTTCTCACCACCCCACACTGTACCCGTGTACAAGTCCGCTGATCCCACAGCGTTAGCGCCATTTCCACTACAGACACCGCTGGGGAAGAGAAGATGCTTCAGTTTACCGCAAAGACAGGGCGACCCCGGCCATCCCTAGGTGTACTGGAATGGCGCCACTAGTGGTTGTCAGCCAGCAGTGCACAAAATAGCTCAGAATGATTAGATGACCATGAATCACTTTGGTTCTTTGACCTTGAGAAAGATGGCGGTCCGGCTCTGAAACGCGTTGGTGCTAATAGAAATGATCTTAAGCTCCCAGGTTCCTCAGTTCCTGCCGCTCTGCCGTCTAACGTGATTCTCTCTGATAGATGACAATAGGAGCTCCGACACTGGAAGGCGATCAGTGACCAGCGATCATATGGCGGTAAGGATTCCGCATTCTTCACCATCCAAAGATGCTGGAAATGTGGATTAATAGTAACATAAGGAGGTGGGAAGTCACCAGCTGGGAACCTTGGTGATATGAGCACGACGCGGGACTTAGGGGACGATTCAGGAAGGTGTTTTTGCCAGAATTAAAGTAAGACATCTTCAATAGTTGCAAATTGTTGCCACTTTTGGTGTTTTTATGCGAATCCTGGCCACGTCTCCCAGAATAGCCAGAAATGGTGCAGGACGTGGCATGGAGAAGAATTCTTTGGTAAATTCTTCAAAATCTACATCACATTAATGACATAACTTATATCAGACCTGTACTCTAGTCCCTTCCTGGGTGGAGGAGAGTCTGACTACAGCTGTATCTGATCTGCATGTATCCGTCTGAAGATGGAATGTCTGTGTATACTACTCTGCAGAATGTCTGGATATACTCAGCATAGTTCTCACTTTATACCCTGTGCCATCTTTTCACTAAAATCCCTGAATACACAGTCTGCACTGACAATAGGCGGATTGTTCTCAGCACTGCAGAATGCAATAATCGGGGGAATATTAGGAGAAATAATGGCCTGAGCATAGAATGCTGCACAACAAAGAGTCGCCATGGAATGATATAGGAATAATCAGTGCTACTGTATGACGGCGTACAATCCGGTAAACAGCTAAGCATGCATTGTGTATTGTTTATTCCTCTTTATAAAGATCACATTGTATCCACAGAAGAATGACAGATTTAATAACCTTCTGAGGTTTCTGTGAGGACAATCCTCTGCACTTTCCTATTGTTAACTTTGGAATTGTGGAAGAATTGAGTGGCTGAATGTGTCTTCATTGTCAGGATGTTCTGAATTTAGGACGGAAGTCTCCAGTATGAGTCCAGTATGAGTCTAACGGATGGCAAAGCTGTGGCTCCTGCATTGTGATAAGATGAAGGATGTCATTAGTCAGAGTCCTTTACTTACAATGATGAGCGGACCTTAACTAAGATGTCGCCAGTGATTATCCGCTTCATTCCCAATGCTGGGACACAAAGGTATGCTTACTACACATTCACAGTATCATTACATGGCCCATGATAGAAAGACCCAACACTTAATTGCTTATCATGCCATTGTCATAGCAGGTATAGCCACCACTAGGGGGAGCTCACTGTATACAGATTATACAGCCACCAGTAGAAGGAGCTCACTATATACAGATTATACAGCCACCAGTAGAAGGAGCTCACTATATACAGATTATACAGCCACCAGTAGAAGGAGCTCACTACATACAGATTTATACAGCCCCCCTAGTGGTTACTGTATAAATCTGTATGTAGTGAGCTCCCCCTAGTGGTGTCTATATAAATCTAAGTACTGAGCTCCCTCTAGTGGTGACTGTATAAATCTGTATGTAGTGAGCTCCCCCTAGTGGTGGCTATATAAATCTGTACTGAGCTCTTCCTAGTGGGGCTGTATAAATCTATATGTACTGAGCTCTCTCTACCGGTGGCTGTATAAATCTGTATGTTGTAAGCTCCCCCTAGTGGTAGCTGTATAAATCTGTATGTAGTGAGCTCCCCCTAGTGGTGGCTGTACAAATCTGTATGTAGTGAGCTCCTCTAGTGGTGACTGTATAAATCTGTATGTGTTGAGCTCACCCTAGTGGTGGCTGTATAAATTTGTATGTATCTGAAGTCACCACAGGGGGAAGTTCACTGCATACAGATTTTCAAGTGAGGTCAACACTAGATGTATAAATCCATTCGCACTGAACTTAACCGAGTGGTGGCAACATACATTTGTATATGCTGAGCTCCCTCTAGAGGTGGCCGTATAAAATTATATATAGTGAGCTCCCTCTAGTGATGGCTGTATAATCTGTATGTAGTGAGCTCCATCTACTGGTGGCTGTATAATCTGTATGTAGTGAGCTCCCTCTAGTGGTGGCTGTATAAATCTGTATGCAGTGAGCTCCCCCTAGTGGTGGCTGTACAAATCTGTATGCAGTGAGCTCCCCCTAGTGGTGGCTGTACAAATCTGTATGCAGTGAGCTCCCCCTAGTGGTGGCTGTATAAATCTGTATGTAGTGAACTCTTTTATTATAAAAATACAAAACTTACAATCAATAAATAGCAAAAATCAAAACCCCAGCAAAAGCAACTGTCCGAGTCCAACATTACCCCCCCCAGTCCAAAGCAAAGTCCGAGTCCAGCATAACTGCCCCCAGTCAAAGCAACCCCGCAAAAGAAAACAAACTGCCTTCTTCTTTCTCAGAGAAGCTTCCTCCATCTTTCATTCTTATGTTGTTTTCTGTCCTTTACTCGTCTTTTCACTTTTTGATCCATCCAGATCTCCTCCTCCCCAGGTTACGTCACCCAAGGAGAGAAGAAACATTTTATTAATAAACGTGCACATACACACTTCATACCAAACCTGATAAAGAAAACTCTGGTCCATCGCCCAAAAAGAAACATTATAGCCACCTGGCTTAAACACATCTATCTAAATCACAAAAAAATATATATATTTTTTTTTAATTTATTCTTTTTTTTTTATTATTATTTTTTTTTAATTATTATTATTATTATTTTTTTTTTTATTTTTTTTTTACACAGCAAACACAACTATAAACAACCTACCACCAAACCCACACAATACAAAAATAAATTCACTGAGGAACTCATATCCTCTTGCTTACAAGACAGGTGCATTAACCCCGTAAGCCACAGGATCATCACCGTACAATACAATGCTACATAACTCTCTATATACAACACTTACCCAGAGCCAGGATTGGTGCCTGTAAGCCCTATATCAGTAATTCACTTCTGAAAAACAAAAATCTGATAGTGAAAAGCCCCAGCCCGCCACCGGGAAACCGGAGATGACAGGCTTCTACCCTAACAATCCTTACCCTACCAGCCGTCCCTACCTGTCTAGACATCTGCCCCTATTCATCTACTTACCTTTCCCTGTCTCTCTCTGCCTGACCCTACTACCCTACCTAACTCACCGCCTGCCTACCTAACTGTCCCTAGGCTGTCCCTATCCTGTCCCTAACTATCTACCTGTCCCTACTGAAGCTATCTACCTGTCCCTATCATTTATCTGCTTATCTAAGCCCTAGGTACATTAAATGAGAACCCTCTCCAGAGAAGAGAGGCCCTCGCTGCACCCAGCCTGTCATACTCCAGAGAGCGCACCTTCACCAGGCCACCCAGAATGTTCCTAACAACCTCGTCCCGGGGGAGGATTTTCTGCTGAGTTGACACTAAGCACCGTGCGTTCCACGTGTAAAACCTGACGACTAAACTGACTAGAAATAAAGTGCCCCGATCTCGGCCACCCAGGGATCCGAATGCCCCATACGCCCACTCCGCATAGGAAAGGTGTGCCAGCCGAGGCCAGCCTATGGAAGCACCCACCCTGTTGTAGACCCCTGTATTAAAAGGACACTGAAGGAGGAAGTGCTCCATGCTTTCCAGCGTGTCGCAACACCCCTCACGGGGACAACCCCGATCATCGGAGTTACTACACTTCAGGTTGTCCCTTACATACAGTTTCCCATGGAAGCAACGCCAAGCCAAGTCCCAAAACTTCAAGGGGACCCGTGTAGAATTCAATAACCTCAGCCCACCCTCCAGATCCCTACTTGGGCAATCTTTGAGCACGAGAGGCTTCTGGAAATGGGTCAACAGGACCCTCCTGTCAAGGAATTTCCTCGACATGGTCCTGATCTCCCACATTCCCAGACCCCACCGGCGGATCACCTTCAGAACCGGGGTAGCGTAAGCCGGGAGATGCCCGTGCGGTGTGTGCAGGTCCTTCACTTGCCCTCCTGTCTCCCATTCCTGGAAGAAGGGTCGAAGCCATCCCCTGCAGGAGAATACCCACGGAGGAGCCCTCTCTGACCAGAGGTTGGCGATGTTAGTCTTGACAAAAGTGTTTATTAGAAACACCACTGGGTTGACCATACCCAACCCTCCTAGTCTCCTTGTGCGATATGTGACCTCCCGCTTGCCTAGGTTCAGCCTATTTCCCCATAACATCTGGAAAAACAGGCTGTAGACCCGTGTCCAGAGCGGCTCTGGCAACATGCAGACACTGCCCAGGTATATTAACAAGGGTAGCAAAAAACCCTTAACCAGGCTAACCCTTTCCCTCAGGGTCAAAGACCAACCCTTCCATTGGTCCACCTTCTGGGCGGCGATCTTAAGTCTGCCCTCCCAATTTTGCTGGGGGTAGTCCCCAGGGCCAAATTCGATGCCTAGGATTTTTGCTGATGCCTGGGGCTCTGGAAGAGTGTCCGGGAGACCAAAACTAGGATCTCCCCCTCCCAGCCAGAGACTCTCAAACTTTTCCTGATTAATTCTGGACCCAGAAGCCTCCGAGTAGCGATCAACCTCAGACATGACCCACTCCGCCTCCTCACCCGAGGACACAAAAAGGGAGACATCATCGGCATACGCTACCACCCTCAGAGTGGCTTCCGGGGCCACCTGGTCCATCCTGACTCCCGCCAACGGCCCACGCTCAATCCTCCTTAAAAGGGGATCTATCGCGAACACGTATAACAGTACTCATGGTTAACCCGATCAAAAGTCTTTGCCTGGTCTAAGGACAGCAAGTACCCCTTCCAGTGACCTGCCCTGCCCTGCTCCACTGCCTCTCGGACACCGAGCACAGCACTAAAAATACTGCGGCCTGGAACAGAGCAGTGCTGGGCTCCCGAAAGGAGCCGGGGTGCAAACTTCACCAGCCGTTTGAACAGCACCTTTGCCAGAACCTTCCGGTCCGTATTGAGAAGCGCTATGGGTCGCCAATTCTCAATACAGGACGGGTCCTTACCTTTTGACAGGATAATCAGGGCAGACTGCCTCATTGACCAGGAAAGAGCGCCCGAGGAGAGACACTCGATAAACACCTCAGTCAAGAGAGGGACCAAGGAGTCCCTAAAGGTCTTATAAAACTCGGATGTTAAGCCATCCGGACCTGGCGATTTCTTAGGCCGAAGCCCATCAATGGCCAGTCGCACTTCCTCTTCCCTGATTGGTTCTGTCAAAACGTGAAGCGAGGGGTCATCCCCTGGCTCAGGGATGGCCTCGGCAAGGAAAGCCGACATCACGTTCCGATCCAGATCCCTCTTCCCCAAGAGGTGTGAGTAGAAAGATCTGATCACCTCCAGGATCCCTGATTTGGATCTGTTCAGGGAACCCGTATCGTCGACCAAACCTTACAACTCACTGACATCTTACAGTTTCTGTAGGGGTCAGGCGAGCGGTACCTCCCGAAATCCCTCTCAAAAACCAAAGATGTGTGCCTATCGTACTGACACCTCTTGAGTAAAGACTTCACTCTGGAGATCTCCTCACGGTCACCTCCAGCCGAGACGAGATGTTCGAGTTTCCTCCTCAGTTCCTGATACAGGCTGTACCTGCTCAGGCTCCTGAGGCTCGAGAGCTGGCGGAAGAAACTCGCAACCCGATCCTTGAACATCTTCCACCACTCTGACTTATCGCTACAGAGATCCAAAAGAGGTACCTGGCTCTGAAGAAAGTCCTCAAAGGATTGTCTTATCTCTGCTTCTTCCAAGAGGGACGAATTCAGCTTCCATAGTCCCCTTCCCATCCGAGGGGTTTCTGAAACATTCAGAGAAAAAGAAATCAGACAGTGATCGGAGAACTCCACCTCAACAACGGACACTGCTGAAGAGATGGCTTCCTCCTTTAAAAAAAACCTGTCTATCCTAGACCTACAATTACCTCTATGAAAGGTGAAACCACAGTGACCTGGGGTGTGCCGGATGTGGACATCCACCAGGCGAGCGTCACTAGCTATGCTATTAAGAGTATTATTATCATAAGCCAGCCGGTCAATGGAGCCTCCCCTATCACAAAGCCTTGTGACAGTGTTAAAGTCACCTCCAAAGACCACCTGCCGACTCGTAAAAAGATAGGGCTTAATCTTCAGGAAGAGACATTTACGGTCCCACTTTGACTGCGGACCATAGATGTTAATGAGCCGAAGCTCCTGTCCCCTCATGAAGACGTCCAAGACCAGGCACCTCCCCATTTCTACCTCGATAACTCTCCGGCATTCAACCGATGCAGTCTTAAAAAGGACTGCCACCTCGCTACACAGCTCGGCCGCAAGAGACCAGTACGAAGACCCGCACCTCCACTCGCTCTCCGCCTTGCGTATGGCCCCCATATCGGTAAGCCTGGTCACCTGCAAAAACAAAATTTCAGCCTCAAATTGGGTGAGAAAATCAAAGGCCGCAAATCTAGCCGCATCAGACTTTATACTAGTGACATTAATGGTCACTAGAGTCAACGGGGTGGGTGCCGCCATCATGAGTGATCAAGTTAGATGGCCTTTTTCTTCCCCCCACCCTTTTTCTTAGCCCGCTCATCTCCGGACGATGAAGCCCCCCTCTTCTTTTCAGAGAGACAGAGGTATCCATCCCTCCCACCTCTTTCTCATCTCCGGACCCAGGGTCGTCCCCACCTCCCGAGGAAGACACACCCCCTGGAGAAGGGACTCCCCCGCCTCCTAAAGGCCCTCCCGATGTTACCACCGGAACCTCACCCCCGACTCCCATCTCAGCAGGATCGTCAAGGGCTTGGAACCGGTTGGAGAGGGGGATCAGAGGGGAGTCGGTGGGACCCTCCTTAGGCACCTTGGTCAGGGAAGAAGATTTTCCACCTTTTTTCTTCTTTTTTTTTACTTTTGGCACTCTTGGTACCCTTGTCACCCATTTCTTTTGGCTGTTCCCCTCCATCCTCATCAAAACTTTCATATTGAGAGGCATCTGAGAGATCAGCCACTTCCTCATTCTCCATCCGTCTGATCTCCTCATTCACCGCTTCCTCCCCCGGGGCCTCAGTGACATGAACTGTCGCCTCGGAGGAGGGGGCAGCCATTACCCCAGTTTCCCGAGGCTCCTCCTGCCCCCTGCCCTCCTGACGCCTTGCCTGCCTCCACTGGTAAGAGGGGCCCCTAGCCCTGCCATTCCTCATGGGCCCCTCAGCTCCTCCCCCGCTGCCACCTCCAACCTCTGCAGAAGTTGCACCGCCAGGAACTTCCTCGCGGCTCCCCTCCGCCCGGCTGGCCATGGCATTAGAGAAGGAACGAGGGCAGCGGCTGAACGGGTGACCTAGATCACCACACAGGTGACATCGAATGACACCACAGGATGCGGCGAGGTGACCCACCTCGCCACACAAGGCACATTTCTGCACCTTGCAGCCCGCACTGAAGTGGCGAGGATCACCGCACCTGTGGCATACCTTCGGCTGCCCCTGGTAGAAGACCAGAATCCGATCCCTTCCCAGGAAAGCCGAGGAAGGGATGTGGGTGACAGTGCCACCTGAACGCTTCAACTTTACCATGAAGGTCCAGCCTCCTGACCAGATATCAAAATCGTCCCGGTTCTTCTTAGGGACCTCCACAACCTTGCCGTACCGGCTCAACCAGGTCATTATGTCAACGCCAGAAAGAGACTCATTACATGTTAAAATGGTCACTTTATTCGGCCCACTTTGGCGAGAAATTGCTTCCACGGCAAACCCTCGCCAGCCGGGCTCCTCTTTTACCAGCTCATAATTCGACCAAAAGAGCTCCAAGCCCTCCGGCCGAACAAAGCTGATATCAAAGGTGGAGGTCCCAAAAGGATGTATCAGAGCAAAGATGTCAATAGCCCTGAAGTCCATCTTCATGAGGAGCTTCACTACATTTGTCCTGGACGGACACGCCTCATCGCCCCTCCAGCGAAGACGAACCACATTTCTCCTGGAGACCCCCTGCCCGGCTGTCGGGAGGGACCACACGGTCTCCCCCCCCTTTTCTCTTGGAAGGCAGCTAGACCAAACTTATCTAGCCAGTAGGACAACGCCACCTCTCTTCCCTCTACATTGATCATCCGCTCCCCTTTTTTGAGGGCCTCCAGAAAACGGCGGTGAAAAGCCTCATTCCCTGGGTCCGGAGAAGAGGAAGACCCCTGTGGAACCACACTGGCAGCAGCCGCATAACTAATGGCGGCTGCAGGTGAGGGGGACGATGGACCAGCCCCTATATTCCCTGAACCCTCAACCTCACAGTCAACCATCTCCACCTCACTTACCTCAGACTCACCATTTTCACTGGTAGAAATCACCGCACTGGCACCATTCACACCAACCATACCTCCAGCAGAAACCACCCCTGACCCGTCACCATTATCACAGACACTATTCACACCACTTGCACCAATTCCATTCTTATTTACATTTTTTCCTGCATTTTTTTTTTCTGCTTTCTGCTGGGGTTGTTACTATTTGCAGTGCAGCTGCCCCTTTAAGATCCATACTGCAGGGTTTGATTACCACACCCTGCTTTTCAGCAGAGCATGTGCTGGCAGCTGCAGACAGTTGCTCCAGCCTCTCCTGCAGACCATCTCCACGCTCCTGTGTGCACTTCACCGCCGGGTCCCCCACAGATACAGAAGACACACATGCAGAGGACCCCGGCGGTGCGACCCCCTCCGGTGAGGGTGCGATCCGGGCCGGCATTACCGCAGCCATTACAGCTGCACCCGAGATGATAACTGGTGCCGGGGTCCCGGACTTTGACCCAGCATCGGATCTGCATGTGGGGGACCCCGACACCACAGCACACGCCGCCGATGATGCGGCCCCGGCTGACAGCGCACCGCCAACACTGCGGGGAGCGGCGACCACCGGTAAGGTACCCACAGCCTCCACCCCCCGAGCGTCAGCGGGTGCAGCAAGCGCCAGGCCGTCCCCCATTTCCACAGAGGATCGGGCCTGGACACCTCCACAGATTTTATTACCGCCCGCCACAGGGCCACACTCCAGACCATGCACACTGTCCGGCTCTGCAGCCGCATGCCCACTCTCGCCCCCTCTGCTACCGCCAGCAGAGACGGCGACCTGCGCCATACGACTTGTACTCTCCCCGCTCCCTCGCACCGGACCCACTGCAGGTCCCGGGCCAGGGTGGGTAGCGGGCTCCACACAGCGGGACCGGGGGGTCCCAGGAAGGGGGACAAACACCAACCTCTCCTCCGATGTTTTCTTCCTTTTTTTCCTTTTCTTTTTCCCCCTCCTGGTTGCCTCATCCTCGCAGACCTCATCCCCAAACTTCAGGTGGGCATAATTTACTGGGGACTCTAGCTGACGGATCTGCTGCAAGACGAGGCCACCCCCACTACTGCTGTTATCGCTGCTGCTATCATCCGCATCACCCCCATCATCCTCTGAAATGCTATTGTCTGATGGGAGTGGGACCTGCACTGGATCTATCCCGCTGTGTGTGGCCTGGAGATCACTTACCAAGCCCCCAGGTGGGTATGGTGCCTCCTCCATCTCCTCATGGTCCACCTCCTCCACCTGGGTCGGACGCCGAGACGCCTCTGGCTCCTTTGCAGCAGCCATGTTGTGGAATCGGTCCTCATTTTCCAGTTTTTCCCGGAAGGGCCCGCTGTTGTCCAATATAGCCGCTCTCCGGGCTTCCATGCCCTCAATGCAGATCCCCAGGCTGGATATCCTGGCTGTTAGGGCCGACTTCTCTGTGCGAGAGGCTCTGCTTACAGCTTGCCTCACCTCCTTCAGCTCCTCCCGGAGTCTCCTGATGGTCTTCCCAGCCTCCTCATAATCGCTGAGGTACGCATGGACGCGGGAGCCATAGCTGGTAACCGGCTCCCGTGTGGCCATAGTGCCCCAATCCTTCGGCACCGCCGCCGCTGCACCTCTGCGAGTGCTCCGCTCACCTCTGGGAGGAGACACCGCAGTGGCCCTCGCCTCAGCCTTAGGGGCTTTGCAGCCCTCCTGGGTTTTCCTGGGCTCCTCCATGTTTTGGGCCTTGCCAGATCTGGTGACCCTCTTTGCCGGTAGCAATGAGCTCCCACCCCTCGCCGGCTTAGACCGAGGGGTGGGAGACGGGGACTCAGCCCCACAGTCCATCCACTACACCCCTCTCTTTCCTGAGTCAGAGAGGGGGGGAATTCCTGGGTGAAAAAAACTAGTGACTCTCCTGGAGCAAACAAACCAGCACACCTTCCTCCACAGACTACAGGCTCCTAGTGGTGGCTGTAGAAATCTGTATGTAGTGAGCTCCCCCTAGTGGTGGGTGTATAAATCTGTATGTAGTGAGCTCCCCCCAGTGGTGACTGTATAAATCTGTATGTAGTGAGCTCCCTCTAGTGGTGGCTCTATAAATCTGTATGTAGTGAGCTCCCCCCAGTGGTGACTGTATAAATCTGTATGTAGTGAGCTCCCTCTAGTGATGACTGTATAAATCTGTATGTAGTGAGCTCCCCCTAGTGATGACTGTATAAATCTGTATGTAGTGAGCTCCCCCTAGTGGTGACTGTATAAATCTGTATGTAGTGAGCTCCTTGTAGTGGTGACTGTATAAATCTGTATATATTGAGCTGCTCCTAGTGGTGACTGTATAAATATGTATGTAGTGAGCTCCTCTAGTGGTGACTGTATAAATATGTATACAGTGAGCTCCCTCTAGTGGAAGCTGTATAAATCTGTATGTAGTAAGCTTTACCCTGTGGTGGTCTAATGTATCTCTATTCAGTGAGCTCCATCTAGTGGTGCCTGTATGCATTTGTATGTAGTGAGCTCCCTCTAGTGGTAACTATGCATATCTACAGTACATACAGCTTACTCACTGAAGTAACTGTACAGGTTGTTAATTGGTTAGTTAGTTCTTAGTGCATAAAATGACAGCAGTGAAAAAGACTAGTATTTTAGAGTGATAGAACAGTGTGATCCACATTTTTCAGAACAATTGGAGGCTTTGGAATACTTGATATTTGTTATACATCAATTTTCCTGGGAGAGTTTTGCAAGTCTTGTAAATTTGATTTAAAAAGCTTCAGTTCTCTCCACTGAGTAGATGATTTCTCTATTGATATTGAGTGGCTGTGACTTGTAGGTTACAATTCTCTATCCAACATTCAAGCAGATGAGGAATCCATATTACTTACAAGAAGATCACTCCAAGAATTAAAACGTATATGGGGATCTTGTACATCAGGCATGTGGGGAGGAAAGTGACAGCATCTGTGTCTGTACATAGGATTTCTTTCTGCCCGTTTCGCGCCTCGTTCCATGTTCTGACTGTAGATATTTAATTAGACGTCAGCTCCATCTTTGAATCCTCCTTGAGTTGATCGCGATGGTGCTTCTATCCACGCTGCAGAAAGGAGCTGGGTTGGTGATACAATGTGTCACCGCTGCCATATCTCATTAGTGACAATCACTTCTCTGTTTACTGTGATCAATGTGAAGGATGAGCCTCTCATTTTCTCGGTAGCGTTGCCGCCATGTATGATACAACTCGCTATCCTGCAACAAATTGTCACACTTTGGAGCAATGAAACAAAACGTTCTTGATCGGATGATGAGTAAAGCCGAGAGCGATAGTGATCTGGCTCCATGCTGGACGCGAAGGTAAAATGTCAGCGGCGGAGATATGACACATGATCTGCCAGCAAACATGTAACAGGTGGGAGCAGCCGTCTGCTGGGAACCATAGGACTTCATGTCATCCTGTGTGATACATTGTATCTCTGCTGTCCCATAGGACAGAGAAAGGTCAACATTCTGACATTTTACCAACTCCGGGTGAATTACGTCAGATTTCATCTCCTTGTAGGTTTCTTCATTATCAGATTTCTTCTTTAAAATATCAAGTAGAAATTTTTATTGTTGATACAAGAAATATTAACCCTTTCCTGACCTGTGACGTCACACGGATGGCAACGGCCACTGATGTTTGACCTAAGTTGCTGAAATTAAGTGGGGCGAATACGTAACACAACCATTGCCTTGATCTTGAAGGGAGAGGGTTACCATGGCAACCTGGCACCCACTGAGGACCCCTGTAACCATAATATTTGCACTACAAGATATAATGTCTGCTGTACACTGCAAAACTGCAGTTCTGAATTATATGTATCCATATTAAAGGTTCATGTTACCTAAGAGGAGGGGTAATAATTAAGTAAAAATTAATAATCAATGTTGGTTTTTAATATGAAAGGAATAGAAATAACATTTAATTTCACTGCATCCAACATATTAATATATACGATATGTCAATCCATAAGGTAAATGGTAAAGAAAAGTTGAAAAAGCAAAATTACTGTTTGTTGCTCACAGAATTTTATTACAGAAAAATACAATAAAACCATATTGACTCCATAACTCGCACTGTAAATTTTCATCACAGGTTGCTAAGGAAAGTATGAAGACGACTCAAGAACTGATCGTGGTTCCTTCCAGGCTGTGTTACATAGCCGGCATCTGAATGTATCGGGTTCACTAAAGGAACTAGAAAATAAGATACTAATTAAACAATAAGTTTTAAACTATTTTAAAAAGCCAATAAAAGATTAGATCATTTCCTTTTACACGTTCAAAATGTAATAAATAAAAAATGAAATAAACATATTTGCTACTGTGATGTACAAAATAGTTGAATCAATCAAAATATTAAATTGTTAAACCATGCATTAAGAATCAAAAATAAAAAAGAAATCAAAACTCCAGAATTGCCGTTTATCTGGTTATACGCTTCCAAAAAATGCAATAAAAAGTGCTAATAATGTGCTATCAATAAAAACATCTGCTCAGAGCACAAACAAACAAGCTCTCACACCGCTCCGAAGGAAAAAGTGTAAAAATTACGGCTGTCAGAACATGATGACACAAATAACAACATTTATTTTTTGCAAATTTTCGATTAAAAAAAAAAAAGTTGAGCAAGTTTAGTCTCACCATGATCGCACTGAGCTCAAGATCATTATTACCCCACAAAGATGAAGAATGTTGGACTTTGCATTTTGTTTGAGAATGGTGTCATTCAAGATTACAAGTTGTTCCTCAAAAATTGTCGTCATCCGTCCTTCAATGGAAAAGTGACAACGTTATGGGTCTTAGAAAAAAGGGAGGAAATAATGAAAGGTTAGAAAATAAGAAATCACAAAGCCATGAAGGGATTAAGTTTAGATTAGAATTACAACTTCTTAAAGTTTCGATTCTTGAAGGCGTCTTACTGCTTAGATTGTTAATAATCTATATACATTCCCTGCTTGTTCAGTGTCTGCACGGAGCTTGTTTTAGTATTATGAGAAGTTTTCATCTGACTCATGACACTGAAGGACGGGAAGAGAAAAACCAAAAAAGCACAACTCGCATAGGATGCAGCAGGTTTTGAAGCCGTAGATTATTTTTATTCTTTTATTTCTTTTATTCTTTCAGAACAGATAACTCGTTTCAGGGTAAAATTCTCTCTGAGCTGAAGAGCGGATCCACTGAACTCCAAAAATATAAGAATAAAAACCATCTATGGCTTTGAAATCTTCTCTCTCCGATGTGAGTTGCGCCAGAAAATCAGCCCGTTTTTCCTACAGGGCTACAATTCCTGTCCACAATAAGTGGAGATGATCCCCGGCCAGGCTCGCATCGACAGCGCTCGCTACTTCTGACAACATAGAGGTGCACACTCCCCCGACGTGAGCTTCAAGAGCCGCACGCCCTCTCAGCTTCTTTGTACTTTCTCTATGTTAGATTCCCAAATAACACATTTTTCTGCAATTATATTACAGAAAGAAAAACATTTCAACACATAAAAGTCTGTTCTCATGTTCATTCTTCAGGAGCGCACTGCTGCTCCTCTGCCTCCTGCTTGCTTCCTCCTTGTCAGGGGGCGGAGCGCTGCTGCTGATTGACAGTTTGGACCAGCGGCATTGCCCCAAGCTCGCTCACACTGTGCACTCTCCAATGCCAGAAAGAGGGAAGGGACAGTGAATCTGGGCACATCTTCAAAGCAGCAATTACAAGCTCCACAGCAAGGAGCTTGTATGTGCTGTGCTCCTTCCCTAGGACACCATTGCAGAGGTGGCAATGAGCAGTAAACTATAGAGTTAAAAAAAATCCCTCTGTCCTTTAAATCAGAGATTATTTCTAAAAGCAGATAATTAACAAGGTCGCCTATTTTACAAGCCATTGTACCCACTTAGTAAGTTGAGACAATCCCTTTAAGAATTGATCAGGAGGCTGAAATTAAATGCACCTGTGTGGTGAATGCATCTTCCCATTTCTTAAGAACAGCCAAGACCTCTCAGTACTAGGAGGATCCTGAATCTTTAGGTTGTGGCCCCTATGATATCGGCTTTTCTAGGGCAGAGATCTACAACTTGCGGGGTCTCTCCGCGTGGCCCCTCGGGGACGTTGGATGTGACTTCCCATGTTCTCTCTTCCGTATAAGATCATTGCCTTTAGTATTCTTCATCGTTATCGCTAAATATTCACAGCGGCCCCTAATTACGACAACTTGTCATCATGTGATATCACCAAACATGAAAGGCTCCAGGTACATAACATCATGTACAGAGAGAGCAGATCCCCTCTCATCTCAGACTCCTTGATCCCACAGATGTGAACATGTAGTGGAGCAGCTGTATTCTGCTTGTCAAAGATGGCTGCAATTAGTCGGTGCAGCGCGGCATCCATCCATTATTCACAGCCCGTCCCCCGCCATTGCGTCAGCCGGTGCCTTCTGGGTTGATGCGCTGCAGAATACATGCGGTAAATCTCCACGTTCGAGGACGTTCTTTTCTGGCGTTCTGTATGAATGGATGCTTTAGTCTCAGAGTCTTTTCCTCTGCGGGGTTCTAAATAGGAGGATAATGTGAGCACAAGTCCGGGGTGAGCGTCTCATGCTGCGTCACCCCAGTATCCAACGCATTTCCATTACTACCAATATCATTGTGATAACAGTTTCCCTAAGTCCTTTGTACATGTGTCTGTAGTGTAATGTCAGCGTGATAAGTCTTCCCATTGTCTGGTCTGGCTCCTCACACCGCTCCACTTCTCTTCTGGGCCACAATCTCAAATCAGATGCAGGAACTGAAGTCACTTTCTCCATGTAAATATATGAGTTTCAAAGACTGATATTGGGAAGTAGAAGGAGAGTTTAGTAAAGTGATTTTCAGGACCCTGGTCCACTGGTGACCATGTTACCCCGCAGCAGCCGGACCAGAGCATCGCAACCTTCCCGCCTGCCAGTATCCTAGATGCCCCTTCTAAATAATGTCACAGTACAATTCACATCATGACATGGTCATGGTGTCACGGGGAGCCACAAATCCTAGAGGTGGATCCCAGGTCGTAGGAAGATTACAGGACCCTTGTCCACTGGTGACAATGTTACTCTATAGCAGCCGGACCAGAGCATCTCAACCTTCCCACCTGCCTGAACCCTAGATGCCGCTTCTAATTACTGCACTCTATGATGTCACAGCACAAGTCACATCATGGCGTGGTCATGGTGTAATTGGTAGCCACAAATCCTAGAGGAGGAGGATTGCAGGACCCTGGTCCACTGGTGACAATGTTACTCTATAGCAGCCGGACCAGAGCATCACAACTTTCCCACCTGCCGGAATCCTAGACTCACCTTCTAAATAATGTCACAGTATAATTCATGTCATGACGTGGCCATAGTGTCACATGTATCCACTGATCCTAGAGGAGGATCCCAGGAAGATTGCAGGGCTCTGTTCCGGCTGCCATCGAGTACCAACATAGGCACCTGATCGGGGTCCTGTAAATTGTTGTACTCAATGCTAGAAAGCTGCCACCACTTCACAAGTTACAAGGTAGACCTGTGTGAGTGGGCAAAGCTGAAGAGCAGTCACGGGAAGAAGACGGAGCTGACAGTATATTAAGATTACACACTTAGAAAGGATTAGTCATAAATTCTGGGACAGCGGCTTTACGTCAATCACTTTATCAATAAGATATCAGGGATGAGTTTCACATGTCGGTATCCTGATCAATAGTCATCCTTCGGTTTATGCTCCATGTTCTTCATTATCAATTTTTAAGAAGCTTCTTTTCATGGCCGTAGTTAGAAGCGACCTCTCTCTTAAAGGCTGTCTACCAGTAAAGTGCTTTGCAAAAATGGTTACAATTGTGTCCATTGGGGCTCGCGATCCTCGTACTGACAGTTCTCTCTGCTCTTCTTCCCTTCTCTCAGTGGCAGTGATAGCAGCAGGTAGGGGATGGGTGTTGTGTGCAGATCTCTTTTTATACCAAAAACCACAAAGATCAACAAATACATAATGACCGGATCATATAGGAAAGAGAGTGCATCCTAATTAGTGATGAGCGAGTGTGCTCGTTACTCGAGATTTCCGAGCATGCTCGGGTGATCGCCGAGTATTTCGGGCGTGCTCGTAGATTATGTTTGAGTCACCGCAGCTGCTTGATTTGTGGCTTCTAGACAACCTGAATACATGTGGGGATTCCCTAACAAACAGGCAACGCCCACATGTATTCAGGCTGTCTAGCAGCCGCAAATCATGCAGCTGCAGTGACACAAACATAATCTCCGAGTACGCCCAAAATACTCGGAGATCACCTGAGCATGCTCAGAAATCTCAAGTAACGAGCACACTCGCTCATCACTAATTCTAATTGATCCTAAAAGTAACTCCATGCGCATGCAGTATATATAGCAGAAAAATTGGAGTCTAAAGTGCTTCAAATGTGTGTGTGTATGTGTATATATATATATATATATATATATTGAAAAAATTAGAACAGCATCATATTACCACACTTGCAGTGCAAAGCTTTCCAGACCAATGTTCAGGTGGTTCCAATAATATGAGAAAAAAAGGAAAACAGCACAAAAAAAGTAACAAAAAAGTGGGTCTTTAATGCCTGGACGGCGTGGCAACGTTTCGGATTTTCCAATCCTTTTTCAAGCTTGAAAAAGGATTGGAAAATCCGAAACGTTGCCACGCCGTCCAGGCATTAAAGACCCACTTTTTTGTTACTTTTTTTGTGCTGTTTTCCTTTTTTTCTCATATATATATATATATATATATATATATATATATATATACTGTAAAGCTGTAGTAGCATCGTATGCAGTGAAGAAGCAGTGACCCACAAATTCAAACACAAAAGTCTCTTTTAATGTGTTTCTTCACAGCATTAAAGTCCAGTTCACATAAATGCATATAACTTCAGTGATCAGTTTACACCAGTTCAAAGCAATACATATCACATGGCTTTAGATTTGCGGTCCCTAAACAGGCCAGACTTCCCTTGTCCAGTTTCCCTGGGCGACCGCACGCCATCTCACAGACTCTATACGTCTCCATACACACAGCACTCTCTAACCTAGTAATCCTCTCCCCTTCCCTCTTACCTCCCCACCTGTCCTCCTCTGCTGACCTGCTCCTCCACCTCAAATCTGTCCTAAGAACACATAAAACAAGTTGACCACTCTCTTTCTCCCACCTGCTCTCTCTCACTCTCTATCTGCTTCTCCTCACTGCTGGAGACATATCTCCCATCCCTGGACCCCCACAGCTCATACCTCCCATTACTACCCCCTCCTACCGCTCCCTATCCAACATGAACTACCGCAATCTTTCCAACATAAAACCCGTGCCCCTGACGCCCACCCCCCTGCTCCCTCTCTCTGGAGCACTCTGGAATGCCCGCTCAATCTGCAATAAGCTTCATGTGATTCACGACCTTTTTCTCTCCCACAATCTTGCCTTCCTTGGCCTCACAGAAACATGGCTAACACCCTCTGACACCGCCTCCCCTGCTGCGTTGTGTTACGGAGGCCTCCACTTCACCCACACTGCTCGACCCGGCAACAAACATGGTGGAGGAGTGGGTCTTCTCCTTTCTCCTAACTGCAACTTTAACCCAATCCCACCTCTACCCTCCCTTATCCTCCCCTCTTTTGAAGTCCATTCTGTCCGCATCTACTCTCCCTCCAACCTCCAAGTGGCCGTCATATACCGACCTCCAGGCCCGGCCACTGCCTTTATTGACCAATTCTCCACCTGGCTTCTTCACTTTCACTCTGCTGACATTCCCACCATCATCATGGGTGACGTCAACATCCCCATTGATATCCTTCAGTCAACAGCCTCCAAACTTCTGTCCCTTACTTCGTCCTTTGGACTTACTCAATGGTCCTCCGCAGCCACCCACACAGACGGGCATACACTAGACCTGGTATTCACCCGTCTCTGCTCTCTATCTAACTTCACCACCTCCCCTCTCCCTCTATCCGACCACCATCTGCTCACCTTCTCATCCCTGTCCTCCTCACCGGTCATCCATGTCCAGCAACATGCACACCCACGCAGGAACCTCGCACACCTAGACACCCACACACTCTCTGACTCCATCCTACCACTGGCATCCATATCCTCACTCCACGACACAGACACTGCCACTGTTTTCTACAATGCCACTCTTACATCAGCTATTGACACGGTTGCCCCTCTCGTCCATGGCAGAGTGCGACGTATCAATAGACAACCTTGGCACAATAACACCACCAAAAAGCTCCGGCAAGTGTCCAGGGTTGCAGAGCGGCGTTGGAAGAAAACACACTCGCAACATGACTTCACTGTATTCAAACAAGCAACGCTCGTTTTTAAATCTGCACTCACCTCTGCTAAACAGGCCTGCTTCACAACCCTCGTATCTTCCCTATCCTACAACCCTAAACAGTTATTCAAAACCTTTAACTCCCTCCTCCACCCACCACTGCCCCCTCCAACCTCCCTCATCTCTGCTGAGGACTTTGCCACACACTTTAAAAATAAGATCGACCAAACAATGCAAGTCTTTATTGTTCAACCACCACAACCCCTTTGTATACCAGACCAATGCCCAAACCCCATAACCTCCCTATCCAACATCACTGAAGGGGGGCTTAATTGTCTCCTCTCCAAATCACACCTCACCACCTGTGCACTCGACCCCATCCCATCCCACCTCCTCCTCAACCTCACCACCACACTAATCCCTCCTCTTCAACCTATCACTAACTTCTGGCACCTTCCCCTCTGCGTTCAAACATGCCACAATCACACCTATCCTTAAAAAGCCAACCCTCGATCCAACTGCTATGTCCAGCTATCGCCCAATATCGCTGCTCCCATTCGCTTCCAAACTCCTGGAGCAGCACGTCCATGCTGAACTCTCCTCCCACCTCTCATCTAACTTGTTGTTCGACAATCTACAATCTGGTTTCCGCCCCCATCACTCAACTGAGACTGCCCTGACCATAATCACTAACGACCTACTTACCGCCAAAGCTACTGGACAATACTCTGTAGTCCTCCTTCTAGACCGGTCCTCTGCTTTTGACACAGTTGACCACTGCCTCATACTACAGATCCTCTCCTCCTTTGGCATCAAAGACCTCGCCCTATCCTGGATCTCCTCATACCTCACCAACCGCACATTCAGCGTCTCCCACTCCCACACTACCTCCTCATCTCACCCTCTCTCTGTTGGAGTCCCCCAAGGCTCTGTTCTAGGACCCCTTCTCTGCTCAATCTATACACTTGGCTTGGGACAACTCATAAAGTCCCATGGATTCCAGTACCACCTCTATGCTGATGACACTCAGATCTACCTCTCTGGCCCAGACGCCACCGCTCTGCTGTCCAGAATCCCAGAGTGCCTATCAGCCATATCCTCCTTCTTCTCCTCTCGCTTCCTCAAACTCCATGTGGACAAATCTGAACTCATCACCTTTCCTCCATCCCACAAATCTTCCTTACCTGACCTATCTATCGCAATCAACGACATCATGCTTTCCCCCGTACCCGAAGTCCGCTGCCTCAGAGTAACCTTCGACTCTGCCCTGTCCTTCAAACCGCACATCCAAGCTCTCTCCACCTCCTGTCGCCTCCAGCTCAAAAATATCTCCAGAATCCGTCCTTTCCTCAACCCTCAATCTACTAAAATGCTTGTGCATGCCCTCATCATCTCCCGCCTTGACTACTGCAACATCCTTTTCTGTGGCCTCCCTGCTAACACCCTTGCACCTCTCCAGTCCATCCTTAACTCTGCTGCCCGACTAATCCATCTCTCTCCTCGCTACTCCTCCGCTTCCCCCCTCTGCAAATCTCTTCACTGGCTCCTATTCCCTCAGCGTATCCAGTTCAAATTACTAATACTGACCTACAAAGCCATCCATAACCTGTCTCCTCCATATATCTCTGACCTAATCTCCTGATATCTTCCCTCACGTAATCTCTGGTCCTCCCAAGACCTCCTTCTCTCCTCCACACTTATTCGCTCCTCATCCAATCACCTCCAAGACTTCTCCCGAATATCCCCCATCCTCTGGAATTCTGTGCCCCAACACGTCCGACTATCAACCACATTCGGATCCTTCAGACGGAACCTGAAAACTCATCTCTTCAGGAAAGCCTACAGCCTGCACTGACCTCGCTGCCTCCTCATCACTACCGAAGCTACCGCCTCACCAACACCGGAGCACCTACAACCCTCAACCTACTGTCTCCTTCCCCATAACCCTGTAGAATGTAAGCCCGCAAGGGCAGGGTCCTCGCCCCTCTGTATCAGTCTGTCATTGTTAGTCTGTCTTCTGTAAGTGATATCTGTAATCTGTATGTAACCCCTTCTCATGTACAGCACCATCGAATCAATGGTGCTATATAAATAAATAATAATAATATGTTGCAGACACTACTCACGCCAGCCCTCCTCTGACTAGTTCTCGTGGGTGTCCTGCATCGCTGTATCACAGTCTCTGTACTCACTCAGCGCACTGCACTCTTTATCCTCTGGAGTGCAGCCGGGTACAAATAAGACAAAGTCTCTTACATACTCTTTACTCACACAGTCGTACACAGTTCAGGATATCCTCCGGATAGCAGCCGGGCACCATATCCACCTGTTTGCAATCGTTGCACATGCTAGTCCTCTTTCGGGCACAGGACATCCACCTCCGGGCACAGGACTGTCCACATCCGACTCCTACGGGCACAGGACTGTCCACCTCCGGGCACAGGACTGTCCACCTCCGAGACCAGTACCATGGACGACTTGCATCTCTGTGTACACTGCGGGTGCCAGGCTATTCAGCTGCCCTGGGTGCTGGCTCTGCTGGCCTCCATGCACTCTGCAGACCAGCACACACCAGACTGACACTGACGTGCACCTCACACACCTGGCCAGACGCCAGACACGGCCTGACACACCCATACCCCTTACTGCAGGGCTTTTAAACACACACAAACCTGTGGCCTTCTGCCACCTGGAAAACCTGGACCGGAAATCCATGACTCTCATGCACACCTATGGACTTCATCCGTCTGCATGCACATTCTGGGGAGAACAAACAGTGCCCCCTAGCTGTGTCAGGGGCCACAGCCTCACAATATATATATATATATATATATATATATATATATATATATATATATATATATATATATAAAACATGACAGGTGAACAATAAAAAACAACAATAAAGTGCAATAATGTGCTAAATTAATACACAGCATAACATTCCAAAAAGTATATAGCACCAAAGACAGGTCAGCCCAGAAAACAAAGTCCCCTGCATCCCCTACGCACGTTTAGCTTCTTTAGTGGTGCAGCTTCATCATTGGGATTGGTTAACATCCTCCCTAACAGGACCTTAAATTGCCATGGTCATGTGACTGGATAATTGACCAATGAGAATTGGTCGGAACGACAGCTGCGTCACTATCTATCTGCACTGATGTCAGGCGCTGCGCACATGCGCGGTTGCGTGTATGAGTTACCATAGCTCCCGGACATGCGTGCCACACCACATAGACACCATGGAGAATGAGGACGCCGGGCGGGGACAGGTGTGTACGCACATAAAGATCTCCGACATGATATAAATAAAATATGTAAGAAAACGACAAAAAATTGAGCTGATGCATGATCGAAAATCTTAACATGAAATTACACAAAACAATAATAGTATTCAGCATTAATGTGATTTGTTCTTTATGCGGTTTGCATCAGATGTTGTCATCTTTAACAAGACCAGTGTCCAAACACAGTCCTAGATCGCTCATACTAATTACATACGCCATCACAACCAGGTGACTGTCAGGAAAAGGAGATACCAAAAAAGACCTCTGCAGTGAACAAAGAGGGAAAAGCATGTACAGTGTCAGGGAGGGCAGAGAAATTACACTGTAGATAAAAAGACATGAAGAGGAAATAAGCGCAGTATGGAAGCTGTGCTGATGTATGAGCTAATGAAGGCAGCAGAAACCTGGACACACAAGGACCTCACATCCAGTTAATGAAATGTGTCAGCAGTAAATTTACAATCGTGATTGTTCCTGAGACAAGGAACTCCAAATATTACAGCTAAGACTGAATAATCAGAGCCGGATTCTCCGCTCTTTAGAATAATGACATTGTTTCTATATAAAAATATAATAATTGCAGATTAATCTTAAAAGTGACACCAAGAAGCAGAGATACAATGTTTCCTCTCGTGATGCCACAAAATGATTAATAGTTTGGAAAATGACAAGTGTGTGCGAGTGTAAGCGGATTACATCTGCAAGATGATGTAAATCCCGTTACATCTGATCAGTGGGGAGATGATTCATTGTTTGGAATAATAAGAAGCCTTCATCTTTTTCTGTCACTGTATTTGCTTTTCTTCCTCTGCTTTTTCTACAATTTCTTTTTTTTTGTCTTTGGAGCATTTCTACCCCTGTTGCACATAATATTAACCCCTTTCTGACCTCGGACGGGATAGTACATCCGAGGTCAGAAGCCCCTCTTTGATGCGGGCTCCGGCGGTGAGCCCGCATCAAAGCCGGGACATGTCAGCTGTTTTGAACAGCTGACATGTGCCCGCGATAGCGGCGGGTGAAATCACGATTCACCCGCCGCTATTAACTAGTTAAATGCCACTGTCAAACGCTGACAGCGGCATTTAACCGGCGCTTCCGGCTGGGCGGCCGGAAATGAGCGCATCGCCGACCCCCGTCACATGATAGGAGGTCGCCGATGCTTCTACATTGTAACCATAGAGGTCCTTGAGACCTTTATGGTTACTGATCCCCGGCAGCTGTGAGCGCCACCCTGTGGTCGGCACTCACAGCACACCTGCATTTCTGCTACATAGCAGCGAACATCAGATCGCTGCTATGTAGCAGAGCCGATCGCGTTGTGCCAGCTTCTAGCCTCCTATGGAGGCTATTGAAGCATGGCAAAAGTTAAAACAAAAAGTAAAAAAAAATGTGAACAAAATAAAAAAAATATAAAAGTTTAAATCACCCCCCTTTCGCCCCATTCAAAATAAATCAATAAAAAAATAATCAAACCTACACATATTTGGTATTGCCGTGTTCAGAATCGCCCGATCTGTCAATAAAAAAAAGCATTAACCTGATCGCTAAACAGCGTAATGAGAAAAAAATTCGAAACGCCAGAATTACGTTTTTTTGGTCGTCGCGACATTGCATTAAAATGCAATAACGGGCGATCAAAAGAATGTATCTGCACCGAATTGGAATCATTAAAAACGCCAGCTCGGCACGCAAAAAATAAGCCCTCACTCAACCCCAGATCATGAAAAATGGAGACGTTATGGGTATCGGAAAATGGCGCAATTTTTTTTTCTTTTTTAGCAAAGTTTGGAATTTTTTTTCACCACTTAAATAAAAAATCACCTAGTCATGTTTGGTGTCTATGAACTCGTACTGACCTGGAGAATCATAATGGCAGGTCAGGTTTAGCATTTAGTGAACCTAGCAAAAAAGCCAAGCAAAAAACAAGTGTGGGACTGCATATTTGCGGTCAATGTCTTCCAGGCCCCATCCGGAGTGATATATTTGTGCCCCAGAAATGTTCGCACACATGTAAAAATCGAGAGGAACATTTTGAATTGAATGTAACTTATTGTACTCTCCTGACTGCAGAGTTAATAATCTTATGCATCTGAAAAAAGTATCCTTACCTCACCGCTCACCTGTCCCGCTGCTGCAGCTTCGCATCCAGTCACCCAATTTCTTCCTGTGGTTCTCGTGTCTTCTTGACATTGGTATTGTCGATAGCCCGGTAGGACTCTCTCACCTTTAAGCTCCCCCCATTTCCCAAAGGAAAAAACCACATCCCAAATAATGACAGAATTCTAAACTTGGATAATAATTGGCCACAGCGGCCTTTATTATAAAACATACAAAAACACATAACAGTAAAGTAACGTGGGGAGGGTCCTTGAAGCTCAAAATCTGGTGGTAAACCATAAGAGAAAGTGGACAGAAAAACAGACCATAATTTACTCCCAGCCGTTACCACACTGGCTCGGGAGCACCAAAGTACCCCGAAGGGTTATCATTGTCCACTTAAAACTTGGGAATCCAGCCCACCGTTGCCAAGATTCCCCCAAACCACCAGACCCGAAACCAAACTTTACACCAACTGAAGAATCCGTATCCCGACGGATCCCCCAGGCTAATTTAGCACCAACTCCAAGGACCCCTCCCACTGCCACAACGAGGGTAATTGAACACCTCAAATACCCGAGACCCCCCCACACCTAACCGCTATGGCCCTCTCAATACCGTTCTGTAACCCGGGGACCCACAAATCAACGCCCACCGCGTTCAAATGTACACCATCTCCCAGGAGAAATTCTTCACCCCTATTCTCCAAATCAAAATGATGGATAGACAAGCCTTCGTTCCTGACGACAGAACTAGATACCGCCCAATTTACCTTAATTCTAGCTTTATTAATCTTGTCCACCGATCTAGCATGCCTCCAGCATCTCCTCGGGACGATATCCGACCACACTACGAGCAAATCTTGAAAAGACACCCATAACCTGAGCAGATCGTGCTTAATATCCCGTTTTAACTCACAAAATGGGCGAACCCCCAAATCATTTCTCCCGACATGCAACACCAAAATGTTAGAAGGTTTAACTAACTGAGCACCATTATGTACTTCCTGCATGACCCTGTTCCAACACAAACCCTGAAAACCCAACCACCTGACCATAGCAACTTCCTTGGAAAAACCGAGTTGACGTCCTTCATGCCGAACATCCGCACGCCTCGCACCCCAATAAACATAGGAGTGGCCGACGATCCAAACCTACAGAGGATTGTGACCTAGAAAAATACAAACAACTGAGAGTCCACACCAATCAAATAGAAAATACAGACCTACAAGAAAACTCCAACGCCTTCAAGGTCTAATATAACTCTTGTAACACCCGGACTCCCATCTCCCTATCCTCTGAACCACTTCAGGGGCCAAACCTCCCAAAGCCGCTTCAGTCGCGGCCCCGATACGAAACAAATGAGATGCAAAACGAGAAGCATCTAAACCCAGCACCGACAAGGCTCGCCTAAAAATCGCAACAAACTGGAATCTAGATAGGAAAGATCCATCCTCATTACACAACAAAGGTCCATTTTTCGTCGGCTGAAAGCTATTAAAAACCTGCCAACAACGAATGGGACACATAAGTGAACCTGGAACAGCGCCCAAAACTACCCTTTTACCCTTTCCCTCCTGGTCCGACTTAGACCGCCGTATCCAGAAATGTAAATGACCCCCAATAAGCAACACGTCCCTAGCCCAAAGCCCCCCTTGTCTGTACGTAGTGGGAGACACAATCTCCCCAACCCTCAAAGCTCCAAAAAAGGCAAGGGAAAGGGCCAAACGAAAAAGAACCACCTCAAAATTAGATATACAAATTTCACCAAAACGCACGCCTAAAAGCTCCAACACACCAAAAGAGACTGGGCGCGTGCGATCCCCCTGCCTCACCTTTCTCCTAAACCCTTTTACCGCTTGCTGTACCAGAAACAATTTTGTCAAATCCCACAGGCCTCGAAGCCGAAAACCAAAAGCCAAAGCCACCCTAATTCTATCTACCTTCGTTGCCAACCACCCTTCATCAACACCACGTCTCAAACTCAACCACAATAACAAGGCACCCACTTGATCATCACCCGTGTCAGTAGCCCCGCATGACCCCAACCAGGTCTCCCAATCACAACATACCGACCTATACGCAGACCACGTGCTGGGTGCCAAAGATGCATGAATCAAAGGTTCTGCAGCCCGGATACCACGCTCCAAAGCTCCATTGGGCAGTCGAGACCCGCCTCCTCCGCGTCCGGGGCCAATAACTGAAAACGCTCTCACTGAAATCTAGACAAAGAGTCAGAAATAGAATTCTTAACTCCAGGCACATGAGACGCCGTAATATAAGCATTAATAGACAAGCAACACCAACTGATGAAGAACCCTGATAACTGGGGGGAAGCTGCTGTTAAACTGTTGATGACACACACAACCGCCATATTGTCACAATTAAAGCGGACCCTTATATTGCGAAAATCCTCCTTCCACAGATAAACCGCAACCAGGATAGGAAAGATTTCCAGCAAGGTGACGTTCTTCACTAACCCAGCAGCGAACCAGTCATCGGGCCACCTAGCGGCACACCACCGGTCACCGAAAAAGGCACCAAAACCAACACCGCCTGAAGCATCAGTGAACAAATCCACATCAGCATTACCCACCACTTCCTCCACCAGCAACGAACGGCTATTGTACCGTGCCAAAAAACTGTCCCAAACCTCTAAATCGGCCTTGTGCTCGCTTGACAAGCGAGCAAAATGATGCGGGGCCTTAACCCCCGCCATGGCACTAGCCAACCTACGTTGAAACACCCTCCCCATCGGGATGATCCTACAAGCAAAATTCAATTTTCCGAGAAGGGACAACCTCACAGAGTGGCAGCTTTTTTAAACGTCTCGCTCGAGCCACTTCACTTCTCAATCCAACCACTTTCTTTCAGGCAACCTAAACTCCCAATTAACTGAATCAATAACAATGCCCAGGAAAGAAAGACTCATGCGAGGCCCCTCGGTTTTTCCCGGCGCTAACGGGACACCAAATTGTTCAGCTACCCAGATCACTGTCTTTAAAACAACGCTACAACACCCGGACTGACCCGGCCCAATGCACAAAAAGTCGTCCAAATAATGTATCACGGAATCCAAACCAGACACATCCCGAATGACCCACTCAAAAAAAGAACTAAAAGCCTCAAAATATGCGCAAGACACCGAGCAACCCATCGGCAAACATCTATCAACATAAAAACCCCCGTTCCAATAACAACCCAACAACCGCACGCTATCGGGGTGAACAGGTAGCAAACGAAAAGCAGACTCAATATCGGTCTTGGCCAACAGCGCACCCCTACCACAACTACGCACCCAGCATGTTGCCTCATCAAAAGACGTATAAACAACGGAACAAAGCTCCGGGTCTATCCTGTCATCCATGGACCTCCCCCGAGGATAGGACAAATGCTGAATCAGCCTAAACTTGTTTGGTTCCTTCTTCGGAACCACACCCAATAGCAATACTACTAAATCCTCTAACGGCGGAACAGGGAAAGGTCCGGATATCCTACCTAAAGAAACCTCCTTATTCAACTTTTCCGAAACCACAGCAGCATGCAACTCAGCTGATCTAAGATTCTTCAAAACCTTAAGGATAACAAAAGTAGGAGCAGGTATACGAAAACTATCACGGAAACCCAACAACAATAACTCTGCTTTTTCCCTATCCGGGAACCTATTTAGATAGGGGACCATCGCGTCTAGACTCACTGGCGTCACCCCCTTTTGAATTGCCCTTTGGCTTCCCTTTTTTCTTAAAACACTTGGCAGCGCCATGGGAAGACCCATTGCAATACGAGCACATGTGCTTGAACATACAAGTGGTTCCGAACTTGCACTGGCCTTCATTAAACTGCTAGCATAAACCGTGTTTTTGACCTCCTGATTGTCTTGGACTGACCCCCTGATCCCGAAGAACTTCCTTGCGAAGTGGCTTGGCCGGCAGTTCCGGCCCCACCTTGAAAGGAATTACCAAATTTTGTCAGTGCCATAACATGCAGCCACAAACCTATGTCCTTCTGATCCCATCTAATCACTGGATGAACTGCTTTTCGCTGCCTAAACTGCTCGTCATATGGAGGAGGAGACATACCTTCATGGGCGGAGCCAGCCGGAAAGAGCGCTGAGAAGGAAATGGGTGCTGCACTGCGAGAGGAACGTCGGAAGTGAAGATGCCGTACAGTGGAGCCAGAAGTGAGGATGCTGCCGAGCGACGCACCGGAGGAACCGCTGCAAACTCTGGAGGAGAGACCCTGGCCCCTATAAGGTTAGCAAAGGGGAGAAGCTATGTCGGACCAGGGGGGGAGAAATGGCGGCGGACGCAGCCGCAGCCCCTGTGATGCCCCAAGACCTCGGGGTGGATGCAGCCGCCAGACTCCTGGCACCCCCGGGCCCTGCCGCAGATGCACCTGCAGGCCCCATATTGCCACCACTGAATTGGCATTAGAAAAGCTATCTAAAAGTGGTGCCAAGAGTGTGGCCTGTGTAGCTTGCGCAAAAAGGGCCGTGACAGCCAGAGGGCTCCCCTACAGCCCATAGTCACCAAACAGCCACTTGAACTAGTGGCCTTAGACCATGTGAAGCTAACTCCAAGCCGGTCATGCTATGTCTACGCTTTGACTATTGTGGATCACTACTCCAGATTCCTGGTAGTCAAACCTGTCAAGGATCAAACAGCAAAGATGGCAGCCAGAGCCTTCCAACATAACTTCTGTAGACCACATGGATATCCTGAGAAGGTACTTACTGATCAAGGACCAGCCTTCGAAGCGGAAGTGTTTCAAGAATTCTGCAACCTCTACGGATGTAAAAAGATCAGAACCACACCGTACCACCCACAAACCAACGATATGTGTGAAAAGATGAACCAAGTAGTGATTGACTTACTGAAGACCTTGCCTCTACATGAAAGAAACTTATGGCCAGAAAAGTTACCAGACTTAGTAGACTTGTACAACCACATTCCAGTGAATTCCACCAACTGTACTCCAGCATGATGAGAGGAAGATCCAGCAAACTACCTGTTGATCTAGACATGGGAGTCCTAACCCCAGAAAATACCTCATCTGATGCAGATTGGGATACCGAGAGACAACAAAGGTACCGCCAAGTACAAAAGTGCATTGAAAGAAATCTATCACAGGCGAGACAAAAACAAGAAAGAGAATATAACCAACGTGCCCCTGCAATTCCCTTGTCACCAAGTGAACAAGTGCTCAAACATAAAAGGAGATTGCACAAACTTGATGGCCAGTGGGAAGCAGAACCGTATACTATCCTACTTTCAAACTTCGACAATACAAAAGTATGCCTTATAAGTAAAGATGGAGGAGAAACTTCAACTGCAGCATCCAGGGATCACCTTAAAGTCTGCCCTGACAAACTGAGAAACCAAGAAAAAGACCTAAGTACTTCTCAACCATTGGAGGAAGAAGAAAAGAAAATCCACACCATCCTTGGAGATTTTCCCCAATCTTGGACTCAAATACATCAGGCCATAGTGGTACCTGTCTTCACTTTTCCCCAGTTGGAGATGCCAGAAGCAGAAGTGACTCAGAACATCCTGAACCAGAAGAGACTCTACAACAGCGGGTTCAAGCAGAAAACGTCACACCAGCAGTGGAACCAGAAAATCCACCATCTGCTATCGGTGAGTCTGCCATGCCAACAGTGAATAGAAGTAGTCCCCGAAGGTCCAGTATACCAGTACTACGTAGACTCACCAGAAGTTTAGCGAGAGCACTACATCAGTTGTAGCGAGGACAGTAAACCTCTCTAGGTCACTAGCAACCCCTGTACTGCGTAGGTCTACCCGTAGCACCAAGGGCCAAATTCCAGCTCGTTACAGGGACTAAAAATGTCAATTACTCTTAATTGTTTGAATTGCTTGCTTATCTTTGTTACAGGTTTAAAATGGACAATAGGGTAATGGACAGTGAATTACTCAAAAACTGTATTTGTACATAGTTGGCACCCTCAAGGTGCACCTTGGTTCTACCCACATTGCCAACGTGGGTAGGGCCTTGTTTGCTTGTTTCTTCACAGACCCGAAGCAAATCCGTCTGGCGTGGTGAACCCTGGGTCTGGATATGCCTTGTTGCCCGCCCAAGTCCTACGTTGGGGGTTTATGATGAGTCCCTCGCATCGGTACTTTCATTTATAAACAAGGAGACCCTGGTATAAGACCAGATGTACATTTATAAACTTGTTTTTGCAACGTTCAAATATACAGTACCTCCCATAAAAGGAAGCCAAAGTTTATAATTGTTCAAATGTTATTCAAAATGTTTGCATTATTTAACCAGTAATTTTTGTTCTTCTTTTCCCAGTCCAGGAGTACTGCATTTAACGGGGGGGGGGGGGGGGGAGTGTGGCACCCCAGGGTCCTGGTCATCACAGTAGCATTGCTTTCATCCAGGGGAGTGTGATGTTACATTTGGAAGCGATGAAGGAGATCTTTTATCAGGTAACCACAGGGCATACAACATGTTCACACTCCAGGCCAGAAGGGGGAGCTCTAAACCTGTTTAAGGTGAATTCCCTTATAAAGACATTCTGTTCTGGAGGGAAAGGAGAGTCCAGAAAGTGAGAGACAGGGAAGAAAGCAGACCGACATAGAGTGTCAGAAGGTCTGAAGGGGCCGTGTAGTCTGAAGCACTACAGCTCCTGGAAAAATACACACACAAAGCCGAACATTGTTCAGTGAGCGTGCAGGAGAGCGAAGCACAGGAGAGTAAAATCAGGGAGACCAGCTAAGAGCAGGCTGCCTCCCTCTGAGGTGCAGATAACCGGTAGCCGGACCACCGAGGTTGTAAGGGACTCTACGACTTACAGCAGAAACCGGCAGGTCAGCTGAACTGCAAGTTACCTGTCCGCCTTAATACCCAGGAGGCACAGTGACACCTATAGAGCCCGGAAAGTGCTAGAGTCCCTGTAAAAAGGCTCAAGTCACGACTCACCAGTCATACGGGTTATATCCTATCCTATATGGGGGACAGAGAGAACAACTGTGAGGACCTTATGTGAAGCCATAGGCAGTAAGATTCTACAACACCACAGCGCTAGAGGAAGGCTTTCATCTCCACCTGGTAAAGGGGAACTCTGGATTCGCTTCCAAGCCGGTCGGACCCTGCCTGCCCTGTGATCTGGTGCCCTGGACTGTGGCTGCCTGAAGTCTTCAGTAAACCAGGTAAAGAGACTGCAAACCTGTGTCTTCGTTCTTTACTGCACCATTCACCATCTTCCATCTACACAGCGGGAGCCCTGGGAATATACTTCACCTGTGGGGAGTTATACCATCTAGCTGCCATAACATCACCCCAGTGGACCCCTTAAAGCAGCGTCGGTCCCCACTTACCGAATACCACAGTTGGCGACACAAACATAAACTCTATTCAACAAATCCCTTTAAAGACTTTCCCCTTTTACATGGGCGCCCAGGGCCACGGACCGGGTCGCCACTGTGACATCCCCCTGTGAACACCGGACCTGGTACCGAGTACCCCACAGCCCTAGTGGGCGACTCAAATGCACATAACATTGTGACGTCATATAGTGTAACGCCTTCGGGAATGCACATGGTAACATTGTGATGTCATGTAGTATAATGCCTCCGGGAATGCACATGGTAACATTGTAATGTCATATAGTGTAACACCTCCGGGAATGCACACGGTAACATTGTAATGTCATATAGTGTAACACCTCCGGGAATGCACATGGTAACATTGTAATGTCATATAGTGTAACGCTTCCGGGAATGCACATGGTAACATTGTGACGTCATGTAGTATAACGCCTCCGGGAATGCACATGGTAACATTGTAATGTCATATAGTGTAACGCCTCCGGGAATGCACACGGTAACATTGTGATGTCATATAGTGCAACACCTCCGGGAATGCACATGGTAACATTGTGATGTCATATAGTGTAACGCCTCCGGGAATGCACACGGTAACATTGTGACGTCATGTAGTATAACGCCTCCAGGAATGCACATGGTAACATTGTGGCGTCATGTAGTATAACGCCTCCGGGAATGCACATGGTAACATTGTGACATCATGTAGTATAACGCCTCCGGGAATGCACATGGTAACATTGTGACGTCATGTATTATAACACCTCCAGGAATGCACATGGTAACATTGTGATGTCATATAGTGTAACACCTCTGGGAATGCACATGGTAACATTGTGACGTCATGTAGTATAACGCCTCCAGGAATCCACATGGTAACATTGTGACGTCATGTATTATAACACCTCCAGGAATGCACATGGTAACATTGTGATGTCATATAGTGTAACACCTCCGCGAATGCACATGGTAACATTGTGACGTCATGTAGTATAACATCTCCGGGAATGCACATGGTAACATTGCGACGTCATGTAGTATAGTGTAACGCCTCCAGGAATGCACATGGTAACATTGTGACGTCATGTAGTATAACACCTCCGGGAATGCACATGGTAACATTGTGACTTCATGTAGTATAACGCCTCCGGGAATGCACATGGTAACATTGTGATGTCATATAGTGTAACGCCTCCGGGAATGCACATGGTAACATTGTGACGTCATGTAGTATAACACCTCCGGGAATGCACATGGTAACATTGTGACTTCATGTAGTGTAACGCCTTCGGGAATGCACATGGTAACATTGTGACGTCATGTAGTATAATGCCTCCGGGAATGCACATGGTAACATTGTGACGTCATGTAGTATAATGCCTGAGGTCTGGTCAGTGCCGGCACCGCTAGTGAAGACGGAGGATGTGGACTTTGACTCCAGATCTGGAGAAAAGGAGACACTGGAGCCGCAGGGAGAGACTGGATGATGGGGTGAGGAGCTGCGCGGTTGGGACAGGGGAGCAGCAGGTAAATATAACTCTTTTTAAGCCTTTTCCAGCTTATAGGAATCCATCAAAGTCGCGATCAGTCAGCTGACATTTTACCCAAACAAGAAAAACTTTTGAGCGAATCTGATTATTTTTGTAACATTTGATCAAATTCAGTTCACTTTGAATCAATTTTCTCATCTCTGATGTGTGATATAAGGCTGGACGGATCCTCCGCACCAAGAGATGCTCGGAGTAACTAAGGGCCGACGATCCTGACCTGAGGACACCCCACTATTATTCCAGAATTCCTTACTATGGGATCTAATAGGCGTTTTCTAACCTGCACTATCCCTGCATATAAAATCTAAAAATTACCAAAATTTCTAACGTGTTCCATCCTTTCCTGCTCGTACCGGAATTCCTGCAGTCATCGGACGGAGCTCGCCATAATTGCATGCTTTCTTAAGTGCGCTGCTTCGTCTGGAGGATCTTCAGAGCCGCTCCAGTCCTCGGCCGCCCCTCAGAGCGCCATTATAAACTGAGGAGCAAATTACGATGCGGCACTTTGTAAATCTCGCCGGGGAGACGAAGGATTATCGCTTCCCAAGGTCACAGCAGCAGATATTTAGTGTGTGGAGATGATTCCTCCGCGTCTTGTTGCCTTTTAATACTAGTTAAACATTGCAGGATTCGCTTTGCCGATTCCGCGCCGCGGTCAGCGACTGATTTCAGAGAACGTCCCGCCGGGGATTTTATCCTTACCAGACAGGAGGGCGACAAGGAGGCTCGTAAGAACATTCCTCACTTTAATAGGATTGCCGACGACAAAGGCTTCTTTATTCATCTGCCATATTGTTTTTTGCACAAATACTCATTTTACCGTCCTCGCGAGCCGCCATAGCAGGTTTGTGGGATGGATACTTTGTAGCACCAGAGATTGTTCTGTAAAGTCTCCGGACGTTTGGGGATTCCTTTCTTAAGTGGATCCACAGGCTGCGGCTATGTAGAAATATATAGGGTAATCCTATTTTTTGATGAGCGCTTTAGGAAGGT
The DNA here is from genome assembly GCF_051348905.1 of Ranitomeya variabilis. Taxonomy (NCBI): domain Eukaryota; kingdom Metazoa; phylum Chordata; class Amphibia; order Anura; family Dendrobatidae; genus Ranitomeya; species Ranitomeya variabilis. Next base: position 237,739,367 of record NC_135238.1, read on the forward strand.
AGGTTAATGCTGTATTTGCAGACCAGCTGGCAAAGCCTCAGAGAAATGTATTACGGTAAAGTTTCTAAAAAGTATTACGTTCCATACATTATTTTTTTAATAAGATTGGGGGAGATTTATCAAATTTATATTAAAAGCAATCTTCTGCTCAGGTCTCCTGAGTCATGCACAGATGTAGCCATCTCTATCCTGAGACACCAGGCTGCAAGTTACAGAAAGATACCTGGTTGGAGAACATTGAAACTTGTGGAATGCCCGCCAGGGCCGTGGGGTACTTGGTACCAGGCCGGTTCTTAAAGGGATGTGTCACGGTGGCAGTGACCCGGTCCGTGGCCCTGGGCGTCCAATAAAAGGGGATTTGAAATGGAAAATAAAGTTTGTGTTCGTGACGCCACCTGTGGTGTTCGGTCAGGGATGACGACGCTGCTTAAAGGGGTCCTCTGGGGTGATGTTGTGGCAGCAGGGATGGTATGGCTTCCCACAGGTGAAGCTGGGTCCCCAGGGCTCCCGGAGTAATAGATGAAGATAGTGATAGGTGGTGTAGTAAGAAACGGAGGACAAAGGTTTGCAGTCTCTTTTCCTCTTTACTGTAGGATTCAGGCAGCCACAGTCCAGGGTACCGGATCACAGGCACAGATATGGTCCGGCCAGCTTGGAAGCGAATTGGGAATCCTCCATAACCAGGTGGAGTTGAAAGCCTTCCTTCTAGCGCTGTGTTGTAGTCCCTTGCTGCCTAAGGCCTCTCACAAGGTCCTCACAGTTCTCTCTGTCCTCCATAAAGGTAGAACACTAACCCGCATGACAGGTAGCTCGAGCCTTTTTACAGGATCTCTATCACCACCCAGGCTCTATCTGCTATAGTATCTTCGGTGGTCTGTGGTGGACAGGTGACTTGAAATTGGCTGTCCGCCAGTTTCTGCCGTGGAGTATAGAGTTACCCCAACAACCTCGGTCTTTCGGCTACCAATAGCTGCGCTTCAGCATGGAGGAAGCCCAGTCGCAGCTTCCCTCCAGCTCTTCACTGTCCTGTGCTCCTTTTCCTCCTTCACGCTCTCTACAGCTTGTTCCGTCTTTTTCTCTCTCTTTTCCAGGAGCTGCAGCACCTCACGTGGCTGCACGGCCCCTCCTTTCTTCTCTCTTCTGTCCCTCTGACAGACTGTCTCTCACTGACTCCTCTGTGACAGACTAACTACTTTCGCTTCAGCCAGAATATATATAGGGGAGCCACCCACAATCTGGATCAGAGCTCCCCCTTCTGGCCTGGAGTAAGAACATGTTGCATATTTGTGAATACCTGATAAAAGGAACCCTTCCTCGCTTCCAAGCATGGCATCACTCTCCCAATGAGGATAGCAGTGCCACTGTAACAACCAGGAATCTGGGGTGTTACACTTAACATAAAGCAAGTTACGGAGCAGGGGAACTTCATGGTGAGTTATGGTGGGAAATGCTACATCTGGGGAACTGAAGGTCCGTCAGCTCATGTAGCCTTATCAGTGATCAGTGTGCAATACCCTGCAGTGTCAGATTGTTCCTGCAATTTGTGTCCTGCTCCCTCCTCCCCAGCACTCCCATCATAATTGCTGTTAGAGTAAAGCTGCAGCCGCATCCCCCTCCTACCATTCACTTCAATACAATACACCAGTGATACACAAACATTCTTGGTCTAACTAGAGCCGCTGTATCAGATGGCATCACCCCAAAAGGCACCCAACTTAACATTATAAGCGGTTGATATATTGAAGTTCATCATCTGGGACACGCTTTCTGGAAGAATTAGGGTCCTCTGTTGCCATACTGAACTCTCCAGAGAGCAGTCGCCGTGGCCCATAAGTCCTGACAATTAGTGTAGTTTATAGGAATTACACAAATAGCAAACGGCAACTTCCATAAATTGCAAAGGAGAGTGATGCATGTGGGGAAAAAACAAAAGGGGCCTCAATTATGGGGTCCCAGGGGGACCACAAAGAAGACTGTGGGCTTCTTGTGTCTGCAGACTGTGCATCTCTGCAGTAGAAAACATTTTGGGTTCCTGAGGATTTACAGAGTATTAAACAGTATGAAATATTACATAGTATCACTTGCTCACTTGGACTCCTTGTGTAAATACAATGTATCGCTCCGTGCCGTTTAACCCCGTCCTGACCTGTGATGTCGCACATTGGGTGCCGGTGTAAGGAGCGGTTATACAGCCGGCATCTTCATCTAGCAGCAGGCACTAGATGAAACCTCTTAAATGCCGCTCTGCCTGTTCTGGCGCCCATCGCCCCCTTTCTCCGTGCATCGCTGTCGTGTGGTGCTCATGGGTTGTTGCCACCATTCTTGCACTCACCTCCTTTCTAATATTTAAAAAAATGGAAAAAAAATCTCATTGAGAAGTGATGCATCTGTAGAAGTCTGATCGATGGACATATAAAATGTATTAAACCATAGAATTAAAAATCAAATTTCAGGGTGGACACTTTTTCTGTCACCAAACCTCCATCCAAAAATGTTATAGAAAGTGATCAAAGCAACATAATGTACCTCAGATCAATTTCAATAAAAATTACCTCTCACTTGTAAAAAACAAAGTTCTCATGTAGCAATCGATGGATAAAAAAGTCACGGGATCCAGAAAAAGACGAAACAACAGTTTTTTGTCTCTATAAAATTCTGAATTTTTATTTACCACTAAAATCTTTTTTAAAAAAACCCCTGACATTGCGGTAATCGTACTCATCGCATCATCATGTCGCCAAGTCATTTTTACAGAAAAGCTAAACACAAATATTTCTGTCTGAAATTCCTTCTTTTTTTTTTGCTCACAACTTCACATCACTTGAACTTTTCTTGTTGTTTAATGTATTATATTATAGTATAATGATATAAAAACTACAATTCATCCAGCAAAAAACAAGCTCTGGTACGACGCTGTGGATGGAAAAAAAAATTACATCTCTCGGGAAAAGAGTAGGAATAAACAAACACACAAGAACAAGAATAAATAAATAATTGCCAGTCATGAAAGGGTTAATTATTTATTCTGATCATTTATGATGAGAACATTAATTCCTCCTATCTTTGTACCTTCAGTTTTATCTATTTTTTAATTAAATTAACAATAAAGTAGTTTTCCCTCGCGGTGCTCCTCTCGTTTATCGCACAAATCTTTCTTTCTTATTATTAACATTTATAAAACAAAGAATTTGAAATCTAATCTGAATATAACAGAAAAACTCTTTGCAGAAAGTTTTCTATAACTTCCATTAGTCAAACTTTCCAATATAAGCAGTGGCCGTCACCAGACAGTGGACGTTGCTGTCAGCTCCGGTTCTGCTGATTCCTTTGGAAATGTAACAATTTCTGTTACTGTATCTGTCACATTGTGTAAGATTAACCATTAGGCCATGTTCACACTTTGCGGTTTTTACCGCGGAACCGCCGCGATTTTGATGCTGCGGGTCCGCAGCAGTTTCCATAGCGTTTCCATTTACATGTAAACCCTATGGAAACCGCAAACCGCTGTGCACATGCTGCGGGAAAAACCGTGCAGAAACGCAGCGGTTTAAAACCCGCAGCATGTCACTTCTTTGTGCAGAATCGCTGCGGTTCTGCACCCATAGGAATGCATTGAACCGCTTACTTCCCGCATGGGGCTGTGCCCACGTTGCGGGAAGTAAGCGGATAATGTGCGGGTGGTACCCGGGGTGGAGGAGAGGAGACTCTCCTCCAGGCCCTGGGAACCATATTTGGGGTAAAAAAAAGAATAAAAATAAAAAATCATGTTATACTCACCTCTCAGCGCTGCACGCAGCCGGCCGGTCAGAGTTGCTGTGCGAACAGGACCTGTGGTGACGTCGCGGTCACATGACCGTGATGACGCCCGGGTCACATGACCGTGACGTCACGAAGGTCCTTCTCGCACAGCATCTTTGGAACCGGAGCGCCGCGTGCAGCGCCGAGGAGATCCGGACATCAGAGGGTGAGTATAGCCAATTTTTATTATTTTTAACATTACTACTGATGCTGCATATTGCTGCATATGCAGCATCAATAGTATAGGAGTAATCCCGCAGCGGAAACCGCGGAACAAACCGCGATAAATCTGCAGGGATAACCGCAGCGGTTTTGCCCTGCAGATTTATCAATTCCGCTGTGGGAGAACCCGCAGAGGTCACCCGCAAAGTGTGAACGTGGCCTTAGAATGAATGAACATTGCGCAACCTGGACGTTCATCCCCGGGGGTTTCCTTCTGTAAAACAGGAGAAGAAATTGTTGTAAATGTGTTACTCCGAACATATGAATAGAGGGGGCACCACGGACGCAACAGTGGGATCACCCTGACCTACAACAATTGTAAACCCAAACAAACAAAGAAGAAAGTAGAGGTCAGACACATGGGGATCACCACACAATGGATTCAGCAAAAATAGACATAATTTTATTAATATACTACAGTACATATGAAACAAGCTATAGAGAAAACACACATTTAAAAACAATTAAAAAGGGAACATTCTCGTTCCTTAGGAACATAGCCCATAATGAGGCTGACACCTGCGCCAGTAGGGAAATGCCTATATGGACACCACTGTGCTGCATACACATACAATACAGTAGGGTAAACCCATAGATATTTGTTCAGAGTAAACAGGGTGAAAGATAATCCTATCAATATAAAGCATATGCACAGTTTATACCAAGAGTGCTGCCGCAAATGCAGCCCTGAATGCTAACCCTACTAAAGGCATGTCCATAACTTAGGTATACACAAAGGAAAAAACACTCTTGGTATAAACTGTGCATATGCTTTATATTGATAGGATTATCTTTCACCCTGTTTACTCTGAACAAATATCTATGGGTTTACCCTACTGTATTGTATGTGTATGCAGCACAGTGGTGTCCATATAGGCATTTCCCTACTGGCGCAGGTGTCAGCCTCATTATGGGCTATGTTCCTAAGGAACGAGAATGTTCCCTTTTTAATTGTTTTTAAATGTGTGTTTTCTCTATAGCTTGTTTCATATGTACTGTAGTATATTAATAAAATTATGTCTATTTTTGCTGAATCCATTGTGTGGTGATCCCCATGTGTCTGACCTCTACTTTCTTCTTTGTTTGTTTAAATGTGTTACTCCGCTCATAAATGATCTCCACAGTAAATAAATGATTTGTAAACTCCACCATGAAGGGTTTGTGGTTTCTAATTTCCACTGTAGACTTTCATGGATGTTTGATTTGTTTTTCCGGGCTTTACAAATAATTAGGCCTATTACTCCCTATTACTGATGGATCTGCACCCACCTAGCTTGATTGATGGCTCCTCTGTGTCCCTCTTCCTTGCTACTATCCCTCCTCAATGCTCCTAAAAATATGATATTTTTCTATGGACTTTTAAGAAACCATTGTTTCATAACTTTAAAACAGCAAACGTATTGCTGTTCCCCCCAAAAATAATTTGTTTAGATGACTTGGTAAAAAACACATTGCTTCTTTATTTTCCAAACAACTTTTTGCTGTCCCCATAAAAAGGGATAATTTTTGGATGGCTTGGTGATAAAAAAAAACAACCATTGTTTCAGTATTTTCCAAACAACAAACCTGTTACTACTTATTCCATAAAAGGGATAACTTTTGGATGGCTTATAAAAAAAAGCTATTGAGTCTCCATCTAGCAAACAATAATTCTGTTGCTACTCCCCAAACAGGGATAATTTTTGGACCACTGCTTATGAAAAGGCATGGCTTCATCTGTGCACCACCTGTGTATAATCACCAGCACAGCAGGTATCTGTCCCCAAAAGGGATCGTTTTTCCATTTAAAAAAAAATCTGATACTGCGGTATATTATTAAACAGGATGTGGGCTATCGTCATTTATCATTCAATTTCCCCTCACCAGAAATGTAATTAATAAGTTTGTATTAAAGAGCTTGAAAGGGTTTGTATACAGTCCTAGGAGACCCCAGAGTGTTACATATGTCTGTCCGGAGCAGCTAGAGGCTTTGCAGTATTTGCAATTCATAGCCAATCAACAGAGTTGTCAAATCTGGCGAATTCGAATTTCAAAAGATTCTCTCATCTCTGTACGATGCTAGAAATAATACATGGACTCAGCAAATAAATACATAAATATTGCTGAATTATTCTCTTTTAGAACAGTGAATAGCATCAATTATAATGTATACATCGTTTTTAATTAGAGAAGTCTATATAGTCCCGGAGTTTATAATATATGATATAATATCCAGTGTGGAGACCAGACACAGAACGAGTCGCCTCCGTACATGACGTCGAAGGGGAGGATAGTTTAGGATTGTTTGGGAAGAATTCCGACTCCAGCTTTGGTTCTCACCAAGAGAAGAAAATTTCCCTCAGAAAATGGGATTTTATTACATCCTGTAGAAATATAACAGAGCGAGATGGGAATGGAAACACCACATCTTATAACTGGGGATCCTAAAAACATTGCTCAACACGGGATTACCGAATACCAGGACCTTTCTGCAGGAAGAGACAGAAAGATACAATTTCTAAATTAGGTAATTTCTTCCAAATTAAATCGAGAAACGTCCGACGTTCGGTTCTGTGTTCTGTGTGAATAAAATGCGGCAGGAGGAGATTTCCAGATCATCGCGTTCTTACTTTCTTCACATTTTACGCAGCGGCACGACTTTTTTGGAATTGGGGTTGTGCATTGTTACGCGCTTGTTATTATCTTGCTCATGGTTTGATTTCACGGAAGACTTCTTTATATTTCATCTTGTCTTTTTTTTCCAGCCTCTTTGCCAAATCTCTCAGATCACTTGTTCCTTGTCTGCTGACTCAACTATCACTTCTGTATCATCTTTCTAAACCTTAGAGGAATACAATGTTCTCTCCCCAAACACAATGTTTCTCCGGCACAAACTTCTTTCTAAATCTTCACAACTTTTATTACACAGGAAAAAATATTATCGTAAAAATAAATCCACACATGACAGTTTGAGAACAGATCTGCCCCCTGAGTAGGATTGAGTCCTCAGCAGAGAGGCGCTGATATATGGACTTCATACAGAATAGGGAAAACATGGCCTTATGGGCTCCTGGGAAATCGGCATAGGGTGAGTGCAGCTCCGCGGCAGCCACTGGGCGCGCGCATCCCTGCCTGTATGACCGATACAATCATGGACAATGCAGGAAAGCTATAAATTCTAAACATGCAAAAATGAATAAATACAGCGGGACTTAATAGAGGGGAGGACGAGCTTGTGTCTGCTCTTCCAAATAAGACATAGCGGGGGGAGGGGGATCCGTATCAATCACTTGTCTTACATTCAAAGCCAAATGGATACAAGTTTTTTTTTCATTTAAATCAGATTTGGGGTTGAGCAGATCTCATGGAACATGAAGAATTGCTGAAAATGTTTTTATCGCTGTATTTATTAGTTACAAAATTGCAGAACAGACTCAGCAGGAAATACAAAGGGTTGTATTTTTTTGGCATTTTTGTGTATTTTCTTCATTTTATACTTCTTTCTTAAATAGTAAAGAAAACAAAACAAATTCCCTCTCTTTCAGATTTCCTCTTTAACTGGCGTTGCCCATGATAATGAATGATGTGTCTGTTGTAGTGACACCTATTGGTGAAAATGAGAACCGCAAGTTCACATACTTATTTTTTTCTTTTTAAACTAGGATTAAACTCTAATAAATTCATTATTGCATCCAGCACTCCCTATTATATTTCTCTAGCTTTTAGTGTTTTTAGCCTGTTTTTGATTTGGGCTAAAGTCTACTCTTAATGGGCTCCTTTTTTAAAGTCTTTGATTTGTGTTTGCTTGTTTAGGTTTGTGGGCGCGATTTGATTTTTCTTTTCCTGGTGTTTGTGTCCAATTCATCATTTTTAACTCTATAAGAAGTTGTTACAATTGTAAATACTTTTACTCCAATCCATTTACCAGAGTTATTTCATTTATGATTGAGACTTTTATTCAAATTTTGCAAAAAAAAAAAACAGGTAAAAGACAAAAATAAAAGAGGATTATTGATTTTGAGCAAATCAAAGAAAAAAGAAAAGAAAAATAGAAAAGTGACTTATAGGAGAGGCCTCCATCACGTGTCATATATTAGAGGGCACGAATGAGGAATGAACCATCCAGTTATTATATTGTATTATTGCTACAAAATATATAAACTTTATGGACATATTTTACAAAATGATTAAAAACATAAGTAACCGAAACACTCTATGCATTTCAACCAAAAACGCTGTTGGTCAAGATCTTAGTTTTGCTTGAAACGTGTAGGAATAATGTTTCCAATGTTTTTAACCATTTTTAAACGTGTGTCTATAAAGCATATGCAGCTCTGGCAAAAATTAACAGACCGCTGCAAAATGTTCAGTTTGTCAGATTTTTCTCTTTATATTTTTGAGTAAAATGTAAATTGTTCTTTTATTCTATAAACTTCTGACAACAAGTCTCCGAAGTTCCAAGCAATACATTTTGTGTATTTTTTTTCTAAAAAAGAAAAATGGTCAAATTTTTTTTTTTATAAATCCAGTGCTTTCAGACCTCAAATAATGCAAAGTTCATAATCATTTAGAAACAACAATACTGATGGTTTAACTCAGAAATCAATATTTGGTGGAATAACCATGACTGTTAATCCCAGCTTTCCTGCGTCTTGGCAGCTTTCCTCCAGTCTCTCGCTCTGCTCCTGGTACAATAATGTCAGCAGTTCTTCTTTGATGGCTTGTGACTATTCATCTTCCTCTTTATCACATTCCAGAGGTTTTCAATGGGGTTCAGGTCTGGAGACTGGGCGGCCATAACAGGGATCTGATGTGGGGGTCTCTTCATTTTTGCCAGAGCTGTGTATATTTGTAGTAATAATATAATCCCTGGCGGTAGCCGGATCTTTCATTCCTTATACATACCTTGAAAACTGTTGAAGGAAATAGAGCAATAGATAGGCTTTTATCTGAGAGATAAAGGGTTAATACAAAGGATTGCACTCGCCGACCGTAGCTGAACTCCGGCATTGGGAAGATTCGCTGCAGCAGATCCAGGGGTCCAGTGACGACCGGCCGGTAAGTATAAAATAAGGGAAATCCTGGTCCTGTTCTGCGCTGGAATCACTGAAGTCCGGACGTATTAATATTCCTGGTTTCTATTCAGCACATTTCAGAGTTTCACTGAACTCCTTCATCAGGAGATACCACAAGGATGTCAGAAACGATTCCGCAGCGCAGAACAGGACCACGATTCCCCTTATTTTATACTTGTACATACCTTGCCCCACCTGGAAACCGGACTCAGGACTTTCTTGCACTGAATCCATCCAGGAACATCTACCCTCATCAGTGATCTGATGTCATCGCTTTCTCTCTATTTTGGTTTAATATATGAGAGATCTCCATCCTGTGTAATATAGGAGAGGCCTCCATCCTGTGTAATATAGGAGAGGCCTCCATCCTGTGTAATATAGGAGAGGTCTCCATCCTGTGTAATATAGGAGAGGTCTCCATCCCGTGTAATAGAGGAGAGATCTCCATCCTGTGTAATATAGGAGAGGCCTCCATCCTGTGTAATATAGGAGAGGCCTCCATCCTGTGTAATATAGGAGAGGTCTCCATCCCGTGTAATAGAGGAGAGATCTCCATCCTGTGTAATATAGGAGAGGCCTCCATCCTGTGTAATATAGGAGAGGCCTCCATCCTGTGTAATATAGGAGAGGTCTCCATCCCGTGTAATAGAGGAGAGATCTCCATCCTGTGTAATATAGGAGAGGCCTCCATCCTGTGTAATATAGGAGAGGCCTCCATCCTGTGTAATATAGGAGAGGCCTCCATCCTGTGTAATATAGGAGAGGCCTCCATCTTGTGTAATATAGGAGAGGCCTCCATCCTGTGTAATATAGGAGAGGCCTCCATCCTGTGTGATATAGGAGAGGCCTCCATCCTGTGTAATATAGGAGAGGCCTCCATCCTGTGTAATATAGGAGAGGCCTCCATCCTGTGTAATATAGGAGAGGCCTCCATCCTGTGTAATATAGGAGAGGCCTCCATCCTGTGTAATATAGGAGAGGTCTCTATCCTGTGTAATATAGGAGAGGCCTCCATCCTGTGTAATATAGGAGAGGTCTCCATCCTGTGTAATATAGGAGAGGCCTCCATCCTGTGTAATATAGGAGAGGTCTCTATCCTGTGTAATATAGGAGAGGCCTCCATCCTGTGTAATATAGGAGAGGTCTCCATCCTGTGTAATATAGGAGAGGCCTCCATCCTGTGTAATATAGGAGAGGTCTCTATCCTGTGTAATATAGGAGAGGCCTCCATCCTGTGTAATATAGGAGAGGCCTCCATCCTCTGTGATATAGGAGAGGCCTCCATCTTGTGTAATATAGGAGAGGCCTCCATCCTGTGTAATATAGGAGAGGCCTCCATCCTGTGTAATATAGGAGAGGCCTCCATCCTGTGTAATATAGGAGAGGCCTCCATCCTGTGTAATATAGGAGAGGTCTCTATCCTGTGTAATATAGGAGAGGCCTCCATCCTGTGTAATATAGGAGAGGCCTCCATCCTGTGTAATATAGGAGAGGCCTCCATCTTGTGTAATATAGGAGAGGCCTCCATCTTGTGTAATATAGGAGAGGCCTCCATCCTGTGTAATATAGGAGAGGCCTCCATCTTGTGTAATATAGGAGAGGCCTCCATCCTGTGTAATATAGGAGAGGCCTCCATCCTGTGTAATATAGGAGAGGTCTCTATCCTGTGTAATAGAGGAGAGATCTCCATCCTGTGTAATATAGGAGAGGTCTCCATCCCGTGTAATATAGGAGAGGCCTCCATCCCGTGTAATATAGGAGAGGCCTCCATCCTGTGTAATATAGGAGAGGTCTCCATCCCGTGTAATATAGGAGAGGCCTCCATCCCGTGTAATATAGGAGAGGCCTCCATCTTGTGTAATATAGGAGAGGCCTCCATCCTGTGTAATATAGGAGAGGCCTCCATCCTGTGTGATATAGGAGAGGCCTCCATCCTGTGTAATATAGGAGAGGCCTCCATCCTGTGTAATATAGGAGAGGCCTCCATCCTGTGTAATATAGGAGAGGCCTCCATCCTGTGTAATATAGGAGAGGTCTCTATCCTGTGTAATATAGGAGAGGCCTCCATCCTGTGTAATATAGGAGAGGTCTCCATCCTGTGTAATATAGGAGAGGCCTCCATCCTGTGTAATATAGGAGAGGTCTCTATCCTGTGTAATATAGGAGAGGCCTCCATCCTGTGTAATATAGGAGAGGTCTCCATCCTGTGTAATATAGGAGAGGCCTCCATCCTGTGTGATATAGGAGAGGCCTCCATCCTGTGTAATATAGGAGAGGCCTCCATCCTGTGTAATATAGGAGAGGCCTCCATCCTGTGTAATATAGGAGAGGCCTCCATCCTGTGTAATATAGGAGAGGCCTCCATCCTGTGTAATATAGGAGAGGTCTCTATCCTGTGTAATATAGGAGAGGCCTCCATCCTGTGTAATATAGGAGAGGCCTCCATCTTGTGTAATATAGGAGAGGCCTCCATCCTGTGTAATATAGGAGAGGTCTCCATCCTGTGTAATATAGGAGAGGTCTCCATCCTGTGTAATATAGGAGAGGCCTCCATCCTGTGTAATATAGGAGAGGCCTCCATCCTGTGTAATATAGGAGAGGCCTCCATCCTGTGTAATATAGGAGAGGTCTCTATCCTGTGTAATATAGGAGAGGCCTCCATCCTGTGTAATATAGGAAAGGCCTCCATCTTGTGTAATATAGGAGAGGCCTCCATCCTGTGTAATATAGGAGAGGCCTCCATCTTGTGTAATATAGGAGAGGCCTCCATCCTGTGTAATATAGGAGAGGCCTCCATCCTGTGTAATATAGGAGAGGTCTCTATCCTGTGTAATATAGGAGAGGCCTCCATCCTGTGTAATATAGGAGAGGTCTCCATCCCGTGTAATAGAGGAGAGATCTCCATCCTGTGTAATATAGGAGAGGTCTCCATCCTGTGTAATATAGGAGAGGCCTCCATCCTGTGTAATATAGGAGAGGCCTCCATCCTGTGTGATATAGGAGAGGCCTCCATCTTGTGTAATATAGGAGAGGCCTCCATTCTGTGTAATATAGGAGAGGCCTCCATCCTGTGTAATATAGGAGAGGCCTCTATCCTGTGTAATATAGGAGAGGCCTCCATCCTGTGTAATATAGGAGAGGTCTCTATCCTGTGTAATATAGGAGAGGCCTCCATCCTGTGTAATATAGGAGAGGTCTCTATCCTGTGTAATATAGGAGAGGTCTCTATCCTGTGTAATATAGGAGAGGCCTCCATCCTGTGTAATATAGGAGAGGCCTCCATCCTGTGTAATATAGGAGAGGTCTCTATCCTGTGTAATATAGGAGAGGCCTCCATCCTGTGTAATATAGGAGAGGCCTCCATCCTGTGTGATATAGGAGAGGCCTCCATCTTGTGTAATATAGGAGAGGCCTCCATCCTGTGTAATATAGGAGAGGCCTCCATCCTGTGTAATATAGGAGAGGCCTCCATCCTGTGTAATATAGGAGAGGCCTCCATCCTGTGTAATATAGGAGAGGTCTCTATCCTGTGTAATATAGGAGAGGCCTCCATCCTGTGTAATATAGGAGAGGCCTCCATCCTGTGTAATATAGGAGAGGCCTCCATCTTGTGTGATATAGGAGAGGCCTCCATCCTGTGTAATATAGGAGAGGCCTCCATCCTGTGTGATATAGGAGAGGCCTCCATCTTGTGTGATATAGGAGAGGTCTCTATCCTGTGTAATATAGGAGAGGCCTCCATCCTGTGTGATATAGGAGAGGCCTCCATCTTGTGTAATATAGGAGAGGCCTCCATCCTGAGTAATATAGGAGAGGCCTCCATCTTGTGTAATATAGGAGAGGCCTCCATCCTGTGTAATATAGGAGAGGCCTCCATCCTGTGTGATATAGGAGAGGCCTCCATCCTGTGTAATATAGGAGAGGCCTCCATCCTGTGTAATATAGGAGAGGCCTCCATCCTGTGTAATATAGGAGAGGCCTCCATCCTGTGTAATATAGGAGAGGTCTCTATCCTGTGTAATATAGGAGAGGCCTCCATCCTGTGTAATATAGGAGAGGTCTCCATCCTGTGTAATATAGGAGAGGCCTCCATCCTGTGTAATATAGGAGAGGTCTCTATCCTGTGTAATATAGGAGAGGCCTCCATCCTGTGTAATATAGGAGAGGCCTCCATCCTGTGTAATATAGGAGAGGCCTCCATCCTGTGTGATATAGGAGAGGCCTCCATCCTGTGTAATATAGGAGAGGCCTCCATCCTGTGTAATATAGGAGAGGCCTCCATCCTGTGTAATATAGGAGAGGCCTCCATCCTGTGTAATATAGGAGAGGCCTCCATCCTGTGTAATATAGGAGAGGTCTCTATCCTGTGTAATATAGGAGAGGCCTCCATCCTGTGTAATATAGGAGAGGCCTCCATCTTGTGTAATATAGGAGAGGCCTCCATCCTGTGTAATATAGGAGAGGTCTCCATCCTGTGTAATATAGGAGAGGTCTCCATCCTGTGTAATATAGGAGAGGCCTCCATCCTGTGTAATATAGGAGAGGCCTCCATCCTGTGTAATATAGGAGAGGCCTCCATCCTGTGTAATATAGGAGAGGTCTCTATCCTGTGTAATATAGGAGAGGCCTCCATCCTGTGTAATATAGGAAAGGCCTCCATCTTGTGTAATATAGGAGAGGCCTCCATCCTGTGTAATATAGGAGAGGCCTCCATCTTGTGTAATATAGGAGAGGCCTCCATCCTGTGTAATATAGGAAAGGCCTCCATCCTGTGTAATATAGGAGAGGTCTCTATCCTGTGTAATATAGGAGAGGCCTCCATCCTGTGTAATATAGGAGAGGTCTCCATCCCGTGTAATAGAGGAGAGATCTCCATCCTGTGTAATATAGGAGAGGTCTCCATCCTGTGTAATATAGGAGAGGCCTCCATCCTGTGTAATATAGGAGAGGCCTCCATCCTGTGTGATATAGGAGAGGCCTCCATCTTGTGTAATATAGGAGAGGCCTCCATTCTGTGTAATATAGGAGAGGCCTCCATCCTGTGTAATATAGGAGAGGCCTCTATCCTGTGTAATATAGGAGAGGCCTCCATCCTGTGTAATATAGGAGAGGTTTCTATCCTGTGTAATATAGGAGAGGCCTCCATCCTGTGTAATATAGGAGAGGTCTCTATCCTGTGTAATATAGGAGAGGTCTCTATCCTGTGTAATATAGGAGAGGCCTCCATCCTGTGTAATATAGGAGAGGCCTCCATCCTGTGTAATATAGGAGAGGTCTCTATCCTGTGTAATATAGGAGAGGCCTCCATCCTGTGTAATATAGGAGAGGCCTCCATCCTGTGTGATATAGGAGAGGCCTCCATCTTGTGTAATATAGGAGAGGCCTCCATCCTGTGTAATATAGGAGAGGCCTCCATCCTGTGTAATATAGGAGAGGCCTCCATCCTGTGTAATATAGGAGAGGCCTCCATCCTGTGTAATATAGGAGAGGTCTCTATCCTGTGTAATATAGGAGAGGCCTCCATCCTGTGTAATATAGGAGAGGCCTCCATCCTGTGTAATATAGGAGAGGCCTCCATCTTGTGTGATATAGGAGAGGCCTCCATCCTGTGTAATATAGGAGAGGCCTCCATCCTGTGTGATATAGGAGAGGCCTCCATCTTGTGTAATATAGGAGAGGCCTCCATCCTGAGTAATATAGGAGAGGCCTCCATCCTGTGTAATATAGGAGAGGCCTCCATCCTGTGTAATATAGGAGAGGCCTCCATCCTGTGTAATATAGGAGAGGCCTCTATCCTGTGTAATATAGGAGAGGCCTCCATCCTGTGTAATATAGGAGAGGTCTCCATCCTGTGTAATATAGGAGAGGCCTCCATCCTGTGTAATATAGGAGAGGTCTCTATCCTGTGTAATATAGGAGAGGCCTCCATCCTGTGTAATATAGGAGAGGCCTCCATCCTCTGTGATATAGGAGAGGCCTCCATCTTGTGTAATATAGGAGAGGCCTCCATCCTGTGTAATATAGGAGAGGCCTCCATCCTGTGTAATATAGGAGAGGCCTCCATCCTGTGTAATATAGGAGAGGCCTCCATCCTGTGTAATATAGGAGAGGTCTCTATCCTGTGTAATATAGGAGAGGCCTCCATCCTGTGTAATATAGGAGAGGCCTCCATCCTGTGTAATATAGGAGAGGCCTCCATCTTGTGTAATATAGGAGAGGCCTCCATCTTGTGTAATATAGGAGAGGCCTCCATCCTGTGTAATATAGGAGAGGCCTCCATCTTGTGTAATATAGGAGAGGCCTCCATCCTGTGTAATATAGGAGAGGCCTCCATCCTGTGTAATATAGGAGAGGTCTCTATCCTGTGTAATAGAGGAGAGATCTCCATCCTGTGTAATATAGGAGAGGTCTCCATCCCGTGTAATATAGGAGAGGCCTCCATCCCGTGTAATATAGGAGAGGCCTCCATCCTGTGTAATATAGGAGAGGTCTCCATCCCGTGTAATATAGGAGAGGCCTCCATCCCGTGTAATATAGGAGAGGCCTCCATCCTGTGTGATATAGGAGAGGCCTCCATCTTGTGTAATATAGGAGAGGCCTCCATTCTGTGTAATATAGGAGAGGCCTCCATCCTGTGTAATATAGGAGAGGCCTCTATCCTGTGTAATATAGGAGAGGCCTCCATCCTGTGTAATATAGGAGAGGTCTCTATCCTGTGTAATATAGGAGAGGCCTCCATCCTGTGTAATATAGGTGAGGCCTCCATCCTGTGTAATGATCTTCTTGATGGTACTGTGGACGTCTGCGCCTCGGACGGTTCCCTCCTCCCAGTATCAGTGATGGGTTATCGGACACATATTAGCCGCGTTCATTCTCTACAATTCTCTGCAGTCTGTCGATGTCGGATTTCCGTAAACCCATTCCTGTCTCTCGGCTCCGAGGCTTACACCTATCACTCTATTTATAATTGCTGAAACCCTTTGCAGAATTAATTGACAAGTTTCTTGTTTATTTCTCCGTCTTTTCCTCACAAATAAACGGATTATGCAAATGCAGGAATAATCTTTCTATAAGTCACGGGCTGTTGGCGGTGCGAGACACGGGCTCGGGTCAGAATGAATCAGTGACGCGCGGCTGAGCAGCGGGTAATGTTCAGGGCGCAGTGAACACAGCGCAGCGCTTATTACATTGGCTGCTATTCCCAGGGCTGGATGCAAAGATTTCCAACAAATCTCACGAATTCCCATTTCTCCGCATTGCTTGGAATTGCTTTATTACAGAAACATATAAACATGAATGTGATTGCACTGAAAGCTCTGGAGGATCGAAAACTCTTTATATTTTCTACACTTAGTGTGAAACTTTACATGATGTTTGATACAAAGCGGCGGCCGCAGCCGCTCAGGCGCTCGTGTTTCATGTTATCTGCCTCTTCCAACCATCAGTGCCGCCGCCGACCCCTCTGTTATCTCACGGATTTCACATGGTCACACAACTTGTGCTGTAAAGAACCAATGAGTTACAATGTTACACTGTCACAGTTCTTGGTTACATGATGGGGAAGAGTCTTCTGGGTTTCTCGGCATTCAGGAGACCATTAATCCTGATCAAATCCACAACTCCATTGGCTATAATTCAGCCCCCGACTTGCCGGACCCTTCACCGTGCGTCACTGCTCCTGCAGACCCTCATTGTGCCACTCTCCGACCCTCCAGGGACAATCTGCTTCTGCTACAGCCGAACATTCCATATTCTGCTCCTCCGTCCGGAGACACGATGACGTTGTTCCGCGCTCGGTTCCTGTTTTCGTGCACAGTTGAGTCGCTTGTCCTTGTTTTCTTGTAGAAGGTTTGATATTTAGCTGCAATTCTGCCATAAAGACGACATCTGGACGGACTTGTCTGCAAAGTAGATGGGTGTAGCCAGCCCCCTGGACGCAGCCAGATCTGAACTGATGGCACTGCTGAACATCTACTGGTATAGGAGGGAAGTAACCTGATGTATCTCATCTGCTGCACTAAGTTTCCTCAGCCAACAGCTGCGTCTACACTCCTCAACATTGCCAATTTCTTGGTGTCCTCAATACTGAGAAATCCTTCAGATACTTCTCTAACACGTGATACCATCAGGAGGCGTCTGATTGGCTCCAAATTTATTCTGCAGCCAGATAACGACCCCCATCATCCAGCCAATGTCACTAAGAACAAGGAGTCCAGCAGGTAATGATCCGGCCACACAGATCCTTCATGTCTCATCATCCCGTCTGTCAGGGATCACATGAAGAGACAGAAGGATCCGCACAAGTCTCATACACAGGAGATCTGGGGGAGGTTCTCCATGATGTTTGGCACAACCTCCTGCCGAGATCCTCCATAACCTGCGTTCAAGTGACGAGAAGAAGTGATGGAGGTGATAGGCAGGCACCAGATACTGATGATGGAGGTGACGGGCGGTCACCAGATACTGATGATGGAGGAGACGGGCGGTCACCAGATACTGATGATGGAGGTAACGGGCGGTCACCAGATACTGTTGATGGAGGAGACGGGCGGTCACCAGATACTGATGATGGAGGAGACGGGCGGTCACCAGATACTGATGATGGAGGTGACGGACGGTCACCAGATACTGATGATGGAGGAGACGGGCGGTCACCAGATACTGATGATGGAGGTAACGGGCGGTCACCAGATACTGTTGATGGAGGAGACGGGCGGTCACCAGATACTGATGATGGAGGTGATGGGCGGTCACCAGATACTGATGATGGAGGTAACGGGCGGTCACCAGATACTGATGATGGAGGAGACGGGCGGTCACCAGATACTGATGATGGAGGTGATGGGTGGTCACCAGATACTGATGATGGAGGAGACGGGCGGTCACCAGATACTGATGATGGAGGTGATGGGCGGTCACCAGATACTGATGATGGAGGTGACAGGCGGTCACCAGATACTGATGATGGAGGAGAGGGGCGGTCACCAGATGCTGATGATGGAGGAGATGGGAGGTCACCAGATACTGATGATGGAGGTGACAGGTGGTCACCAGATACTGATGATGGAGACGACGTGCGGTCACCAGATGCTGATGATGGAGGAGATAGGCGGTCACCAGATACTGATTATGGAGGTGATAGGCGGTTACCAGATACTGATGATGGAGGAGACGGGCGGTCACCAGATACTGATGATGGAGGTGATGGGTGGTCACCAGATACTGATGATGGAGGAGACGGGCGGTCACCAGATACTGATGATGGAGGCGACAGGTGGTCACCAGATACTGATGATGGAGACGACGTGCGGTCACCAGATGCTGATGATGGAGGAGATAGGCGGTCACCAGATACTGATTATGGAGGTGATAGGCGGTTACCAGATACTGATGATGGAGGAGACGGGCGGTCACCAGATACTGATGATGGAGGTGATGGGTGGTCACCAGATACTGATGATGGAGGAGACGGGCGGTCACTAGATACTGATGATGGAGGTGATGGGCGGTCACCAGATACTGATGATGGAGGCGACAGGTAGTCACCAGATACTGATGATGGAGGAGAGGGGCGGTCACCAGATGCTGATGATGGAGGAGATGGGAGGTCACCAGATACTGATGATGGAGGCGACAGGCGGTCACCAGATACTGATGATGGAGGAGACGGGCGGTCACCAGATACTGATGATGGAGGCGACAGGCAGTCACCAGATACTGATGATGGAGGAGACGGGCGATCACCAGATACTGATGATGGAGAAGACGGGCGGTCACCAGATACTGATGATGGAGGAGACGGGCGGTCACCAGATACTGATGATGGAGGAGACGGGCGATCACCAGATACTGATGATGGAGAAGACGGGCGGTCACCAGATACTGATGATGGAGAAGACGGGCGGTCACCAGATACTGATGATGGAGGCGACAGGCGGTCACCAGATACTGATGATGGAGGAGACGGGCGATCACCAGATACTGATGATGGAGGAGACGGGCGATCACCAGATACTGATGATGGAGAAGACGGGCGGTCACCAGATACTGATGATGGAGGAGACGGGCGGTCACCAGATACTGATGATGGAGGAGACAGGCGGTCACCAGATGCTGATGATGGATACGACAGGCGGTCACCAGATACTGATGATGGAGGCGACAGGTGGTCACCAGATACTGATGATGGAGGAGCCGGGCGGTCACCAGATACTGATGATGGAGGCGACAGGTGGTCACCAGATACTGATGATGGAGGAGACGGGCGGTCACCAGATACTGATGATGGAGGCGACAGGTGGTCACCAGATGCTGATGATGGAGGTGACGGGCGGTCACCAAATACTGATGATGGAGGAGACGGGCGGTCACCAGATACTGATGATGGAGGAGACGGGCGGTCACCAGATACTGATGATGGAGGAGACGGGCGGTCACCAGATACTGATGATGGAGGAGACGGGCGGTCACCAGATACTGATGATGGAGGAGACGGGCGGTCACCAGATACTGATGATGGAGGAGGCGGGTGGTCACCAGATACTGATGATGGAGGAGACGGGCGGTCACCAGATACTGATGATGGAGACGACAGGCACTCAACAGCTACAGAAAGAATTTATGTTTCTCTTTTCTTCATTCACTTTGCATTTTGTTGATTGACAAAAAAACAACTTCTGTTCTTTACTCCATTTTTACCTTTCCAGCACTTTTTCAACAACTGCCTAAACCTTATGCACAGTACTATACATACACAAAATTCTGTATGTTTATATTGACACTCTTATATATAGAGATATGTGTATGTAGTATATTATGTCTATTATATGTATATGTAATATGTTATATCAAGTACATGTATATAAATATGAATGTGTGTAAATACAGTACAGAGCAAAAGTTTGGACACACCTTCTCATTTAAAGATTTTTCTGTATTTTCATGACTATGAAAATTGTACATTCACACTGAAGGCATCAAAACTATGAATTAACACATGTGGAATTATATACTTAATTTCAGTTGTTTCACACTTTTTTGTTATGTCTTATATTCTAGGTTCTTCACAGTAGCCACCTTTTGCTTTGATGACTGTTTTGCACACTCTTGGCATTCTCTTGATGAGCTACAAGAGGTAGTCACCGGGAATGGTTTTCACTTCACAGGTGTGCCCTGTCAGGTTTAATAAGTGGGATTTCTTGCCTTATAAATGGGGTTGGGACCATCAGTTGTGTTGTGCAGAAGTCTGGTGGATACACAGCTGATAGTCCTACTGAATAAGACTGTTAGAATTTGTATTATGGCAAGAAAAAAGCAGCTAAGTAAAGAAAACCGAGTGGCCATCATTACTTTAAGAAATGAAGGTCAGTCAGTACGAAAAATTGGGCAAACTTTGAAAGTGTCCCCAAGTGCAGTGGCAAAAACCATCAAGCACTACAAAGAAACTGGCTCACATGAGGACCGCCCCAAGAAAGGAAGACCAAGAGTCACCTCTGCTTCTGAGGATAAGTTTATCCGAGTCACCAGCCTCAGAAATCGCAGGTTAACAGCAGCTCAGATTAGAGACCAGGTCAATGCCACACAGAGTACTAGCAGCAGACACATCTCTACAACAACTGTTAAGGAGACTTTGTGCAGCAGGCCTTCATGGTAAAATAGCTGCTAGGAAACCACTGCTAAGGACAGGCAACAAGCAGAAGAGACTTGCTTGGGCTAAAGAACACAAGGAATGGACATTAGACCAGTGGAAATCTGTGCTTTGGTCTGATGAGTCCAAATGTGAGATCTTTTGCTCCAACCACCGTGTCTTTGTGCGACGCAGAAAAGGTGAACGGATGGACTCTACATGCCTGGTTCCCACCGTGAAGCATGGAGGAGGAGGTGTGATGGTGTGGGGGGGCTTTGCTGGTGACACTGTGGGGGATTTATTCAAAATTGAAGGCATACTGAACCAGCATGGCTACCACAGCATCTTGCAGCGGCATGCTATTCCATCCGGTTTGCGTTTAGTTGGACCATCCTTTATTTTTCAACAGGACAATGACCCCAAACACACCTCCAGGCTGTGTAAGGGCTATTTGACCAAGAATGAGAGTGATGGGGGCTACGCCAGATGACCTGGCCTCCACAGTCACCAGACCTGAACCCAATCGAGATGGTTTGGGGTGAGCTGGACCGCAGAGTGAAGGCAAAAGGGCCAACAAGTGCTAAGAATCTCTGGGAACTCGTTCAAGATTGTTGGAAGACTATTCCCGGTGACTACCTCTTGAAGCTCATCAAGAGAATGCCAAGAGTGTGCAAAGCAGTCATCAAAGCAAAAGGTGGCTACTTTGAAGAACCTAGAATATAAGACATAATTTCAGCCGTTTCACACTTTTTTGTTAAGTATATAATTCCACATGTGATAATTCATAGTTTTGATGCCTTCAGTGTGAATGTACAATTTTCACAGTCATGAAAATACAGAAAAATCTTTAAATGAGAAAGTGTGTCCAAACTTTTGGTCTGTACAGTATATAGTGTCAGTGTACAGGTAATACAGTTATCCCAGTGCCATTATACACAGGAGCTCTGTATATAGTGTATAGTATATAGTATACAGGTAATACAGTTATCCCAGTGCCATTATACACAGGAGCTCTGTATATAGTGTATAATGTACAGGTAATACAGTGATCACCAGTGACATTATACACAGGAGCTCTATATATAGTGTCAGTGTAGAGGTAATACAGTGATCACCAGTGACATTATACACAGGAGCTCTGAATATAGTATATAGTATACAGGTAATAGAGTGATCCCCAGTGCCATTATACACAGGAGCTCTGTAGATGGTATATTGTATAAGTGTAAAGATAAAACATGGATGGAAGAATCTCAAAATAATTCAATTTCAGAAGAACCAACATTTTTTGTAATATCACCATTTCTAATTTGTACAGAGTTTGCAATATTCCTAAGTGCTTTCAAACACTGGAAACTTGGGACACAGGTAACAATTCGTCAGCATTGAACGAAAAATAAAACCGATGGCTAGTAATCCCTACAGGCCAATAAGCCTTGGGTGTTCAGCCTGATGCATAGCATAGCCCTCCAGACCAGAATAAACATTGATGGTTAAAGTTAGAGGTCTGTATTTTCTGATGATAGGGCTGACTGTGTGGACTGACCACTAGTCTCCTGACCTCAGCTAATCAGCATTATGTATGGTTGTGGGCAGTAGCGTAGCTACCAGGGGGGCAGAGGGGGCGGTCGCCCCGGGCCCTGTGCTCTGAGGGGGCCCACCCGGAGCTACGCTACTGTTAGGGCCGGCATTAGGGGCCCCTGCCTCCGGGCAATGTTTATCTTTAATTTCCCCTGCGTTTGTACTGTGTATGTAGCTAAAGTAAGGCTACGTTCACATTTGCGTTGTGCGCCGCAGCGTCGGCGCCGCAGCGCACAACGCAAACAAAAACGCGGCAAAACGCACGCTAAAACGCTGCGTTTTGCGCCGCATGCGTCGTTTTTGGCCGAAAGTTGGACGCAAAAAAAATGCAACTTGATGCGTTTCTTGCGTCCAACGCTTGCGCCCATGCGGCGCAAAACGCAGCACAACGCATGTCCATGCGCCCCCATGTTAAATATAGGGGCGCATGACGCATGCGGCGCCGCTGCGGCGCCCGACGCTGCGGCGCTGACCGCAAATGTGAACGTAGCCTTACATGCACGGTACAAACGCTCACAGGGAGTCAGCAGAGAGAAGAGAAGGCCTCCAATCAGAGTGCAGGGAGTGAGTCATGTGATCGCTCTTCTGCAGTCTGTGGAGGAGAGGGGGAAGGGAGGTCACTCACCCAATCCCGGCTGAGCGCGCTCTGCTCAAAGCTCCTGTGCTGCAGAGAAGTGATCAGCTCCAGCTCCAGCAGCAGCAGCCGGGGACACAGGGGGACTCTGCCTCTGACTGTGAGCTGAGCTCACTGCCTGCACATGATGTCTGCAGCATCTGACTTGGAGGAGCCTGAGGAGCAGCCCCCAGGACCAGGGGACACTCTCCACACAGCATGATGAGTATCTTGGCACATGTCATTTGCTATTTGATATGTCTGATCTGTTGCCTTGAATACATACATACAGGCACAGTATATAAAGCAATGAAGGTTCTTAAAGGGAACCTGTCACCCCGTTTTTTAAAGATGAGATAAAAATAGCGTTAAATAGGGGCAGAGCTGTGCTTTACATTAGCGTCTTTTTTGTGCCTTTATTCCCCAGCTATGCTGCCGAAATACCTTTGTAAAGTCGCCATTTTGGGCTGTCACGCTGGTCTGGTCATATGGGCGTGGTGACATCGCTGTTTCTTCCCCCAGATCTTGCTTATCTGCCCGTTGGTGGCGTAGTGGTTTGCACATGTCCAGCTGCCAAATCCACTGCGCAGGTGAAGGAAAAGAGCGCGATCTGCGCTGTTCCCCTGGTGATCGGTGGGGGCGGCCATCTTCCTGAGGCCGCACGTGCGCAGATGGAGGGCTCTGCTGCACGGGGCTTCAGGAAAATGGCCGCGGGATGCCGCGCGTGCGCAGATGGAGATCGCGGCGGCCATTTTCCTGAAGCCCCGGGAAGCCGAGCACTCCATCTGCGCACGTGCGGCCTCAGGAAGATGGCCGCGCCCACTGATAAACCGCTGAATAGCGCAGATCGCACTCTTTTCCTTCACCTGCGCAGTGGATTCGGCAGCTGGACATGCGCACACCACTACGCCACCAACGGACAGATAAGCAAGATCTGGGGGAGAAACAGCGCTGTCACCACGCCCATAGGACCAGACCAGCGTGAGTGACAGCCCAAAATGGCGACTTTACAAAGGTATTTCGGCAGCATAGCTGGGGAATAAAGGCACAAAAAAGACACTAATGTAACGCCCAGCTCTGCCCCTATTTAACGCTATTTTTATCTCATCTTTAAAAAACGGGGTGACAGGTTCCCTTTAAACTTGTATGTCTTGTTTATCCTGCAATCTGGACAGACACTGAACACTGACATGTGATCGATAAGTGTCTTGCACATAATGTATTTACTGCTGATTAGCTTATGAGAAGGAGAATGATTATTTTCTTAAGTTTGCGAGTGGCTGGAATCTTGCAGGACGGCTTTTACATGTGGGAGCCTGTCACCATATAAGGTCCGGCCAGCATCTGTACGCCCTCACATAGTGTTCTAGAACGCTCTCTATGTCCCCAATCCTCTATGCAAGGCACAAAAAAGAGCTTTTATTATAATCACGGATGGCGCAGTCCGGGCATCACTAGTCTTGATCCGGCGCCGACCCTCTTCCTGTGATCGCTGTCCCTCTTCGTGTGGAAGATGCGTCCTACATCCTGCATTCAGTGTCCTCTATCGCACTCACATACAGGTGCACTTCTCTTTGCCCTGCTGAAGTCAGAGCACAGTATTGTAGTGCACATGCGCCAGCTTTATTTCCAGGTAATCAGCGCCCTTTGGCCTTTCCCAGCGCATACGCACTACAGTACTTGGCTCTGCTTTCAGCAGCCCACAGAGAAGTGCGCCTGCACAGGAGCGCGATGGGTGACACGGTGTGGATGACGTAGGATGTGTCATCCAGATGAAGCAGTAATGGAGGATGGCGATCTTAAGTCAAGACCAGCTATGCCTTGGTGAGCGCCATTGGTGAGTATAGTGAGAGGTCATTTTTATGCCTTGCGGAGTGGATTGGGGACACATTTACAGCCTTCCTTATAGAGGCTGCCTATGGCGAGCTGCATTATACTATACAGTCTTCCTATGTGAAGGGCATTATACTATAGAGTCTGCCTATGGGGAGTGCATGATACTATATGGAGGCCTATGGGGAATGTATTATACCATATTGAGGACTATCTGGTGTATTATGCTATATGGAGGCTATCTAGAGGGCCATCATTCAGTGTGGAGATTACAGCGACGGGGCTATCATACAGTGTTGGAGCCAGTTTGGGGGATATTAAGGGGTCAGTATATACAGTGAGGGGGCATCATACTGTGTATAGGGGAGCTGTACAGTGGGGGAGACTCGGGACTTTATTAAATGTAAAGTGGGCACTTATTCTTACAGGGGAACTCAGGTTACTGTGACTATCAAAGGGGCACACACAGAGGGTATTATTACTTTCTAGGGGACAAAATGTGGGCACTGTTTTCTAGGGCACATGCACCTGGCATTACTATATTATAGAGGGGTGCTTTAGAATTTAGATGGCACAGAGAACCACACAGCAGGTGCAGTAATAGGGACACATACGGCAGCAGCGGCTCAGTATTGGGGTATCAGGGTCAGTAATAGGGACACATACGGCAGCAGCGGCTCAGTATTCGGGTATCAGGTGCAGTAATAGGGACACATACGGCAGCAGCGGCTCAGTATTGGGGTATCAGGGGCAGTAGTAGGGACACATACGGCAGCAGTGGCTCAGTATTGGGGTATCGGGGTCAGTAATAGGGACACATACGGCAGCAGCGGCTCAGTATTGGGGTATCAGGGGCAGTAATAGGGGCACATACGCAGCAGCGGCTCAGTATTGGAGTATCAGGGGCAGTAATAGGGACACATACAGCAGCAGCAGCTCAGTATTGGGGTATCAGGGGCAGTAATAGGGACACATACGGCAGCTGCGGCTCAGTATTGGGGTATCAGGGGCAGTAATAGGGACACATACGGCAGCAGCGGCTCAGTATTGGAGTATCAGGTGCAGTAATAGGGACACATACGGCAGCAGCGGCTCAGTATTGGGGTATCAGGTTCAGTAATAGGGACACATACGGCAGCAGAGGCTCAGTATTGGGGTATCAGGTGCAGTAATAGGGACACATACGGCAGCAGCGGCTCAGTATTGGGGTATCAGCAGGATGAGGAGTTTGTGCAGGTTGGGAATAGATGGTGATGGGGCTGGAATGTGAGAAGTGAAACGTGTCTTTGTTGTATTCTCTGCAGATGAGTTGTAGCTGGAAGAAGTTGTCATGTCGGTCTGGGCCAGATGGAAAAGACGGGAAAAATGAACAATTCTATCAGAAAGAACGTCAGAGGTAAGTCATTATCTGTAACTGTGCAGTGATCTGTTATATGTTCTGTAGGACTGGTATCTACCACTGACCATATGGCGGTAATATCAGTGTTGGTCTTTATATAGAGATTATCTTCAGTAACAGCGCGGTCATCTGCTGAGGTTCTCCTCCACTATTAGGGCGCATCACTGAATTGTAATGAAGGTTACCTGGTTAGGGGCCCACTCAGAAGCTTCGCCCCCCCTGGACCAAAACCCTAGCTACGCCTCTGGTTGTGGGGCTGTGGTCAGGAGACTTATGGACAGTGCAGAAGTCACCGGACACGGCTCATGTATCACTGGTGTCTGAATTTAGCCTAACCGATCTGCACCTCTGTTCTTCCTACCAGTGTCTGACTGCTAATAATTTGCAGGGTACGAAGCCTCTGTGTGATATTAGTGCCGACGCCCGAGATGTAAATTTTCCTCCTGAACATAATAGATTCAGAGTCTCCGGGTTGCAGCTTTGTTCTTTACATGAATGTGCAAGTAATTGGCGCATTAACAGATAACACAACCACAACACAAGACAAGAAGAGTGGAAGTAATTACTGCAGATATTTCATTAAATATAGAACTTTAAGTAAAAAAAAACATTATTTATGATATGTGCAAATATACTTGGATCAGAAGGACTAATGAAGAAGAACTGGAAGAAATTTTCTTTTATGTGACTCATTTTTTAGACAGTTCTAGCTGATAAGTCATTGCGAGGTGATATGAAATCAGAGTTTCTTTACTGTCTCTTATACTTGTTTCGTTATTTATAAATGTATCATATAAGACATTAAGCAGTAAGTAAACTTTCTGTTCTTTCTTTAATTACCCTCCAAACATTGTAAAGTTATGATTTTTTGTAATTGGCTTCATCGTCTTATTTTGCTTTTTTCTCTCCCAAATGCTATGCTGCATTGAAGCTGAGATGCCCAGTTCATGTTCTTTTAGAAGCTCCTTTCATCTTCTGCTTGTCAAGATCTGTACAGTATATTCATAAAATCAGAATAAGAGACTTTTTATGTCTGAGCCTCTCTGCTCCTCGACCCCTTACTCAGAAGAGGGAACTCCCATACTTAGACTGCCTACAGCTTACCCATCTGCAGTTGAAAGCAGCTTCTAAAGGAGCATGAGCTGGGAATGTTATTCTGTAATTTATATTGTCTGTACAAGTTCTCTCTAAAATGTAAAGTGCTGCAGAATATGTTGGCGCTATATAAATAAAATTATTATTATGTCGTACCTCGCTCCCTTATGTCAGGAAGGAATAGCTTTGCTCAAATCAGCACCATTGGCCCCAAACAGTGGAGCTAAGAGCTGATTAAAAGCCCAGAGACAAGGAGGACCACGTTGGAGATGTGGCACCAGGACAGCTGAGGGACAAGGCAAATATATATTATTTTTAAATAATTTGTTAACCTCTTTCTGGCAATGAAAATTAACCAGGAAAATGGCAGCACGTTGGATTGCTGGGAAATTTTTGTTAAATTTGAAGTGAATTCTATTCTGCTTGAATGAATTCACTTATCACTTGCGACTACCGAGCAAGCAAGATATTTGATCATTTGTTCCTTGAAGGGTGTGCATTAGTGTTGAGCATTCCGATACCGCAAGTATCGGGTATCGGCCGATACTTAGCGGTATCGGAATTCCGATACCGAGATCCGATACTTGCCGCGTATGGGATACCGGAATCGGAAGTTCCCAGGATTCAAACTGCACAAATTTGTACGAAATCAGCCAATGAGAATGATTCCAAGTGTGGGCACATCCTGTTTAGCATGGAGGGCATGAAACTACTGGCAAGGCTGTGATTGGCTGCTGAAATGATGTCATGATGCAGTTTAAAAGTCACTGGCGCCATTTTGCGCTCACTCTGCTGTGAATTCAGTTAGTGACAGGACGCTGTTTGCTGACTGAGGGCCAGTTTTGAGATAGCGATTTGCTTAATTGTTCTTTTCCAAGTCTAATTTAGCAACCGCTGTGTTCACCTGCTAATCACCTTGCTTTTGCCTTGTAGCGCTGTTTTCACAGCGATCTGCAAGGTCTCTGTGTGTGTGTGTGTGTGTGTGTGTGTGAGTGCAGCCCACTCTCTAGTCTGAGTGCAGCCATAGGCCATCCATAGCTGGTTGTATTCAGTTCAGGGAGGGTGGTTCATTGCCTCATACTGTTCTTTGTTTGTTTTTTGTTTTTTTTTTTTGAAGTAGTGCAGGCTGCTGCACATTTTTTCAATTAATTCCTATTAGTGTCTTTCCACCCGTCTCCAGCTAACTTGTGGAAAAACACTACATAGGATAACGTAGAGGAGGGTTTTTGGGCTTTGCAGCGCCGTTTACGGCTGTCTGCACGGTCTCCGTGTGACTGCAGCTCGCCCTGTAGTCTGTGAGCAGCCATAGCCTGGTTGTCTCCAGCTCAGGGTTCTTCACTGCGTCATACCGTAAAATCCATTTTCCTTTTGTTTTAAGTAGTGCAGGCTGCTGCACATTTTTTCAAAAAATTCCTATTAGTGACTTTCCACCCGTCTCCAGCTAACTTGTGGAAAAACACTACATAGGATAAAGTAGAGGAGGGTTTTTGGGCCTTGCAGCGCCGTTTACGGCTGTCTGCACGGTCTCCGTGTGACTGCAGCTCTCTCTGTTGTCAGTTCAGCCCCAAAAAAATAAATAAATAATAAAGTTCACCAAACACACCAGTGACACCACTTTACATTTGTGTAGGCCACATTAGCTCATATTAAAGTCTAGTCCACACTTTAGAAAATTAGTGTTTCTTATACCTGTTAGGAGCTCTTCAGGACTAAGCACACAAAGCCGTTAGTACTTTTCTGCTTATCTTTATCAGTCAACCACGATGAAGAAGGCAGTGAGTAAGGCACGTGGGCGTGGGCGCGGAGCAGGGAGAGGACGTGGGGATTCTGTGCCTGCTGCGGGTACCGGTTACTCATCAGCACCCACTTTCACCAGGGAACAGTCGTTCATGCGCAGCTTTGTCACAGAGCACCGTACACCGCTGCTGCGTGAAGACCAAATTGAATCCATTGTCGGATGGATGGCAGCTAATGCATCGACTTCAATTAGTGCCACATCCTCTCAGACACAGAGCACTGGAGAGCAGCCATCTGTCTCTTCACCACCTGCCAAATTGCCCAGGCAGACAGAGATCCCAGGACAGGAGCCGTCTCTACTTCTGTTCTCTGAATCATCTCTTGGCTTGGAAACAGGGGGCCAGCCAAGCAGCATTGGAGAAATGGAAGAAGAGGCAGGGTGCAGTGATGCCCAACAGCTTTTTCTCTCTTCCTCTGAAGAGGCGGGTGGGCCAGTGCCTCCGGTCACCACATCGCAGGCCGCATCCGCTGATGACACTCAGGTGCCACTTTCTGGTGCGTGCTCTGCTGCTGAGACTACCCAGGAGGAGCAGTTGGGGGCAGAGGGTAGTGTAGATGATGAGGTCCTTGACCCATCTTGGCGTGAGGGACAGGAAGGTGGTGGGAGCAGCTCTGAGGAAGAGATTCCCCGTACGGCCCAAAGAGGGAGAGGGAGGGGGAAGACTGCGGATCCTGCAGCCTCCGTTTTGGCACCCGTTAGGAGCATGTCTCTTCCAAAAGCCAAAAAGGGCGCTCCCAAGACTTGCAGTGCCTGGTCCTTTTTTGACACAGTTGCAGATGACATTTGCTATGTCAAATGCAAGGTGTGTCATCACAAAGTCAAAAGAGGTCGAAATGTCAGCAACCTCAATACCTCCAACATGTGGAAACATGTGCGCACCAGGCACACGGCGGAGTTAGAAAAACACACTGAAGAGCTAGGCCAACCAACAGCGGCAGCTACCAACTCTTCAGCTCGTGTTGCCTCTTCCTCCAGCTCACACGCAGCTGGTTCGGCTTCCTCCCAGGATCACCGTGGAAGAACCTCTGGCCCTGTTGTCCAGAGACCCGCTGTAATTTCACCCGCAGCACCACTTTCCCAGTCATCCACACACTCCCAGCCCAGTCTACAGCCATCGGTAGTACAGGCATGGGAGAAAAGGCGGCCTTTCTCGTCAAACCACCCACGAGCACAGGCTCTGACTGCAGGCATTGCCAAACTTCTGTCACTGGAAATGCTGTCATTCAGGCTGGTGGAGACTGACAGCTTCCGTGACTTGATGTCATTGGCAGTCCCCCAGTACAATGTGCCCAGCCGCTTTTACTTCAGCAGGCAAGCCGTCCCTGCCCTGCACAAGCATGTGGAGGGACACATAAAACACGCGCTACTGAACGCCGTCAGTAGCAAGGTCCACCTCACCACCGATGCGTGGACCAGTCAACATGGACAGGGGCGATACCTTTCCCTCACTGCCCATTGGGTTAATGTCGTTGAGCCGGGTACAGATCGTGCGAGTGGTGCAGGACGTGTCCTGCCCACTCCAAGGATTGCAGGAATCCATTCTGTACGCATTGACTCCTCCTCTTACACCAGTTCCTCAGAATCATCGCTGCAGGAGCCGTCACAGTCCACCTCCACATGGACCCGTGATGAACGCCTACCTGTTACGACCGACATGAGCACAGCCGTGGCCAAACGTCAACAGGCAGTCTTGAAATTAATTTCTTTGGGGAATCGAAGCCACACAGCGCAGGAGCTCTGGAATGCCATCAAGCAGGAGAGCGATGTGTGGTTTGTGCCAGCGAATCTCCAACCAGGCATGGTAGTGTGTGATAATGGCCGAAATCTGGTGGCAGCTCTGGGCCTCGGCAACCTCACTCACATCCCATGTCTGGCACATGTGCTCAATTTGGTCGTGCAGAGTTTTTTGAGGGACTATCCGGATCTTGATGCGCTGCTGCACAAGTTCCGCCTACAGTGTGCTCACTTGCGGCGTTCCAGCACGGCAAAAGCGCGCATTGCGGCTCTGCAGCGCCGACACCACCTGCCGGAACATCGCATCATATGTGACCTACCTACCAGGTGGAATTCCACGTTACATATGTTGGAGCGGTTGTGTGAGCAGCAGCAAGCTGTAATGGAGTACCAGCTGCTTCAGGCGCAAAGAAGTCGCACTCAGCGCCGTACAGACTTCACAACCACAGAGTGGGCCACTATGAATGACGTCTGCCAGGTTTTGCGTCCCTTTGATTATTCCACGCGGATGGCGAGTGCAGTTGATGCACTAGTCAGCATGACTGTCCCCCTTATCTGCCTGCTTGAAAAATCACTGCAAGCGCTAAGGGATGATGTTGTGGAAGAGGTGGAGGATGAGGATTCACCACTTCCATCATCTTCTGGACAGTCAGCGCCACGTGGTTCCTCACAAACGCGTAGGCAGGGGACAGTTTGTGAGGAGGATGAGGAGGAGTCAATGGAGGAGGAAGACATCCGTCCAGAGGAGGGAGTTACACAATTGTCCAGTACTCAGTGTGTACAGCGAGGGTGGGGTGATGACGAGCGGGCAGAGATCACGCCTCCAGCAGGGGACAGCGTTTCTTGGGCAGTTGGCAATCTGCAGCACATGGTGGATTACATGCTGCAGTGCCTGAGAAACGACCGCCGCATCGCCCACATTCTCAACATGTCTGATTATTGGGTGTTCACCCTCCTCGATCCTCACTACCGGGACAACGTAGAAAGCCTCATCACACCGTTGAACCGGGAGCGAAAAATGCGGGAGTACCAAGACACACTGGTGAATTCCATCATCTTCTCCATTCCAACTGAGAGAAGTGCTGCTAGTGCATTCCAAAGCAGCTCAGTGCGTCCAGGCAGTGGTGGAGGCTCTGCACAAAGAGGGAGCAGAAGCAGTGCCTCTGCCCAAGGCAAGACCAGTATGGCCCAACTGTGGCACAGTTTTCTGTGCCCGCCACAAAAGTCTACACCATCACAGACGGCTCCAGGCAGCAGGAGGCAACGGTTCCGTCAGATGGTGACAGACTACATGTCTTGCCCTCTTGCTGTACTCCCAGACGGCTCTTCCCCTTTCAAGTTTTGGGTCTCAAAGCTGGATACATGGCCAGAGCTAAGCCAGTATGCATTGGAGGTGCTGGCTTGCCCTGCGGCTAGTGTATTATCGGAACGCGTCTTTAGTGCTGCAGGTGGTGTACTAACTGACCGTCGCATGCGACTATCCTCCGATAACGTTGACCGGCTTACTTTCCTGAAAATGAACAAGGCCTGGATCTCGCAGGAATTTGCCACTCCTCCTCCTGATTAAATAATTAGGTCACTGTATACGTTATCCAGGTCTCCTGTTGTGTTCATCTTTCTACCACCTGAACTTAAATTCCTGGGCTCCAACACCGCCAGTTGAGGCTCAGAAGTGCCGTCTGCACAGTCAAAACATACGACCCAGTGTTATTGGGTTTCAGTAACGTCAGCTGATCCCCAGCTGTGTAGCCGGCAATGTGTCCTGCGACCGCCACGCTGACACAACAACTGAAATGTAAGGGAATCTGTCCCCCCCCCCCAAGGCGTTTGTTACTGAAAGAGCCACCTTGTGCAGCAGTAATGCTGCACAAGGAAAAGGTAGCTATTTTCATTATGCTCCTTGCACACGCAGAACTTAACACTTATAAAATGTGTCCACTGATACCGTAAAACCGTCCCGGAGGTGGGACTTTCCTTCGTAATATGACGCAGCACAGCTATCATTCCTACCCCCTCGGCGCCGTGCCCCGGCTCCTCAGCGTTGTTTGATTCCGTCACGGAGCCTGCGCTGTTATACAGTTGCCGGCTACACAGCAGGGGAACAGCTGGCGGTGCTGGACCCCACTGACACATTGGCTGGTGTTTTTCTCTGTGCAGCTAGCACATCTGGGCCCCAACTGGCGGTGTTAGAGCCCAGGGTCAGCAGGAGGAGGAGCAGGAGGAGGAGCAAGGTGGCTCGGAAACTTATTCTCCTTGCCCATGGGGAACTGAACACGTCTAAAATGTGTCCTCTGTGACCATTTAACCGTCCCGGAGGTGTGACTTTCCTTTGTAATGACACGCTGCAACCCCCTTGGTAGCGCTGCCCGTCTTCTGGCATCATTGTTTGGCTGGCTGCGCCTCTGCGGCCGCCCTGACCCACACAACGCCCCTCGGTGTCTTATTTATTTGGACTGCGAGGGTGTGATTGATGGGCCTGAGCAGTGCCTATGTTTGCCTGTCCCTCATCTCCTTCCGCCTTCTTCAGACTGTGCGGCTTCATGGCCGTGGCATGCGATAAGGGATCAGCTGACGCCGCACAGTCTGAAGCGGGTGTAAGGACCCGAGTGTGAGAGGCGAACATATGTACTGCGCCAGGCCATGAATCCCAGCCCCGCAGTGTTTTAACTATGTAAAGACACTGCGGGGCTGGGATTCATGGTCATCGCAAAGCGCAACGGCCGACATTAAATGATGTCAGAAGATGGGCAGCGCTAACAGCGCAAGGCCAAGGGATAACACGACAGCGCAGACTCCTGTACAGCAAATAACAACGCTCAGGAGGCTGCGCTCAGCACCAAGGTGGGATTCTTGACATCAGTGCTGCGTCTCATTACGAAGGGAACTCTCGCCTCCAACACAGTTTGACTGTATAAAGGGCTAAATGTTATACGTGTTTCATTCAGCGTGTGCAAGGAGAAAAATTAAAAGAGCAACCTTTGACTTGTGCAGCACTACTGCTGCATAAGCTGTGGCTCTTCTACTTTGTAACCCCTGAGGGGGGGTTAAAGGTTACTTTTAAAATCGGTTCAATTAGGCTTCGGCCTACACTCTGCTCCACCTGCAGAGCCCGGGCTCCAACAACGCTAGTTGCTGTCCGGAAGTGCTGGCTGCACAGAGCCAAACACCTCGCCAATGTGTCAGTGGGGTCCAGCACCGCCAGCTGTTCCCCTGCTGTGTAGCCGGCAACGTGTCCTGCGACCGCCACGCAGACACAACAGACCCAAAGCTGCCGCCAGTGCAGGCTTCGGCCTACACTCCCCTCCCCTTGCTCCTCCTTCTGCTGACCCTGGGCTCTAACACCGCCAGTTGGGGCTCTAGGAAGACAAGCTTGAATAGGTCCCCATCCTGGTTCCAGTACCGTCAGCTGGTTCCAGGCAGAGCCTTTGGCTTAGGTGCCTCCCTCTGGGTATCCGAGTTCCACCAACGTCAGGTGGTCCTTGGTAGTGCTTTCAGGCACGGGTACCTCCTGCTTAGTAACCGGGTTCCAGTAACGTCAGCTGGTCCACGGTAGTTCCATTGGCTCTTGGACCTTCGGGTAGCCATCCGAGTTCCAGTTCCATCAGCTGTTTCTCGGC
Organism: Ranitomeya variabilis; assembly: GCF_051348905.1. NCBI lineage: Eukaryota > Metazoa > Chordata > Amphibia > Anura > Dendrobatidae > Ranitomeya > Ranitomeya variabilis. The sequence continues at coordinate 237,773,737 of NC_135238.1, forward strand.
ATTTTCTCAGCCTTCTTGTACCTTCTGCTACATTTCCAAGTTCAAGACCCTAAAGACGATGACCCGGAAGACCTCCCCTAAGATGATGACGACACCAGAGACGACAACCACCGAGATGACGACGACCCTGGAGACGATGACCCTGAAGACGACCCCGATGACGACGACCCCGGAGACGACGACCCTGGAGACGACGACGACAACCTGGAAGACCGAGAAGCAGAAGAACAAGAGGCTGCAGAACAAAGAGCAGAAGAACATTAAGCATAACACTAAATATCAGAGCAAAAGATATTATCTAAATTATAAGCAGAAGAAGACTAAGCAGTGTATGGGGGTGAGTCCGTTCCTCCTCGTGGTGCCCCTGGATAAAGCCTGATGCTGCAGGTCAAACTGAACGCGGAAAAATGTAACTCTTTTGTGACAGGCCGAACGGAAGGTGTAATCTTCAAACTTTTATAGATAACAACTACGGGAATGCCTGTCACAAATAAGAATATGATGAAGAAGTTGAATATGAAGAAGATAATAGTTAAATAAAAAGAATATGAACAATGTAACAAAAAGAAAAAATAGGTAGAAGATGAAGAAGAAGATGAATAAGGCGAAGAAGTTGATGTCAAAGAAGCTGATGATGAGGATAATGAAGAAGAAAGTGTGGGAGAAGTAAAAAAGAAGGTGAAGGGCGTGGAAGTAGTGAAACATCAATATCTGACAAAATAAGTAAAAAATTAACATAGTCAAAATATTTCTAAGGACGAACGTCATAAAAAAAAAATAAAAATCCTGCTATTCTATTTGATTGGGCTAAACCTCTGTGCCTTTAATGTCTCCGCCACCTGCCCCAATACATCCTACATTATTCTTAGTTGTTTTCCTTCATGTACAATTAACCTACAAGGAAAGAAAGGGTTTATTTTAATTCCGATATTTTCGTCCCATTGACTTGCATTGGGATCGGGTATCGGTATCGGATTAGATCCGATACTTTGACGGTATCGGCCGATACTTTCCGATACCGATACTTTCCGATATCGGAAGGTATCGCTCAACACTAGTGTGCATGCTTTAAAAACTTTTTAATGCTCCAATGTAACTTGAAAAAGAAAAGAAGGAAACTTGCATTTTGTATTGATTAAAAAATCCTTTAACGTTTAGTGTGCACAGCTCTTATGCAAAGTTATATGTGTCCATGCTTACAGACTGCATATAAGCCCGGTGAAGTCTCATCTTATAGTCAGCTGTTACTTCACTTCATTTGCATCCAACATTAGAAAAATTAGAGACTAAGAAATGACAGAGGGTTTGTCTGTAACCATACAGGCACATAGGTGAGCATTGGAGCTGTAAACAGGAAACGGCAAGAGATCTTTAAAAATGTTTAATCCAAATGATTTATGGATCTTCTTTTTTTTCCTTAATTCAATCAAAAAAAGGAGCTAAAGTCTTCACACCTCATAACAAACTTAGAAATAGAAAAGTACAAATCTTCATGTGTTATGCTTTACCATCTGCCTTATTTCTTCCTGACCCTCAGGCAGGGAATTTGGTGCCTGGACAACGTGTGGTGCGTGTATATATATATATATATATATATATATATATATATATATATATATATATATATATATATATATATATATATATATATATATATATAATCTTCATATGTATAAGCAATCCATTTAGCAGCATTTTGCAGAGGATAGAGATGCGCACGGCCGTTTAGTGAAGTCAACTTTATATTGCTCATTTTGAGTGGAGTGTAGCTTTAAATTTGAAAACTTTTTTTTTTGTTTCTGTGTTTTGGTCTTTTTTTCGGGATACAGTCAATCAAAATTGACAACTTCCCCAGCTCCTATCCCGTGCTAATTACCGGCATATGGGTTTATTAGATAATTGGCTTATATTTCACATTATGTATATTTAACAGTATCTGAATGTTGCCGTCTGCTTTGTGCTTCTTTGTGCACTGATTTATGTGAAAGCTTCTCCAGAACTTCATCTGACAGTATGATTGACACTTCTCTCGAACAGTAATTGTTCTTGAGCCTTTCCTAATCTGCAGATGGTGATTTTTATGTGTTTCACGTTCATTTTGATTTTAGGTCTAATGAGAGGTTTGGCTGAAGGAAGACATATCCTCTAAATGTATCAGTTCATTAATAAATGTATCAGTCCATTATTATCATAAATGCAGATAAAATAATGAATATCTTTTTCTTTTCAAATGTCTGAAAATGTCATCAGAAAATTTGATGAAAGTATCAGGGATGGGAATGCCGATGAGAAACATTGTATCCAGATCCTTCAGAGTTAGGGAGCAAAGATGACAACGCAAGAAGAATAAATACGGTAACTTTATTAATTTCATATAATCCACGTATTCTTTTCTATAAAGAATCTATGTGTAATTTTCCAGAATTTTTCATTTAAGCCTTTCATTCATCAGTGGAAAATTAGACAAAAACGGAGAAATTTCCTAATATGACAGAATGAAGGTTGAGATGCAGCCCCTCAAAAGTTCATCTAGTAGTACATTTTCATGGAAATTCCCAGAAGTAAGAAAGGGCACAGTAGCCATTAAATGCACAATGTGTATTGGCAAATAACACCACACACCACCTAATTTAAGACAAAGGTACTGAGTATCTAAAATTAAAACTCCAAAACTACCTTATACTGTATATGGGGAGTCACCTAGTAAATAGGATCAAAAGCTCCCCCTGGTGGCCTGGAGTGTGAATGTGTTGCATGTTTATGGTACCTGGTTGCAGTTATCCCTTCTTGCCTTCAAGCGTAACATTACTCTCCCCGTGAGGAAAGCAATGCTACTGTGACAACCAGGACCCTGGGGCGCCACACTCCCCCCCCCCCCATTAAATCCAGTACTCCCGGACTAGGAAAAGAAGAACAACAATACAGATTAGCAAAAAGACAACAATTTTTGGAATGCTATAAACTTATGAAACAAGTTAATATTAGAGCTTCCCTTTATGGGAGGTGAGTACACTTGAACGTTACAATAACTATTTACATTGTATGCATATTTTTGAGAATAGAAAACAGAAAGATAACTAACTATGAAATGCAATGACCCGTTATGGGTATACTATCTTAAGGCTTCAAAGTGCAAAACAACTGCTTTCTTTACTCAAGTGCAAAACTTTCAATCAACCCCCACGGGCTCACTATATCTTATTCATTTTATTTCAAAGTGCATCATGAGATATCTTCATAACTATCTGTATACAATACTATCTAAGTTCAAATCTCAATTTTATTTTTATTCACTATATTAACTCTTTAATATATTAACTTTCTATCATGCAACAGCCAATTCTAACTAGCAAAGTACAACAAGTCAACATTCAAGTCTTTCAATACGGAGGTAGTGCAATTAATACTGAAGTCAATCATTAACTTTAGAACAGCAGCAACGATGCGAGGGACCCGTCATTAACCCTCAACGTTTGGCTTGGGCGGGCTACAAGGCGTGTATCCAGACCTGGAATCCTGCCGCGCCAAACGGGTTTTTCTTCAGGTCTCTGTAAAACAAAGCAACTTTCGCAGTAACGTTAGAAGCAGTCTTTTTAAAACTTCTTTGTAAAACCAGTAGGAAGCACCTGTAAGAAGGTGCAAAACTAATTACAATGGAAAGTTTTTGAGGTATTCACTGTCCATTACTCGATTGTCTTTAAATGGACGAACTCTGCAACAGAGGATCCCTTTTAACATGAGACTCCTTTAAGTAGAAACCCTGGTCAGGTTTAACAAACTTTTTATAACAGTCATTTTTGGAACTTGTAGCAAAGAGTTAGCTTAACTATTTACAGTTATTTTCAGATTCTTCTTTTACTTTAGCTGTGGCATTGTCCAAGGTAGCCCCTGGTATTGTCCAATATATGGGCAGATCACAGGCTGTAATTAGAGTTTGCGTGTCCTGAGTATGCATGTCTACTGGTGCAGCTGCCACGGTTGTTTCAGTGGTGGTGATGATACACACAGTGGTAGTAGTGACGGTTTGAGGAGTTACTGACTCTGTGACTGGAGAGATAGTGATGGTATCAACTTTGACACTAGGTGGCGCTGTTGTGGGTATGCATTTCTTAATGTTCTTAGCGTACCAGCCTTTTTCACCCCAATGACGGGTGGAGGTCACTTGATCCCCTCGGTACAGGTCCCTGTCTGGATGTCCTTCTCGTAGATGAGATCCCACATCAAGGCGGGTGACATAGACCTTTGTCGGTAGTCCCAACTCCTGAATGAAACCCAACCTTTTTTTAGATGAAAGGCTACTATTATACTCCATTTTGCTGGGATTTTGTTACATCGTTGGGTTTAAGGGGCCTGCAAAGTCTCCCAGGGTCGCTCCCACCGGCCGGGTGGTGGCGGAGAGTCTATGGGCACCAAGAGGGTTTCCACGGCTACCGGGGCAGGGTCGGTGGTCCTACCTGCCACCGCGGCGTCTCCGGTGCTGGTCCCTTCCACTGCAGGTTTAGGCTCCTGGGGTTGACTGCGCTGCTGCTCACTTATGTTTGCGGCTGCACGGTACCAAGACCACCGGAGCTGACGGCACAACTCCTCCACCTCTGCGCCGAGGACCTCTGGGTCCATTGGTGACGATGGGGCCTCTTCCTTCTCTAATTGGTCAAAGTAGCTGCGGGCTTCCTCCCCCTCCTCCGGGTGACCTCCGCTCGCCATCTTGCCAACCAGGTCTGCTTCGGCGTCTTCCTGTTCTGGTCTCTCTTCCTTCCCCCTCCATCCCAGACTAGGAGGTGGATCTCTTTTGTTGATGGGCATATCTTGTGGACATAATAGTATCTGTAGGGGCGGCTACTACTTTCGCACCGATTTTCCAAGCTCCGCCCATGACAACACTCCCCACTCCTCCTGCACGCCACATGGTGCTGTAATGGTGGCGATTTTGAAGGCAATTTTAGCGGTCTTTCACAGTAAACAGTCTCTCAATATACCACAGTTAAGGCACAGTCTTTTAGGTGCACATGACCCAATTTGCTGGGTCACTCCATCCTGTTCGTGACACCAAGAAATGGATCGCCCCGCCTGGGCTGTGGGGTACTCGGTACTGGGTCCTGAGTTAACAGGGGAATGTCACGGTGGCTGAGACCCGGTCTGTGGCCCTAGGCACCCATGTAAAAGGGAAAGGTCTTTAAAGGGAATAAAGTTTATGTTTGTGACGCCACCTGTGATATTTGTTCAGTGGGGACCGACGCTGTCCTGCCGGTCTCTGATGTAAGTCATAGAGGTCCTTACAACCTCGGTGTTCTGGCTACCAGTCTCTGCGCTTCAGAAGGAGGCAGCCTGCTCAGGGCTGGTCTCCTCCTGGTATTCTCTCCTGCGCTTTGCTCTCCTGCACGCTCTCTGCAATGTATTCGGCTTCCTCAATGTCTCTTTCCAGGAGCTGCTGTACTGCGGCGGCACAGCTCCGTAAAACCTGTTGCTGCCTCAGACTGATCCAGTCCGTCTCCTAACTGGACCTTCCTGGAACTCCCTAACTTTCCCTACAGACTACCAGTTATATATATATATATGGGGAGTCACCTAGTAAGTAGGATCAAAAGCTCCCCCTGGTGGCCTGGAGTGTGAATGTGTTGCATGTTTGTGGTACCTGGTTGCAGTTATCCCTTCTTGCCTTCAAGCATAACATCACTTGCCTCCAAGCCGGCTGGACTCTGCCTGCCCTGTTATCTGGTGCCCTCGACTGTAGCTGCCTGAAGTCTTCAGTAAACCTGGTAAAGAGACTGCAACCCTGTGTCCTCGTTCCTTACTGCACCATTCACCATCTTCCATCGACACACCGGCAGCCCTGGGGACATACTTCACCTGTGGGAAGTTATACCATCTAGCTGCCATAACATCACCTCAGCGGACCCCTTAAAGCAGCGTCAGTCACCCTGACCGAATACCACAGGTGGTGTCACAAACATAAACTTTATTCCCTTTAAAGACCTTTCCCTTTTACATGGGCGCCCTGGGCCACGGACCAAGTTGCCACTGTGACATCCCCCTGTGAAGTCAGGACCCGGTACCGAGTACCCCACGGCCCAGGCAGGCGACTCAAATGTCCATCAGCCATCCGCAGGGCGGGTGATAACTTATAGATGTGCTGTTTTGGGACCTGAACCAATCATCAGAACAGGAAACTTTTATCCCTGTTAGAATATAGGGAATATAGGGCCCAACCGCTGCTATATTCATTCTCCAGGGGAAGGTAGGAGAAAGCTCAAAAGCATCATAGGGAATGAATGGGGCGGCGGCACTGTGACATTCCATATTAAAGAGGATAACTGTGCTCTGCCCTATGGATAGGTGATAAGTAGTGATGAGAGAGTATACTCGGTGCTCGGGTGATCTCCGAGTATTTGTTAGTGCTCGGAGAATTAGTTTTCCTCGCCTCAGCTGCATGATTTATGGCTGCTAGACAGGCTGAGTACATGTGAGGAATGGCTGTTTGTTAGGGAATTCCCGCATGTATTCAGGCTGTCCAGAAGCTGTAAATCATGCTGCTGAGGCAATGAAAACTAATTCTCCGAGCAATAACAAATACTCGGAGGTCACCAGAGCGAGTTCGAGAAAACCCGAGCAACAATGCTACTCGCTCATCACTAGTGATAACGTGTCTTCACTGCACAACCCCTTTAAACTTGTTCTGCATGCGCAAACGCATGCTTACTCGTCCGCATCATCTTACACATGGCGCAAAAAAAAAACACTGTGTGCATGCGTTTAACTTCGTTTTGGCAAGCGTTTGCGTTGTTTATGCGCATGGTGGAGGTAGGTGGTGACATCATTTCCTGGACATGTGCAGTCTGAAGTACACATGCGTACCGAGCGCATGCTTACGCATGTCCTTGCGTACCAATGCTCTACCATAGACAGTAATGTTTTTTTTTACGCACTCATCCGCAATTATCAGCATGCGCATGATCGCACAATATTTGACGCCTCAAAAAAATTCAACATGTTGCGATCACCGGACACCGCAAAATGACGCATGCGAACGCGTGTCCCTGCATACACCATGTTAAAGATGTGTATGCATGACGCATGCGGATCTATGCGGATCATACGCTGCGCACAGAAACACTAATGTGAACCCAGCTTTACTGAGCTCCTTCTGTGCTGATTTATGACCACATCAAAGTTCTGCTGAACTCTTATGAGGTTTGTGGTCATAAATCAGCACAGAAGGAGCTTAGACAAAAAAATCAAATAAGCGAGTTACAAATTGTTACAAATGTTTATGTTTCTAATCATTTTGTTAATCGTCCCCTCTATAATCTCAGCCTCCAGCTGCTGTTGCATCGGCTTCACCCCGAACTGTCCAGAAATCATCATCTCACAAATTCTCATTATAATAAAGAGACATAATGAGGATTCACAAACAAAACATATGTGGAAGCCGCGAAACCTGAGGACATGAGCACAAATTGCAGGTAATTCACTTTTTTCGCATTTCAATATTTTCCTGTCAAAATTGAGTTGAAGAAAAGCAGAATTGAGAAAGCGCCGCGCTCTGCACTCATCATGGCGGCTAATGATGCTGGAGAGACGTGTCTCCTCTCCCAGTGGTGAATAACCATGAGAAATCTGTCATGTTTCCCTGCAAAATAGTCAAAATTATGAAAATGAACGAGCAGGAAAAAAAATGGTAGAATTAATTCCTGAACTTCCTGGAGTTTTCAGGTATTTTTAAAAGTTTTTCCTGGATTTGATGATGAATGCATTCCTTCAGCAAGCATCCTACCAGTATATAGTCACAGGGGTCCGACCCCCGGGAGACCCAACAGATGGATGGCAGCGGATGAGCTGCAGGGGGCACTGTGTGTGGGACCCCCAGGGTCACAAATATATGTGTCATCACAAGGATGAGACATTCATTAAAGGAATAAAAAGTAATCCGGCTCTCCAAATACGCAATGAAAAGAATTTATCTTTATGGGAACCGCAATCCAAATAAACGTAACTCTTCAGTCTATCAGTAAGGAAAACAGGAAGATAAATGGACCGGACTCTGACATAAAAATAAAATAGAGCAAAGTAATTTCACACAGATACAAAGTAGCTAAATCGTTGTCTGATTGTATTCATTGAAGGGATATTCCCCCCCCTAAAAAAAAAAATAAAGCACAAAGTTATCCCCTCTTCAGAAGACAGGGGATAACGTTCTGATCGACCACTCGGACCCTCAGTGATCCCAAAGATGGGGCTCAGGGACCCTGAGAACTGGGCACTGAAGCCCCTAAAACGTCCACTGCGTTCAGGATGGGGCTGCAGAGAAAAGGACCAAATCTCTGGGGCAGTATGGAGGATTTATAAAAAAAAAAAAAATCACAAATAAAAAAATAAAATTAGAATAATCCGGGGGAGCAGCGGGAATAAATATCTGCTAAAACTGGACCCTTCTGATCTCTGACCCGGACCATACTCCCAGATTGGGTCACGGTCCTGCCCACGCCTTACACGATCCGTGTCTTACATCTCATGTCCACGTTACCGGACAATGCGGAGTGGAATAATCATCTCCAGGATCTCATCCATTCTCCCCCAGGACGCAGATGATGGCTGACCGGCGTGCGCAGCCTCTTATTACAGCCGTCCCCGTCACTTCTGCAGACACACATCAGGGAGGGACGTGGCTTTTATTTGGCTTTTAGTTGGCATTTATTACAATTTCTCGCACATCTTTGGCCTTTCTGCTGCTTTGTTCATTAATCAAGATTAATTTGGCTTTTTAATTACTTGTAGACTGTACGTCAGCCATTAGACTAGCGGAGCCAGACCAGGGCGGCAGCGCGGTGTGACAGCGGCAGGAGGGCGGAGGCGGCAGAGGCTACATCCAATACACAATGGAATAGCTGCAAATACAGAGAATTCCTCCAACAGACCCAGAACCTGATGCCAAAAGCTGCAGAAATGTGAACAAAGACGTGGCTGCAGCTCCAGCAGCTCAGACGCATGCGCGGATTGTATCCACTGATCTGTGCGAAGTATCAGAGGCCAGTTCTTTGCTATTTGCTACTATGTGGGTATTGTTATGGACAGTTTGGTGCTTTTGGGGGCATATACTTAGACATTGCACTGGTGACATAAACCCGTCTTGTATGATGAAGGTGCTGGAGCCGGACATGCAGATCTATCCTGCAGAACTGTTGGCTGCTGCTCACGGCTCCATCCATCTTCGCCCTCCTCTCACTCTTCTGCTTTGCTGTTTATTTGTATTCTGAACACAGAAGAGTTTTTTTTCCTTCCATCCATCTTGGAGCCAGACAAGCTTTCTTTCCACCGCGCTACGCTGCTGATTATAATTAATAACACGTTTTCCACATTTTTCAGAACGTTTTTGCTTATTCATAAATCATAATCTGTGAGAGATGATAGAAATAAATATTAGAATAAACATTGCTGACTTATTGTAAAGTTCTGCAGTTTTCCCATGTAATTTCTATATGCATGCCTCATGATTTACACAACGTCTGCTTGCTGTCAATGAATGGGGACCATCGTTCTGTATTCCGAGAGGTTGGAAATCTGTCCTGAGGGGCAGTGATCACACCGATGCTCATTACAAGACACAGTTGTGATCTCTGTACTGTTACTGTATGGATGGGAGTAACAGCCAAGTTAAATAGCCTGGCAATCCCCTGGGACAATGAACACCTGGAGACAGGCAACGCCTCCCAGTTTCCGACTGGACGTCTGATCTGTCAATCAACACACCGACAGCTCAACACACCCATCGCCAGACTGGCTGACTGTCAAAGTAGTGACAGATTCCTCACGCCCCAGGACCAGATTGGACATCTGAGCTGTCAGTAGCTGCATCCCAGACACACTGAAGGGTGGAATCGTTACAACTTTGTGATAAAAAGGTCAATAAAAAAGAGATACAAAAAATAAAATTATAAATAAATATTTTAAGGTCTTATTGCTACTCACATGTCCCAGGTCAAGTGCCAAACCTGAGTATTCAAGTCACTGAGTCCTGCCACTATGAGGTGAAAGACTTTTGCCGCCTCAATTCTGATACTTTGAGATTTTTCTCTGCTACATCAATCTGCGAAATCTGCCCCTTCTCGTTTCCATTAAATGTCGGCAGAATAGAGATAATTCTGCGCTCTCTGGAGTCACGGCAATCCAATAAGAAAGTAATATTTTGGTTTATTGTCAATGTGTTTCAAAGTCACACCGGCTCCTGTATGGTTTTCCTGAAGAAGGACTTGGTGTGACTCGGAAAGGCATTGACAATAAACCGAAATATTACGTTATTATTGGATTGTCGTGACTCCAGAGAGCGCAGAATTATTGCCATTCTCCTAATATTTAATTCTGACAAATTCATGGAAGCTGCTGCATCTGGATTGAGGAGTTTTTAAGTGTTGTGTCTCGCACTACCCTATAAGGTGAGTGGTTCTACTTTATCGTTATAACCTATTTACCTGGATAAGACCCTATTGTGCTTTTGCATCTTTTGTATACCTTCCTGTTTCCAGTTCTCGAAAGTTGTTCCAGCACTGCAACTCAGACCTTATTGTGCTGGGTCTGCTACATCAGCCATTACTGTTCCAGCTCTGCTACATCAGCCATTACTGTTCCAGCTCTGCTACATGAAAAATTACTAATTCCAGGTCAGCTACATCAGCCATCACTTTTCCAGCTCTGCTTTATCATTCATCACTGTTCTAGCTCTGCTACATCAGTCATCATTCTTCCTACTGTGCTACATAAAACATCACTAATTCCAGCTCAACTACATCAGTCATCACTCTTCTAGCTCTGCTATATCAGCCATCACTGTTCCAACCCTGCTACATGAAACATCATTAAATCCTTGCTCTGCAACATCAGTCATTACTGTTCTAGCTCTCCTACATCAGCCATCACTGTTCCAACTCTTCTGCATGAAATATCACTAATTTCAGCTCAGCTATATCAATCATTGCTGTTTCAGCTCTACTATTTCAGTCATCGCTGTTCTAGCGCTGCTACATCAGTCATCACTGTTCTATCTCTCTACATCAGCCACCACTGCTCCAGCTCTGCTACATGAAACATCACTACTTCCAGCTTAGATACATCAGTTTTCACTGTCCTAGCTCTGTTACATCAGTCATTGCTGTTCTAGCTCTGCTATATCATCCATCACTGTTCCATCTCTGCTACATTAAACATCACTAATTCCAGCTCTGCTACATCAGTCATCGCTGTTCTAGCTCTGCTACATGAAACATCATTAAATCCTTGCTCTGCAACATCAGTCATTACTGTTCTAGCTCTCCTACATCAGCCATCACTGGTCTAGCTCTGCTACATCAGCCACCACTGTTCCAACTCTACTACATGAAATACCGCTAATTCCAGCTCAGCTACATCAATCATTGCTGTTTCAGCTCTGCTATATCAGTCATTGCTGTTCTAGCTCTGCTAAATCTGTCATTACTGCTCTATCTCTGCTACATCAGCCATCGCTGTTCCAGCTCTGCTACACGAAACATCACTAATTTCAGCTCATGCATACGTCATTGCTGTTCTAGCTCTGCTACATCAGCTATCGATGCTCCAGATCTGCTACAGGTACATCAGTTATCACTGTTCTAGCTCTGTTACATCATCCATCACTGTTCCAGCTCTGCTACATGAAACCACTAATTCCAGCTTTGCTACATCAGCCATCACTGTTCTAGCTCTGCTACATCAGCCACCACTGTTCCTGCTCTCCTACATGAAATATCGCTAATTCCAGATCAGCTACATCAATCATGACTGTTTCAGCTCAGCTATATCAGTCATCACTGTTCTAGATCTGCTACATCATCCATTGCTGTTCCTGCTCTTCTACATAAAACATCACTAATTCCACTTCTGCTACATTAGACATCACTGTTCTAGCTCTGCTATATCATTTATCGGTGTGCCAGCTATGCTACATTGGTCATCACTGTTCCAGCCCTGCTACATCAGTCATCAATGTTACAGCTCTGCTACATCAGGCATAGCTGCTCCAGCTCTGGTACATGAAATTTCACTAATTCAAGCTCAGCTACATCAGTCATCACTGTTCTAGCTCAGCTGCATTTAAAATGTAGGCTTATAGCCCGGGAGAGGCACGTTTGATAACAATTAAAGTACGTACCCATCAGGGAAGCGTCACCTTGCTGTGGTTGATGGGCATACATGAATTGGCCAATTTATGAGCTCAGAACCTTCAATTTTATAAGTACATTTTATTTAGCAGTAATGCATTTCAGATCTCATATATTCAGTGTTTGCATGTACTTTGGCCCTTACAGAGTGCTGCTGTGCTCTCTTTTTGTATATTGTGCATTCATTGCAGCTTGCATCTGTTCACACTATATGGAGGTGCTAGTCAAGTTTTTTGTAGTCAGCTACCTCAGTCATCACTGTTCTAGCTCAGCTGCATCAGTCTTCGCTGTTCTAGCTCAGCTACATCAGTCATCGCTGTTCCAGATCCGCTACATCAATTATCACTGTTCCAGATCAGCTACATCAATCATCACTGTTCCAGCTCTGCTATATCAGTCATCGCTGTTCCAGATCCGCTTCATCAGTTATCACTGTTCCAGATCAGCTACATCAGTCATCACTGTTCCAGCTCTGCTACATCAGTCATCGCTGTTCCAAATCCGCTACATCAATTATCACTGTTTCAGATCAGCTAGATCTATCATCACTGTTCCAGCTCTGCTACATCAGTCATTGCTGTTCCAGGTCAGATACATACGTTATGACTGTTCTAACTCAGCTACATCATTCATCGCTGTTCCAGCTCATCTACGGTAGTCATCACTGTTCCAGATCAGCTACATCAGTCATCAATGTACCAGCTCAGCTAAATGAGTCATTGCTTTTGCAGCTCAGCTACATCAGTCAATGATGTTCTAGCTCAGCTACATCAGTCATCGCTGTTCCAGCTCAGCTAAATGAGTTATTGTGGCTGACGTTCAGCCATATCAGTTATCACTGTTTCAGTTCAGCAACATCAGTCATTGCTGTTCCAGCTTCTTTCCTCACCAGTGTGATCTGTCTATTTTGCTCAAAATCTGCACATAAGGACCAGTAGCTTTGAGGATTCATCTCACCAGATGAGACCTAAAAGGTTTTTAAAAATAAAACAGAAAAGGCAATTACACTCAGTAGACAGGGGCTACTATATAACCACAAGCTGAACATTCTGTTGAAGATCTTTTCTTACTTTTTGGATGTGATGTAATGCTATAGTATAAAGTAGGAAGAGGGAAGGAGGGGGATGGAGCTGCAGTTTTTGTGCATGAGAAACTGCAAACAAACAGGAGTGAAATCTGAAAACTAAAATGACACATTGTATCTATGTCAGGGGCTTGAATCCGTATGACAAAACTGAACTGTAAATACGATTACATTTGTGTCTTTTGAATGCACAATCACAATGTGTTGTTTGTGATACCAGAGAACTGACAAGGACACATTAGTAAATTCACAAAGGAAAATGATTATTTGACCCTGAAATTCTTCATAAATCTCCTTCAGGTCAGTGTAAAGCTCCAGCATCGCATTGACTGTCAGAGCCGCGTCTGTGCATCTGCCAGGGAGACGTCCGAGCCATCGCCAATGTCACCATGGTAATCCATCCTGCGACAGAGAAAGTATCAGTCAGAAATGTAACAATAGAGAAGAATTGTCTCCAAAGTGTCAAAGTTTTAACTTTATAGTTTTACAGGAATGTTCTTTAAATAAAGTTTAGTTTAATTGATTTTTCTGGAGATTCTGAACCTATAAGGACGATCATTATAACCACTGACCCCTGGATGTCTATCAGGAGATTCTGCTCTTCTCACATCACAGTTTCTGAATATATTTAACCTTACAAAATCTCAGACTTCTCAGTACTTGTTAGGACTTTCATTCCTTCCTCCGGTTCTGGACTTTTTTGACATTTCATCCTTGGCTTTGGGTAATGACCTGTTTTTATATAAAATCATCTGAAGATTTTGGTGCAGAATATTGAACCTTAATCCTGGGCAAAAGAGAGGAGAAAGAGATTGATATTGCCAAGAAGTTACATTAATAAAATGAAATCAAACATGAAGGGCTGACATCTGACATGTCCTGAAATGATCCAGATATAAACCTGAGTCTTGGCTGAGGATAATAATGAAGAGAAAACCTAAGATAACATCGAGAATAAAATGTATATTTATTAGGGATGAGCGAGCGTGCTCGGTGCTCAGTTATCACTCGGTATCACGGTGCTCGGATGTAGTCGTTACTCGGCGAGTATTGGGCGGTGCTCTACGTAATACTCAAATCCCCGCAACTCATCTTTGACATACAATGTGAATTTAGCCTAGGAAGGGAGAGAGTCACAGGAGCAGGGACAGTGACAGAATCCAGTCTGCAGGCAGGGATTAGGCCTGTGCAGTCCCTTAGGGGTGGAAGGACGCGGCTCGGACACCGCACACACTGAAGGTAATATATAAGGACTCTTAACCCTTTTGTACATGTTGAGTAGCAGCATGCTTTCCAGACATATTGCCTTATTTGAGCTTGTAATGGTGGCACGTTCCTTTAGCAAATAAAGTCTCAGGACATTTAAAGCTTTTTGTCTTGATACATCCGCATGCATTCTAACACATGCCAATAACCATTATAAACCTATTCAAGCACTAGCACTTTAGGCATTACTTTTCATTTGAGGCATTTTATACTGGCCATTATAGGCAAGCTGCATCTACTGCACTTAAGAGTGGGATATTCTTTGGATTTATGTGTATTTATTATTACAAGTTGTGCATTTAATGGTGTCCCTAGTCAGCACCATCCCTCCCATTAGACACCTTTGTTTTATCTTATTCATTACCTTCTAGCCAGAATCCCTCAATGTCTATCCGCTATTTCATCATTCTTCTCCGCTAGATTTCTAAAACTTAACGTGGACAAAACAGAATTCATTATCTTTCCCCCCATCTCACGCGACCTCCCCAACGAACCTATCCATTACAGTAAACGGCTGCCCACTCTCCCCAGTCCCACAAGCCCGCTGTCTTGGGGTAATCCTTGACACTGATCTCTCCTTCAAACCACATATCCAAACCCTTTCCACTTCCTGCCGCCTCCAACTCAAAAATATTTCACGGATCCGTACATTCCTAAACCAAGAATCTGCAAAAACCCTAGTCCATGCCCTCATCATCTCCCGCCTCGACTACTGTAACCTCCTGCTCTGTGGCCTCCCCTCTAACACTCTCGCACCCCTCCAATCTATTCTAAACTCTGCTGCCCGACTAATCCACCTGTCCCCCCGCTATTCCCCGGCCTCTCCCCTCTGTCAATCCCTTCACTGGCTCCCCATTACCCAGAGACTCCAGTACAAAACCCTAACCATGACGTACAAAGCCATCCACAACCTGTCTCCTCCATACATCTGTGACCTCGTCTCCCGGTACTTTCCTGCACGCAACCTCCGATCCTCACAAGACCTCCTTCTCTACTCCCCTCTTATCTCCTCTTCACACAATCGCATACAAGATTTCTCTCGTGCATCCCCCCTACTCTGGAACTCTCTACCACAACACATCAGACTCTCGCCCACCATCGAAACCTTCAAAAAGAACCTGAAGACCCACCTCTTCCGACAAGCCTACAACCTGCAGTAACCACCGATCAACCAAACCGCTGCATGACCAGCTCAATCCTCACCTACTGTATCCTCACCCATCCCTTGTAGATTGTGAGCCCTCGCGGGCAGGGTCCTCTCTCCTCCTGTTCCAGTTGTGACTTGTATCGGTCAAGATTATTGTACTTGTTTTTATTATGTATACCCCTCCTCACATGTAAAGCGCCATGGAATAAATGGCGCTATAATAATAAATAATAATAATAATAATTACCTTATGTCTAATTTTGTGTTGATATTTAATCAAATTATTTTTTTTATTAGATTTATTCTCTTGTGCATTTATGGCCACTTCTCTCTCAGAGTAGAGTACTTAGTGACACAGATGGGGATTTCCTGTGCAGTCCCTGGTAAAATATATAGCTGCATTTTTTTTTTTTGGGGGGGGGGGTGAAAAAATTAAATATCCATCTAGTATTACATGATTTGTGTTACTTTGTTGTGCTATATAACACTGCAAAACATAGTTGAACATTTTCCTGGGTTAAATTTCTTACTCATACACTATTCTGTGTTCCGGGGTAAATTTTTCTTATAACACTCCAAATAAGCTTTAAATAATTTGTCAGGTTTAAATTTCTCAGTCATACAGTATTCCATGGTCTGTGGTATATTTCTGTGATATCTAACACTCGAAAAATGCGTTAAAACAATTGGCGGGCTTACATTTGTCACCCATAGACTACTTCATGGTCTGGAGTACATTTCTGTGATCTATAAAACTGATAAAAAGTTTTTCATTGTTAAACTTCTCAGCCAGACAGTATTACGTGATATGTGGTACATTTATGTGACACATGACACTCCAAAAAATTATTGAAACATTTTTCTTTATTGAATTTGATTGTCATCCATACACTTTTGTGTTCTGTTACATTACGGTGGTATTAAACTCCCAAAAACATTTTTAACTGCGGCAGATGACCAATTTTTTTATTTTATTAAAGATAAACTTGGCTTCAAGAGACTTAGCAATTACAAAATGAGTAAGGTGTGCTGGAAGAGACGGGAAAGTGGAAGTGCTGATGATGTTACAAGCAGAGATGAAGACGTGGGGCAAGTGCGACTACACCTGTTCCTGGAGCACAAGAAACACGCCCATCCATGACACATAGGTGCCTGTCCCACTTTCCATGGAGGCATGGTACACCACTTCTGAAGCCAGAGCAGTGCGAAGAGTTAGTCGGTTGGATAGTAGATGATGCTTCCAGCACGCTTGGCAGCACCACCCAGTCTTCCACATGGTCCTGTCTCACCAGCCTACAGTGTGGATCACAGAATCCTCAACCTGACTCTCCTTCCTCCCACCATGTTGAGTTCCAGGAGACACTAGGCCTTTACAACAACATCAAATCACGAAGTCAGGAAAACCAGGGTGTGGGGTGGAAAACAAGGTGGTAGATGATGAAGTCACCAACCCATCCTTGCAGAGCGAGGGGCAAGGATCAGCAGCACGGAAATAGACAGGAAGAGGAAGTGGCATGACCAGAGGGAGAAAGCGGGAAACTGTTTAACAGAGTACGGACACTTGTGAATTTCTCTGTCAAAGAGTTAGGTGTTCCCCAGTTTGGAACTTTTTTAAAGAGAGTTCTGAGATCATCAAAATGGCCATTTGCAACATGTGCCATGTCAAGATCGGCAGGGGCCTGACCACTAATAGCCTAACCATCACCAGCATGATAAGGTACATGTAATCTAAGCATCTGGCTCGGTGGGCCAAACACCTAGGTCCACGATTGGTGCCATCATGTGGTGTAACACCACTGCCTCTTCCCCTGTGCTAGGTGCTTCCCAATCCCCTGTCCATTACACTGGCATAGATGCCTCCTGCCCTGCATCTATCCTTGCAGATTCTATCCCAGCTGTCATGATCTCTGCAAGCAGAGATCATAGCAAGCCTATAGAGGGACAAGCTCTCGGAAGACGGAACTATACTGACCATGAACTAAGCCTGCCGCGCAACTAGAAATAGCCAGGTAGCATTTCCTATTTATTGCTAGATGCCCAGCTCTGGCCTAAGACCTAAATAGCTAGCAGAGGGAAATATAAGACCTGGCTCACCTCTAGAGAAATATTCCAAAGAAGACAGTAGCCCCCCACATATAATGACGGTGAGTTCAGATGAAACAACAAACGCAGCAGGAAAATAGTCTTTAGCAAATTTGAGGTCCGCTTACTAGATAGCAGAAGACAGATAGTATACTTTCATGGTCAGCAGAAAAACACTAACAAAACACCATCCAGAGATTACCTTAAACTCTGGCATTAACTCATAACACCAGAGTAGCAATCCCTGATCAACGAGAGCTTTCCAGACACAGTAACAAAACTTCAGCTGTGAACTGGAACAAATAGGCAAAACGAAACATGGACAAAAGTCCAACTTATCTAGTAGTTGTCAGAAGCAGGAACAAGCACTGAGAGGCATCAGATAACATTGTTGACCGGCAAGAAACCACCAGAGAAATGAGCTTAAATAGCGACACCCACTACTGATGGAAACAGGTGAAACAGGAAAGAGGATGACAAGTCCAATTCCACAAGCGGCCACCGGGGGAGCCCAGAATCCAAATTCACAACAGTACCCCCCCCTCAAGGAGGGGGCACCGAACCCTCACCAGATCCACCAGGGCGACCAGGATGAGCCCTATGGAAGGCACGAACAAGATCAGAAGCATGAACATCAGATGCATTGACCCAAGAATTATCCTCCTGGCCGTAACCCTTCCAATTGACCAGATACTGGAGTCTCCGTCTGGAAACACGAGAGTCCAAAATTTTCTCCACAACGTACTCCAACTCACCCTCCACCAACACCGGAGCAGGAGGCTCAACTGAAGGTACAACAGGTACCTCATACCTGCGCAATAACGACCGATGAAAAACGTTATGAATGGAAAAGGACGCAGGGAGGTCCAAACGGAAAGAAACAGGATTAAGAATCTCCAATATTCTATAAGGGCCGATGAACCGAGGTTTAAACTTAGGAGAAGAGACCCTCATAGGGACAAAACGAGAAGACAACCACACCAAATCTCCAACACAAAGCCGAGAACCAACACGACGATGACGGTTGGCAAAACGCTGAG
Source organism: Ranitomeya variabilis (assembly GCF_051348905.1). Lineage (NCBI taxonomy): Eukaryota > Metazoa > Chordata > Amphibia > Anura > Dendrobatidae > Ranitomeya > Ranitomeya variabilis. Next base: position 237,792,523 of record NC_135238.1, read on the forward strand.
TCTTCTCCTGGGACAACTTCAAATTGTCCATAACCTGCCCCCAGATGTGATGCAATCTCTCCACCACCGCATCCACTCCAGGACAATCCGAGGATTCCACCTGACCGGAGGAAAATCGAGGGTGAAACCCCGAATTACAGAAAAACGGGGACACCAAGGTGGAAGAGCTGGCCCGATTATTGAGGGCGAACTCTGCCAATGGCAAAAAAGCAACCCAATCATCCTGGTCAGCAGAGACAAAACACCTCAGATATGTCTCCAGGGTCTGATTAGTCCGCTCGGTCTGGCCATTAGTCTGAGGGTGAAAAGCAGATGAAAACGACAAATCTATGCCCATCCTAGCACAGAATGCCCGCCAAAATCTAGACACAAATTGGGTACCTCTGTCAGAAACAATATTCTCAGGAATACCGTGCAATCGGACAACATTCTGAAAAAACAGAGGAACCAACTCAGAAGAAGAAGGCAACTTGGGCAGAGGAACCAAATGGACCATTTTAGAGAAACGGTCACAGACCACCCAGATGACAGACATCTTCTGGGAAACAGGCAGATCTGAAATAAAATCCATCGAGATGTGTGTCCAAGGCCTCTTAGGAATAGGCAAGGGCAACAGCAGTCCGCTAGCCCGAGAACTACAAGACTTGGCCCGAGCACAAATGTCACATGACTGCACAAAGACTCGCACATCTCGTGACAGGGAAGGCCACCAGAAGGATCTTGCCACCAAATCCCTGGTACCAAAAATTCCGGGATGACCTGCCAATGCAGAAGAATGTACCTCAGAGATGACTCTACTGGTCCAATCATCCGGAACAAACAGTCTATCAGGCGGACAACGATCCGGTCTATCCGCCTGAAACTCTTGCAAGGACCGCCGCAGATCAGGAGAAACGGCCGACAAAATTACTCCCTCCCTAAGGATACCTGTGGGTTCAGCATTACCAGGAGAGTCCGGGTCAAAACTCCTAGAAAGGGCATCTGCCTTAACATTCTTAGAACCCGGTAGGTATGACACCACAAAATTAAAGCGAGAAAAAAATAAAGACCAGCGCGCCTGTCTAGGATTCAGGCGCCTGGCAGTCTCAAGATAAATCAAATTTTTGTGGTCAGTCAATACCACCACCTGATGCTTAGCCCCCTCTAGCCAATGGCGCCACTCCTCAAACGCCCACTTCATGGCCAAAAGCTCCCTATTCCCAACATCATAATTCCGCTCTGCGGGCGAAAATTTGCGAGAAAAGAAGGCACAAGGCCTAATGACGGAGCAGTCGGAACCTTTCTGCGACAACACTGCCCCAGCTCCGATCTCCGAAGCGTCAACCTCAACCTGAAAAGGCAGATTCACATCAGGCTGACGTAACACAGGGGCAGAGGCAAAACGGTGCTTAAGCTCCTGAAAGGCCTCTACAGCATGAGGGGACCAATTAGCAACATCAGCGCCATGTCTGGTCAAATCAGTCAGTGGTTTAACGACATCCGAAAAACCAGCAATAAATCGGCGGTAAAAGTTGGCAAAGCCCAAAAATCTCTGAAGACCCTTAAGAGAGGAGGGCTGAGTCCAGTCACAAATAGCTTGCACCTTGACGGGATCCATCTCAATGGAAGAGGGAGAAAAAATATACCCCAAAAAGGAAATTTTCTGGACCCCAAAAACGCACTTAGACCCCTTCACACATAAAGAATTAGACCGCAGAACCTGAAAAACTCTCCTGACCTGCTGGACATGAGAGTCCCAGTCATCAGAAAAAATCAGAATATCATCCAGATATATTATCATAAATTTATCCAGAAAATCGCGGAAAATATCATGCATAAAAGACTGGAAAACTGAAGGGGCATTAGAAAGACCAAAAGGCATGACCAAATACTCAAAGTGGCCCTCGGGCGTATTAAATGCGGTCTTCCACTCATCCCCCTGCCTGATCCGCACCAAATTATACGCCCCACGAAGATCAATTTTAGAGAACCACTTAGCACCCTCTATACGAGCAAACAAATCAGTAAGCAATGGCAATGGGTATTGGTACTTAACAGTGATCTTATTCAGAAGCCGATAATCAATACATGGTCTCAAAGAGCCGTCCTTCTTTGAGACAAAGAAAAACCCAGCTCCCAAGGGAGAAGAAGATGGACGAATATGTCCCTTTTCCAAAGACTCCTTTATATATTCCCGCATAGCAGCATGTTCCGGCACAGACAGATTAAACAAACGACCCTTTGGATATTTGCAACCCGGTATCAAATCTATGGCACAATCGCACTCACGGTGCGGAGGTAACGACCCAAGCTTGGGTTCGTCAAAGACGTCTTGATAATCAGAGAGGAACTCAGGGACTTCAGAGGGAATGGACGACGAAATAGAAACCAAAGGTAAGTCCCCATGAATACCCTTACATCCCCAGCTCAACACAGACATAGCTCTCCAGTCCAAGACTGGATTGTGAGACTGCAACCATGGCAATCCCAGTACCAAATCGTCATGTAAATTATACAGCACCAGGAAACGAATAATCTCCTGGTGATCCGGATTGATACGCATGGTTACTTGTGTCCAGTATTGTGGTTTATTATTAGCCAATGGGGTGGAGTCAATCCCCTTCAGAGGAATAAGAGTCTCCAAAGGCTCTAAATCAAAACCACAACGATTGGCAAAGGACCAATCCATAAGACTCAGAGCGGCGCCAGAGTCAACATAGGCGTCCGTGGCAATGGATGACAAAGAGCAAATCAGGGTTACAGACAAAATAAACTTAGACTGAATGGTGCCAATGGAAACAGACTTATCAAGCTTCTTTGTACGCCTAGAGCATGCTGATATAACATGAGTAGAATCCCCACAATAGAAGCACAATCCATTCTTCCGTCTAAAATTCTGTCGCTCGCTCCTGGACAGAATTCTATCACACTGCATACTTTCTGGCGTCTTTTCCATAGACACCGCCAGATGGTGCACCGGTTTGCGCTCCCGCAGACGCCTATCAATCTGAATAGCCATTGTCATGGACTCATTCAGACCTGCAGGCACAGGGAACCCCACCATAACATCCTTAACGGCATCAGAGAGACCTTCTCTGAAAGTTGCCGCCAAGGCGCACTCATTCCACTGAGTAAGCACAGACCATTTACGGAATTTTTGGCAGTAAACCTCAGCTTCGTCTTGCCCCTGAGATAGTGCCATCAAAGTTTTTTCTGCCTGAAGTTCCAAATGAGGTTCCTCATAAAGCAAACCCAAGGCCAGAAAAAACGCATCCACATCGCGCAACGCAGGATCCCCTGCTGGCAATGAGAAGGCCCAATCTTGAGGGTCACCCCTGAGCAAGGAAATCACAATCCTAACCTGCAGAGCAGGGTCTCCAGCTGAACGAGACTTCAGGGACAAATACAGCTTACAATTATTTCGGAAATTCTGGAAGCTAGCTCTATTCCCTGTGAAGAACTCCGGCAAAGGAATTCTCGGCTCAGATACTGGAGCATGTACCACAAAATCTTGTAAATTTTGTACTTTCGTGATGAGATTATTCAAACCCGCAGTTACACTCTGAAGATCCATTATTATCAGGTGCACACAGAGCCATACAGAGATTAGGAGGAGAGAGAGAAAAAAGACTGCAGCAAGGCAAACTGGAGGACAAAAAAAAAAAAAAAAAAAAAAAAATTCCAGCAGACTTCTTATAACTCTCCTTTCTCAACCTGGGTCTTTAACACTTTATTGGCCGGTCAAACTGTCATGATCTCTGCAAGCAGAGATCATAGCAAGCCTATAGAGGGACAAGCTCTCGGAAGACGGAACTATACTGACCATGAACTAAGCCTGCCGCGCAACTAGAAATAGCCAGGTAGCATTTCCTATTTATTGCTAGATGCCCAGCTCTGGCCTAAGACCTAAATAGCTAGCAGAGGGAAATATAAGACCTGGCTCACCTCTAGAGAAATATTCCAAAGAAGACAGTAGCCCCCCACATATAATGACGGTGAGTTCAGATGAAACAACAAACGCAGCAGGAAAATAGTCTTTAGCAAATTTGAGGTCCGCTTACTAGATAGCAGAAGACAGATAGTATACTTTCATGGTCAGCAGAAAAACACTAACAAAACACCATCCAGAGATTACCTTAAACTCTGGCATTAACTCATAACACCAGAGTAGCAATCCCTGATCAACGAGAGCTTTCCAGACACAGTAACAAAACTTCAGCTGTGAACTGGAACAAATAGGCAAAACGAAACATGGACAAAAGTCCAACTTATCTAGTAGTTGTCAGAAGCAGGAACAAGCACTGAGAGGCATCAGATAACATTGTTGACCGGCAAGAAACCACCAGAGAAATGAGCTTAAATAGCGACACCCACTACTGATGGAAACAGGTGAAACAGGAAAGAGGATGACAAGTCCAATTCCACAAGCGGCCACCGGGGGAGCCCAGAATCCAAATTCACAACACCCAGCACAGCATTCAGTTGTCCCTATCCCAGGCTTTGGAACATGGTGTGGAACGTGTCCACACGCTGGAACTCCACACTGCACATGCTGGCAAGGCTTTGTAAGCAGCAGAGGCCAGTTGTGGAATACCAACTCCAAGATGGTATTTTGGTCAGCCTATAACAACTGAAGAGTGGGCATGGATGTTTAACATTTGTGCGGTTCTCCAAGACTTTGAGGACTCAACAAAGATGGTGAGCAGCGATGATGCCATCATTAAAGCAAGGATCCCACTTCTGTGCCTACTTAAACAGTCATTGCTCACAGTTAAACATGAAGCTTTGCATGTGTACCAGGTGGAGAAGGAGGAAGACATGAGACAGGGAGATACTATACAGTCTCATCTCACAGGGTCAGTGCAGATTGGGTAACAATGAGGAGGTGGAGGCTGTGGAAGAGGAGGAGAAACAGCAGCTGGCTGAGCGCAAAAGAGGATAGTAGCCACATAAGTTTCACCACCATCTCTCCTACGTGAGAGTAGTCATCATTGTGTAGACAGGAAGGTGTTGGCTCTGGGGACCTTGCACATATAGCAGACTTTATGTACCGCTGTCTTTCCCTGACTCCCGCGTTACATTCATCTTGGCAAAAAAAGAGTACTGTTTGTTCACCCTGCTAGGCCCACACTACAAGGAGAACTTTGCATCTCTTCTTCCTGAGGCTGAAAGGGGTTCTATAATGGTGCTATACCAGAAGGCCATTGTGCAAAATATGTTGAAACAATTCCCATCCTACAACACTAGCGATAAGGTCAAGCTTCCTTGCCCAGCCAAGGAGGAGAGGTGAGGGAGACACACAGAAGAGGCAGGGGAACACTGTCAAAGGCGTAGGTCAATTTCATGACAACCTCCCCGCGTCCATGACTTCATGACCGGGTATTTTTTACAAGGTGGGAAAAGTTTTAAAAGATGGTCAAGCAGTACCTGGCCAACAAAACCAGTGTATTCCCTAATTCCTGTGCGACCTTCAGCTATTGGGTCTCAAAGCTGCACACCTGGCATGAGCTTTCACTCTATGCCTTGGAGGTGTTGTGCTGCCCTGCTGCTAGCATCTTGTTTAAGCGGATATTTAGTGCTACAGGGGGTCATAACAGACAGACGCTTTCGCCTGTCAACAGAAAGGGCTGACAGGCTCTCTCTGATATCAATGAACCAAGCCTGACTTAGACACGACATTTACAGAAGATGATAGCAGCATATAAAGTGTTTTTAATGTTCTGTATTTGAATGAGGCCCCCCAAATGATGCCTTCTAGGGTCAAAGGATGACCCAACTTATAATTTTTTCCTGTCTTTGCACTTGGGGCAAAGCCTTTTTGAGTGTGGGGAGGACCACAACTACACTTTGTTCATAATATTTGAATGAGGCAATCCTTGTTCTTTCCATGATCTTTCAGTCAATTGTCTATTAATGCCTATATGTTCCCCCTAAAACAAGGAGGATGGGAGAAGTGAAACCTCTCTCTTCAGAGCCCTGTTGTTGTGTGTCCTTACTATGTTTAATTACCTTTGCATTTGTTGCGCTTTCTGCACCTTCCAGTTTGGGCAGTGTCTTGATAAAGGGGCAAAGTTAAACGATCATGCCATTTTGGTGCAGATGTACACCGGTTATAAGAAGGCGTAACAGAAACAAAAGTGTCTAAGGCTCAGTGATTCTAAGCTTGGGACCAACCAAAAGATCAACATACTCCCGAAATACTTTGTGCTGCTGAAGGTCTGTGGTCCTGTTAGGTACTGGAGCTATATGGGTGGACAATGTTTGATTAGAAGTTAATAAGGAATAATAAAGGACTTGTTGGATTGAAGAGACCTTCTATACCTCATTTTGCTACATTGTTTCCCTTTCTGCTCATGACCTTTTCTATTTTTTGTATTTAATATAATGTATCAATCCCTATATAAAGCTTCATATTAGTAATAAGAATATAGAAACTCTTCAACCTCTGAAATATATTACCTGGCTGACAGCAAGGCAATAATCACAGACGGAACTTTCACTTTTACCTTATTGATATTTTTCTTATTTTAGAGCCATTTCTTAGTACAATAAATATGATGACAAAGAAAAAAGGACTCGATCGCGAAGAGCAATGTATCTGTCACATTCTGTCTAATCATTTTGTTTTACCTTTTTTCCCTCGTTGAATGCAAGTTCATCTTGGATCTTCGCACCATGTCTTTGCCTAATTGTATTATTACTTGAGACATTTCCTGATCCAGAACTACAAATAAATCCTTAAGAAAGTAAATAGAGATGAGCGAATCAGACAAAATTCTAATTAGAATTAGTTTTTCTTGAATTTATTTCATCCAGCCTGACTGCTGCCAAAAAATGCTGTTTATTATGTTTTGAGATCTCGCAATGCCAAATAATAATTGAAAATCAATCAAACATAATACACACATAGCCCCTCAGCTGTCCCTACTGCCGCAATTCTGCTCTGGTCCTCCACGCTGGTCCTCCGCTGGTTTATTATGCCTCCACTCCGGTGTCAATCTTCTCTTCACTTTTCAATGTTGGGTGTTGGCCAAGACACAATGAACGATCTGACATCACAACACCATAAAGTGCATCTTAAACTCACTAACGGCCCATAGGAGGCAGGAAAAATGGCCAACCAGGTGACATTTTGCTGGATTGGTGCAGAATCAATTTTTTTTTTTTTTTTTTTAAATGTCAGTTTGTGAATTTTGGGAAATTTTAAATAAATTTGATAAAATTCAAATCAATTTGCTCATCCCAAAATATAAAAAAAACTTCATCTTAGTTGCAAATATATAAATAATAAATAAATATTAATTCTGTAAAGCCGCCAAAGGACTGTATCCAACCTCTTCCAAGATCTTTAACGCAAATACAGAGTTTATAATGTTAAAGTAACTTCAACATGCACAAGTGCTTCTCACAAAATTAGAATATCATCAAAAAGTTAATTTATTTCAGTTCTTCAATACAAAAAGTGAATCTCCTATATTCTATAGAGTCATTACACACAGAGTGATCTATTTCACGTGTTTATTTCTGTTAATGTTGATGATTATGGCTTACAGCCAATGAAAACCCAAAAGTCATTATCTCAGTAAATTAGAATACTTTATAACACCAATTTGAAAAATGATTTTAGAATCCAAAATGTTGTCCTACTCAAACGTATGTTCAGTAAATGCCCTCAATACTTAGTAGGGCTCCTTTTGCATCATTCTGCAGCCAGCAACATAGAGGGGAAAGAAAGTGAACTGAGCAACATTTTTAATGAAACACAATTGCAAAAAGGCTTTATATTTAGGCCAAAACCTGTGCATTTAATAAAAAAAAAGCCTCTGAAGCTTTTAATATCCTGTAAGTTACAATAATGTTATAATTTCTGGGAAGTAAATACAAAGTTTTTTATTTAATAATTTCAAATAAACATAAGACAGTAAAATAGATGAAAATAGCAATTTAGAAAGACACAAATTATGTATGAGCGTGATACAAACTTTCTGTATTTTCAGCACGAATGTAGTAACAAACTACTGACGAGAGTGATGACTGCGAAGTGTAAAAATCTTTTATTCACTTTAATAATCCATACAAAAAGGACTTTAAAAGCGACTTCTAATGCTGCGGAAGACGAGGGAGCCGCCGCTCGCCTGGTTACATTGTTCCACTGGTTAATGCTTATGGTTTTAATTGACAAAGGCTATTTTCTAATGCAGCATGAAAGCCGTGAAATTCTTTCAGCTCTGAAACTTGCTCTATTCATAGAAGTTTTAATTAAAGTTACTTTGTTACTTGATTTTCTTCCAACTTAAATTAGGGTTGACTGAGGCAGGGAAGAAATTTCAGAGCTGGCACCAAGGAACCTTGTGTAATGCTGGAAAGTGGAGGAGGTTATGCCATGGGTTTTAGAATATAAAGGGACGTGTCACCAGAAAATGACCTATTGCTGAAATTAGGTTCTTGTGTAAAATGGATTTTTTTTTAATTTGCATTGAATTTTTTTCATATTACAATCTGTATTGAAAGTGAAAAAATAGAAATCTTGCAATTTCCACATCTTGTCCTGAGGCTTTTTTACATTCCAACTTCCTATTGTTTCAGGAAATCTACAAGTAAATTAGCAGCAGTGATCAGACTCAGACCCTGTGCTCTATATTGTAGCAAAATGAGGAGGAGGAGGTGAGCTGTGACATCACCTATTGTGAATGGTGGATCTTGTGTTATCTACTGTATATAGAGGTGTTATCAGTCATTATACAGGAGGAGGAGGTGAGCTGTGACATCACCTATTGTGAATGGTGGATCCTGTGTTATTTGCTGTATATAGACGTGTTATCAGTCATTGTACAGGAGGAGGAGGAGGAGGTGAGCTGTGACATCTGTTATGATCTGGTGGCCTAGGAGCAGCATGAGACGTACTCTGGAGAAGGTGGTACCTGTACTGACCGCAGACCCTGAACCTAACACCGCAACTAGAAATTGCCGTGGAATGTACCTAACACTCCCTAGACATCTCGACACAGCCGGAGGACTAAATACCCCTAGAGATAGAAAAGGGAAAACTATCTTGCCTCAGAGAAAATCCCCAAAGGATAGACAGCCCCCCACAAATATTGACTGTGAGAGGAGAGGGAAATAACATACGCAGACTGAAATCAGGATTTAGCAAAGGAGGCCGCTCTAGCTAAATAGAAAGGATAGGACAGAGTACTATGCGGTCAGTATTAAAACACTAGAAAATATCCACCACAGAAAATACAGAATCTCCACATCTAACTAAAGATATGGAGGGTATATCTGCATCTCCAGAGATACCAGCTTGGCTGAACAAATCCTTATACAGACCAAGCTGGACAAGACAAAACATGGAAAAGAACTGAACAATAAGGCCCACAGCATGTGGACTGCAAAAAACAAGGCCAGAACTTATCTTTGTTGAAATGAACAGCAAAGCAGGAGAGAGCAGGCAGGGATGTGAATCCTCCAGGAACAATGGACAACTGGCACTGACTAAAGGGTCAAGCAAGACTAAATAGCCCAGTCAGAATTGCAATAAGTGGACACACCTGATAAATGCAGCGATCCAAAGACAGCAGCGCTACCACTTATAACCACCGGAGGGAGTCCAAGAGCAGAATTCACAACAGTACCCCCCCCCCTTGAGGAGGGGTCACCGAACCCTCACCAGAGCCCCCAGGCCGATCAGGACGAGCCAAATGAAAGGAACGAACCAAATCGTCAGCATGAACATCGGAGGCAACAACCCAAGAATTATCCTCCTGGCCATAACCCTTCCATTTGACAAGATACTGAAGCTTCGGCCTCGAAAAACGAGAATCCAAAATCTTCTCAACCACATACTCCAACTCCCCATCAATCAACACCGGGGCAGGAGGATCAACAGAGGGAACAACGGGCACAACATATTTCCGCAACAAAGATCTATGAAAAACATTATGGATGGAAAAAGAGGCTGGAAGGGCCAAACGAAAAGACACTGGATTGATAATCTCAGAAATCCTATAAGGACCAATAAACCGAGGCTTGACCTTAGGGGAAGAAACCTTCATAGGAACATGACGGGAAGACAACCAGATCAAATCCCCAACCCGAAGCCGGGAACCAACACACCGACGACGGTTAGCAAAACGCTGAGCCTCCTCCTGAGACAACACCAAATTGTCCACAACATGAGCCCAAATTTGTTGCAACCTGTCAACCACAGAGTCCACCCCAGGACAATCAGAAGGCTCAACCTGCCCTGAAGAAAAACGAGGATGAAAACCAGAATTACAAAAGAAGGGCGAAACCAAAGTAGCAGAACTAGCCCGACTATTAAGGGCAAACTCAGCCAATGGCAAGAAAGCCACCCAATCGTCCTGATCAGCAGACACAAAGCATCTCAAATAAGTTTCCAAAGTCTGATTAGTTCGCTCGGTTTGGCCATTTGTCTGAGGATGAAACGCGGAAGAAAAAGACAAATCAATGCCCAGCCTAGCACAAAAGGCCCGCCAAAACCTAGAAACAAACTGGGAACCTCTATCGGACACAATATTCTCCGGAATGCCATGCAAACGAACCACATGTTGAAAAAACAATGGAACCAAATCAGAAGAGGAAGGCAATTTAGGCAAAGGTACCAAATGAACCATCTTAGAAAACCGGTCACAAACCACCCAGATAACCGACATCCTCTGGGAAACCGGAAGATCAGAAATAAAATCCATAGAAATATGCGTCCAGGGCCTCTCAGGGACTGGCAAAGGCAAAAGCAACCCACTAGCGCGGGAACAGCAAGGTTTGGCCCGCGCACAAGTCCCACAGGACTGCACAAAAGAACGCACATCCCGTGACAAAGAAGGCCACCAAAAGGACCTACCAACCAAATCTCTGGTACCAAAAATCCCAGGATGGCCAGCCAACACAGAACAATGAATCTCAGAAATCACTTTACTAGTCCATCTGTCAGGAACAAACAGTTTTCCCACTGGACAGCGGTCAGGTTTATCAGCCTGAAATTCCTGAAGAACCTGTCGTAAATCAGGGGAGATGGCAGAAAGAACCACCCCTTCCTTCAAAATGCCGACCGGCTCAAGGACCCCAGGAGAATCAGGCAAAAAGCTCCTAGAGAGGGCATCAGCCTTAACATTCTTAGAACCCTGAAGATACGAGACCACAAAATCAAAACGGGAGAAAAACAGGGACCATCGGGCCTGTCTAGGATTCAGCCGCTTGGCAGACTCGAGGTAAATCAGATTCTTATGATCGGTCAAGACCACAATACGGTGCTTGGCCCCCTCAAGCCAATGTCGCCACTCCTCAAATGCCCACTTCATAGCCAACAACTCACGATTGCCGACATCATAATTGCGTTCCGCAGGTGAAAACTTTCGATAAAAGAAGGCACACGGTTTCATCAAGGAACCATCAGAATTCCTCTGAGACAAAACGGCCCCTGCCCCAATCTCAGAAGCGTCAACCTCAACCTGAAATGGAAGAGAAACATCCGGCTTACGCAACACAGGGGCAGAAGTAAATCGGCGTTTAAGCTCCTGAAAGGCAGAAACAGCCGTAGAGGACCAATTCGTCATATCAGCGCCTTTCTTCGTCAAATCGGTCAGGGGTTTAACCACACTGGAGAAGTTGGCAATGAAACGGCGATAAAAATTAGCAAAGCCCAAAAAGTTCTGAAGGCTCTTCACGGATGTGGGCTGGATCCAATCATGAATGGCCTGAACCTTAACCGGATCCATTTCTATAGATGAGGGAGAAAAAATGAAGCCCAAAAAAGAAACCTTCTGTACTCCGAAGAGGCACTTAGACCCCTTCACAAACAAGGCATTATCACGAAGGATCTGAAATACCATCCTGACTTGCTTCACATGAGACTCCCAATCATCTGAAAAAATCAAAATATCATCCAAATATACAATCATGAATTTATCAAGATAATTCCGAAATATATCATGCATGAATGACTGAAACACAGATGGAGCATTAGAGAGTCCGAATGGCATCACAAGGTATTCAAAATGGCCTTCGGGCGTATTAAACGCAGTTTTCCATTCATCACCCTGCTTAATACGAACAAGATTATATGCCCCTCGAAGGTCAATCTTAGTAAACCAACTAGCCCCCTTAATCCGAGCAAACAAATCTGAAAGCAAAGGCAAAGGGTATTGGAATTTGACCGTGATCTTATTCAAGAGGCGATAATCAATACAGGGTCTCAAGGAGCCATCCTTCTTGGCAACAAAAAAACCCCTGCTCCCAATGGTGAAGAAGATGGCCAAATATGCCCCTTCTCCAAGGACTCCTTAACATAGCTCCGCATGGCGGTATGTTCAGGCACAGACAGGTTGAAAAGTCGGCCCTTAGGGAACTTACAGCCTGGAATCAAGTCAATAGCACAATCACAGTCCCTATGCGGTGGAAGGGAACTGGACTTGGGCTCATCGAATACATCCTGGAAATCTGACAAAAACTCAGGAATTTCAGAAGAGGGGGAGGAGGAAATTGACATCAAAGGAACGTCACCATGAACCCCCTGACAACCCCAAATAGTCACAGACATAGATTTCCAATCTAATACCAGATTATGCACCTGTAACCATGGGAAACCCAGTACAATAGCATCATGCAAATTATGCAACACCAGAAAACGACAATCTTCCTGATGGGCTGGCGCCATGCACATGGTCAGCTGTGTCCAAAACTGAGGTTTATTTTTAGCCAACGGTGTAGCATCAATGCCCCTCAAAGGAATAGGGTTCTGCAAAGGCTGCAAGGGGAAACCAAAACGTCTGGCAAATTCTAAGTCCATTAAGTTTAGAGCGGCGCCTGAATCCACAAATGCCGTGACAGAAAATGATGATAATGAGCAGATCAGGGTCACAGATAACAGAAATTTAGGCTGTACAGTACTGATGGTAACAGAACTAGCGATTCTCTTGGTACGCTTAGGGCAATCAGAAATAACATGAGCAGAATCGCCGCAGTAAAAACACAACCTATTCTGACGTCTGAATCCTTGTCGTTCAGCTCTAGACACAATCCTATCACACTGCATAGGCTCAGGACCGCTCGGAAGACAACGCCATAGTGTGCACAACTCTGCGCTCGCGCAAGCGCCGATCAATCTGAATGGCCAGAGACATAGAGTCACTCAGACCAGCAGGCGTGGGGAACCCCACCATAACATCTTTAACGGATTCAGAAAGACCCTTTCTGAAAATTGCCGCCAAAGCATCCTCATTCCATTTAGTCAGCACAGACCATTTTCTAAATTTCTGGCAATACGATTCTGCCGCTTCTTGACCCTGACACAGGGCCAACAAGGTCTTCTCAGCATGATCCACTGAATTAGGTTCATCATACAATAACCCTAGCGCCTGAAAGAAGGTGTCTACATTAAGCAAAGCCGGATTCCCAGATTCCAGGGCAAATGCCCAATCCTGAGGATCACCACGCAGCAGAGAGATGACAATTTTAACCTGCTAGGTGGGATCACCAGAGGAACGGGGTTTCAGAGCAAAAAACAGTTTACAGTTATTTTTAAAGCTCAAAAATTTGGACCTGTCCCCAAAAAACAAATCAGGAGTAGGAATTCTAGGCTCTAAAACCGGAGTCTGAATGATATAATCTCGGAAATACCCTGTACTCTAGCAGCAAGTTGATCCACACGAGAAGCCAATCCCTGAACATCCATGCCAGCGCCAAACTCCTGAGCCACCCAGAGGTAAAGAGGGAAAAAAAGACACAACAGACTACAGAAAAAAAATGGCTCAGCACTTTCCTTCCCTTCTTCTGAGATGCGATTAACTCATTGTTGGTCAGTTGTACTGTTATGATCTGGTGGCCTAGGAGCAGCATGAGACGTACTCTGGAGAAGGGGGTACCTGTACTGACCGCAGACCCTGAACCTAACACCGTAACTAGAAGTAGCCGTGGAATATACCTAACACTCCCTAGACATCTCGACACAGCCGGAGGACTAAATACCCCTAGAGATAGAAAAGGGAAAACTATCTTGCCTCAGAGAAAATCCCCAAAGGATAGACAGCCCCCCACAAATATTGACTGTGAGAGGAGAGGGAAATAACATACGCAGACTGAAATCAGGATTTAGCAAAGGAGGCCGATCTAGCTAAATAGAAAGGATAGGACATAGTACTATGCGGTCAGTATTAAAACACTAGAAAATATCCACCACAGAAAATACAGAATCTCCACATCTGACTAAAGATATGGAGGGTATATCTGCATCTCCAGAGATACCAGCTTGGCTGAACAAATCCTTATACAGACCAAGCTGGACAAGACAAAACATGGAAAAGAACTGAACAATAAGGCCCACAGCATGTGGACTGCAAAAAACAAGGCCAGAACTTATCTTTGTTGAAATGAACAGCAAAGCAGGAGAGACCAGGAAGGGATGTGAATCCTCCAGGAACAATGGAAAACTGGCACTGACTAAAGGGTCAAGCAAGACTAAATAGCCCAGTCAGAATTGCAATAAGTGGACACACCTGATAAATGCAGCGATCCAAAGACAGCAGCGCTACCACTTATAACCACCGGAGGGAGCCCAAGAGCAGAATTCACAACAGACATCACCTATTGTGAATGGTGGATCCTCTGTTATCTCCTGTATATAGAGGTGTTATCAGTCATTGTACAGGAGGAGGAGGTGAGCTGTGACATCACCTATTGTGAATGGTGGATCCTCTGTTATCTCCTGTATATAGAGGTGTTATCAGTCATTGTACAGGAGGAGAAGGTGAGCTCTGACATCACCTATTGTGAATGGTGGATCCTGTATTATCTACTGTATATAGAGGTGTTATCAGTCATTGTATAGGAGGAGGAGGTGGTGAGCTGTGATATCACCTATTGTGAATGGTGGATCCTGTGTTATCAGCTGTATATAAAGGTGTTATCAGTCATTGTACAGGAGGAGGAGGTGAGCTCTGACATCACTTAATACAGGATCCACCATTCACAATAAGTGATGTCAGAGCTCACCTCCTCCTCCTGTACAATGACTGATAACACCTTTATATGCAGCTGATAACACAGGATCCACCATTCACAATAGGTGATATCACAGCTCACCTCCTCCTCCCCCTATACAATGACTGATAACACCTCTATATACAGTAGATAATACAGGATCCACCATTCACAATAGGTGATGTCAGAGCTCACCTTCTCCTCCTGTACAATGACTGATAACACCTCTATATACAGGAGATAACAGAGGATCCACCATTCACAATAGGTGATGTCACAGCTCACCTCCTCCTCCTATACAATGACTGATAACACCTCTATATACAGTAGATAATACAGGATCCACCATTCACAATATCTACTGTATATAGAGGTGTTATCAGTCATTGTATAGGAGGAGGAGGAGGTGAGCTGTGACATCACCTATTGTGAATGGTGGATCCTATGTTATCTTCTGTATATAGAGGTGTTATCAGTCATTGTACAGGAGGAGGAGGTGAGCTGTGACATCACCTATTGTGAATGGTGGATCCTGTGTTATTTGCTGTATATAGACGTGTTATCAGTCATTGTACAGGAGGAGGAGGTGAGCTGTGACATCACCTATTGTGAATGGTGGATCCTGTGTTATAAGATGTATATAGAGGTGTTATCAGTCATTATACAGGAGGAGGGGGAGGTGAGCTGTGACATCATGTATTTTGAATGGTGGGTCCTGTGTTATCTACTGTATATAGAGGAGTCATCAGTCATTGTACAGGAGGAGGAGGAGGTGAGCTGTGACATCACCTATTGTGAAGGGTGGATCCTGTGTTATCTACTGTATATAGACATCTTATCAGTCATTGTACAGGAGGAGGAGGTGAGCTGTGACATCACCTATTGTGAATGGTGGATCCTGTGTTATCTACTGTATATAGAGATGTTATCAGTCATTGTACAGGAGGAGGAGGTGAGCTGTGATATCACCTTTTGTGAATGGTGGATCCTGTGTTATCAGCTGTATATAAAGGTATTATCAGTCATTGTACAGGAGGAGGAGGTGAGCTGTGACATCACCTATTGTGAATGGTGGATCCTGTGTTATCTCCTGTATATAGAGGTGTTATCAGTCATTGTACAGGAGGAGGAGGTGAGCTGTGACATCACCCATTGTGAATGGTAGACCCTGTGTTATCTACTGTTCATAGAGATGTTATAAGTCATTGTACAGGAGGAGGAGGTGAGCTGTGACATCACCTATTGTGAATGGTGGATCCAGTGTTATCTACTGTATATAGAGGTGTTATCAGTCATTGTACAGGAGAAGGAGGTGAGCTGTGACATCACCTATTGTGAATGGTGGATCCTGTGTTATCTACTCTATATAGAGGTGTTATCAGTCATTGTACAGGAGGAGGAGGTGAGCTGTGACATCACCTATTGTGAATGGTGGATCCTGTGTTATAAGCTGTATATAGAGGTGTTATCAGTCATTATACAGGAGGAGGGGGAGGTGAGCTGTGACATCACCTATTGTGAATGGTGGGTCCTGTGTTATCTACTGTATATAGAGGAGTCATCAGTCATTGTACAGGAGGAGGAGGAGGTGAGCTGTGACATCACCTATTGTGAAGGGTGGATCCTGTGTTATCTACTGTATATAGACATGTTATCAGTCATTGTACAGGAGGAGGAGGTGAGCTGTGACATCACCTATTGTGAATGGTGGATCCTGTGTTATCTACTGTATATAGAGGTGTTATCAGTCATTGTACAGGAGGAGGAGGTGAGCTGTGATATCACCTTTTGTGAATGGTGGATCCTGTGTTATCAGCTGTATATAAAGGTATTATCAGTCATTGTACAGGAGGAGGAGGTGAGCTGTGACATCACCTATTGTGAATGGTGGATCCTGTGTTATCTCCTGTATATAGAGGTGTTATCAGTCATTGTACAGGAGGAGGAGGTGAGCTGTGACATCACCCATTGTGAATGGTAGACCCTGTGTTATCTACTGTATATAGAGATGTTATAAGTCATTGTACAGGAGGAGGAGGTGAGCTGTGACATCACCTATTGTGAATGGTGGATCCAGTGTTATCTACTGTATATAGAGGTGTTATCAGTCATTGTACAGGAGGAGGTGAGCTGTGACATCACCTATTGTGAATGGTGGATCCTGTGTTATCTACTGTATATAGAGGTGTCATCAGTCATTGTACAGGAGGAGGAGGTGAGCTGTGACATCACCTATTGTGAATGGTGGATCCTGTGTTATCTACTGTATATAGAGGTGTTATCAGTCATTGTACAGGAGGAGGTGAGCTGTGATATCACCTTTTGTGAATGGTGGATCCTGTGTTATCAGCTGTATATAAAGGTATTATCAGTCATTGTACAGGAGGAGGAGGTGAGCAGTGACATCACCTATTGTGAATGGTGGATCCTGTGTTATCTACTGTATATAGAGGTGTTATCAGTCATTGTACAGGAGAAGGAGGTGAGCTGTGACATCACCTATTGTGAATGGTGGATCCTGTGTTATCTACTGCATATAGAGGTGTTATCAGTCATTGTACAGGAGGAGGAGGTGAGCTGTGACATCACCTATTGTGAATGGTGGATCCTGTGTTATCTACTGTATATAGAGGTGTTATCAGTCATTGTACAGGAGGAGGAGGAGGTGAGCTGTTGTAATAGAGTGCAGGGTTGCGTATGTCACCACGGAACAGACAGACCAACTGTTGAGGGGAATTTATTAACAGTAGATTCTCCTCGCAGGGAGTAAACAGGGGGTTAATAGAGGTAAATCAATAGTAAACAGTTAAACGGAAACGAAAGGGTTAACGAGTGTTCTTGTAACTTATCAGTCCAGGGAGGTCCTGACTGAAGGGTCCTTATTCCAATGTGGGTACAGTCACCAGCAGCACTTGAAGAGTCTGAAGTCTTTGCTGTCTTCTGAGAACTGGAGACTCCTGGAGACTCCGGGGTTAAACTTTTGCAGCCTGTTCTTCTCAAAGTGAAACTGGAACCAGGAAATAGCACAGCCTCCATCGCTGCTGCAGGAGCCTCTGTGTACCAGGCTGACAGTCTCTCTGTAGTAACGGTGTCACACACACACTGGGCAGTTACTTATCACACTCAGGGATCTTTGCTTGTCACTGCGGTCACCAGGGCTGCACAGTCACTGTCTCTGATTCAGGAGGCTTCCAAATCTACACCCCCACATCCAGCCTTCACTCTGGTGGGTATCTCAGCCTCAGTGCCCTCATGGGGAGCACTACTTTTAGGGGAGCGCGGCGCTGCAGCCTGCCCTCTCTTTGGCGCGCTGCCTTCTCTCTGCTCTCCCGCTCTTTTCTGACCACACCTCTCTCTTCCCAGCAGTCACCTCGTCCCCTCTGTCCAGGGCAGAAAGTCTTCCCCCCAACAACCCAGCTGTCTGACTATGTGGTTCCAGGCAAGGAGCAGGGAAAGCAACCTCCTTACACTGTGACATCACCCATACCTCCCAACTTTTGAAGATGGGAAAGAGGGACAAAGTTTGCGGCGCGCTTTGCGCGCCGCGGCAAATTTTAGGCCACGCCTCTGACCACACCCATTCATAATTAGTCACACCCATATCCACATCCCAACCACACCCATTTAGCACTGCCGATCACAGTTTCATATACAATAATTATAAACAAAAAAATATGGCCACACAGTGCCCCATACTGTATAATGGCCACACATGATGCTCCATACTGTACGATGACCACACATGACGCTCCATAATATATAATGACCACACATGACGCTCCATAATATATAATGAACACACATGACGCTCCATACTGTATAATGAACACACATGATGCTCCATACTGTATGACCGCACATGATGCTCCATAGTGTATAATGACCGCACATGATGCTCCAGACTGTATAATGACCGCACATGATGCTCCATACTGTATAATGAACACACATGATGCTCCATACTGTATGACCGCACATGATGCTCCATAGTGTATAATGACCGCACATGATGCTCCATACTGTATGACCGCACATGATGCTCCAGACTGTATAATGACCGCACATGATGCTCCAGACTGTATAATGACCGCACATGATGCTCCATACTGTATGACCGCAAATGATGCTCCAGACTGTATAATGACCGCACATGATGCTCCATACTGTATAATGACCGCACATGATGCTCCAGACTGTATAATGACCGCACATGATGCTCCAGACTGTATAATGACCGCACATGATGCTCCAGACTGTATAATGACCGCACATGATGCTCCAGACTGTATAATGACCGCACATGATGCTCCATACTGTATGACCGCAAATGATGCTCCAGACTGTATAATGACCGCACATGATGCTCCATACTGTATAATGACCGCACATGATGCTCCAGACTGTATAATGACCGCACATGATGCTCCAGACTGTATAATGACCGCACATGATGCTCCAGACTGTATAATGACCGCACATGATGCTCCAGACTGTATAATGACCGCACATGATGCTCCAGACTGTATAATGACCGCACATGATGCTCCAGACTGTATAATGACCGCACATGATGCTCCATACTGTATGACCGCAAATGATGCTCCAGACTGTATAATGACCGCACATGATGCTCCATACTGTATAATGGCCGCACATGATGCTCCATACTGTATAATGACTGCACATGATGCTCCATACTGTATGACCGCAAATGATGCTCCAGACTGTATAATGACCGCACATGATGCTCCATACTGTATAATGGCCACACATGATGCTCCATACTGTATAATGACATACAGGCACGCAGCTCACACACAGGCACGCAGCTCACACGCACGCAGCTCACGCACGCAGCTCACACACGCACGCAGCTCACAAACACATGCAGCTTTGACACAAATGCATCACACACGCAGCCATCACACACACACGCAGCCATCACACACACACACGCAGCCATCACACACACACACACACGCAGCCATCACACACACACGCAGCCATCACACACACACGCAGCCATCACACACACACGCAGCCATCACACACACACACGCAGCCATCACACACACACACGCAGCCATCACACACACACGCAGCCATCACACACACACACGCAGCCATCACACACACACACACGCAGCCATCACACACACACACACACACACACACACAGCCATCACACACACACACGCAGCCATCACACACACACACGCAGCCATCACACACACGCAGCCATCACACACACGCAGCCATCACACACACGCAGCCATCACACACACGCAGCCATCACACACACGCAGCCATCACACACACACAGCCATCACACACACACACACAGCCATCACACACACGCAGCCATCACACACACACACACAGCCATCACACACACGCAGCCATCACACACACACACACGCAGCCATCACACACACACGCAGCCATCACACACACACGCAGCCATCACACACACACGCAGCCATCACACACACACGCAGCCATCACACACACACACAGCCATCACACACACACGCAGCCATCACACACACACGCAGCCATCACACACACACACACGCAGCCATCACACACACACACACACGCAGCCATCACACACACACAGCCATCACACACACACAGCCATCACACACACACAGCCATCACACACACACAGCCATCACACACACACAGCCATCACACACACACACAGCCATCACACACACACAGCCATCACACACACACGCAGCCATCACACACACACACACGCAGCCATCACACACACACACACGCAGCCATCACACACACACAGCCATCACACACACACACCCAGCCATCACACACACACACCCAGCCATCACACACACACACGCAGCCATCACACACACACACACGCAGCCATCACACACACACAGCCATCACACACACACAGCCATCACACACACACACCCAGCCATCACACACACACACACGCAGCCATCACACACACACAGCCATCACACACACACAGCCATCACACACACACACGCAGCCATCACACACACACACACGCAGCCATCACACACACGCAGCCATCACACACACACAGCCATCACACACACACACGCAGCCATCACACACACACAGCCATCACACACACACAGCCATCACACACACACACCCAGCCATCACACACACACACCCAGCCATCACACACACACACGCAGCCATCACACACACACACGCAGCCATCACACACATCACACACACACAATCTCCTCTGTGATGCAGGGGCGGCTGATGTCCATGTGCAGCTCTCTGCTGAAGTCTTCAGTCTCCTGCTCACAGCTCTGCACTATCCCGGCACCTCCCCCGTCTCTCCTTCTCTGCCGGGATAGCAGCTAAGAGCAGAAGAAGCCGGAGCTCTGTGCACACACAGCCAGAGGTAGTGAATCGCTGACCTTTCTTCTTGATTGCTGCAGGCTCTCTCCTTCAGCGTGGCAGCGCCGCACAGGGGGCGGGAGGGGGGGGGGGGTGTTGCGCGGGCGGTCAGGAGGCAGCTTTTATAAAAATAAAAAAAAAACAGGCTGGCTCTCTCTACGTCCCGGAAGTGGGCGGGGCTTCACCGGCGGCCGCAAATTCGGGATTTTAAATGCCCGAAGCGGGACAGCGGGACCCCGGTGCCAAAGCGGGACTGTCCCGCTGAAATCGGGACGGTTGGGAGGTATGCATCACCTATTGTGAATGGTGGATCCTGTGTTATCTACTGTATATAGAGATGTTGTCAGTCATTGTACAGGTGGAGGAGGTGAGCTGTGACATCACCTATTATGAATGTTGGGTCTTGTGTTATCTATTATATGTAGACGTGTTACGGTTTAGGCTTATTTTTCCAGATGACTCATTCTATTGAAATCAACTATGCACCCGTTGGCTTTATTGTTTATTAATCTGCTTTAGGAGGATGCACAGGGCGGATGAGTTATCTGCGTCTCGGAGTTCTTCTTTACAGTGTTTGGTTGATTTTTGATACATTTATTAAAGATCAGCAAATCAGTTCAAAGTCAGTGGAATTTGCTTCGAATTTTGTAAAAAAAAAATCTGAATTTACCAAATTTGATTTCTTTTCTTATAGGTGGCCTCCATTTCACCATATTGCAGAGAACCATGAAAAGGATGATAAAGTAAAAAAAAGATATTTTGCTCCCTTGGCACCCACCGGTACACAATGGTGGCCACATCTCAAGACTAGTACACAATGGTGGCAACATTTGAAGACTAGTACACAATAGTGGCCACATCTGAGGACTAGTACACAATGGTGGCCATATCTGAGGACTAGTACACAATAGTGGCCACATCTGAGGACTAGTACACAATGGTGGCCATATCTGAGGACTAGTACACAATGGTGGCCACATTTAAGGACTAGTACACAATAGTGGCCACATCTGAGGTCTAGTACACAATGGTGGCCACATCTGAGGCATAGTACACACTGGTGGCCACATCTGACGACTAGTACACACCGGTAGTCACATTTGAAGACTAGTACACAATAGTGGCAACATCTGAGGACTTGTACACGATGGTGGCCACATTTGAGGACTAGTTCACAATAGTGGCCACATCTAAGGACTAGTGCACAATGGTGGCCACATCTGAGGACTTGCACACAATGGTGGCCACATCTGAGGACTAGTACACAAGGGTGGCAACATTGAGGACTAGTACTGAACAGTGGCCACATCTGAGGCATAGTACACAATGGTGGCCATATCTGAGGACTAGTACACAATGGTGATCACATTTGAAGACTATTACACAATAGTGGCCACTTCTGAGGACTGGTACACAATAGTGGCCACATCTGAGGACTAGTACACCATGGTGGCCTTATTTGAGGACTAGTACACAATAGTGGCCACATCTGAGGGCTAGTACACAAAGGTGGCCACATCTGAGGACTAGTACACAATAGTGGCCACATCTGAGGACTAGTACACAAATGTGTCCACATTGAGGACTAGTACACAATGGTGGCCAAATCTGAGGACTAGTACACAATGGTAGTCACATTTGAAGACTAGTAGACAATAGTGGCCACATCTGAGGACTTGAACACAATGGTGGCCACATTTGAGGACTAGTACACAATAGTGGCCACATCTGAGGACTAGTACACAATGGTGGCCACATATAAGGACTATTACATAACAGTGGCCACATCTGAGGACTAGTACACAAGTGGCCACATCTGAGGACTAGTACACAATAGTGGCCACATCACACAATGGTGATCACATTTGAAGACTAGTATGCAATAGTGGCCACTTCCGAGAACTGGTACACAATAGTGGCCACATCTGAGGACTAGTACACAATCGTGGCCACATCTGAGGACTAGTACACAATCGTGGCCACATTCCTGCTCTTCCAGGAGACATTCGGCTTCATGTCATTGTGGGGAATACTTGTATGTGGCTGCAGTTTTTTATCACACATTTTGTCCTGGAACAGATTCCAGGCGACCAGGACACAATTATTCATCTTATTCATCATTTTTCTTTCATCTTTTCTTTGGTGGCGGACGCAAAGCACAATAAATAGGCATCACGTCAGGATTTGAGAATCTGGGGCTGAACTTTGATGTTTCTCAAATCTATCATCTCTGTTCAGAATTAACATTAGGAAACATTATGGTGACAAGAAAGTCACAGAAATAAAGAACTCGCTCACAATAATGTTAGGGTCGATCCTGTCTGGTCTGGATGTGAAATCCACAAAATAGTCATTTTCTTCTTTTCAGCCACTGGTCAGGTGCATGAACGTTCAGAAAAGGTCACAGATTTGCGGTGAAATTCTCCATATTTGTTTGATTTGACCAGTAGAATCTTTAATCTATCACCTGATCTTCACGGTGCCATCGAAGGAATAAAAGTTTCCACACTATCCATAAACAAAGAGATGGTGAGGGCACACTGAGCTAAGTCACATGAATTTACATCTCCTGGTCCAGGTGAATTACATCCTAGGGGACTGAAGAGGAAATTGCAGAACCATTGGCCAGAATCTTTGAAAAATCCTGGAGAACAGAAGTCCCATAAGATAGAAGGGCAAGTGATGTCCCTATCTTCAAGAAAGGAAAGAAAACGGAACCAGGAAATCACAGGCCAGTGAGCCTTACTTCCATACCAGGAAAGATCTGTGACCAAAATATTACACAGCATGTATATAAGTACTTGGATTAGAATACAGTAATTATCCAGAGCCAGCATGGGTTTGTAGCAAAGGAGTCATGGCAGACTAATCTAATTTCCTTCTATGATGGAATCACTGACTGGGTGGATCAGAGAAATGCGGAAGATATAGTATATCTTGACTTCAGCAAAGCATTTGATAAAGTACCTCATACTATACTTATTGAAAAAATGACCAAGTATGGGATTGACAAGGTTACGGTTAGGTGGATTCATAACTGACTCTGTGATCGTACTCAAAGAGTGGTAATAAATGGTTACACATCCAATTGGAAGAGTTTTTCAAGTGGGGACCACAAGTCTCTGTCCTGCCCCAGTGTTGTAAGTGGGGACCACAAGGCTCTGTCCTGGCCTCAGTGTTGTTCAGCATTTTTTATAAATGATCTAGATAAGTGAACTGAGGATAAACTAATCAAATTCGCAGACGATGCAAATCTAGAAGGGATAGCTAACACAAGACAGGACAGAGAAAGGATTCAGAAGGATCTAGAGAAGCTTGAACAATGAGCGGCGACTAATAAAATGGTATTTAACGAAATGCAAGATTCTACATCTGGGCAAGAAAAATGAAAATTGCATCTATAGAATGGGAGGAATAGGGCTAAGCAACAGCACATGTGAAAAAGACTTAGGTATACTAATAGATCACAGACTGCACATGAGTCAATAGTGTGATGCAGCAGCAAAAAGGCAAACACAGTTCTAGGATGTATTAAGAAGCACAGAGTCTAGATCATGTGCAGTCATTATCCCCCTCTACTCCTCCTTGGTCAGGACTCATCTGGAATACTGGGTCCAGTTCTGGGCACCACCTTTTAAAAAAAGACATTGAAAAACTGGAGCAAGTTCAGAGAAGAGCGACCAGGATGGTGATCGGACAGCAAAGTATGTCCTACGAGGAACGGTTAAAGGATCTGTGAATGTTTATCTGCAAATAAGAAGACTGAGAGGAGACTTAATATCTGTCTACAAATATCTGAAGGGCTGTCACAGTGTAGCGGGATCATCATTATTCTCATTTGCACATGGAAACACGAGAAGCAATGGGATGAAACTGAAAGGGAGAAGATACAGATTAGATATTAGAAGAAACATTTTGACAGTGAGGGCAATCAATGAGTGGAACAGGCGGCCACGAGAGGTGGTGAGTTCTCCTTCAATGGAAGTCTTCAGAGGCTGAGATGGTTTAGTGACTCCTGCATTGAGCAGGGGGTTTCACACGAGGACCCTGGAGGTCCCGTCCAACTCTAGCATTCTAGAATTCTATTATTCTATGGTCCAAATAAATTCGCTCTGAGTGCAAAAGATAGTTTTATGCCCTAAAGTCTCTCCAGACTCCAATGCATAATGAATGGGGGGAAGGAAGGGGTTATAGATAATAATATACCATCCACTCACCTCCATTGTCACATGGGGGGTGCAACAAATGTTATTGTTGCCATTAATGTGCGTCACCCCCATGAGGCCGTCACTGCCCTTAGCATCTGCAGGGAGCACTGGAAGAAGTAAATATAGAAACAAAATGGGTGACACGGTCAGTGTAGATGGCTGACGTATTTCGGATGAGTGCACCCTGTAAATCCTGGAGATGGATTATCAATGGAGAAGCTGAACAAGAGACCAAAACATTGTTTATTACTGCACATCTACATCAGGTTCCAAGTATACCGCCATATGCTGCATCCTTACATACTGTAAGCCCCCACTCCACGGTCGGCCAGTTTCCATGCATCATTGAAGGTCCTGCTTTCTGATATCTGTAGCATCCATGATGGCTGGAAGTGTCATTCTGTGAAATGTCTGAGTGGCATCAAGGCCTAGAGGTAATGGCGGCACATTACTACCATTAATATGGGGCCCTCATGCGGGTCTACACCCCGACACCCCCCAAATTCTCTGAAGATACCCAAACACAAGTGCACAGGCTGCCTCTCGGGTACGTGCCCCTTGTTACCAGATCATGGGGGACTCTTCTTTTCATGTCTCTAATGGCTAAGATAATACAGGTACAAAAACACATAAATATATGAACACATAGAATAAAATAATAAGAGCATAAACAAAATGCATAAAATATCTGGAAGACAATAAGTAGAAACATAAAAAAAATTCATAGAACAGTAAATCGTGATGACATTCGATTCTTCAGATTTGCTTCAATTCGGTTTGGAAATTCAATTTGCATCAAACTTATTGTATATAAATCAGATCGATGGTAAACGCTGTTTATTATGCTGTGAGGTTTCCCTAGACCCCAGAGGTTAATAAACGGAGGGCTAAAAAGTAATACATATTATACTGACTCCACCCTTCATAAGGCCAGTCTCACACGTCCAGATAATTACGGAAAAATCGGTACCGGAGTTATCCGTGTCCGTGTGTCCGTGAGCTCACGTAGGCCATCCGTGTGGCACACGTGCGGCAGCCGTGTGCCGCCTGGGTACCACACGGACCGTGCAGGAGAGACAGCGCTACAGTAAGCGCTGTCCCCCCAGCATGGTGCTGAAGCCGCCATTCATCCGTTCTCTCCAGCGCTCGCTGGGGAGAAGGGATGAAAAATCTTTTTTTTGTTTGTTTTTTTGTGTTTAAAATAAACTTTAGGGCATCGTCCCCGCTCCCACCCCCTGTGTGCCCGGCCGCCGGAATTAAAATACTCACCCACCTCCCTCGACGCTTGCTCTCCGCCCCGCAGCGTCTCCTGTATGAGCGGTCACGTGGTGCCGCTCATTACAGTTGATGAATATGCGGCTCCACCTCCCATAGGGGCGGAGCCGACTATTCATGATTGTAAATGAGCGGCCCCACGTGACCGTATACAGTAGAAGCCGCGGCCAGACCAGGAAGCAGCGACAGCCAACGTGGGAGCGGGTGAGTATTTCCTGAACAGCGGGGGGGCGCACAGGGGGTGGGGGGGCGGCGGACAGGTAGATCTTTCATTTAAACACTATTATTCATATTTTCTCTGCAGCAAACGCTGCTGCAGAGAAGATATGAATGGCGGCTTCAGCACCATGTGGGGGGACAGCGCTTACTGTAGCGCTGTCTCCTGCACACCACAGGGACTGCACACGGAGACCGTCCGTGTGTGGTCCGTGTTTTACACTGACCCATTGACTTTAATGGGTCCGTGTAATACGTGCGCTCCCACGAACACTGACATGTCTCCGTGTTTGGCACACGGAGACACGGTCCGCAAAAAATCAATGACATCTGCACAGATGCATTGATTTTTATGGGTCTACGTGTGTCAGTGTCTCCGGTACGTGAGGAAACTGTCACCTCACGTACCGGAGCCACTGACGTGTGAAACCGGCCTTATACTGATTTCACCCTGGATCACCGTGGTTTCGCTTCCTCTCTCCCGCAGTGGTTTTCTCTTACATCTTTAGGGTCTGTGCACACGTTAAGTATTTGGTGCAGACATTTCTGCACCATTTCTGCATCTTTTGGCAGGAAAAACTTAACGGTAAAAACATGCATTTTTGCTGATTTTTTAATTTGCGTTTTGGTGCAGATTTTTGGTGCAGATTTTTCCCCACTCACGCTGCATTTTACTTGATTCAAGCAAATCGAAAACAAAATACAGTTGAGTTCTGGTGAGTGTGATTTTTTTTTAAATTAAAAGTGAATTTGATTTCCTCATCTCCGTGCACGACGGCTCCTCGCAGGACGTCCACCTGATGGTCGGATCAGAGGATGATCCTCCTTGTTTTATGCTGATACAAATGTAAAGCACAGGACGATACATTGTTTCACCAACAAGAACACAAAGTAACAGAACATTCCAGATGTGAGAGAATGCCCATCATCACTGAATGGCTTTATTACATGAGGTGGGCTCTGACACTGAGGCTGCCAGCTGCTGCCCAGACATGAAATGCTCATTATTTGCCAGAAAATGTCTTGGATATAGTAATCGGCAGCCCTCACACTGGTGTCCTGGGACTCAGGATGGATTTATAGAGATGCATTGACTTTTATTATAAAATAAATGTTTACAATATTATAGTCACAAACATAAAGCCAGGAAGGGACATCCAGTAATGTGCAGAGATGACAATATTTACCTATGAATTTAACAAGTCTCCATATTCTCTCTATATTGATTAGATGGACATGTGCTTGTCACGAGTCACATATATTATTAGGCTGTGTGGACACGTTCAGGATTTTTCACATTTTTTCACTTTTTTTGCTATAAAAATGCAATAAGAACGCAAAAAATATGAATACATATGCATCGCATCATTTCTAATGCATTCCGCAATTTTTGTGCATATGTTGCGTTTTTTTCCGCAAAAAAAACGCATCGCGGAAAAAACGCAGCATGCTCATTAATTTTGCAGATTTTTTTGTGGATTTCCCATTATATTATTGCATCCCAGAACCTCCGGAAAAAAGCGCAAAAAATCTGCAAAAAAAAGTGCAAAAAACGTGAGACATACGCGGAAAAAAACGTGAAAAATCCGCATGCGAATTACTTGCAGAAAATGTCCGGTTTTGTTCAGGAAATTTAAAGATGACCTTATACCCATCCTGCTGAGCTCATGGATCTGTCTTCAGTGACCTCCTCATCGCCCCCTAGTGGTGACTGTGAGGATTTATACATTGTGCATCATATATTCTCATTGATTTCACCCACTGATTATAAAATTCTAATGAAAAACATAAAACTATTATACTTTACTAGGTATATCAATTTTTAAATAGGGTGTCTCATCCCAAGAGCTATTCCTATATTCCAATTGCTTCTAGTGCCACTTACTTTCAACCTAATGTAACAAAATGTAAGAAAACCCCCGAGATATTAATCATAACATTAATAATACTCTTGCGGACGGCAGCAGGAGAGAAGCCGGTCTGTATGATGTTACGAATCGAGTGTGGTACAATTTATTTCAAGATTGGAGCCAACAAGAATGACAGCTAAAATCTGTACAACGTCGTCCTTATTGTCGGCCCTGGAAGATTAGATAATAATCTCCTGGGGTACAAACTCCGGCCTCCAGCCTGATACATTTATTTTAACCTGATCTGAATTGATACATTGTAACTCATGGAGAGGGATAAAATTCCGCTAATCAATGTATCTACCAGAGGATTGTGCAGATTGAATACACTGTAACAAACGACCAGCTGTGAGAAGTGTTGGGTCAACACGATTTTTGCTTTAAGGCTACTTTCACACTAGCGTTAACTGCATTACGTCGCAAATTGTCTTTTTTCAGAAAAAACGCATTCTGCAAAAGTGTTTGCAGGATGTGTTTTTTCCCCATAGACTTGTATTGCGACGGATTGGCATACGTCGTGTACGTTTTACGACGGATGCGTTGAAATTTGGCGACACGTCGTCGGCAAAAAACATTGATTGTAACGTTTTTTGTCTCCGCCTAAGAAACGTGTCGCGACGCATCCTGCGGCATGCGTCGTTGGCTACAATGGAAGCCTATGAGCGACGGATGCGTCGGGACACGTCGTACGACGCAATGCAGCGCTGCAATACTTTTTTTTACACTGAGCATGCTCAGAAGAAGGATTTTGTTGCCAATTGGCCAGACACCCCCAAATCTATATAAACCTGGCCTGGGCCTTCAACCCCACATATGCCAGCAAGACCCAGAGAGGAGAAGACTGCCAGCAAGACCCCAGCCAGCCACAAGACCCCAGCCAGCCACAAGACCCCAGCCTGCCACAAGACCCCAGCCAGCCACAAGACCCCAGCCACAAGACCCCAGCCTGCCACAAGACCCCAGCCAGCCACAAGACCCCAGCCACAAGACCCCAGCCTGCCACAAGACCCCAGCCAGCCACAAGACCCCAGCCACAAGACCCCAGCCTGCCACAAGACCCCAGCCAGCCAGTCACAAGACCCCAGCCACAAGACCCCAGCCTGCCACAAGACCCTAGCCAGCCACAAGACCCCAGCCACAAGACCCCAGCCTGCCACAAGACCCCAGCCAGCCACAAGACCCCAGCCTGCCACAGGAGCCAGCCACAAGACTCCAGGAAGTCAGCCACAAGACTCCAGCCACCATAGAGGCAGTGTGAGTATTGCCATTTTTGTGTGCATCTGTGTGCCTGTGCATTTGTGTGTGTATGAGGTACTGACTACAGCAAGAGCTTAAAACCTGAAGAGAACCTGAGGCCTGCCATCGTCCTGCACCAGCCAGTGCCATGCTAGAGTCCAGATCCACCCTGATGCCAGCCACTGTGAAGACCTGCAGCTCCAGCCAAAGGATTGTCAGCCTTTTTTACGTGTGTGTGTAATGTGTGTGTGTGTATGTGTCTTCTGATTGGGTTCACCTTTCTGCCTTTGTTGTACATATGTGTATTTGCATAAAGCTTATGTGTGTGTGTGTATGTGTGTGTGTGTGTGTGTGTGTGTGTGTGTGTGTGTGTGTGTGTGTGTGTGTATTTTTGTACGGCTGTGTGCTTTTGTAAGTATGTCTTCATGTGCCTGCACCTTATTATGCCTTCGCCAATCTTATGCCTGTTCATGTGGGAGGGTATGTGTCCACGTTCAGGATTGCATCAGGATTTGGTCAGGATTTTCCATCAGTATTTGTAATCCAAAACCAGGAGTGGAACAATTAGGGCTTGTTTCCACTTGCGAGAAACACGTCCGTATCTCGCATGTGGAAACCAACCTCTGGCGCCGGCACTTTGGAGCGGAGCGTGCAGCTCCATGTGTTCCTATGCGGCTGCACGCTCCGCTCTGGAGTCCCGGCACCAGAGCTTGGTTCCAACATGCGAGACACGGACGTGTTTCTCGCAAGTGGAAACAAGCCCTAATTGTTCCACTCCTGGTTTTGGATTACAAATACTGATGGAAAATCCTGACCAAATCCTGATGCAATCCTGAACGTGGACACATACCATGCATGTTTGTGCGCATCATGTTGATTGCATGTGCATTTGTCCATGCCTAATTGGTTAATTGCCTTTTTCTGATGGATTTACTAAGTATAGTGGTCTGTGCAGCATGTGGTTTAAATGTTGTGTATTTTTTTTTTTATCTTATATTATTTATTTTTTTTTTTTTTTTTTAAATCGGATGTATTTTTGCAAAGTGTAGTCTGCAGCTTGTGGTTTGAATGTGTGAGTGTTTTGTTTTTTTTTTTTTCTATTTCAAAGTGTTGATTTTCTGTTGAAACCATTCGCAGTTGATGTACCGTACTTGTATTTAAAATAAAGAGCATTTCAGCTCCCAATTGTGATGTGAAGAAAAAAAAAAAAGAATAAAATGTTTTTTAAAAAAAATGTCCGTAGTTTCATTTCAGAAAGGTAAATTTAAAACTGGTGTATGTACCAATGGTTACACATGCAATACAGAGTTGGTTGACATCTCATTTTTTAATAAAGGTTATACTTTAAAGGTTTTTGGGGGGAGGTGATTTTTGAAAATAAAATGTGGTAAATATATTTTTACATGGTGGGTTCACATTTAAAAATATTTTTTTGGCACATGGAAATGAATGGTGTAACGTGCACCTGTTTTTGGGTTTTGGTGTTCACCTGTAATGAACATTTCTCACATCAATTCAGCAGGGTGTTTATCGTTAAACATTACCTAGTTCAGGGGGTGGTCTAACTATAAATCCATTATACTTATTACAGAGACACCAGGGACCAGGACCACAGCCGCCGCCTCTAGTCCCATCCAGGACCACAGCTACCGGTCATCCCACAGGACCACAGCCACCAATCTTTTAAAGTAAGTTTTGAAGACCCCAAATCTGCTACTTCAAGGTGTAGAGCAGATTGCAAGTGTCTTTTAACTTACAGATACACCAGGACCACAGCCGCAGCAAGCCGCCGCCTCTAGTCCCAACCAGGACCAGCCCACCAGGACCACAGCCGCCGGCCTTGCTACAGCAACAATGTCCTCTTCTGACAGCCCTCCTCCAGAGCAACAGCGTGTATCGGTAAGTTAACACAAAAAATGTTGTTGTTTTTTAGTTTTTTTAATTTACACTTTTGTTGATCACTGCATGCATAAATTATGTTTCAACAGGAAGCTGAATCAGATGAGGAGCTGTCAGAAGGGGGCGAGACGGGTGGAGAGATGCAAGTGGAGGAGGAACCAAGTGTAAGTAGTGGTGAAACAGTTGCTTCGCACATCACACTGCACCATACACAAAACAGATTTTCATACATAACTAAACACAGAAAACACATGCCTACATTACTGAGAATTTGTTTCCTTCATTTCAGTCTCCTGCTGCTGCTGACCAGTCAGCAAACCGTGAAGGCTCTCCCAGCCGCTCCCAGAGTCGGCGGAATCGTCGCCGCGGTCGGCCATCAGTGAGGTTTTTTTTTTGGGAGGGGGATTCTATTGGTACTTAGTGTTTCAGTGTACTAATAAGTTTGTTTTTCTTCTTCCTTTTTTTTGGCACAGGCTTCACAGCGTGCTCCCGCAGTAGATGACGATGAAGACGATGACATCGACATCGATAATCTAATTGAGGAGGTTCGCGAGCGGGAGCCGCTGTGGAACATGGCTGACCGCAGGCATGCTGATACCGGTGTCACCCGTCGGCTCTGGGACGAAGTGTGTCGCAACCTGTTTCCAAGGCGGGAGGACCTTCATCCTCAGCAGCTGAGCAAACTAGGTAAGTATTCACTTTCCAGTGATGTTTTGAGCTGACTGTAATGTATTGCATTTACCAATTTTTCTTTTTTTTTCTTTTTATTCTTGTCTTCACAGGTGGAAAGGTTAGGAAGTGGTGGCGGTCACTGAGGGATCACTTTAAGAGGGAATTCAACGATGAGATGAAGGCCCCGAGTGGCTCTGCAGGAAGGAGGAGGAGCAAATATAAATATGGCCCGGCCCTCTCCTTCCTGAGGCGAACCATGCTAAGCAGAGTGTAAGTATTCTACAGCCCACTAATAACCATGTTAACCTGTCTACTTAGTTTGCTTTCAGTCAGGGCTTTTTCATATCAATGTATTAATTGTTTTTGTTCTTTCACAGCACCTTCTCCAGCCACCGGGCGCCTGCATCTTCCTCTGCGCCCTCTGGAGCGATCCCTCCTGAGTCCGCCACTGAGGGCCACGTCGGTAGGCCCCACACCTCTGTCCCCTCCTCTGACCCCTCTGTCCTCTCCTCTGACCCCTCTGTCCCCTCCACTTCATCCGTCCCAAGCAGTGGAGCATTATTGCAGCTTTCATTGCTCGCATCTGATGCTGAACAGTTAGCGTTCCCTTTACCCCACCCCTCTGATCCTGCCACCTCGAGACCACCATTAGGTTCGTGGCGTCAGCGACAGAGGGGTCAGGAAAGGAGCTATGCTCCTGAGTTCTCACACCTGAATGCATCCTTCCAAGGCTCTTTCAAAATTTTGGGAGAGCAAGTGACTGCTGGTTTCAACATGGTGCAGTCACGCATCAGTGAAACAAGCCAGGAAACCAGCAGTCGCTTGGATAGGCTGCATTCAGCTGTAAGTGCTGATCCGGCCAATATTTTTTTCCAATCCATGCTCATGAGCATGGAGAAGCTTTCTCTTCAGCAACAGATGCGAGTAATGAATACCTGCCATAATGCTGCACTGCAGGCCATTAACGAACCCGAATCTACCCACACATCCACTACAATTCCACCCCAGGCCCCATTTCCACACCATGCCCCACCCCAGGCCCCATTTCCACACCATACCCCCCATTACCAAACCCAGCCCCAATACCCACACCAGCCCCATTACCAAACCCAGAAAATAAAAAATCTCTACTTTTTTTGCAAAGAAAATTTTTTTTTTTTTTTTTTTTTTTAAAAAGAGTTAAAATAAAATTCTGTCTGATTTAAATTCTACTCTTTGTGTGTGTGGAATTATTAAGGTAATGGTAACTAATAAAAAAGGTAAAATAAAAACACCAGACGTGTGAAAGGTATAACATATTGATTTTAGTAGCAAGAAAACCACGCTTTTGGGCTTTTTTTTTGGGGGGGGGGGGATAAACACATTTTTTACATAAACAAAACACATGGAAAACAGGTCACACAATGATGTCTTGCCATGGGATCCGCCCGACAGGTGACACAAAATAATCCGCAAACTGGTCCCTCATTCTTGTAACTGAACTTGTAGAGCGAACCGAGCTGCTGCGGTAATCCCACAAGGTGGTCTCCAACTCTTCGTCACCCAAGGAAACGGGCTCCTTTGAAAGGGCAAAGTTGTGGAGCACCACACAGGCTTTAACCACCTCGTCTATAGTTGTGGTTTGCAGTTTGATAGCCGTCAGCAGAACTCGCCACTTCGCCGTCAATATACCGAAAGAACACTCCACGACTCTTCGTGCTCTAGTAAGCCGGTAATTAAAGACCCGCTTGGTACGGGTTAAGTTCACCTACACAGACATATTCCAGGGCTGGGTCAGTTGTTCCTGGCAGTGGTCTGGCTGGCGGGAAATCGTAGCTCTCTCCATAAAGGCAACGACCCATTGGTGAGTTTTTAAACACTTGCGAATCGTTGGACCGTCCATACGCTCCGATGTCCACGGCAAGGAACCTGCAGTTGGCATCTGCAATAGCCATAAGGACGATGGAGAAATACTTCTTATAATTATAATACTCCGATCCTGTTCCTGCCGGTTTCGCAATCCGTATGTGTTTCCCGTCAACTGCACCCACACAATTTGGGAAATTGCAAATTTGATGAAACTGTTCTGCACTTCTCAACCAGATTTCCATGGATGGTTGGGGGATATACTCTGGCTGTAAAGTGGTCCAAACAGCCCGACATGTGTCCTTCACTATTCCGGAAATAGTGGAAATGCCCAGCCGGAATTGGTAATGGAGCGAAGTCATAGATTCACCAGTAGCTAGGAAGCTGAAAAAAATAAAAAAAATGTTAGAAAAAATTGCACAGACCAAAAAGTTTCAATAAATGGCACTGTGAAAAATTTTTTTAGGACGGGACACACAATAAAACCTGCATGAAACCGGTGTAAAATAGTGGAATGGCCGCAAACAAAACAAACATTACATGCTGCAGAAAATAGTGCGCAATATGTCAGCGCAGTATTGTCTGCAGCATGTAATATAACATTCAATATGAGCAATGACATAAAAAATAGAGGCTTACCGCAGGGTCACCATCAGCCGCTCCGCCGCTGTGATGGCAAGCCTCATCCTTGTGTCCTGCCTTCGGATGACATCCTCCAGTTTTTCAAGCAAAAAGTCAAAATGTTCCATCCTCATCCGCACGTAATTGTAGAATTTGTGTGGATTGTGCCGCAACTCCAGGTACAAAGTGGACTGGACACCCCGGGTCATCCGCAGTTCATTAATCGGATGGATCCACAGTCGTCTCCGTCTCCGTTGCTGCAGAAGCATCCTACGCCTTTCCGCTGCCGCCTCCTTCTCCCGCACTATGATATCCAGGCAATTCGTCTCAAAGATAACGTCGGTAACCAAACTAGCAATCCTCCCAAGAACACCTTCCATCGCTGCCACAAAACTAAAACCCTCAAAGATGGGCTGTAAAAACAGTAACTATATAGTTTTCCATATTTTCCAGTAGCCAATCAAATTTGGGAGCCTCCCATTTTAAAAACGGATCCGTCGTAAAAACGGATGCAACGGATGGTAAAAACGGATGCAACGGATGCAATGCATCCAGTATTTCGACAGAAACGTTTTGCGGATTTGCGACGGATCCGTCGAAATGCTGTATGCGTTGCATACGTTTTTCACTTTTTTGACGCATCCGTTTTTTTTGCAAAAAAGACGATTTGAGACGGTTTGCAGTTAACGCTAGTGTGAAAGTAGCCTTAGGAGGTAAATGATAATATTTCCAGTCACTTATGAGAAGCTGAAATCATGAAAAAAACAACTGCAAAATATATTAGAAAATGTATCAAATATGATTTTATTTTTGCAGGTTAACGTCTGGCGGTTGCACGTCTTCTCTCCTGGACACTGCGGCCACCTTGCACGCTCGTGGTGAAGCAGTTAATTTCCACGCCTCCGTCGCCGTGTCACAGTGCGGATATTGTTTCTCTTGTTCCTCTCGTTACCTCCGGTGTTTTCTGTGATAACAGAGGTGTTTTCAGTAAATCTGGGAGGCGGCGGAGTTTGTGGAATTCACATTTTTAATATAAATTTCTTGCAGTGATGAATTCCTCCTGCGCTCGGCTTCTGGATTCACTTTCTACCATTTGTCTGAATTCTTATCTCGATGAAATGATTAAAGGAACAGAAACTTCTAAGAAGGAACAAAGTAACAATTCTGACGCCACTTTCTCATGGAAACCTGGGAGGATGCTCACAGATGAAAACATTTAGGCTATGTTCACACGTTGCGGTTTTTGCTGCGGATCCGCAGCAGTTTTCCATGCGGTGTACAGTACAATGTTAACCTATGGAAAACAAAAGCCGCAGTGCACATGCTGTGGAAAATTCCGCGCAGAAACGCTGCGGATTAAAAGAAGTAGAACGTCACTTCTTTCTGCGGATTCCGCAGCGGTTTTCAACCAGCACCAATAGGAAAGTGCAGTTGAAAACCCGCAGAGGAATCCGCAGAAGAAACCGCGTGAAAATCCGCAGTGAAAACTGCAGTGGTTTTGCACTGCGGATTTTCCAAATCCGCTGCGGAAAAATCCGCAGCAGAATCCGCAACGTGTGCACATACCCTTATAGACGTCCTCGTAATGTAAGATGGGGGTCACGTTAAAGGGGTTGTCCAGGGAGAGGAGGGGTGAAACCTTGATGATTGGTGGGTTTCTGACCCCCAGGACCCCGCAGCTTGGACGCCCGATTTTCTCTCCAATAATTCCCTATGGAGCTGCCACAAAAAGTCGAACTCTGAGCTTAACAGCCCCCTAGGGAATGAATGGAGGCGCATTGTACCTCCAATCTTACGGGAATAGGTCAAAGTAGTCAGACCTCCACCGATCACCAAGTTATTACCTATCTAATTGCCACCAGACAACCCCTTTAAGTTGGCCAAACACTTTTGATGATCAGGTTGCCATGATCTTTTGACAGTCTTGGGGTAGCACCACTGTCCCCAAATATCTAATGACAGCGCATCGATCAGCCTCGCGTGGTCTTTATTTCCCGTCCACCAGCCTCCTCCAATGGAGTCACATCCTCCTCCATCAGCAGCCAATGTTATGGAGGGGAGCGCTGTGCAGTCTGTGGGGGAGGAGGAGAACTTGGAATAATTATATAGCACGACTAAGGGTGGACTGTCACCCAGAACGCGCTGATGGCGCCTTTCATTTAGCCGTGCTGCTGATCTCATCCTCTGCTATGCATTTTGTGTGAACA
The DNA here is from genome assembly GCF_051348905.1 of Ranitomeya variabilis. Classification (NCBI taxonomy): domain Eukaryota; kingdom Metazoa; phylum Chordata; class Amphibia; order Anura; family Dendrobatidae; genus Ranitomeya; species Ranitomeya variabilis. The sequence continues at coordinate 237,830,002 of NC_135238.1, forward strand.
AATCTTATTCACAGTTAGTGAAGCTGGATTATTTTCATTTTTATGATTAAATATTAGCAACATAATTTCACCATCTCGTTGTTTAAAATAAAGAGAAACAGGAAAATCCCTTTAACTCAAAATAATTGGATACATTGCCCCCTTTAAGGTCTGGGGAGAATGCGCATCCTGATGATCTGTATTGTCGATATGAGTTACATTTATCTTCACTTCATGCAGTGAATGTTTGCACTCTTGCACTGTTTTGCCTGATACAGAGCTCCAAACCAGCTGCACAGACACAGCTGAAAAAAAAGTATATCTGCAGCCACCACTAGGGGGAGCTCACTGCATACTGCTCATACACAGAAATCAATAACAACACAGTCTGCAGTAGCCTCATGTGCTCCCCCTAGTGGTGGCTATGGTTGTGCACAATTTATCCCATAGGATTTTGTGCTTTGTATCAGAAACATTGAGCTTTGACAGATATGTTGATATCTAAAAAAAACCTTTAGAATTTAGAGTCTAAAATTAACATTGCGGTAAAAGCTGGATATTCTCTTTTAGGGACTTGATGAATCACTTTGATTGAATTCACAATAATAATGTGATGTAAAATGCTAGAATAATGTATCAGCTCTCACGATCTGTTCTCTTTGTTGACGTTATGAATGTTGTTTGTGCAGTGACTCCAGAGCTGCATTTGCAATTCTGATTTCCTACTTGCTCCCAGTTTACAGGACTTGGCTTCTCACTGCTGCCCCCTACTGGTGCAGTGTCTGTACAAAGCATGCCCTGCAGTGGGGCAAACAGGTTTTTACAGAAAGTTAATGTTTGATATCACCATCAGATAGATGGAAAACAAGTAGCATGGCCACTCCAATGCTGCAACGAGCACCTGTGCTTGGTTTGAGCAGTCATTTTGTGCTGACAAACTGCCTTTTAGATGTTTAGGACATGAATGTTATTCTACATAGTGGGAATTCTGTGACTGCAGCTCTGGATGTGACTACAGCAGGACGCATGAATTTACCGAGCGGGATAAGTAGGGCCGACGATTATCACATTATTACATGACGTTATAATGAGTCAACAGCTTTATCGCGATCCCTTCTTGGCACTTACTTTCCTTCATGGCTTAGACTATGGAAGAATAACTGCGGTAATTTCTGCAATTAGTTGATTAGTTTGTTAATTGTGCGCAGGACTTTTAGCTCCGCACAGTCTTAATTAGTCCTAATTTCCCCTCTAAAGGCTTCTTAATACAAGTACATGTCCATTACCTGCTCTCCTGTAACCACCAGAAATAGAACTATTGATAAATAGAAGGGGCAACAATTTGTAACTTTGTGTCCTTGAGCTTCCTGCAACTGTTACCAGTAATCTTAAAGGGACAGTGCACCGAGAGTCTTCTACGTTCGGATATTGGGCTCCTGCATGCATGAAGGGGCCACAGTGCTCCGCATTCACTTCTAACATTAGTAACCTCATATATAGGGGAGGAGGAAGGAGGGAGGAGGACCAGTATAGGGCTGACGGCTCCTCTGCCACAATGTAATATCTATAGCGGACACCTGCCCCCATCTGTTAGTGACGTCTTACATGGATTACTTCAGCCAGAACCCCACAGATATTACTCCTACCTCTGCCCCCACACTGTGTGTGCCCCCAAATACCCACCCTGTGCGCTCATTTACCAGGTGCAGGTTACCATCAGGTGCCTGTGAGAATGGCGTACACACTACAGGGCAGGTGAGAAAAGCAGGGAAAGACTACGGCCAATAAGTGATGTTATGTTTAGGATCTCAGAGGGTCCAAACTAATAACACAACTTGTACAGCACCGTATTCTTTTAGGGGAAAAAGCTCTATAAAATGACTGTACTAGATACACTGTAAACATTGGGATCACAGTGGGGAAAAAGAATCACAAAGAAATCTCATCTCCCGAAAAATCCACCAATATGTGTAAATATTAATGTGTAACTTTCTGATGAAAAAAAAAACAAACTTCTAATTCAATATTCAGTGAAAAACTGAGAGAAACAGAAGAGAAGCTCGTTATCACGTCACAGCGTAAGTATGAATATTGCCGGTGAGGGAGGCGTCCATGGCAAGCAGAGCCGAATCCTGACAGTGAGGATATTTCCGGCTGTTAGGATTGACCGCAGGGCTTCACTTTATAATTAAAGGGTGCGTCCAGGTTTGAGATCAAAGTCTGAAGTCACTAAAGGCAGCTGCAGGCTTCAGTATTCTCGCAGCGCATGCACTGCACACTTTTAAGAGTCTCCCTTGCACAACTACAGGTGCGTCTCACAAAATTAGAATATGATCAAAAAGTTAATTTATTTCAGTTCTTCAATGCAAAAAATGTCCACATATATTTACCCTCTCACTTTCCATACTGCCTCCTCACACATCCCTCAGACTCCCCATACTGTGTCCGCACACATCCCATCACGATCGCTCCCCATACTGTGTCCTCATACAACTTCCCCTCGCTCCTCATACTGTGCCTGCACCCATCCCCCATACATGCCCCTATCTCATTCCTTCCTCATATTGTGTCTTCAAATTTCTCCCGCTCCCCATATTGTGTCTGCAGCTGTCCGTTAATTTCACCCCAAACTTGTCCTCAAATCATCCTCTGTTATACGAAATCTAATCCAGGCACATTACACTAAATACCCCATCACAGTAAATCTCCCTCAGCTCCATTACAGTAAATCTTCTCCACACAGTAAATACCCCCAAACACACAGCAAATACCCCCCCAAACACAGTAAATACCTCCCCAAACACAGTAAATACCCCCACACACATAGTAAGTACCCCCCAAACACACAGTAAATACCCCCACAACACACAGTAAATACCCCCACAACACACAGTAAATATACCCCCACAACACACAGTAAATACACACACAGTAAATACCCCCACACAGTAAATACCCCCACACAGTAAATACCCCCACACACAGTAAATACCCCCCCAAACACACAGTAAATACCCCCACACACACAGTTAATACCCCCACAACACACAGTAAATACCCCCCCAAACACACAGTAAATACCCCCAAACACACAGTAAATACCCCCAGAAAACACAGTAAATACCCCCAACACACACAGCAAATACCCCCCACACAGTAAATACCCCCCCCACACACACACACGGTAACTACCCTTTTCACACAGTAAATACGCTCCTAGGAATGAAATACCCCTCCGAGCAGTAAATACACCTCTCTATATCTTCGGTGCCTTCAGTTCCAGTGTGGAGCACTTACCACCAGTGTGCGCCTCTGGAGTGCCGGCAAGTGACGTCAGCAGTATGATCACATGACCTGATCACATGACCTGATCACACAGCGGGCAGAGCTTCAATTGTACTCACATCTGTTAGTCAGAATGCAGCAGCTGGGGGAGAAAATTTGGACTACCGCATCAGGCGTCCGACTGTGCCCCCCAGCCAGCTGTGCCCTTTGCACATGCCCTGGCTGCCTTCCCTAGATACGCCTCCGTCTTCAACTAATTAGATTGTAATAGAACACAACTAAAAAACGTCTTCAGATGGTAGAACCTGATACATTGCTTGTTTATAATTGACATAACATGTCCATAAAAGCTGCTGCAGATAGGAAGACGACAAGAAGCCAGGGAATAAGAAACACAAGGATGATCGGACCACATGCAAGGCCTGGTGTTAGTTTATGACTGTGAAGTCACATATGATTACACAGGAGCTGCATACACAACATTATTATTATTATTATTATTATTATTATTTATAGGATATTACTAATGAAGACCATTTCTGAAATTCTCCTCGCACTGTTTCTATAATAATAAAGACATTTCTGGTGATGATTAGTTACATTATATAAAAAATCACTTCTTCTTGGTTGAGATACTGGGGAATTGTGCAGACAGCGGAGAAAGCGGATCTCCTTGTCTCAGTCACTGAATGTAAGCGACTTATGTAAGACACCGATGAGCGCTGTCCCCTCTCAGGTCTGATAGTGAAGGATGACAGAGGAGCAATGAAGACACATCTGCACTGAGAATACACAGGAGCTGTTCTGTGTGCCGAGGAAAGAAACAAGCGAGGACCCGGCACCGTCCTCCAATGTCCTACAGGGAAAGCTCAGCGGACGAGGTTTACCTATAAACTCACTGAATGTTTTATGTGAAGCCATTTACTCATAGGACAGGTAAGAGCTTTGTGCCCGGCTCAGCGATTCTGCCGCTATAATCACCGTGATTGACGGCCGACCTTATGTCACCAGTTCACCAAGAAAGAACACACATTATATAAAGGAAAGAAAACATCAATTATGTATAAAATAACGTTCCGTACAAAATATCAGAAAACCCCGAGAAGAGTTATAAGAGAATATAATAAATGTATGTTACACTAACATAAAGGAGAGAATCCATACATGAACACGAGTAATAAACGGCTTATAGTCTTGTACATAGGAGCAGTATTATAGTAGTTATATTCTTGTATATAGGAGCAGTATTATAGTAGTTATATTCTTGTACATAGGGGCAGTATTATAGTAGTTATATTCTTGTATATAGGGGCAGTATTATAGTAGTTATATTCCTGTACATAGGGGCAGTATTATAGTAGTTATATTCTTGTACATAGGAGCAGTATTATAGTAGTTATATTCTTGTACATAGGGAGCAGTATTATAGTAGTTATATTCTTGTACATAGGGGCAGTATTACAGTAGTTATATTCTTGTACATAGGAGCAGTATTATAGTAGTTATATTCTTGTACATAGGAGCAGTATTATAGTAGTTATATTCTTGTACATAGGGAGCAGTATTATAGTAGTTATATTCTTGTACATAGGGAGCAGTATTATAGTAGTTATATTCTTGTACATAGGGGCAGTATTATAGTAGTTATATTCTTGTACATAGGGGCAGTATTATAGTAGTTATATTCTTGTACATAGGGAGCAGTATTATAGTAGTTATATTCTTGTACATAGGGGCAGTATTATAGTAGTTATATTCTTGTACATAGGAGCAGTATTATAGTAGTTATATTCTTGTACATAGGGGCAGTATTATAGTAATTATATTCTTGTACATAGGAGCAGTATTATAGTAGTTTTATTCTTGTATATAGGAGCAGTATTATAGTAGTTTTATTCTTGTACATAGGGGCAGTATTATAGTAGTTATATTCTTGTACATAGGGGCAGTATTATAGTAGTTATATTCTTGTACATAGGGGCAGTATTATAGTAGTTATATTCTTGTACATAGGGAGCAGTATTATAGTAGTTATATTCTTGTACATAGGGGCAGTATTACAGTAGTTATATTCTTGTACATAGGAGCAGTATTATAGTAGTTATATTCTTGTACATAGGAGCAGTATTATAGTAGTTATATTCTTGTACATAGGGAGCAGTATTATAGTAGTTATATTCTTGTACATAGGGAGCAGTATTATAGTAGTTATATTCTTGTACATAGGGGCAGTATTATAGTAGTTATATTCTTGTACATAGGGGCAGTATTATAGTAGTTATATTCTTGTACATAGGGAGCAGTATTATAGTAGTTATATTCTTGTACATAGGGGCAGTATTATAGTAGTTATATTCTTGTACATAGGAGCAGTATTATAGTAGTTATATTCTTGTACATAGGGGCAGTATTATAGTAATTATATTCTTGTACATAGGAGCAGTATTATAGTAGTTTTATTCTTGTACATAGGGGCAGTATTATAGTAGTTATATTCTTGTACATAGGGGCAGTATTATAGTAGTTATATTCTTGTACATAGGGGCAGTATTATAGTAGTTATAGTCTTGTATATAGGAGCAGTATTATAGTAGTTATATTCTTGTACATAGGGGCAGTATTATAGTAGATATATTCTTGTACATAGGGGCAGTATTATAGTAGTTATATTCTTGTACATAGGAGCAGTATTATAGTAGTTATATTCTTGTGCATAGGGGCAGTATTATAGTAGTTATATTCTTGTACATAGGGGCAGTATTATAGTAGTTATATTCTTGTACATGGGGCAGTGTTATAGTAGTTATATTTTTAAACATAAAAAATGACAGTACGCATTTTTGTACAAAGTATGGATTGTTACATGTTTTTAAGAATTTTTTTTATTATTTTACTTGAATATGTTTGGCATTATTAGAATGAACGCCATTCCTTATATAACTCGTCTTTATCATATTTTCTCTTTATCTCAGAGATGGTGGATTTATTTTCTGGTTCCCATAGAATGATTTCCTTCTGTATCTAATATAACACATTGTATAGTCGGATTTATTTTCCTGTGAATTTGATGTCATTATTATGGATTTCAATAGTCACATGAAGAAGAATTTTCTCACAAGGGCTCGTGGGTAAAGACTGGCAATAGGATTTCGGTGAGAACCTCATTATTAGATATGTGAGTCTCAGATGTCAGGATAAAATTGCTGATCTGTGTGAATATACATTCTTGTTATCCACGTAATTTTTATTTGTTTATTTTTTAAGAAAAACTTTTTAATGACCGTGAAAAATGTGATTATAATTTAGCAATCAAAAATTTGTTTTCTGCCACATGTGGGAATTTGCATTCCTGGTATCTGTTTTTCCTCCACAGCTTTTTTTGTTTAATGTCATCTAGTTATGGCTTTTTATTAATGATTTAATTCAGGCAGTAAAGATAATCGTGGAAAAGTTCCACAACTTTTTTCTTAAATGTCTTTGGACTTTTTCAAGTTCATCCCTGTTGTCAGGAATTCTGGTTTATATGAGAAATATTGGAGCCCGATCCTAAGCCAATTGTATCTAAAGCTGCGGGTTTGTTACAATGTAATTATGTAGAAGACTAAGCCATCTTTGGTAGGTGAAATGTAGCATAGCCCGGATTATTCCTCCTGTCTTTTCTCTACACGGATACAATGCAGTAAAGCAAGCGTCTGTATCTTCCGGACTAGGTAAGAAGGGGACAATCAACTTCTCAGTGTAAACAATATTTTTCCATTCCCTTAAAGCGGAAAGCTTAAAAATGGCGAGGAATTATAACAGAAAAATATTGGAAAGTTGTTTATATTATAATCCAGTAATATCGTGGCAAATTTTCATTTTTGGTCCTTTGGTTATTTTTTCTGTTTGATCAGTCATTCTGTGCTGTCATATTTATGGATTATGGGATGCTCTTGGCATGGCATGATGGGATGGCCATGATGGGATGGCCATGATGTCACTTCCTGTTTGCTGCGGTTTTTACCCCAGAAAATGCGCTTGAAATCCGCAAACATTTTTAATATTTGCTGATTTCAAGTGTTCCAATACAAGTCTATGGGAGCGGAATCGCCGCGATTCCGCAAAATTAATGAAAATGCTGTGTTTTTTCCGCAATGCGTTTCCGCTGCAGAAAAAAACGCAGCATGGGCACAACAATTGCGGAATGCCATTAAAATTAATGGGATGCTTTTTTTTTAGAGTTTTCTCAGTGTTTCCGCAGTGGAAAACAGCGACAAAAACGCTAAAAATCCGGAACGTGTGCACATAGCCTTACAAGCCATTTTGATGGTTACACGGGATGGTTTGGAGGTCGCTCTGATCGCTGATGTTAGCGGCAGCTGTGAGCTGTTCATGGTTCAGTTCCCATGTAGAGATCAGACTGAAGAATCCATTTTGTCTTCCCTACCTTTACAGAGACGTCTGGCTTAATATGAGGAAGACTTGAGCCAAATAGACATTTCCTTTTATGGAAGCATTCCTTCTTGTTATTGTGACCTTTGACCTACATTCCAGAAGTTGGACGTGACCAGCAGAATAGATATTCTTTTGTTAGAGAATATGAGCCCTTGTACGCATGTCTGTAATCCTTATCTCTTTTCCTATATAAAAAGAAGGGGGTGAGCCCAGTGAGTCAGAGGCGAGCTCCTGAGCGATCCCTGCATATGAATACACATCTCTTGTGCTGTGTGTTATTACTTGGATCTCTCTACATCAGAAAGCCGGGGACGGATGAGGACTCAACAATTCTGGCGCCTGAACAGGGACCTGAGGAGAGAGTGTTTGCTCGAGATTTACCTGCGGATATGGACAACGGAGATCTCGGATAATGGATGGCAAATGAACTGAAAAACCTGGCCAGGTAAGAGACATTATTAGTTCTCTTTTATCTGCCCTGTATTATCCGAAAGATCTCTATGAGCCGTGTCACGCTGGGTTAGTCTAGTAGTGAGTAGATACCTATAAAACTCGGGTTACCATATTGTATAGATTTATGAGTCTAGTCCCTGGCAGTGTGTGAGCAGTGTGTGAACAGTGTGTGAGCAGTGTGAAGGTTGTGACATGTTGTGAAAGAAGAATAGAAGTGCGTAGAACAATAAGCCACGATTGTTAGAACAAGGTTATTGGTGAAGTCAGCCTAACTGGGTTATGAGGTAGCGTCCTTCTGGGAGACCTCCGCCCATGCTTGACTCTCCTATAGAACTTGTTTCTACATTCCCTGGATAAGGTGTGATAGAATGAGCCCAGGACGCGGGTCCATGAGCCTGGGACAAGTATGCTAACTGACACAGAAAGTTTTGTGATCTGTATGGTGTTGCTGGGTCTGTGTGCATAATAGCACTTAGGTACGTCCTGCATATTAGAAGAAACGGAGCAGACAAGCCCTTCAATATTTTAGCTCCCTAGGAGAGAAGGCAACGAGACATCACCATAGAGTAAGTGATTGTCCAAACGTCACCTAGGGTAGTCATAGCTAATATTGAAAAGAAAAATGGGAAATAAACAGACCAAAACCGTCTTAGGACAAGTGGAAGCAGCAGATATCATACAGGAAAGATGTGGAAAGATAGTCAGAAAACAGATTAGAAGAGTAAGAGGAAAATTGGGAATTTCAGAAGCACTTATGTTCAGTACAGAATGGGAAAGACTGAGTAAAGAACGAGGTGGAATTATCAAAGACAATGGGTGGGAAGAAATCATACACTGTATGATAGAGGTCTCAAAAACAGCTAAAGAGGAGAATTGGAAGTATGATCCAGACACTTCCAAATGGATCATGGGAAAGGGAAAAAGTTGTGATATAATCCCACCACCTTACCTAGATCCAAAAGCCCAATCATTTGTACCATCTGGAAGAGCAGAAGGAGGAAAACAATTTCCAGCCTTGTATCCCAATCTTGGTGGGGTAGGAGGATGGGAATGTTCACACTGTGGACAACAAAATCCAGATTGGAGAAATGATTGCCTAGCCTGTGGTACACCTAGATATGGCGCTGTACTTGCCCCTGTTAGGGTAGTACCAAGACCTTTTAGAGAAGCTGGTGCTGACGGGGTAATGAACACCAGATATCATCAGACCAGACAATACTTCCCTTGGTCCCCTGCTGAGGGTATGTCCCTCTTACATAACGCACCAGATCCTATCCAGTTTCCAGTTAGATTTGCACAGTATATACAACAAATCATGCAGACTCATGCTGGGGTCTGGGCGGACGGGGAAGAATTATGTAGAATGAAAATGTCCCCCGGACTTTTTCAGGAATTATTGACACACCTACAGCCCAATAGACCAGTGGCAGAAGGGGGTGCCTTACAGACAGAAGCATCAGGTACCCAGTTCACAGAGGCATTAATAATTTTCATGAGAGGAAAACAGAGGGAAAGGGGGTCTACAGGTGTGATTATGCAGAAATTTGGGCAAAGTATTGAAGAATATAGTCAGGAACTAGAAAATAGCTTTAGGGATGAAGGATTGGATTTGACTGATGCTTCAGTAAGGAGACTTTTTACAAAACAATTAATAGAGGGGCTAGATCCGAAAATCAGAGAAAAATTTAAATCCTCTACTCCAGATTGGAGAACAATTGAACAACCAAATATTGTGAAACAACGATGTTTAGGAATAGCCATGGATATGAGAGAGAATCATAAGCCTGTTAGAATAGCACAAGCTAATACAGGAGGAAGAATGAGACACAATTTTCCTTGTCACTACTGTAAAAAGCCAGGTCATTTCCAAAGAGAGTGCAGGAAGAAGTTGGCAGATATAAAGTCAGGCAAATTTGTTCCCAGAAATAACCCTCCCCAAACGGACAACCAGCAGAAATCTACCATCATAGATGGTCCCATACCAGATTCAGATTGACTCGATGTGTTACAAACTTCCCTACCAGCTAGAAGACCTATGATACAGGTGAATGTGGGGGGGAGAGAGATTCCATTTTTGATAGATACAGGTGCAACTTCCTCAATTTTGAATCAAGATTTTCTTCCGAATCCGGAAGATATTTCAGAACAAACAACTTTTGCTGAGGGTTATGATGGGGTAATTCGAACACTGCCATATACTGTGCCCCTAGAGGTCTCATTAGGACCTAAATGTTTTGCATCCAGATTTTTGTATGCCAGAGGTGCCCCAACATGTCTGTTAGGAACTGATGTACTAAAGAAATTAGAAGCTAACATCAATTTTAGGGACGATGGCACAGTTATGTTGACTATCCCTGATGATGCAGAAACATTAGAACAATATGTCAGAATTCAGGCTTTTGAGGATTATACTGAAGAAAAAGAGTACAACACAGATCTAGATCTCTCAATGGTCCCAGAAACACTGTGGGCACAGGGTGACACTGATGTGGGATTATTGCATATCTCTCCTGTAAAACTATCTGTGCAACCAGGAACTGTTCTCCCACAGCTCAGACAATACCCTGTGAGTGCCCAGCAGGAACTAGCGATCACAAAACAGATAGAGGGATATAGAGAGAGAGGAGTTCTGGTAGAGATACAATCACCTGCTAACACTCCTCTGTATCCAGTCAAGAAGAGAACTCTTGATAAGGGTTCCATGCCCAAATATCGTATGGTACATGATCTAAGAGAAATAAACAAAGTTCTAGATCCAATCACCCCAGTTGTACCCAATCCTCATACGTTACTATCACAGATACCAGCCAGTTCTCAAGTGTTTACTGTAATAGATCTTTCAAATGCATTTTTCTCGGTTCCTTTACACCAAGATAGTTGGCATTTGTTTGCATTTACATTTAAGGGCAAACAGTTGGCGTGGACACGCCTTCCACAGGGAATGATACACTCCCCTACTCTTTATTCAAATGCCCTACAAACAGTTCTTCAAAGGTTTGAACCTGAATCACAGGTAGTAATTTTGCAGTATGTGGATGACATACTACTTTGCTGCCCAGATCTAGAAACTGCAGAAAGGTCCACTGTGAGTTTACTATGTTTTCTAGAAAAAGAAGGGTGTAAAGTGAATAGACAAAAGCTACAAGTTTGTCAGATCAAAGTGGTCTTTCTAGGTCATTGCATTTCTCAAGGTAAAAAGCATCTTACACCTCAAAGAACTGAAGCAATAAGACAGATGAATGAGCCTAGAAATCATAAACAGCTACGAGCATTTTTAGGAATAGTGTCTCATTGTAGACAATGGATTATTCATGCCAGTCAACTAATGCAACCACTGTATGACTGTGTAAAAAGTGAACCTTATTTGTTGACAAAAGAAGGTCAGATTTCGTTTCAACAATTAAAAGATGCTCTTGTTTCAGCTCCAGCGTTAGGGCTACCAGACTACACCAAACCATTTCAGCTTATGGCTGCAGAAGTTGATTCCCATGCTACAGGAGTTCTTACCCAGAAGCATGCAGGGAAACAAAGACCAATTGCATATCTTTCAGCAAGGTTAGATCCCGTAGCTAGAGCAGCGCCAACCTGTGTACGTGTGGTTGTTGCTGTCTCACTATTGTTGGACAAAGCATCAGAAATTGTCCTAGAGCATCCACTCACAGTTCAAACTACGCATGATGTTTATGGGATATTAAACCAGGTCCAGCCAAAACACATTTCCATGGCCAGACATTTGCGGCTACAGTGTTCTTTGCTGCTCCCCTCTACTATCACATTTGCAAGGCTTCAGACTCTCAATTTAGCTACATTGCTACCTCTCGAGTCTGAAGGGGGGAATAAGGACACTGATCCACACGCAAATTTTTTCCCTACAGACACACATGATTGTACAGAGCTCATTTTACAAGAGACGGTAGGCTTACCCAATGTATCCGAAACACCACTTCAAAATCCAGATTTAGAGCTGTTTATAGATGGTAGTAGGTTTGCAGATGACACAGGTAACTTCCATACAGGGTATGCAGTTGTGTCAGAATCTGAAACTCTCAAAGCAGAGCCACTTCCACCGAAACAGTCTGCACAAGAAGCAGAACTAACAGCATTGATTGAAGCGCTAAAAATAGCTGAGAATCAGACAGCTAATATATACACTGATTCTAGGTATGCATATGGTATTGTGTTTGACTTTGGAGTAATCTGGAGAGCTAGAGGTTATATGACAGCGTCAGGCCAACCTGTAAAACATGCTTCTTTGATCAAACAGATCTTAGAGGCTGCACAAGAAACAAAAGAAGTAGCAGTAATTAAGGTAGCTGCACATGTGAGACTCGACACTAGGGAATCTAGGGGAAATGATAGGGCTGATAAAGCAGCCAAGGCAGCAGCGGTCAAACCCTTACAGCAGGTTCATACTGTAAACCCCACAGAAAATACTGAAGATAGACTGAGACAAGCACAGGAAGATGCAGGAGAAGAGGAGAGGGACAGGTGGAAAAAGGAAGGGGCAGAAGAACAAGCAGGAATTTGGAAGAAAGATGGACTAATATGTCTACCTAGAGCCTGGTACCCGATTGTAGTTGGTGGACTGCACCACCCTACTCATGTGTCTGCAAATGCAATGACACTACTGGCAAAGCAAGTCTGGTTGGCTCCAGGTTTTGGCAACTACGCAAGAGACTATTGTGCAACATGCGCTATATGCCTGGCACATAATCCCGGACAGACAACAAAGACCCCTATGAAGCACCACGTCCGACCTCTCTATCCGTTTCAGCGATTACAAATAGACTTTATCCAGCTGCCAAAAAGTAATGGGTATGAGTATGTGTTGGTGTGTGTGGACATGTTCTCAGGGTGGCCAGAGGCCTATCCAGTTCGGAAGGCTTCAGCTAAAAACACTGCTGTAAAGCTAGTTGCCGAACTGGTACCCCGTTACGGTCTCCCTGAAGTGATCGAGTCAGATAGGGGTACTCATTTCACTGGAGAAATATTTCAAAATGTACTGAAAATGTTGGGTGTTGAAAGTCAGTTACACACTCCGTATCATCCTCAAAGTTCTGGTAAGGTGGAACGCATGAATGGAACTTTAAAATTAAAAATACAGAAAGCCATGGCTGAAACAGGAAAGCCTTGGACAGAATGCCTTCCACTGGCCCTTTACTCAATACGCAATACCCCAAGGGGTAAGACTAAACTGTCTCCATATGAAATTTTGTTTGGCAGGACTGCCAATTTAGGATGTTATTTTCCACAACAACTTGTGTTAAATATTGAGTCATTGACTTCTTATGTGCAAAATCTTCAGAAACAATTAACTAAGGTGCATGCACAAGTTTTTGCTTCTCTTCCAGATCCTGACAACATTGAAGGAAGTCACAAGTTGGAACCAGGTGATCAAGTCTATGTAAAAAGACACACCAGAAAGGCTCTTGAACCAAGGTTTGACGGACCCTTCCAAGTCCTGTTGACAACACCTACATCAGTCAAGCTTGAAGGAAAGGCATCATGGATACATGCAAGCCATTGCAAAAGAGCAGTATAAAACTCATAACATTGATGTTAATAGTATTAACCTCAACGGAGGCATGGGATAAACTGAATTCTTTAACCCCTTTGAACAATAGATTCGTACAACATCATAGAAAATTAGTACATGACTTGTTAAATAATACACAACCCCTAGCAGATTGTTGGATCTGTACCCATTCACCAGTATCAGCCACAAGTATACCTTTTCTAGCAGTTCCCGTGTCAGTTGAAGAAATATTCGCTTGGCCTAATTGTTCAGACAACCTGGCCAACAACCAAATTGGTAATACTAGGCTGTGGAATACTACAATCGCCATACCAGTTGTGGGATGGGTAGAATTTCCTTGGTGGCAGGGTAATCTTACAGGAAGAATAGGCAACTTACAATATTTTGCATTCAGGGGAGGAAAATGGGTACCTAGAAATAAGACTGGATTAACTGATTTAGGACAGGTCCCCACTGAAAATCTACAGCTCAGTTTCAGTACAACCACCGACTCTTCTTATGCTTTCAAACCTACAATGTTGGAAAGGTACATACATAATAGAAAATGGGAACATTCTGCGTTGTTCCCCCAAGGTGATGCAAACAGTTGTACAAGCAAACCGGGGAACCTGGTTTGTAATGAATCCGATGAGTATATCAGAGGAATGCCTTTATGTGGGAATCCCGCAGCCGGGTACTGTAGCCCCTTGGGACAAAAACCCTCTTGGTGTATGCTTCAGAATGTATCTAGATTTGTGGATTTGGCTCACAGATTGGTATTGCAGCACTCAGCACTATGGGATCTGCCTGAAGGTACATTTTGGATATGCGGAGAAGGAGCATATAAATGGCTTCCCGTAGGTATAAAGGGTACTTGTACATTAGGACGCCTAACCCCGGCTACTTTCATAATTTCGAATAAACAAGTGAATATGCAAGCCGTGCCCAAGCACACACTGTATAAAAGAGCTGCAGATAACTCACCACGTCCCTCAGGGAGACCACACATAGTGCAAATGGGTATAGCCAATAAAATTGTCAGTTCTATTTTTATTTACCCTATGTTAACACAAATGTGGGATAAATTAGTTAGAGCCACGGATTATCTAGATGATCAGATCTGGGATATATTGGATATATTAAACACTAGTATAGCTGTACAGAATCAGCTCATAATAGTCGTCAACCAACATACCCTGGTATTGGATTACCTAACTGCCTCACAAGGAGGTATGTGTCAAATCATCGGACCCACCTGCTGTCATTATATAGACCCGAATAGTACTATGAGTATGACATTTAAATTAAAGGACGTACAACGACTCAGAGATCAGTATGACAAAGATAATGACCAGAATAAGGATAGCTGGTGGTCTGATACTTTTTCTTTTCTTAACCCAGCCAACTGGTTCAGAGGAATCGGCGGGTGGGTTGCTGGGATTATGCAGAGCATAATACATATAGTTATGATTATTGTAGTCATATACGTACTATTCCAGATTGTGCTCAAGAGTATCTCAGTATGCACAGATAAATTTTGTGTAATAGATGCAAGAGTATAAATTTTCTTCTTTATTCTTATGTTATCCTCTAGTGATTCTAATTAATATTACTGTACTAATTTTTGTTTTTATATTTTAGTATACTTATTGCAAAACAAAGAAAAGGTTGTGAGAGTTAAACGGAAGAATTGATAGTAGATTTGATTCTCTTATTGAATACAAGCGTGTACATGTGTAATACCAAAAATAAAGGCTTTGTCTTTGGCCCTGTGGTAATCTAAAATATGGATATGCTAAAGGGGGATTTGTGATAGATCATAAAAGGAATATGTCAAAGGGGGGAATTGTAGAGATCAGACTGAAGAATCCATTTTGTCTTCCCTACCTTTACAGAGACGTCTGGCTTAATATGAGGAAGACTTGAGCCAAATAGACATTTCCTTTTATGGAAGCATTCCTTCTTGTTATTGTGACCTTTGACCTACATTCCAGAAGTTGGACGTGACCAGCAGAATAGATATTCTTTTGTTAGAGAATATGAGCCCTTGTACGCATGTCTGTAATCCTTATCTCTTTTCCTATATAAAAAGAAGGGGGTGAGCCCAGTGAGTCAGAGGCGAGCTCCTGAGCGATCCCTGCATATGAATACACATCTCTTGTGCTGTGTGTTATTACTTGGATCTCTCTACATCAGAAAGCCGGGGACGGATGAGGACTCAACACCCACAATCAGTTTTTGGTGAGTTTTTCATCTTGCATATTTTTGCTGAGCAAACAACCTGCATCTTACCGTTCCGGCAAAGTGAATGGGATTTATAGAAATCTCCTGGCCACTGTGTTATGTTTTATGCAGCGTATAGTCAGTTCTGGTGCATGTCTGAAATCCACAACATGTCAATATCTCATGCGGATGCAGAGTTTTACGTGCAGATTTTCCCCATAGACTTGTAGTGGATGCAAAAATTCTGCAGGTAAAAAACGCACATGTACAGTACTTTACAGTAAAATATACAAAAACTTTGATGAAAACACGTAAAGAAAAGATGCAAGTATACAGATATGGCCGGGGTCACACGTGCGAGTGCAGCGCGAGTCTCTCGCATTAATACCCGGCACTGCCACTACCGGTACTGGCACTCGGGACCAGAGCGTACGGTTGCATGTATTTCTATGCTCCGGTCCCGAGTGCCAGCGGAGCGCCGGGTATTAATGCGAGAGACTCGCGCTGCACTCGCAAGTGTGACCCCGGCCTATACCTGAAGGGGCAGAAAATAACTCCCGATACTCATCGGTAGTGATGAGCGAGTGTACTCGGTGCTCGGTGACCTCCGAGTATTTGTTATTGCTCGGAGATATAGTTTCATGGCCTCAGTTGCATGATTTACGGGTTCCAGATACGCTGAATACATGTGGGAATTCCCTAACAAATAGGTATCCCCCACATGTATTCAGCGTATCTGGAAGCCGTAAATCATGCAACTGAGGTGAGGAAAACTGTATCTCCGAGCAATAACAAATACTCGGAGGTCACCCGAGACTGCTCAGGAAAACCCCAGCAATGGGTACACTCGCTCATCACTACTCATCGTGGGAACGCAGCATAGCAGCCGGCACCTGCTCAGTTTTCGTCAAATTAATTTGCTCGTCTCTATCACATCTCTATCTTATTCTTGACCATTGAATTCAACATCATTTCTGTGATGATACCTGGGAGGGAGATGCTGCCTGTAACCAAGTGCTTGGTCTACAATTAGCCCTGTGGTGATCGGTGGCAGCCTCCTCGGGGAGTTCACCGAAATAGCCCAGGTTGGCTGAATAACAGATTGCTAACTTCACAGGAAAAAGCAGAGGAAACAAATGGGTAGAATGTACCCTGAGGCTTCTCGGGAGGCTCCTAACTCCAATATATGGAGATATTTTTGAAATTAGGACTAAAGCTGCCATCCATGTACATAGCTGTTACACAACGATTCGTCCGGCAGACACTACCTCCCCGGCCTCCTCCATGCACAGGAATACCCGGCTCAGCCCTCCTCTGTTCTCTGCCAGAGCTGATGTTAGTCTCCTCTGTCCTATTCTCCTCCAGAGTCCCCTGTCCTCCTCCATTGTTATTTGTCCTCCTCCAAACTCCCATGTCTCTCCAAGACTCTTCAGTCCCCTCAAGCCTCTTATGTTCTCCCCCAGACAATGTTGTCCCCTCTTCCACACTCCTTTGTTCTCGCCCAAGCTTCTCCCTTCTCTAAGGGTATGTGTCCACAGTCAGTAAACGCTGCTTGTTTGACGCCGCGCAGAGCTGCAGCGTCAAACACGCAGTGTCCAGATGTTCCAGCATAGTGGAGGTGATTTTATGAAATCCCGTGTCCACTATGCGTGGAAACCCGCACGCGGCGGCCCTGCGACTCCGGACATGCTGCGCGTCTTTTCAGATCGCAGCATGTCCGTGCTACCTGCGGCGACGCTGCGTCGCCGCAGGTAATATCACAGGGCCCTATGGCGAGGGGTGCGATGATCCCGGATGTGTACAGTACACATCCGGCATGATCGCGTCCCAGAAAGGGGGCGGGGCTTAGCGCCGAGCGGCTTCGCCGCTGCGGCGATACCGCCGGCCATCCTGAGCGTGGACACGCAGCCTAAGTCTTTTCTTTACTCCTCCAGCATCTTCTGTCCTCCTACAACCTCTTCTTTACTCATCCAGGGTCTTCTGTCCTCCTCCAGCCTCTCCTTTACTACTCCATGATCTTCAGTCCTCCTCCAGCCTCTTCTTTACTCCTCCAGGCTCTTCTCTCCTCCACCAGCCTCTTCTCTTCTGTACTCCTCCAGGCGTTTCTGTCCTCCTCCAGCCTCCTCTTTACTCCTCCATGTTCTTCTGTCCTCCTCTAGCCTCTTTTTCACTCCTCCAGGCTCTTTTGTCCTCCACCAACCTCTTCCTAACTCCCTCAGGCTCTTCTGTTTTACTCATCCAGGCTCTTTTAACCTCCATCAGCATCTTTATTCCTCCAGCCTCTTCTGTCCTCCTCCAGGTTCGTCTGTGCTCCTCCAGCCTCTTCTGTCCTCCTCCAGGTTCGTCTGTGCTCCTCCAGCCTCTTCTGTCCTCCTCCAGGCTCTTCTGTCCCCCTCCACTCTGATCTTTACTCTTCTATACTCACGTGTCCCTCTCTTGGCATTGGAATATTTCTAAGAGAACAAAAGGATCAGCTACTGGAAATCCAACAAGCCGTATTCTTCTTCTCACTAACATTGCGAGACAGGAAAGAGTCAGGAGGCCCCATACACAACAGATTCTCATATAATCTCTAAGATTTTAACCTTTTTGACAGACTTTAATCTAACGTGCATGGGGTCCTTACAAATACAGAAGTTCCAGGTATCAACGGAACAGAAAAAAAGGAGATAAGCTGTATTGTCTGTGACAGAAACGTGATGCCGTTACATAGTTCCTAATCGAGGCCTCCATATGGTTACGTGACAGCTTTTAGCAAATTGTTCTTTTGAAACATGATGAAAGCTTAAAAGGAAAAAAAGCAAAACAGCATTGTGAAAAGTTTGGTATAAATACTTACAGCTCAATTTTTCTCTTTTTAAGATTTTTTTTTTCAGAAAAAAAATTGTTCAATGCACCATAAGACGAAAATTGCTAAAGAGAAGGCTGTGTACTGCAAATGAAAGATGAATGTCTATCATCAAAAGTAACAGTCCTCAGACATTTGCAAACATAGAATTTGCTATTTTACATAAATATATTTTGACTATTATTATTCCAGAGTAAAAATATAGTATTTAGTAATATATTCTCTTATCAGGTCAGTTTAACACTGTGCTGATTGCTATAAAGTTGTGTTTGAGTTACCACAAAGTAGAGGAATCATATAAGGCCACCACTGAGGGGCATATAATAAAGTTACAACACAGTCCTAAGTTACTATATTAGGGCAGCAGAATAGTAACTTAGTACTGTGATGAAACTTAATAATTGTGAGAGAAAAGTGCCCTTCAGTATTGTCATTTCAGGATACCGGAATATAATAGTATAAGGGTATGTTTCCACGTTCAGGAAACGCTGCATTTTTGACGCTGCGTTTTTCCGCAGCATCAAAAACGCAGCGTCCAGATGTTACAGCATAGTGGATGGGATTTCATGAAATCCAGACTCCACTATGGTTTAAAAAACGCATGCGTTTTTGCCGCAAAAACGCATGCATGGTGCGTTTTTTCGAAACGCAGCTTGTTGCTACTATGAGCAAAACACGCAGGTACACCGCAGGTGACCTGCCAGTGACCTCAGGTGCAGTTTTGGTCAGGATTTTACCTGCATAAAATCCTGACCAAAGCCTGAAGCAAAACTGAACGTGGAAACATACCCTAAGGGTATGTGTCCACGTTCAGGATTGCATCAGGATTTGGTCAGGATTTTTCATCAGTGTTTGTAAGCCAAAACCAGGAGTGGGACAATTAGAGGAAAAGTATTAGGCCGGCGTCACACATGCGAGTTTTACGGACGTAAGAGCGCAGAAACTACGTGCGTAAAACTCGCATAACACACGGCCCAATGATTCTCAATGGGTCTAGTCCTATCAGCCGTATATTACGGATCCGTAATATACGGCGTTCTACGGCCGTACAAAATCGCAGCATGCTGCGTTTGTCAGCGTATTGCGCAAAAAAATCGCCAATGAAAGTCTATGGGGCGAGAAAAATACGGATTCCACACGGACCAGCAGTGTGACTTGCGAGAAATACGCACCGGTGTTAGTGAAAAGCCGGTAATTCAATTGCCGGCTTTTCATTTCTCCTGCACAAACCCGACAGGATATGAGACATGATTACATACAGTAAACCATCTCATATCCCTTTTTTTTTGCATATTCCACACTACTAATGTTAGTAGTGTGTATGTGCAAAATTTGGGTGCTGTAGCTGCTAAAATAAAGGGTTAACTGGCGGAAAAAATTGGCGTGGGCTCCCGCGCAATTTTCTCCGCCAGAGTGGTAAAGCCAGTGACTGAGGGCAGATATTAATAGCCAGGAGAGGGTCCATGGTTATTGGCCCCCCCCCGTGGCTAAAAACATCTGCCCCCAGCCACCCCAGAAAAGGCACATCTGGAAGATGCGCCTATTCTGGCACTTGGCCACTCTCTTCCCACTCCCTGTAGCGGTGGGATATGGGGTAATGAAGGGTTAATGCCACCTTGCTATTGGAAGGTGACATTAAGCCAGATTAATAATGGAGAGGCGTCAATTATTAATCCATTTGTCTGAAAGGGTTAAAAAACACACACACACATGATTTAAAAGTATTTTAATGAAAGAAACAAACAGGTTGTTTTAGTATTTTATTGTTCTCTCAATCCATCAGGAACACCCTCGTGTGGCGCCCCTAGGGGTATTTGCCACAAAAATAGTTATTGACACCAAATATAAATATTAAAATAGCAAGACTGCACTACCATCTCCGGCCAGAAGGGGGAGCTCCAGAGACTCCCCTTGATCTATTCTGGTCTGAGAAAAGGACTGGCAGTTGGGTTGAGGAGTTGAAAGTGAGAGGTCGTATAACTGAACTCCTAACAGCCCTATGACGGATTATAGGCTCGTAATACCGGTAGTAGGAAAAGAGGAATAGAGAAAAAGGACATTGTGAGAACCGGGTAGCAATAACCTCTACCCAGAATAGGCGCAGAGACGGATACCGGATCCGTGGCTATATTCATTAGATATAATACAGCAACCGGAAGGAAGTGAGGTGATATCAGCTTCACCAGGGTAAGACGCAGCAACAGACACAGAGTTCAGCGGTACTCCCAGAGGGGGTAAGCCGACAAAAAGGACTCGGGTTGTCCGTCAAACCAGAGCACAGAAGAGACAGATTGGGTCGGCAGCCAGTTCACAAACAGCAGCAGGGCCATACAGAAACTGCGCATAATAAGAGGTGGAAATCCTGACAGGGTCAAAGTAATTCAGGGTTCTTATACAGACTCCGGTGACAGTATTGGTGGCAAATCCCTTTTTGTTGAAGTAAATTGGTTAAACGTTTCAACGCCTCAGTCTTTCATTTGGACAATAGCCATCGATCCAGGATCGGGGTCATCACAGCTGAGAGGACCTGCTGCTGATCAAGTAAGTGTCTGTTCCTTCATGATATCCCCTTACATTGTGCATCGCCTGAGGCCACAGCACCGGGTCAAGCCACTAGTGACATCCCCCTCAAGAGACGGACCTCATTGATCTGGTGCTGGGTACCTCGGTCTCCCGGGCGTCACAACTGGCGTCACGAACAGGATCGGGCCAGTCCGTACACCGGGTATTGTGTGCCGTAATTGGAGTCTGAAACTGTGAAAATTTGGATGAAAAAACTTGGAGATTGACTTTGTTAAAGAAAATCCCGTTCCCCATTGAAAACTATTGAAAGTGACTTTTCTCCATTGGTTATAATGGGGTAAAAATGGCCGCCATCCCCTGATGTAATCATCTCATAACCGTTAGGCACAAAACTGTTAATCGAGCTACGTCATTACCCAAGCCCCAGTCTAACTGAAAAACTTCAAAATCCACCATCACAGAGCGTGCGGCAGTTAGAGGCAGCAGGGGGCATGTCATCGTCATCCTGCTGCACAGAGGAACGAACCTACATTATCTAGACGGAAGCTGGGACCGGAGGGGTCTGGATTAACTAAGGGGGTACAGTATGTCGCAGCACGGAGACGCCGCAGCACCCGGCGACGCTAATGCAGCTGAAAGACAGAGTGTCTATAGAGAGCCTGGCAGCGCAGCAGTGCAAGGAGTGGCGCCCATCATGCCGGTGTTGATGCCTTATACCCCGGGTGGCCCGTGGCTTCCAATGTATGAAGGTGAACCTAATACCCTTGACGGTTTCAGGGAAAAGATGCTGGCTCATTTTGATATGTTCCCCGTGGGTGAAGCTCAGCGTGTTAGTCTCCTGATGAGACGCGCGGTGACCTACCCTCCTAAGTGTGCATGCCTGTATGTTGTATGGCACACTTGCCGCTATATTGAATGACCTCTCCCCTGATGACTGGGAAATAAGAAACGCGTCGGGAGATTCTGTTATGAAGGAGGACGTCGGGAGAGTTGGATGAGACTTAGAGTAATGAGGTCTCGAAAAGGGCAAGTGGAGAGCCCCCTCATGAATAGAAGCATCGCAACCTACCCTGACTCAGACCGTGAAACAAGGGACTTTATTTGGTGAGATTGTTCCTGTATTTCAACGGTTAATATAAGTGGCATATTCAGACATAGATTGGACCACTTTAAGAAGCATTTTTTTTTTTCTCTTTGGGGGAAGCAATATCCCATATATTGATAAAAAGTGCATTGTGCTGGAGAATATAGTGCATGATTGAAGCACTAAGGAGTATTTAAATGTTGTTTGTTGTGTATTATATGGATTTTATGAGATATGACAGCTCATTTTAAATAGATAAGATTAAAAGTTATATTTTATTATTTATTATTTATGTAACTACAGCCCTACCTTGCTATTTTTCACTTTTTGAACTGATTGGTGGCACTAGACTAAATCTAGTCTCCTGATGATGCAGTTAAGTGGCCATGCTAAGCGAGAAGTCACGGCATGGGCAACTGATCTAAAAGGTACTGTTGAACGCATATTTGCTGGATTAAAAGCTACATTTGAAACCACTGCCAGCAGCAAAGCTAAAGTACGATTCTTTAATTGCAAACAAAAAGCTAATGAGGGCGTGAGAGATTTTGCCTTAAACCTGCAGGAAGCCCTGAAATCACTTACACTGGCTGAACCCATTTTTAACACAGGAGCCGATAAACTGCTAAGAGACCAATTTATTGAGGGACTCTACACCCCTTCTCACCGGGGGCATGTGAGCATGCTTGTTTTTAAGAACCCTGAATTGACATTTGCCCAATTAAAGGAGAGCGCTATACGTCTCCAGCTGGCAGAGGCACCTCGGGATCAGGATCTCACACAACCCATGGCAGATGCACTTCAGCAACGGGGAATGCCAGTGACATCAGCTACGTCCGGTGCCAGTGCTAAGTCCCTGGGGCCCATTACTAATGAGGCTCTTCAGCAAAAGCTTGACTCTTTAACTGATGTTGTTGCTTCAATGGCTAAAACCATGCAGGAGATGAGAGAACCCAAGATGGAGGTGGCAAACCGTAGAGAGGATGTTCCATGGATGAGGTCCCGGAGATACCCGACATGGAGAGGACGACCCCTTGACCGCTACCAACCGGATGGACAGCCCATTTGCCGCCGTTGCCAACAGCCAGGCCACTTTGCACGAGATTGTGATTTAAACGGGAATCCCCTGGGAATGCGGGTCGCTTCGCAGGAATGAATTTTCAAGGCCCAACACCCTGGCACGACAGGTACATCGGAGGACGACCCATCATCCCTATCGTGCTGGACGGAATTCCCCTCAACGCTTTGCTGGATACAGGTTCCCAGATTTCATCTATACCGTATATCCTTTATAAGAGGTACTGGGCTGAGGTAGATATTGATAAAGGACCCTCTGATGTTGAACTAGATATATGGGCCAGTAATGGTAAGTTGGTACCGAAACTAGGATTCAGGGAGATGACCATAAAGATTGGTAAAGCAGAATTGAAGAAACAGGGTATAATTGTCGTTGATGTTGACCGACAGAACTGTGAACTGTTTTGATAGGAATGAATGTGTTAGAGAACTGCTTTTCCGAAGTTATTTCTGTCTTACAACAAATTGCTGAAACTGCCCGATCCTGCCAGCAGAGAGTTCTCCGGAGGGAAATAAAAGTGTTGATGTTAAGGCAACAGATAGAAGTTGCAGGTGGAGAAATCGGCAGTGTGAGGGTGAGTGATCCAACGTCTATTGTAATCCCACCAAAAACAGAAATGCTGGTATGGTGTAGAGCGGCCATTGGTACTAAAGGATGAGACTATCAAGCCTTAATAGAACCAGCGTACACCGACAGCAGGCCCACTATACTCACGGCACGAGGGGTGGTCGAGGTACACCGGGGACGGGTGCCGGTACGACTTTTGAACTGTGGAGAGGAAGAGGTCACTTTGCCAAGGTACGCTACAGTGGCAAAGTTATATACTGTTGACAACAATGCCATCACAACCGTTGAGCCCTTAGAATCAACCTGTCAGTTGGAAGATAACGGCTCAGATGGAGAATCGGAGGATTGGTGCCAACAGCTAGACGTGGGTGTAGATTCAACACCTATTCATCAAAGACAAGGGGTGTATAGATTAGTGACGGAATATGAACAGGTCTTCAGTAAACACCCATTGGACTTCGGACGGATAGAAGGGGTGGAACATACAATCCCCACCGGTGACCATCCCCCGATAAAAGAAAGATATAGACCCATACCGCCCGCTCACTATCAATGCGCGAAGGACATGCTGAGAGAGATGAAACAGGCCGGGGTAATAAGAGATAGTTGTAGCCCTTGGGCGGCCCCTTTGGTGATTGTCAAAAAAAAGGACGGAACCATGAGAATGTGCGTAGACTACCGGCGGATTAATAACATCACCCATAAAGACGCCTATCCCTTGCCTAGGATAGAAGAGTCCTTGACTGCTTTAAAATCTGCTAATTATTTTTCCACCTTAGACTTAATAAGCGGGTATTGGCAAGTCCCTGTGGCTGAGAGAGATAAAGAAAAAACGGCATTCACCACACCAATGGGTCTAAGCGAATTTAATCGGACTCTGCAACGCATCCGATACTTTCCAGCGACTGATGGAATGTTGCCTCGGACACAAGAACTTCGAGACCGTCCTCCTGTACCTAGATGATGTGATCGTCTACTCAAAGACTTACGAACAGCACTTAACAGACCTGGCAGAGGTGTTCGAAGCCTTATCCAAGTATGGTATGAAAATCAAACCATCCAAATGTCACCTTCTCAAGCCAAAGGTACAATACTTAGGGCACATCGTGAGTTCGGAGGGAGTAGCACCGGATCCCGAGAAAATAACTGCCATAAGGGATTGGCCGAGACCTACCAACGCAAAAGAAGTGAGGCAATTCTTGGGATTAGTGGGTTACTATCGTAGATTTATAAAAGGATTTACCAAATTGGCAGCGCCCTTGCAAGATGCTTTGATAGGGCAGACGAAGAAACCTTCAAACCGAAACCCTCCTTTTCAGTGGAACGACGAAAGAGAAGACTCCTTTGAACAACTAAAGAAGGCACTAACCGGAGAAGAAGTTCTGGCGTACCCGGATTACCATCAACCTTTCATCCTCTACACCGATGCCAGTAATGTGGGATTGGGAGCGGTGCTGTCACAAAAGCAAGAAGGTCGGGAGAAAGTCATCGCCTTTGCAAGTAGAAAACTCCGGCCTACTGAAAGAAATTCTGAAAATTATAGCTCCTTCAAATTGGAGCTACTGGCAGTAGTTTGGGCTGTGACTGAACGTTTCAAACACTATTTGACCGGTGCAGAATTTATTGTCTATACTGACAATAATCCATTGACCCACCTAGACACGGCTAAATTAGGTGCGTTAGAACAGCGATGGATAGCCCGGTTATCTAATTACAACTTCGTGATCAAGTATCGAGCAGGTCACAAGAATGGAAATGCCGATGCCCTATCCCGGATGCCACACTTGAGAGATGTAGAAGAAGAAACAGGGGAGCTTGAAGAAATTGAACTACCAGCCTTTCATCAGCCCAAGGCAAAACATCGTCAGTCAAATACCTATCAGAAACAACAAGAAGTGAATTTTAATCCGTTAGCACACCATAGATGGGCTGACACCCAAGATAGCAATCCGGCTGTGAAGCTAGTGAAGGAATTATTGACTGAGCAAAGTGCATATCCCGATGAGGATGCCCCAGAAGAGACGCATCAACTCTGGAAAGAGAGAGGCAAAATGTTCCTGTATCAAGGGAAACTCTGTAGAAGATACACCAATCCGAAGACACATGAATTGGTCTGGCAGATTATCGTGCCTAAACAAGATGTTAGGATGGTCCTCGAGGCTTACCACAATGGTGCTGGTCACTTTGGTTGGAAAAAGCTAGAAGTACTTCTGAGAGAAAGATTTTATTGGGTCGGGATGAGAAAATCAATCGAACAGTGGTGTAGAAACTGTGGCCCGTGCAAACTCAGAAGGAACGATCAAAAGAGCCAAAGAGCACCACTGCAGCCCATAATCACCAAACAACCACTCGAACTGGTAGCCATGGACCACGTGAAGTTGACACCGAGCCGGTCCGGTTACGTCTATGCCTTGACCATCGTGGACCATTATTCGCGTTTCTTGGTAGTAGTACCTGTAAAAGATCTGACTGCAAAAACAGCAGCCAAAGCGTTCCAAACGTACTTTTGTAGACCCCATGGATATCCGGAACAGGTTCTCACTGACCAGGGTACAGCCTTTGAATCAGAGATCTTCAGAGAATTCTGTAATATGTATGGTTGTAAAAAGATCCGGACGACGGCCTATCATCCGCAAACAAACGGTTTATGTGAGAAGATGAACCATATTGTGATAGACCTACTAAAGACTTTACCTGAAACGGAAAGGAATCAATGGCCAGAGAAATTGCCTGACTTGGTGGATCTGTATAATCATGTCCCGGTGAGCTCTACCAACTGCACCCCAGCTTATCTTATGCGTGCAAGACCCGGCCAATTGCCAATCGATCTAGAAATGGGAATTATGAAACCAGACGCAGAAGTTCAAGACTCCAATTGGGATGTCGTACGACAAAAGCAGTATCGCCAAGTGCAAGAGAGTGTGGAAAGAAGCCTCCAGCAAACCAGAGAAAGACAAGAGCGAACTTTCAACCAGAATGCTCTAGCAACTCCATTAAGACCGGGTGACCAAGTACTCAAGAGGAATCGTCGAACCAATAAACTGGATAATCAATGGGAAGCCGTACCCTACACAGTTTTACCAACAAGAATGGATAATCCTAAAATGTGTCTCATTAGCAAAAACGGAGGTTTAACATCTGTACTAGTGTCAAGAGACAATCTTAAATTATGTCCGGAAACATTGAAAGAGCCAGAAGTTGTCCAGCCGGAATCAGAAGTTATTCAACCTATACAGGTTCAACCAGTAAAGGAAAAAGAGGAGGAAATGTATCACACCTGTATAGGAGACTTTCCCAAAACCCTACTAACATACCATGGTGCAGTAGTGGTTCCCATGGTGGCCTTTTATCCAACACCGAATCCAATATTAGAAGTCCCAGGACAGGAAGAGGCTGACCCCGTACTACAAGAGGTTCCAGGTCAGGAAGAACAGATTCCTGATCAGAGTGATCCCATTCACGGTGGACTTGCCAACCCCATAGTGGTGGAATTATCTTTAGCAGAGAGGGCAGATACTATATCCGCAGTAGACAGTAGTACACCACATAAAGAGACACCGCTATTACGTAGATCCCAGCGTAGTACCCAGGGTCAATTACCGGCCAGGTATGCGGATTACCAACTATAAGACTATAGTCATTGTTATCGTTCTGTAACGTTTAAGCCCAGTACCTACAGAGACTAACCTGTATGAACTTCTTGCATATTCTTGAACTTTTTATCAGCCCGGAAACACTAAATCAAAGCTCCGGAAAGACTGCTTTGTGAACTTTGCTTCCTAGTACCTTCAAGGATAGAACTGTATTAATGGACGCTATTTGAAGTGACTTTTTACAGAATTCCATTTTTTTTGTTTCTTTGAGTGGTTTTTGTAACTTTTCATTTTTAAGAGTCTGTACATATCAATTGTTATTTCAAAATGTTATCATCCCACAGTCCCGGAGTACTGTTCTTAACTAAGGGGGAATGTGGCGCCCCTAGGCGTATTTGCCACAAAAATAGTTATTGACACCAAATACAAATATTAACATAGCAAGACTGCACTACCATCTCCGACCAGAAGGGGGAGCTCCAGAGACTCCCCTTGATCTATTCTGGTCTGAGAAAAGGACTGGCAGTTGGGTTGAGGAGCTGAAAGTGAGAGGTCGTATAACTGAACTCCTAATAGCTCTATGACGGATTATAGGCCCGTAATATCCATAGTAGGAAAAGAGGAATAGAGAAAAAGGACATTGTGAGAACCGGGTAGCAATAACCTCTACCCAGAATAGGCGCAGAGACGGATACCGGATCCGTGGCTATATTCATTATATATAATACAGCAACCGGAAGAAAGTGAGGTGATATCAGCTTCATCAGGGTAAGACGCAGCAACAGACACAGAGTTCAGCAGTACTCCCAGAGGGGGTAAGCCGACAAAAAGGACTCAGGTTGTCCGTCGAACCAGAGCACAGAAGAAACAGATTGGGTCGGCAGCCAGTTCACAAACAGCAGCAGGGCCATACAGAAACTGCGCATAATAAGAGGTGGAAATCCTGAGAGGGTCAAAGTAATTCAGAGTTCTTATACAGACTCCGGTGACAGTATTGGTTGCAAATCCCTTTTTGTTGAAGTAAACTGGTTAAACGTTTCAGCGCCTCAGTCTTTCATTTGGACAATAGCCATCAATCCAGGATCGGGGTCATCACAGCTGAGAGGACCTGCTGCTGATCAAGTAAGTGTCTGTTCCTTCATGATACCCCTTATACTGTGCATCGCCTGAGGCCACAGCACCGGGTCAAGCCACTAGTGACATCCCCCTCAAGAGACGGACCTCATTGATCTGGTGCTGGGTACCTCGGTCTCCCGGGCGTCACACTCGCTTGGCAAAATAATAAACACACAATATACATACCTTCTGATGTCCTATCACGTCCCACGAGGTAATCCATCTGAAGGGGTTAACTAATATTACAGGCACGAGCTGCGATAAACCACTCACTCGTGCCTGTAATCCCCGGGTGCTGAAAGGAAAGCAGAGTGATCTATACTTACATTCAGTCGCGGTGATGCGCCCCTGCTGGATGTTCTCATGAACTGCAGCCTGGGAACTTTTTCCCACGCTCCAGGTCATATGAGGACATCCACCAGGGGGCGCATCACCACGACTGAAGGAAATGTAGGTCAATGACCTACATTTCCTTCATTCGCCGGGGAATTACAAGCACGAGCACAGCTGCATTTGCAGGGCTCCTGCTTGTAAATTATTTTAACCCCTTCAGATGGATTACCTCGTGGGACGTGACGGTTCAACAGAGGGTATGTATCTTGTGCATTAATTGTTTTGCCAAGCGAGGGCCTGCAAATGGATTGAGAGAGCAATAAAATATTAAAACAACCGCTGTGTTTATTTCATTAAAATACTTTTAAATCATGTGTGTGTGTTTTTTAACCCTTTCATACAATTGGATTAATAATGGATAGGTGACATAATTGACGCCTCTCCATTATTAATCTGGCTTAATGTCACCTTACAATAGCAAGGTGGCATTAACCCTTCATTACCCCATATCCCACCGCTACACGGGAGTGGGAAGAGAGTGGCCAAGTGCCAGAATAGGCGCATCTTCCAGATGTGCCTTTTCTGGGGTGGCTGGGGGCAGATGTTTGTAGCCACGGGGGGGCCAATAACCATGGACCCTCTCCTGGCTATTAATATCTGCCCTCAGTCACTGGCTTTATCACTCTGGCGGAGAAAATTGCGCGGGAGCCCACGCCAATTTTTTCCGCCATTTAACCCTTTATTTTAGCAGCTACAGCGCCCAAATTTTGCACATACACACTACTAACATTAGTAGTGTGGAATATGCAAAAAAAGGGGGATATGAGATGGTTTACTGTATGTAATCATGTCTCATATCCTGTCGGGTTTGTGCAGGAGAAATGAAAAGCCGGCAATTGAATTACCGACTTTTCACAGATATCGCGCTGAAGTAAATATAAATACAGACTATATATATATATATGTGTCTCAATGACATATATATATATATATATATATACACACTGTATATATGTTTTCCTGAACATTTGAGCACATAAATCCATTAGATGTCGGTTTTGCAAGCCTGCGAGAAAATATCGCAGTACGGATGCCATACCGATTACATACGGAGGATGCCATGCGCAAAATACGCTGACACACCCTGACTACGGATCACTATTTTGGGAACATTTGTCCGTATTACGGCCGTATTACGGCCGTAAAATACGGACCGTATTGTCTTACGCCAAGTGTGACGCCGGCCTAATAGAAACATATGCTCCGCTTTTGCATTTATCACCCACTCCTGGTTTTGGCTTACAAATACTGATGAAAAATCCTGAGTAAAGGAACAAAGTCCAGCTCACCATACCGACATTCCCCAGGTCTCGGAGCACGGAACCGCTGTGTCAGGGCGTGAACAAACAGGAAAAAAGGAGAAGATCCAGCTCAACGGTATAGTGAAAAGTCCATAGTTTTATTTCACCTCGAAAATAGCATGGTGTAAGGACAAAACATCAGCATACAAAAGGGTTAAAAACCAAGATCAACGCGTTTCCGGTGACTAAGCACCCTTAATCATGATACCTGGCACATGTCATGTCTCGTACTTTTATACTGGTATCCGGTCGGCACACCGGCATGACAATTAATCAATCCAATAGAGTGGACACACATGAAAAATAAGCACAAAACAAGCATGGTAATAGAACTAAGGCAAATGTTCTAATTGGATGGAATTACGGAAAAAGGAATACAGAAAAAGCATAGAAAAACTACATACAAAATTTAACACTGAAATAATTAATTAAATAAATAGATCTATACAAAGTTTAATTATAATTGTAATTAAATAACCTAAAATATATAGAAAAAATTATTTATATGATATATAATAAAATATATTCTAATGACAATATGAAAAAAATACTATTTTTAAATATAAATTAAATTTGTGGTGTGCCGACCGGATACCAGTATAAAAGTACGAGACATGACATGTGCCAGGTATCATGATTAAGGGTGCTTAGTCACCGGAAACGCGTTGATCTTGTTTTTTAACCCTTTTGTATGCTGATGTTTTGTCCTTACACCATGCTATTTTCGAGGTGAAATAAAACTATGGACTTTTCACTATATCGTTGAGCTGGATCTTCTCCTTTTTTCCTGAAAAATCCTGACCAAATCCTGATGCAATCCTGAACGTGGACACATACCCTTAGGGTATGTTTCCACGTTCAGGAAACGCTGCGTTTTTGACGCTGCGTTTTTCCGCAGCGTCAAAAAGGCAGCGTCCAGATGTTACAGCATAGTGGATGGGATTTCATGAAATCCAGACTCCACTATGCGTTAAAAAACGCATGCGTTTTTGCCGCGAAAACGCATGCGTGGTGCGTTTTTTCGAAACGCAGCATGTTGCACCTATGAGCAAAACACGCAGGTACACCGCAGGTGACCTGCCAGTGACCTCAGGTGCAGTTTTGGTCAGGATTTTACCTGCATAAAATCCTGACCAAAGCCTAAAGCAAACCTGACCGTGGAAACATACCCTAAGGGTATGTGTCCACGTTCAGGATTGCATCAGGATTTGGTCAGGATTTTATGCAGGTAAAATCCTGACCAAAAATGCACCTGAGGTCACTGGCAGGTCACCTGCGTTGTCCTTCAGTTTTTTCTGCAATGTAAGAACATGCTGAGTTCTTAAAAGACGCGCCGCATGTGAGTTTTCTCGGGTCTGCCGCATGCGTCTTTTACTGCATAGTGGAGACAGGATTTCATGAAATCCCATCCACTATGCTGTAACATCTGGACGCTGCATTTTTTATGCATGCTGCTCAACGCTGCGTCAAAAACGCACCGTTACCTGAACGTGGACACATAGGGTATGTGTCCACGTTCAGGAAACGCTGCGTGTTTGACGCTGCGCAGAGCTGCAGCGTCAAACACGCAGCGTCCAGATGTTCCAGCATAGTGGAGAGGATTTTTTGAAATACCGTGTCCACTTTGCGTGGAAACACGCATCCGTCGGCCCTGCGACTCCGGACATGCTGCGCGTCTTTTAAGATCGCAGCATGTCCGGGCTACCTGCGGCGACGCTGCGCCGCCGCAAGGAATAACACAGGGCCCTATGCGAGGGGTGCGATGATCCCGGATGTATACAATGAACACATCCGGCATCATCGCGTCCCAGAAGGGGGCGGGGCTTAGGGCGGAGCAGGTTTGCCGCTCCGACGATACCGCCGGCCATCCTGATCGTGGACACATACCCATACCCTAATACTGCCACATATGTATAAGAAAAATAACAGTATAATACTGCTCCTATGTATAAGAATATAACTACTATAATACTGCCCCTATGTACAAGAACAAAACTACTATAATACTGCCCTCAATATACAAGAATATAACTACTATAATACTGCCCCTATGTACAAGAATATAACTACTATAATACTGCTCCTATGTACAATACTATAACTACTATAATACTGCTCCCTATGTACAAGAATATAACTACTATAATACTGCTCCTATATACAAGAATATAACTACTATAATACTGCTCCCTATGTACAAGAATATAACTACTATAATACTGCTCCCTATGTACAAGAATATAACTACTATAATACTGCTCCTATGTACAAGAATATAACTACTATAATACTGCTCCCTATGTACAAGAATATAACTACTATAATACTGCTCCCTATGTACAAGAATATAACTACTATAATACTGCTCCTATGTACAAGAATATAACTACTATAATACTGCTCCTATGTACAAGAATATAACTACTATAATACTGCCCCTATGTACAAGAATATAACTACTATAATACTGCCCCTATGTACAAGAATATAACTACTATAATACTGCTCCCTATGAACAAGAATATAACTACTATAATACTGCTCCTATGTACAAGAATATAACTACTATAATACTGCTCCTATGTACAAGAATATAACTACTATAATACTGCTCCTATATACAAGAATATAACTACTATAATACTGCCCCTATGTACAAGAATATAACTACTATAATACTGCTCCTATGTATAGGAATATAACTACTATAATACTGCCCCTATGTACAAGAATATAACTACTGTAATACTGCTCCCTATGTACAAGAATATAACTACTATAATACTGCTCCTATGTACAAGAATATAACTACTATAATACTGCTCCCTATGTACAAGAATATAACTACTATAATACTGCTCCTATGTACAAGAATATAACTACTATAATACTGCTCATATGTATAAGAATATAACTACTATAATACTGCTCCCTATGTACAAGAATATAACTACTATAATACTGCTCATATGTATAAGAATATAACTACTATAATACTGCTCCCTATGTACAAGAATATAACTACTATAATACTGCTCCTATGTACAAGAATATAACTACTATAATACTGCCACTATGTACAAGAACGTAACTACTATAATACTGCTCATATGTACAAGGTTATAACTAATATAATACTGCCCCTATATAGAAGAATATAACTACTATAATACTGCCCCTTATGTACAAGAATATAACTACTATAATACTGCCCCCTATATACAAGAATATAACTACTATAATACTGCTCCTATGTATAGGAATATAACTACTATAATACTGCCCCATATGTACAAGAATATAACTACTATAATACTGCTCCTATGTACAAGAATATAACTACTATAATACTGCTCCCTATGTACAAGAATATAGCTACTATAATACTGCCCCTATGTACAAGAATATAACTACTATAATACTGCTCCTATGTACAGGAATATAACTACTATAATACTGCTCCCTATGTACAAGAATATAACTAATATAATACTGCCCCTATGTACAATAATATAACTACTATAATACTCCTCCTATTTACAAGAATATAAAAACTATAATACTGCCCCTATGTACAAGAATATAACTACTATAATACTACTCCTATGTATAGGAATATAACACTGCCCCTATGTACAAGAATATAACTACTATAATACTGCTCCCTATGTACAAGAATATAACTACTATAATACTGCTCCTATGTACAAGAATATAACTACAATAATACTGCTCCCTATGTACAAGAATATAACTACTATAATACTGCTCCTATGTATAAGAATATAACTACTATAATACTGCCCCTATGTACAAGAATATAACTACTATAATACTGCTCCTATGTATAAGAATATAACTACTATAATACTGCCCCCTATGTACAAGAATATAACTACTATAATACTGCTCCCTATGTACAAGAATATAACTACTATAATACTGCTCCTATGTACAAGAATATAACTACTATAATACTGCTCCCTATGTACAAGAATATAACTACTATAATACTGCTCCTATGTACAAGAATATAAACACTATAATACTGCCACTATGTACAAGAATGTAACTACTATAATACTGCTCATATGTACAAGAATATAACTACTATAATACTGCCCCTATGTACAAGAATATAACTACTATAATACTGCTCCTATGTACAAGAATATAAACACTATAATACTGCCACTATGTACAAGAATGTAACTACTATAATACTGCTCATATGTACAAGAATATAACTACTATAATACTGCCCCTATGTACAAGAATATAACTACTATAATACTGCCCCCTATGTATAAGAATATAACTGCTATAATACTGCTCCTATGTACAAGAATATAACTAATATAATACTGCCCCTATATACAAGAATATAACTACTATAATACTGCCCCTTATGTACAAGAATATAACTACTATAATACTGCCCCCTATATATATAGAAGAATATAACTACTATAATACTGCTCCTATGTACAGGAATATAACTACTATAATACTGCTCCCTATGTACAAGAATATAACTACTATAATACTGCCCCTATGTACAATAATATAACTACTATAATACTCCTCCTATTTACAAGAATATAAAAACTATAATACTGCCCCTATGTACAAGAATATAACTACTATAATACTGCTCCTATGTATAGGAATATAACTACTATAACACTGCCCCTATGTACAAGAATATAACTACTATAATACTGCTCCCTATGTACAAGAATATAACTACTATAATACTGCTCCTATGTACAAGAATATAACTACAATAATACTGCTCCCTATGTACAAGAATATAACTACTATAATACTGCTCCTATGTATAAGAATATAACTACTATAATACTGCCCCTATGTACAAGAATATAACTACTATAATACTGCTCCTATGTATAAGAATATAACTACTATAATACTGCCCCCTATGTACAAGAATATAACTACTATAATACTGCTCCCTATGTACAAGAATATAACTACTATAATACTGCTCCTATGTACAAGAATATAACTACTATAATACTGCTCCCTATGTACAAGAATATAACTACTATAATACTGCTCCTATGTACAAGAATATCACTACTATAATACTGCTCCTATGTACAAGAATATAAACACTATAATACTGCCACTATGTACAAGAATGTAACTACTATAATACTGCTCATATGTACAAGAATATAACTACTATAATACTGCCCCTATGTACAAGAATATAACTACTATAATACTGCCCCCTATGTATAAGAATATAACTGCTATAATACTGCTCCTATGTACAAGAATATAACTAATATAATACTGCCCCTATATACAAGAATATAACTACTATAATACTGCCCTTTATGTACAAGAATATAACTACTATAATACTGCCCCCTATATATATAGAAGAATATAACTACTATAATACTGCTCTTATGTATAGGAATATAACTACTATAATACTGCCCCATATGTACAAGAATATAACTACTATAATACTGCTCCTATGTACAAGAATATAACTACTATAATACTGCTCCCTATGTACAAGAACATAGCTACTATAATACTGCCCCTATGTACAAGAATATAACTACTATAATACTGCTCCTATGTACAGGAATATAACTACTATAATACTGCTCCCTATGTACAAGAATATAACTACTATAATACTGCCCCTATGTACAATAATATAACTACTATAATACTGCTCCTATTTACAAGAATATAACTACTATAATACTGCCCCTATGTACAAGATTATAACTACTATAATACTGCTCCTATGTACAGGAATATAACTACTATAATACTGCTCCCTATGTACAAGAATATAACTACTATAATACTGCCCCTATGTACAAGAATATAACTACTATAATACTGCCCCCTATGTACAAGAATATAACTGCTATAATACTGCTCCTATGTACAAGAATATAACTACTATAATACTGCTCCTATGTACAGGAATATAACTACTATAATACTGCCCCTATGTACAAGAATATAACTACTATAATACTGCTCCTATGTACAGGAATATAACTACTATAATACTGCTCTCTATGTACAAGAATATAACTACTATAATACTGCCCCTATGTACAATAATATAACTACTATAATACTGCTCCTATTTACAAGAATATAACTACTATAATACTGCCCCTATGTACAAGATTATAACTACTATAATACTGCTCCTATGTACAGGAATATAACTACTATAATACTGCTCCCTATGTACAAGAATATAACTACTATAATACTGCCCCTATGTACAAGAATATAACTACTATAATACTGCCCCCTATGTACAAGAATATAACTGCTATAATACTGCTCCTATGTACAAGAATATAACTACTATAATACTGCTCCTATGTACAGGAATATAACTACTATAATACTGCCCCTATGTACAAGAATATAACTACTATAATACTGTCCCTATGTACAAGAATATAACTACTATAATACTGCTCCTATGTACAGGAATATAACTACTATAATACTGCCCCTATGTACAAGAATATAACTACTATAATACTGCCCCTATATACAATAATATAACTACTATAATACTGCTCCTATGTACAAGAATATAACTACTATAATACTGCCC
This sequence comes from Ranitomeya variabilis, assembly GCF_051348905.1. Lineage (NCBI taxonomy): Eukaryota > Metazoa > Chordata > Amphibia > Anura > Dendrobatidae > Ranitomeya > Ranitomeya variabilis. The sequence goes on from NC_135238.1 coordinate 237,867,028, forward strand.
CTATGTACAAGAATATAACTACTATAATACTGCTCCTATGTACAGGAATATAACTACTATAATACTGCTCCCTATGTACAAGAATATAACTACTATAATACTGCCCCTATGTACAAGAATATAACTACTATAATACTGCCCCCTATGTACAAGAATATAACTGCTATAATACTGCCCCTATGTACAAGAATATAACTACTATAATACTGCTCCTATGTACAGGAATATAACTACTATAATACTGCCCCTATGTACAAGAATATAACTACTATAATACTGCCCCTATGTACAATAATATAACTACTATAATACTGCTCCTATGTACAAGAATATAACTACTATAATACTGCCCCTATGTACAAGAATATAACTACTATAATACTGCTCCTATGTACAGGAATATAACTACTATAATACTGCTCCCTATGTACAAGAATATAACTACTATAATACTGCCCCTATGTACAAGAATATAACTACTATAATACTGCCCCCTATGTACAAGAATATAACTGCTATAATACTGCCCCTATGTACAAGAATATAACTACTATAATACTGCCCCTATGTACAAGAATATAACTACTATAATACCTCCCCTATGTACAGGAATATAACTACTTGTAATAATTATAGGGGATAACTCAGGAGACTCTTTGCGTGGAACAAGACAACTACAGGACACAGTTTTATAAGTGGTAAAGTCTATATTATCACACGGTGATTCATACAGGTGCAGAGAGAAACTCAAGTCCACAGCACTTGGTGCAAATACTAAACGCAGCTTAAAAGTCTATAGGAAACTTCAGAGGAATCAAGCAGAAAGTCTATGAAGCACAATTATTCTTGAGGAAACTTGACACGAATAGATCCTTGACTTAGTCCAGACACAGATATATATGCTATTAGGCAGTTCAAATCATATCTTAGCTCAACCAGGGAGGCCTGGTTAACCCCCTCCCGACCTTTGACGCATACGCTGCGTCATGAAAGTCTGTGCCAATCCGACCTATGACGCAGCGTATGCGTCATGGAATGATCGCGTCCCTGCAGATCGGGTGAAGGGGTTAACTCCCATTTTACCCGATCTGCAGGAACAGGGGGAGTGGTGCTTCAGCCCAGGGGGGGTGGCTTCACCCCCCCCGTGGCTACGATCGCTCTGATTGGCTGTTGAAAGTGAAACTGCCAATCAGAGCGATTTGTAATATTTCACCTAAAAAACTGGTGAAATATTACAATCCAGCCATGGCCGATGCTGCAATATCATCGGCCATGGCTGGAAATACTTAAGTGACCCCCCCCACACCCACCGATCGCCCCCCCAGTCCTCCGTTATGGGGTCCGGTCCCCTTCGTCCGCCTGCCGGCTCCCCCGTCCTCCTGTCCGCTCCCTCCTTGTTTGTATTCACCCCCCCTGTGGTCCGACCACCCCCCCTGTGCTCCAATCCACCACCCCACCACCCCTTCATACTTAGCGATCCTCCCGGTGTCCGCACGTCTCCTCGCTGGGCGCCGCCATCTTCCAATATGGCGGGCGCATGCTCAGTGCGCCCGCCGAATCTGCCAGCCGGCAGATTCCTTACAAGTACATTTTGATCGCTGTGATAGGTTCTATCACAGCGATCAAAATAAAAAAAAATAATAAATAACCCCCCCCTTTATCACCCCCATAGGTAGGGACAATAATAAAATAAAGAAAATATTTATTTTTTTTTTTTTCGTTTTCCACTAGGGTTAGGGTTAGAACTAGGGGTAGGGTTAGGGGTAGGGTTAGGGTTACGGGTAGGGTTAGGGTTAGGGTTAGGGTTATGGCATGTGCGGATTTGGCTGCGGATCCGCAGCGGATTGGCCGCGGATCCGCAGCGGATTGGCCGCTGCGAATTCGTTGCAGTTTTCCATCAGGTTTACAGTACCATGTACACCTATGGAAAACCAAATCCGCTGTGCCCATGGTGCGGAAAATTCCGTGCAGAAACGCTGCGTTGTATTTTCCGCAGCATGTCAATTCTTTGTGCGGATTCCGCAGCGTTTTACACCTGTTCCTCAATAGGAATCCGCAGGTGAAATCCGCACAAAAAAACACTGGAAATCTGCTGTAAATCTGCAGGTAAAACGCAGTGCCTTTTACCTGCAGATTTTTCAAAAATCGTGCGGAAAAATCTCACACAAATCCGCAACGTGGGCACATAGCCTTAGGGTTAGGGTTGGAATTAGAGTTAGGGTTGGAAATAGGGCTAGGGTTGGAAATAGGGTTAAGATTAGGCTTGTGGTTAGGGTTACGGATAGGGTTAGGGGTGTGTTGGGGTTACAGTTGTGGTTAGGGTTGGGATTAGGGTTAGGGTTGGGATTAGGGTTAGGATTAGGGTTAGGGTTGGAATTAGGGTTACGGGTGTGTTGCGGTTAGGGTTGTGGTTAGGGGTGTGTTGGGGTTAGGGTTGTGATTAGGGTTATGGCTACAGTTGGGTGTGTTGGGGTTAGTGTTGAAGTTAGAATTGAGGGGTTTCCACTGTTTAGGCACATCAGGGGTCTCCAAACGCAACATGGCGCCACCATTGATTCCAGCCAATCTTGCGTTCAAAAAGTCAAATGGTGCTCCCTCCCTTCCAAGCCCCAACGTGCGCCCAAACAGTGGTTTACCCCCACATTTGGGGTACCAGCGTACTCAGGACAAACTGGGCAACAACTGTTGGGGTCCAATTTCTCCTGCTACCCTTGCAAAAATAAAAAATTACTTGCTAAAACATAATTTTTGAGGAAAGAACAATTATTTTTTATTTTCAGGGCTCTGCGTTATAAACTTCTGTGAAGCACTTGGGGGTTGAAAGTGCTCACCACACATCTAGATAAGTTCCATCGGGGGTCTAGTTTCCAAAATGGGGTCACTTGTGGGGTGTTTCTACTGTTTAGGCACATCAGGGGCTCTGCAAATGCAACGTGATGCCCGCAGACCATTCCATCAAAGTCTGCATTTCAAATGTCACTACTTCCCTTCCGAGCCCTGACATGCGCCCAAACAGTGGTTTACCCCCACATATGGGGTACCAGCACACTCACAACAAACTGGGCAACAAATATTTGGGTCCAATTTCTCCTGTTACCCTTGTGAAAATAAAAAATTGCTTGCTAAAACATCTTTTTTGAGGAAAGAAAAATGATTTTTTTATTTTCACGGCTCTGCGTTGTAAACTTCTGTGAAGCACTTGGGGCTTGAACGTGCTCACCACACATCTAGATAAGTTCCTTGGGGGGTCTAGTTTCCAAAATGGGGTCACTTGTGGGGTGTTTCTACTGTTTAGGCACATCAGGGGCTCTGCAAATGCAACGTGATGCCCGCAGACCATTCCATCAAAGTCTGCATTTCAAATGTCACTACTTCCCTTCCGAGCCCTGACATGCGCCCAAACAGTGGTTTACCCCCACATATGGGGTACCAGCACACTCACAACAAACTGGGCAACAAATATTGGGGTCCAATTTCTCCTGTTACCCTTGTGAAAATAAAAAATTGCTTGCTAAAACATCTTTTTTGAGGAAAGAAAAATGATTTTTTATTTTCACGGCTCTGCGTTGTAAACTTCTGTGAAGCACTTGGGGGTTGAATGTGCTCACCACACATCTAGATAAGTTCCTTGGGGGGTCTAGTTTCCAAAATGGGGTCAACTGTGGGGGGTTTCTACTGTTTAGGCATATCAGGGGCTCTGCAAACGTAACATGATGCCCGCAGACCATTCCATCAAAGTCTGCATTCCAAAACGTCACTACTTCCCTTCCGAGCCCCGGCATATGCCCAAACAGTGGTTTACCCCCACATATGGGGTATCAGCGTACTCAGGAGAAACTGGACAACAACTTTTGGGATCCAATTTCTCCTGTTACCCTTAGGAAAATAAAAAATTCTGGGCTAAAAAATCATTTTTGAGAAAAGAAAAATTATTTTTTATTTTCATGGCTCTGCGTTATAAACTTCTGTGAAGCACTTGGGGGTTCAAAGTGCTCACCACACATCTAGATTAGTTCCTTGGGAGGTCTAGTTTCCAAAATGGGGTCACTTGTGCGGGAGCTCCAATGTTTAGGCACACAGGGGCTCTCCAAACGTGACATGGTGTCCGCTAATGATTGGAGCTAATTTTCCATTCAAAAAGCCAAATGGCGTGCCTTCCCTTCCGAGCCCTGCCGTGCGCCCAAACAGTGGTTTACCCCCACATATGGGGTATCATCGTACTCAGGACAAACTGGAAAACAACATTTGGGGTCCAATTTCTCCTATTACCCTTGGGAAAATAAAAAATTCTGGGCTTAAATTCATTTTTGAGGAAAGAAAAATTATTTTTTATTTTCACGGCTCTGCGTTATAAACTTCTGTGAAGCACCTGGGGGTTATAAGTGCTCACTATGCATCTAGATAAGTTCCTTGGGGGGTCTAGTTTCCAAAATGGGGTCACTTGTGCGGGAGCTCCAATGTTTAGGCACACAGGGGCTCTCCAAACGCGACATGGTGTCCGCTAACGATTGGAGCTAATTTTCCATTCAAAAAGTCAAATGGCACGCCTCCCCTTCCGAGCCTTGCCGTGCACCCAAACAGTGGTTTACCCCCACATATGAGGTATCGGCGTACTCAGGAGAAATTGCCCAACAAATTTTAGGATCCATTTTATCCTGTTGCCCATGTGAAAATGAAAGAATTGAGGCTAAAAGAAATTTTGTGTGAAAAAAAAGTACTTTTTCATTTTTGCGGATCAATTTGTGAAGTACCTGGGGGTTTAAAGTGCTCACTATGCCTCTAGATAAGTTTCTTGGGGGGTCTAGTTTCCAAAATGGGGTCACTTGTGGAGGAGCTCCAATGTTTAGGCACACAGGGGCTTTCCAAACGCGACATGGTGTCCGCTAACGATGGAGATAATTTTTCATTCAAAAAGTCAAATGGCGCTCCTTCCCTTCCGAGCCTTACCATGTGCCCAAACAGTGGTTTACCCCCACATGTGAGGTATCACTGTACTCAGGAGAAATTGTGCAACAAATTTTAGGATCCATTTTATCCTGTTGCCCATGTGAAAATGAAAAAATTGAGGCTAAAATAATTTTTTTGTGAAAAAAAAGTACTTTTTCATTTTTACGGAACAATTTGTGAAGCACCTGGAGGTTTAAAGTGCTCACTATGCTTCTAGATAAGTTCCTTTGGGGGTCTAGTTTCCAAAATGGGGTCACTTGTGGGGGAGCTCCAAAGTTTAGGCACACGGGGGCTCTCCAAACGCGACATGGTGTCCGCTAAAGATTGGAGCCAATTTTTCATTGAAAAAGTCAAATGGCGCTCCTTCCCTTCCGAGCCCTGCCGTGCGCCCAAACAGTGGTTTACCCCCACATATGAGGTATCAGCGTACTCAGGACAAATTGGACAACAACGTCCATGGTTCAGTTTCTCCTTTTACCCTTGGGAAAATAAAAAAATTGTTGCTAAAAGATCATTTTTGTGACTAAAAAGTTAAATGTTCATTTTTTCCTTCCATGTTGCTTCTGCTGCTGTGAAACACCTGAAGGGTTAATAAACTTCTTGAATGTGGTTTTGAGCACCTTGAGGGGTGCAGTTTTTAGAATGGTGTCACTTTTGGGTATTTTCAGCCATATAGAACCCTCAAACTGACTTCAAATGTGAGGTGGTCCCTAAAAAAAATGGTTTTGTAAATTTTGTTGTAAAAATGAGAAATCACTGGTCAAATTTTAACCCTTATAACTTCCTAGCAAAAAAAAAATGTGTTTCCAAAATTGTGCTGATGTAAAGTAGACATGTGGGAAAGGTTATTTATTAACTATTTTGTGTCACATAACTCTCTGGTTTAACAGAATAAAAATTCAAAATGTGAAAATTGCGAAATTTTCAAACTTTTCGCCAAATTTCCATTTTTTTCACAAATAAACTCAGAAATTATCGACCTAAGTTTACCACTAACATGAAGCCCAATATGTCACGAAAAAACAATCTCAGAATCGCTAGGATCCGTTGAAGCGTTCCGGAGTTATTACCTCATAAAGGGACACTGGTCAGAATTGCAAAAAACGGCAAGGTCATTAAGGCCAAAATAGGCTGGGTCATGAAGGGGTTAATAGTCTCAGGTTTTGCAGAGCAGAAACAGCTTACATGTCCAGCAAATGCAGATGGAAGTAACACGAGCAGCAGATGAAGGAGGATTACTGGAAACTAGTGTATGCAGCAGGAACTCAGAGCAGAGTAGCAGGATCACCACACAGGTTCACAAGAGCAGGTGTACAGCCAGGGAGTCACCAGAGGTCAGGAGCTGGATGCAAGGCAGAATACTCTAGCACAGACTGAAGGCTGGGGTGGAGTTTTATAGCAGGAGACACAGTGCACATGAGACCAAAGACGCCATCTTGGAAAGGGGCAGTAATGCACAAAAGGTAAAAAATGTTCAGAGTCCTGACACTACTGTAATACTGCTCCTATGTACAAGAATATAACTACTATAATACTGCCCCTATGTACAAGAATATAACTACTATAAAACTGCCCCTATGTACAAGAATATAACTATTATAATACTGCTCCTATGTACAAGAATATAACTACTATAATACTGCTCCTATGTGCAAGAATATAACTACTATAATACTGCCCCTATGTACAAGAATATAACTATTATCATACTGCTCCTATATACAAGAATATAACTACTATAATACTGCTCCTATGTACAGGAATATAACTACTATAATACTGCTCCTAAGTACAAGAATATAACTACTATAATACTGCTCCCTATGTACAAGAATATAACTACTATAATACTGCTCCTATGTACAAGAATATAACTACTATAATACTGCTCCCTATGTACAAGAATATAACTACTATAATACTGCTCCTATGTACAAGAATATAACTACTATAATACTGCTCCTATGAACAGGAATATAACTACTATAATACTGCTCTCTATGTACAAGAATATAACTACTATAATACTGCCCTCTATATACAAGAAAATAACTACTATATTACTGCCCCTATGTACAAGAATATAACTACTATAATACTGCTCCTATGTACAAGAATATAACTACTATAATACTGCTCCTAAGTACATGAATATAACTACTATAATACTGTCCCTATATACAAGAATATAACTACTATAATACTGCTCCTATGTACAAGAATATAACTACTATAATACTGCTCCTATGTACAAGAATATAACTACTATAATACTGCTCCTAAGTACAAGAATATAACTACTATAATACTGTCCCTATATACAAGAATATAACTACTATAATACTGCTCCTATGTACAAGAATATAACTACTATAATACTGCTCCTATGTACAAGAATATAACTACTATAACAGTGCTCCTATGTACAAGAATATAACTACTATAATACTGCCCCTATGTACAAGAATATAACTACTATAATACTGCTCCTATGTACAAGAATATAACTACTATAATACTGCCCCCTATGTACAAGAATATAACTGCTATAATACTGCTCCTAAGTACAAGAATATAACTACTATAACAGTGCTCCTATGTACAAGAATATAACTACTATAATACTGCTCCTATGTACAAGAATATAACTACTATAATACTGCTCCTAAGTACAAGAATATAACTACTATAACAGTGCTCCTATGTACAAAAATATAACTACTATAATACTGCTCCTATGTACAAGAATATAACTACTATAATACTGCTCCTATATACAAGAATATAACTACTATAATACTGCCCCTATATACAAGAATATAACTACTATAATACTGCTCCTATGAACAAGAATATAACTACTATAATACTGCTCTCTATGTACAAGAATATAACTACTATAATACTGCCCCTATATACAAGAATATAACTACTATAATACTGCCCTCTATATACAAGAATATAACTACTATAATACTGCCCCTATGTACAAGAATATAACTACTATAATACTGCTCCTATGTACAAGAATATAACTACTATAATACTGCTCCTAAGTACAAGAATATGACTAGTATATGTCACAATATGTATTGTGACCCAACGGGTGGTCGGTCAGCGGACGGTGCAACACACACAAAATGGGATGCTATTGGAGGAAGGCCCTACCGATAGGGAAATGGGAGATGGTCACCACCTGAGCTCAAACATGAGCCTGTCCCTGCACTTCCCTAACACCCTAGTCGGGTCCTTCCCCCCGCCGCCATCATGAACCTAAGTCCCTCGCTGTCACTTAATACTGCTCTGGTTAGTGCACTGGCCGGCAAGGAGCACTAGTCTCACCACTGCATATAATACCACACAGGGGACAGTGACAAACACCAAAGGGACAAGGTGAAAATACAGCACTTAGCTTCCAGACACCGCTGCCAAGCGCCACACCGCAGATAGCACAGCAACAGGACTTCAAACACCATAAGTGGCTGACACCAGAGAGCTGCTCCTGCTAGGCTGGTCTCCAAGGATAAACTCTGTCACCAACAGTCAGCTGATGCATCAGGTGACCATTTAAAGGATGGTGGGAGTCGTCACCACCACATCAGCTGACCTAGCAACACTGCAGTTACACCAGATTGCCAGCAGGGGGGAGAACTGACATTAACCCCTGATCGACTGAAAGGAAAAAAGCTACACTTAAACAAAGTGGAACCAGAGCTATCACAAATCCAAAAATGGATCGTGACAGTATAAGGGTAAGTTCACACAGGGCGTTTTTGCTGCATTTTTTTCTCCGTTTTTTAATGTTAATTTTCAGCTGCTTTTTTCAGTACCAGCAAAGCCTATGAGATTTCAGAAATCTCATGCACACACATTGTTTTTTTGTGTCACCAGGATTTTGTGCTTTGCTGCTTTTTTTGGACATAGAGCGTGTCACTTCTTTCAGCATTTTTTGCAGCGTTTTTCACTCATTGGCTTGAATGGTTGTTGAAAAAACGCTGCAAAAATGCAGGTATAATTTTATTTGCAGAGTTTTTTCTGCAGAAAAGTCATGGGGGCACTATGCACAAAGAGACACGAGTTAGCCCAAAAAACGCACCAAAAAAAGATGCACCAAAATCTGCGTTTTTGACACAGCTTCTTTGCTGCCAAGAAATCAGGTTTTGCTGCAGATAAAAAAGCAGCAAAACGCCCTGTGTGAGCTTACCCTAATACTGCTACGATTAAGAGTACAGTCTGCATTTGAAACGCATCAGATTGGTATTTTCTTGTGCTGTATTTGTCAGTTTGGTTTTGTTTTTTATTCACCTGTGTTCCCCTTCCAGAGTGCTGTATTTTTTCCCTTTTTTTGCATGTCAGTGGTGCCACACCGGATCCATGCACCTGTGTTTCAGGTGAGCCGGCGAAGTTTCTCTTTTTTGCTACTTGTTTAACACTGCCCCTTTTTTTAAGTTTGTAAAACCGCTTCCTGGGAATATAAAATATCAATGAAGGTCAATAATTTACATTAATTTGCAATATAGATGCTTGTTTAAATCCACGTAAGAGCTGCTTTGTATGTAGTGTTTGTCATGCAGTTTTAATGCATCTTTTATGGTGCTGAGCCATTGTGATCTCAATGGGGAGTTCATGCCGTAAAATGCTAAAATATGTCACATGCTATATTTAAATGAAAACACATTAGGATGAAAACGGAAAGAAAAATACGAACTCTGAATGAGATTTTAGAAACATTGCATTTCTTTCAAACAAACACAGTGAAAAATATAAATGCTGCTGTAAGTGATTGAGCGCTTACATGGATTTCAGGGTGGATTTATTTGAAATATTAATGGAAATGTTCCTCTCTGATATTTGGGTAAGTTGTAGAGTATATTGATTAAGACAATAGTTGTAGCGATTTTATTTGAAAACGATACATATTATCTGCTCAGAGCCATGTATTTCTGGCTTCCACAGTGTGCAGTCACATCTTCATGCGGTCACAGAGGTCGTGATCATTCTTCCTGCCCCGGCTCTAGATTCATAATTTCTTGCCTTATCCATTTAACACATGTAATGAGGTATAACGGCACAAGTGTCGGCTCCGTTGCCGCTTCCAGCGATGCTCCTGGTGTCGGTGACCCCGGTATAATGTATAACCTTGCACTTTCATTACTTACACATTTCTTCCCATAGTCTTCACTGTTCCAGGTTTGTGTTCCATAATTAGTTATATAAATTTATAGAAGAAGAAAGGTCGAAAGATGGAGTCAGAGGATGTAATGTAGGATGACTGCTCCGGTCCTGCTGTAGAGTGATACAATGTGTAATGTACAAGATATAATGAAACAGAACTAATTTTACAATTTTCTAACACAAAAAGTGTCGATCAGTTATATCATAGAGCAATATAGGAATTTGCTGTCTTTTCCTAATCTGTGAGGGTCCGACCACAGGAATTACCACCTGTCCCAAGAAAACGACCACATCTGCATTTTCCATGTGCAGCTGCTAGACAACCATGGCCGTGTGCCTAACATTTTTAGAAGAATCTATGACTATCCACACCGTCCTCCTGCATCCTTTTGTTCTCAATTAATGGTGATGTAATTAATTAGTCCTACTAATTGGGGTTATTTCCCATGACCACACAATAATAGTCCATCGTTAGGATATGTGTACGTCCAGAATGTCTATATATACTGAATATATTTACTGCAGGTTGGTTCCGGGTTCTGGGTTTTTGGAGACTATTTTCGTTACTAACTCGACACTTTTATAAAGGGGACACCCTCTGTGTGATGATCCCCCAAGCCATATGAGAAAGGGATGTTGTGGTTAGGCAACCTGTTTAAAGCAAAATGCCACGTTCACACATTCAGTATTCGGTCAGTATTTTACATCAGTATTTGTAACCAACACCAGGAGAGGAACGATCAGTGGAACAGTAGAGTAGAAACTCGTCATCACTTCTGTATTTATCACTCCTGGTTTTGGCTACAAATACTGATGTGAAATACTGACCAAATACTGCTAGTGTGAACGTGGCCGAAGGGATTACAAAGGACATGGTATAAGTGTATGCCGTGTATTTTACATCTAACAAAAGAAGCGTTTGACTATGATCAGAAGCAAAAATATTGGAAAGAAAATGTGATGTTTATCTGCAGCGAAGGAACCAAAATCAAAGACGATCAAAGCCAAGTTCTGAACATGTTTAATGTTTGTGTTGTGAACGTTCATGTTTCCCATCTGACTTATAAAAAGTAAATAAAATTGGAGTTTATTTTATAATTAAAGAAAGAAACATAAAATATTCACTATAGGGCTGGAACGATAAGAAGTGAGAATGTCCTGCTGCTGTTTCTCTTCCACTGTTACAGTATCAGAAGGCCGAGGATGGAAATTACCGAGAAACAAACATTCGTTCAGACTCGCGCCGCTCCCTGGACTTGCGCGGTAAGAAATATTTTCTGTATTGCTCTTCATGAATTCTAAACATTTCCTCAGGAAAGTCCCAGCGCATCCTCAGTGCTCCTCACTGAACCTTCATTATCTCCGCTGCTTGTCCTTCACTCTCACCCCGGACTCTGACGGAGGACGAGCTCCTGAAATGTATCATTCACATCTTACTGTTCAAAGTAATTAACCTCAGGAGAAAAACAGGAAAACAAGAAGGGAGAACATATTGGACATGTCGGAGAGGCTGTCACAGCTTTGTTCTCGGTTTCTGACAACTGGCTTGTTTATCCTATGTGAGAGGTTGTCAGCCTCTGGTGAAGACATCACTGATATAATGACATGTGACCACACACCTTATCCTACAGTACAAGCTCATCACCTATTACTGCTGGCAACCAGCCTCTTCATTATGTCTAAGAGGTTGTCAGCTGCTCCTCCTGGTACTGCACTATAAGCACTGCGGAAGGTCGGCTCGCTTAGCTGCTCCTTGAGGTAGACACAGGCACACGTGGGGTTAAAGACTCCAGCCCCCAGGTGTCTGCTTTAGCAAGGGTGGTTGTGAAAAATTGGGAGACCTCACGCCGTTTTTTTTAAATTACTTATTTAAATAGTTAAAAAAAACAGCATGGGAACTCCTCTATTCTTGATAACCAGCCTTGCTGAAGCTGACAGTTGAGGGTTGCAGCCCCCAGCTGGGAGTTTTTGCCTGGCTGGTTATCAAATATACAGGGAAACCCGTCTTTTTTTTTCATTTATTTACAGCATTGGCACTGACTGATGAATTCTCCCATCAGCCGTTGGCTTCTCTCACTGTTATTAGCAGCAGCAGGCGTCGGCTGATGGGAGCAGTAGTCCCATGAGCTGGGAGCAGTAGTCCCATGAGCCGGGAGCAGTAGTCCCATGAGCCGGGAGCAGTAGTCCCATGAGCCGGGAGCAGTAGTCCCATGAGCCGGGAGCAGTAGTCCCATGAGCCGGAAGCAGTAGTCCCATGAGCTGGGAGCAGTAGTCCCATGAGCCGACACCAGTGACCGGAGATAAACTTTATACCTCCGATCACAGCTGAGCTCTCACATTGTCATTTGACTGAGTGTGAACCGCGGCTCTCTGACCGGCGGGGATGATTGTCCCACTAATCAGAAGCAGTGTTTGCCACGCCACGATGCACATGACAGCGAGAAAAACACCTGGTGTTGTGAATTCTGTTTGTGGGCTCCCCCGGTGGTGTTTTATGGTAGTGCCACTTATTTGCCTTCTTCTATCCTTGATCACCTGTTGACACCCATTAGGGGAGTTTCCTATTTAAGGCTGCTTGGCTGCTGGTCTGATGCCGGCCAACAATGTATCAGTAGCATTCTGTTGCATTCTCCTGCCTCAAGATCCTGTTCAGCTAAGTTGAATTTTGTTTCTAGTTTATTCTATTTTTGTCCAGCTATTTGCAATGTGACTCTCTGTAGCTGGAAGCTCTCGTGGACTGGAATTGCCACTCCAGTGGCATGAGTTGTCACTGGAGTTTTAAAGTAATTTCAGGATGGTGTTTTTGAGTAGTGTTTTGAAGTTGACCGTGAAGTTACTCTTTCCTGTACTTCTGCTATCTAGTAAGCGGACCTCACTGTGCTAAATCTGCTGTTCATCCTACGTATGTCTTTTCCTCTTGACTCACCGTCAATATCTGTGGGGGGCTGCTATCTCCTTTTGGGGTTCATCTTTGGAGGTAAGGCAGGCCTGTATATTCCTCTGATAGGGGTAGTTAGATCTCCGGCTGGCGCGTGGTGTCTAGGGCATCGTAGGAAACACTCCCCGGCTACTTCCAGTGTCGTGTCAGGTTCAGGTCACGGTCACTTTAGTTCCCATCACCCGAGAGCTAGTCCGTTGTTATTTTGATTTCCCTGCCATTGGGAAAATCATAACAGTTTGGCCGGCCAACATGTGTTAAAACTATGCACTAAAGCAGGAAAGGATATGAAAAGGTTTTTTTTTCCTTCTGTGTTTGGAAAGTGCACCTTAGTGCTTATTTGTACTCCTTGCTTAAACTGCAGTCTTCAGCCTTTTTTTTTTTCCTCTCCTCTTAATCTCTGAATGGCTTTGGTTACACCTGTTTGAATCATGGATCCACAGAGTTTGGTTGCAGGTCTGAATAACCTGGCTTCAAAGGTCCAGAACTTACAAGATTTTGTTATACGTGCTCCAATGTCTGAACCTAAGATCCCTATGCCTGAATTTTTTACCGGAGACAGATCCCGTTTTTTGAATTTCAGAGAGAATTGTAAATTGTTTTTGTCTCTGAAATCTCACTCTGCTGGTGATCCTGCGCAACAGGTTAAAATTGTTATTTCTCTATTGCGGGGTGACCCACAAAGTTGGGCATTTGCATTGTCGCCAGGGGATCCTGCGTTATTAAATGTAGATGCGTTTTTTCTGGCTTTGGGGTTGCTTTATGAAGAACCTAATTTAGAGATTTTGGCTGAGAAAGCCTTGATAGCTCTTTCTCAAGGGCAAGATGAAGCTGAGATATACTGCCAAAAATTTCGTAAATGGTCGGTGCTTACTAAATGGAATGAGTGCGCTCTAGCAGCTAATTTCAGAGAAGGTCTCTCTGATGCCGTGAAGGATGTCATGGTGGGGTTCCCTGTGCCTACAGGTCTGAATGATGCCATGAAATTGGCTATCCAGATTGATCGGCGTTTACGGGAGCGCAAATCTGTGCACCATATGGCGGTATCTTCTGAGCAAAAATCTGTGCACCATATGGCGGTATCTTTTGAGCAAAAACCTGTGCACCATATGGCGGTATCTTCTGAGCAAAAACCTGTGCACCATATGGCGGTATCTTCTGAGCAAAAACCTGTGCATCATTTGGCGGTGACCTCTGAAAAGGCACCAGAGCATATGCAATGCGATAGTGTATTGTCTAGAGGCGAACGACAGAATTACAGGCGCAAAAATGGGTTGTGCTTCTATTGTGGAGATCCAGCTCATGTTATATCAGCATGCTCTAAACGCATAAAGAAGGTTGATAAAAAGGTTGATAAATCTTTTTCTATGGGTACCTTGCAGTCTAAATTTCTTTTGTCCGTGACATTGATTTGTACTTTATCATCTGTTACTGTGGATGCTTATGTGGATTCTGGCGCCGCTCTGAGTCTCATGGATTGGTCCTTTGCCATGCGTTGTGGGTTTGATTTAGAGCCTCTGGAGGTTTCTATTCCCTTAAAGGGTATTGATTCTACACCTTTGGCTAGCAATAAACCACAATATTGGACACAAGTGACTATGCATCTGTCCCCAGACCATCAGGAGATTATTCGTTTCCTTGTGTTATATAATCTACATGACGTATTAGTACTTGGATTACCATGGTTACAAATTCATAATCCAGTCTTGGACTGGAGATCAATGTCTGTGCTGAGCTGGGGATGTCAGGGGATTCATGGGGATGCACCTTTGGTTCCCATTTCTTCATCTATTCCCTCTGAGATCCCAGCATTTCTGTCAGATTTTTATGATGTCTTTCAGGAGCCTAAAACTGATTCTCTCCCTCCTCACAGAGTGTGACTGCGCTATTGAGTTGATTCCCGGTAGTAAATTTCCTAAGGGTCGCTTGTTTAATTTGTCTGTACCTGAACATACTGCTATGCGGGAGTATATCAGAGAATCTTTGGAAAAGGGTCATATTCGCCCCTCTTTGTCTCCACTGGGGGCAGGGTTTTTCTTTGTGGGTAAAAAGGATGGTTCATTGAGACCTTGTATCGACTATCGACTTCTGAATAAGATTACAGTTAAATACCAGTATCCGTTACCTTTACTGACTGATCTTTTTGCTCGCATAAAGGGGGCGAAGTGGTTCACTAAGATCGATCTACGTGGTGCGTATAATTTGGTGCGGATTAAGCAGGGGGATGAGTGGAAGACCGCATTTAATACGCCTGAAGGCCATTTTGAGTATTTGGTAATGCCTTTCGGTCTCGCGAATGCCCCTTCCGTTTTTCAGTCCTTTATGCACGATATTTTCCGTGAATATCTGGATAAATTTATGATTGTGTATTTGGATGATATTTTGATTTTTTCGGAGGACTGGGAATCTCATGTTCAACAGGTCAGGAGAGTTTTTCAGGTTTTACGAGCTAATTCTCTATTTGTGAAGGGCTCAAAGTGTATTTTTGGGGTTCAGAGAATTTTCTTTTTGGGATATATTTTTTCCCCTTCATCTATGGAGATGGACCCTGTTAAGGTTCAGGCTATTTGTGATTGGGTACAACCTACTTCTCTAAAGAGTCTTCAGAAATTCTTGGGATTTGCTAATTTCTATCGCCGATTCATAGCGGGTTTTTCTGCCATTGCTAAACCTTTGACTGATTTGACCAAGAAGGGTGCTGATGTTGCTAATTGGTCCTCTGCGGCTGTGGAGGCCTTTCGGGAGCTTAAGCGCCGCTTTTCTTCTGCTCCTGTGTTGCGCCAGCCTGATGTTTCGCTCCCGTTCCAGGTTGAAGTAGATGCTTCCGAGATCGGAGCAGGTGCAGTTTTGTCGCAGAAAGGTCCTGACTGCTCTGTGATGAGACCATGTGCGTTTTTCTCTCGAAAGTTTTCGCCCGCTGAGCGAAATTATGATGTTGGAAATCGGGAGCTCTTGGCCATGAAGTGGGCATTTGAGGAGTGGCGTCATTGGCTTGAGGGTGCTAGACACCAGGTGGTGGTCTTGACTGACCACAAAAATCTAATTTATCTTGAGTCAGCCAGGCGTCTGAATCCTAGACAGGTGCGCTGGTCGTTGTTTTTCTCTCGATTTAACTTTGTGGTTTCATATCTGCCTGGGTCTAAGAATGTGAGGGCGGATGCCCTCTCTAGGAGTTTTGAGCCTGACTCGCCTGGTGATTCCGAACCTACTGGCATCCTGAAGGATGGGGTGATATTGTCAGCTGTCTCCCCAGACCTGCGGCGCTCTTTGCAGGAGTTTCAGGTGGATAGGCCTGATCGCTGTCCGCCTGGTAGATTGTTTGTCCCTGATGACTGGACCAGTAGAGTTATTTCGGAGGTTCACTCTTCCGCGTTGGCAGGTCATCCTGGAATTTTTGGCACCAGGGATCTGGTGTCTAGGTCCTTCTGGTGGCCTTCCTTGTCTCGAGATGTACGTATTTTTGTGCAGTCTTGTGATGTTTGTGCTCGGGCTAAGCCCTGCTGTTCCCGGGCCAGCGGGTTGTTGTTGCCCTTGCCGATTCCTAAGAGGCCTTGGACGCACATCTCTATGGACTTTATTTCTGACCTTCCTGTTTCTCGTAGGATGTCCGTCATCTGGGTGGTGTGTGACCGTTTTTCCAAGATGGTTCACTTGGTACCTTTGCCCAAATTGCCCTCCTCCTCTGAGCTGGTCCCTCTATTTTTTCAGAATGTTGTGCGTTTGCATGGTATTCCTGAGAATATAGTGTCTGACAGGGGTACTCAGTTTGTGTCTAGATTTTGGCGGGCGTTCTGTGCCAGGATGGGCATCGACTTGTCTTTTTCGTCTGCATTCCATCCTCAGACTAATGGCCAGACTGAGCGTACTAATCAGACCTTGGAGACTTACTTGAGGTGTTTTGTGTCCGCTGATCAGGACGATTGGCTTGATTTTTTGCCATTGGCAGAGTTTGCCCTTAACAATCGGGCCAGTTCTGTCACTTTGGTTTCTCCATTTTTTTGTAATTCAGGGTTTCACCCTCGCTTTTCGTCCGGTCAATTGGAGTCTTCGGATTGTCCTGGAGTAGATGCTGTGGTTGATAGAATGCATCAGATTTGGGGACAGGTTGTGGACAATCTGAAGTTGTCCCAGGAGAAGACTCAACAGTTCACTAATCGTCATCGGCGTGTCGGTCCTCGTCTTTGTGTTGGGGACCTGGTTTGGTTGTCTTCTCGATTTGTTCCTATGAAGGTCTCGTCTCCTAAGTTTAAGCCTCGGTTTATCGGCCCTTATAGGATTCTGGAGGTTCTCAATCCTGTGTCCTTTCGTTTGGACCTCCCAGCATCTTTTACTATTCATAATGTTTTTCATCGGTCATTGTTGCGGAGGTATGAGGTGCCGGTTGTTCCGTCTGCTGATCCTCCTGCTCCTGTGCTGGTTGAGGGTGAGTTGGAGTATGTGGTGGAAAAGATCTTGGACTCCCGTGTTTCCAGACGGAAACTTCAGTATCTGGTTAAGTGGAAAGGCTATGGTCAGGAGGATAATTCTTGGGTGACAGCATCTGATGTTCATGCTCCTGATTTGGTTCGTGCATTTCATAGTGCTCATCCAGATCGCCCTGGTGGTTCTGGTGAGGGTTCGGTGCCCCCTCCTTAAGGGGGGGGTACTGTTGTGAATTCTGTTTGTGGGCTCCCCCGGTGGTGTTTTATGGTAGTGCCACTTATTTGCCTTCTTCTATCCTTGATCACCTGTTGACACCCATTAGGGGAGTTTCCTATTTAAGGCTGCTTGGCTGCTGGTCTGATGCCGGCCAACAATGTATCAGTAGCATTCTGTTGCATTCTCCTGCCTCAAGATCCTGTTCAGCTAAGTTGAATTTTGTTTCTAGTTTATTCTATTTTTGTCCAGCTATTTGCAATGTGACTCTCTGTAGCTGGAAGCTCTCGTGGACTGGAATTGCCACTCCAGTGGCATGAGTTGTCACTGGAGTTTTAAAGTAATTTCAGGATGGTGTTTTTGAGTAGTGTTTTGAAGTTGACCGTGAAGTTACTCTTTCCTGTACTTCTGCTATCTAGTAAGCGGACCTCACTGTGCTAAATCTGCTGTTCATCCTACGTATGTCTTTTCCTCTTGACTCACCGTCAATATCTGTGGGGGGCTGCTATCTCCTTTTGGGGTTCATCTTTGAAGGTAAGGCAGGCCTGTATATTCCTCTGATAGGGGTAGTTAGATCTCCGGCTGGCGCGTGGTGTCTAGGGCATCGTAGGAAACACTCCCCGGCTACTTCCAGTGTCGTGTCAGGTTCAGGTCACGGTCACTTTAGTTCCCATCACCCGAGAGCTAGTCCGTTGTTATTTTGATTTCCCTGCCATTGGGAAAATCATAACAACCTGGTGTTCGGGGGCCAAACCCAAACAGTAACACTGACCTTTTGGAGAATTCCATGTTTGGTGTCCGATTCCAAACAGTAGGTGCTCGGTACTTACACTGAACTTTACTGTTCGGGTTCGCCCATCTCTAGTTATCCCAATTACAAATGTTTTGTTACACCCAAGTTTATTTTCTTTGTGTGTATTGTAACAACAGAAAAAAACAGAGAAAAAAGGCTAATTGGACATAATTTCACACAAAACCCCCAAAATGGGCATGACAATTGTTGGCACTTTTCCACAATTATGGGTAACAGCTTTGTTTCCAGCATGTGATGCTCGTTCACACTCACCTGTGGAAAGTAACAGGTGCTTGTGATAGTTATAGGAAGCGATTGATTGCATTTATTTATTCACAAGGAGTGCAACCAAATATTAAGTTGAGTTTTATTCTGTTCTTTCCTATATTCTTTCCTGCTTTCTTTTCTTAATTTTTTCCTACTTTCTGTCCTTCCTTCCTTTCGCCTTTGGTCCCTTCCTTCTTTGTTTTTTCCTTTGTTTCTCTTTTCCTTCTTCCCTCCCATTGTTCCTCTCTTTCTTCCTCTCTACCTCTGTCTCTCCTTTCCTTCCCTCTTTCCTTCTTTCATTCCTCCATTCTGCTGCCCCTCTTCCCTTCCATAATTCCTTTGCCCCTCCCTCCTTCCTTCCTTCCTTCCTTCCTTCCTTCCTCCGTCCTTCCTCCCTCCCCTCCTCCATTTTTCCACCCTCTCGTTTTTTCACCTTATTCCTCTTTCCTTCCTTTCTTTCCTTCCATTTTTCATTCCCCCTTTCCGTCCTTGTTTCTTCATCCTTCCCTAACTTACTCCTTTCCTTCTGTTTTTCCTTTCTTCCTCCATCCCTTCCCTTCCTTCCATCCTTCATTTTGCCCTTTCTTTTGTTCCTCCTTCATTCATGTCTTTTATGCTATCTCTTGTTGTTTTATCTTTCATTTATTCTCCTCCTTTTTCCTTGTCCTAGCTCCTTGGCATTTACTTAGTAATTATATTGCCTTCTGTTCACTTGAAAACCAGATCTAACTTTATATACTATATATATATATATATATATATATATATATATATATATATATATATATATATATTTATATACAGTTTCTATAGCAACAGAGACACTTTGTATCTTAGTACTTCATATCTGTAATGTCACTTGTCTTTTACTTCTATAGATGTGGATTCTTTGTTATGTTCGGGGCAGATATGAAGAAACATTTATCATCAGATCAAGTGGCCTTGAAATTTATATGTAGTGAAAAAAAATGTTTCATTGACCTGATTTGGTGACTTTCCGTAAGACCAGCAGTCACAGCTGATTACAGAAGGCCAGACCCCTCCGAGGACCCCGGGCTCCTGGTATACAGAATGCAGGATGTAAAATCGATACTGATACCAATCCATTTAAAGCTAAAGTTCAGAGCGATTTCTACAGTTCCATAGTGGACAGGGCCCCATGTGTATCCCCAGAACTTATCTGGCTTCCTCAGGGGTTTTTGTTCTTCCCACCCTCCTTGGCTTCGTCTTTGTGATCTCTTCCTGCATGTCTGTAACTACACATCTTTTCACGTTGCTCTATTTTCCCCTGTAATCACAGATTTTTATCATTTCTGTTGGTCTTTGGTACTAGACTAATGAGTGAATTTGATGAAATTATAATTTAGCAGATTCACAAGAAATTGGCCAGAAAATTAGATTCATATTGAATAAATTCAGCAAGAATAAAATCTGCTTGGAAGGGTTTAAAACAAATCTTAGGCCATGTGCACACGTTCAGTATTTTTCGCGTTTTTTTCGCGTTTTTTCGCTATAAAAACGTGATAAAAACGCGAAAAAAACGCTTACATATGCCTCCCATTATTTTCAGTGTATTCCGCATTTTTTGTGCAAATGTAGCCTTTTTTTCCGCGAAAAAATCGCATCGCGGAAAAAAAAGCAACATGTTCATTAAAATGCGGAATTGCAGGGGATTCCGCACACCTAGGAGTCCATTGATCTGCTTACTTCCCGCACGGGGCTGTGCCCACGATGCGGGAAGTAAGCAGATTATGTGCGGTTGGTACCCAGGGTGGAGGAGAGGAGACTCTCCTCCACGCACTGGGCACCATATAAGTGGTCAAAAAATAAGAATTAAAATAAAAAATAGTCCTATACTCACCCTCTGATGGCCCCCGATGTCTTCCCGCCTCTCCGCTGCACGCTGGCTTCGGTTCCTGTAGCTGGTGTGCGGTGAAGGACCTTGCCGAATGACGTCACTGTCCTGTGATTGGCCGAGACCGCTCACGTGACCGTGACGTCGTGGAAGGCCCTGCGCGCACACATCAGCTATAGGAACGGACGCCGGTGAGGAGATCTGATGTCTGCGGGTGAGTATAAGCATTTTTTTTATTATTTTTAAACATTCTATCTTTTACTATAGATGCTGCATAAGCTGCATCTATAGTAACAAGTTGGTCACACTTGTCAAACGCTATGTTTGACAAGTGTGACCAACCTGTCAGTCAGTTTTCCAAGCGATGCTACAGATCGCTTGGAAAACTTTAGCATTCTGCAAGCTAATTACGCTTGCAGAATGCTAAAAAAAACGCAAAAAAACCGCAAAAAAAAGCAAAAAAAAAAATGCGGATTTCTTGCAGAAAATTTCCGGTTTTCTTCAGGAAATTTCTGCAAGAAATCCGCAACGTGTGCACATACCTTTATACTCGCCCCTCATCATCCCTTGCCTCCGCCAGGCCTCCAATCAGCTCTTCTGTCTTCTTTTTTCCAGGTCTAAATGGTGACATCCTTCATTAGGCCCTAAACGGCACATGTGACGGACGAACATCATTGACCTGCACCGCGCCCCACGGGATATCATAGGACCTATGGAAGAATGGCAATATTGTCAGCTGGGAAGGAAGAGGAGAGAAGCTATAACAATGAAACAGGAGACCAACAACAGAGGAATAAGGAGGTAAAATATTTTTTCCCATTTTTTTCAGTCTTCTCTGACCCTCAGAACCAGCAGTGCAGCCATTTCTCCAACATGTCCCAAGAGCTTTATTTTTCCATATGATATCACCAGGGTGCATGTTCTTTATACTACTATAAGCCATCTGCTTGGCCTGGACCTGCTCCTGAGGCTGCAGCATCTATGGACATATTTCCCATCGGGCACATTGGGGACATCATTGGTCGGTGATTACACAGGAGCTGTCTTCAGCATCTTCGGACTTGTCTCCATGTAACACATCGTGCACATCATAGGTTGGTAATTACAAAGGAGCTCCTGGCAGCGTCTTCCAGTCTTGCCTCCATCGAGCACATTGGGAATGTCACTGGTCGTGATTACACAGGAGCTGATGGCAGTGTCTCCGGACTTGTCTTCATCTAGCACATCGGGCACATCATTGGTCGGTGATTACACAGGAGCTCCTGGCAGCGTCTTCCAGTCTTGCTTCCATCGAGCACATTGGGAATGTCACTGGTCGGTGATTACACAGGAGCTGATGGCAGTGTCTCCGGACTTGTCTCCATCAGGCACATCGGGGACGCCATTGGTCGGTGATTACACAGGAGCTGCCGGCAGAGTCTCCGGACTTGTCTCCATCAGGCACATCGGGGACGTCATTGGTCAATAATTACACAGGAGCTGTCGGCAGAGTCTCTGGACTTTTCTCCATCAGGTACATTGGGGACGTCATTGGTCGATGATTACGCAGGAGCTGCCGGCAGTGTCTCCGGACTTGTCTCCATCAGGCGCATCAGGGACGTCATTGGTCGGTGATTATACAGGAGCTGCTGGCAGTGTCTCCAAACTTGTCTCCATCAAGCGCATCAGGGACGTCATTGGTCGGTGATTACACAGGAGCTGTCTTCAGCATCTTCAGACTTGTCTCCATGTAACACATCAGGCACATCATGGGTTGATGATTACACAGGAGCTGCCGGCAGCGTCTCCGGACTTGTCTTCATTGGGCACATTGGGGATGTCACTGGTCATGATTACACAGGAGCTGATGGCAGTGTCTCCGGACTTGTCTTCATCTAGCACATCGGGCACATCATTGGTCGGTGATTACACAGGAGCTCCTGGCAGCGTCTTCCAGTCTTCCTTCCATCGAGCACATTGGGGATGTCACTGGTCGGTGATTACACAGGAGCTGATGGCAGCGTCTCCGGACTTGTCTCCATCTGGCACATCGTGGACGCCATTGGTCGGTGATTACACAGGAGCTGCCGGCAGCGTCTCCGGTCTTGTCTCCATCAGGCACATCGGGGACGTCATTGGTCAATAATTACACAGGAGCTGTCGGCAGAGTCTCTGGACTTTTCTCCATCAGGCACATTGGGGACTTCATTGGTCGATGATTACGCAGGAGCTGCCGGCAGTGTCTCTGGACTTGTCTCCATCAGGCGCATCAGGGACGTCATTGGTCGGTGATTATACAGGAGCTGCTGTGTCATGATTCCCAATGGCAGGGACACAGGCAAAAACGGACTAGCTCTAGGAAGATGGTATCTCAGGTAACCGCGATGCTGAACCTAACACGCAACTAAAAGTAGCCAGGGGGTGTGCCTACGTTGATCTCTAGACACCTCGCGCCAGCCGGAGATCTAACTACCCCTATTAGAGGAATACACAGACCTGGCTTGCCTCCAGGGAAACCCCAAAAGTTATAGTAGCCCCCCACATATAATAACGGTTAGTCAAGAGGAAAACACAAACGCAGTATGAATATAGATTCAGCAAAGCGAGGCCCTCTAACTAGATAGTGGAAAATACAAAAGAGGACTTCGCGGTTACCTCAAAACCCTAAACAGCCATCCTGAAATTACGTTGACTCCGTTGTCAACTCATGACACAGGAGTAGTAATTTCAGATCACTAGAGCTTCCAGCCGCACGAGAAATATAAATGCATGCTGGACAAAACAAACACAAAAAAAAGCCAAAGCTTCAACTTAGCTGAATTGCAGACTTGGAGCAGGTAGCAAGCAACAGAGGTGCTCTGATAACATTGATTGCCGGCACTAGAATGACTGAGAAGCCAGACTAAATAGGAAACTCCCAATTTCCTGATGAAAACAGGTGCAAGACCAAAGTCAGTCAGTACCACCAGTAGCCACCAGAGGGAGCCCAAAAACAGAATTCACAACAGTACCCCCCCTTAAGGAGGGGGCACCGAACCCTCATGAGAACCACCAGGGCGATCTGGATGCGCCCTATGAAAGGCGCGAACCAAATCAGAGGCATGAACATCAGAGGCAGTCACCCAAGAATTATCCTCCTGACCGTATCCCTTCCATTTAACCAAATATTGAAGTCTCCGTCTGGAAATGCGAGAGTCCAAAATCTTCTCCACAACATACTCCAATTCACCCTCCACCAGCACAGGAGCAGGAGGCTCAACAGAAGGAACAACCGGTACCTCGTACCTCCGCAACAACGACCGATGGAAGACATTATGAATGGTGAAAGATGCTGGAAGGTCCAAACGAAAAGATACAGGATTAAGAATCTCCAAAATCTTATAAGGACCTATGAACCGAGGTTTGAACTTAGGAGAAGAGACCTTCATAGGGACAAAACGAGAAGATAACCACACCAAGTCTCCAACACGGAGATGCTGACCCACACGACGATGACGATTAGCAAACTGCTGAGTCTTCTCCTGAGACAACTTCAAATTGTCCACCACATGACTCCAAATCCGATGCATTCTATCCACCACAGTATCCACTCCAGGACAATCCGAAGATTCCACCTGGCCAGATGAAAAACGAGGGTGAAACCCTGAATTACAAAAGAAAGGAGAAACCAGAGTGGCAGAGCTGGCCCGATTATTGAGGGCAAACTCTGCCAACGGCAAAAAGGCGACCCAATCATCCTGATCAGCAGACACAAAACACCTCAAATAAGTCTCCAAGGTCTGATTAGTCCGCTCCGTCTGGCCATTAGTCTGAGGATGGAACGCAGACGAAAAAGACAAATCAATGCCCATCCTGGCACAGAACGCTCGCCAGAACCTAGACACAAATTGAGATCCCCTGTCAGAAACGATGTTTTCCGGGATACCATGTAAGCGAACTACATTCTGAAAGAATAAAGGAACCAACTCCGATGAAGAAGGCAATTTGGGCAAGGGTACCAAATGAACCATCTTAGAAAAACGGTCACACACCACCCAAATGACGGACATTTGCTGAGAAACCGGGAGATCCGAGATAAAGTCCATAGAGATGTGCGTCCACGGCCTCTTCGGAATAGGCAAGGACAACAACAGTCCACTAGCCCGAGAACAGCAAGGCTTGGCCCGAGCACAAACATCACAAGACTGTACAAAGGTACGCACATCCCGGGACAGGGAAGACCACCAGAAGGACCTGGCCACCAAATCTCTGGTACCAAAAATTCCAGGGTGGCCTGCCAACACAGAAGAATGAACCTCTGAGATGACTCTACTGGTCCACTCATCTGGAACAAACAATCTCCCAGGCGGACAACGATCAGGCCTATCAGTCTGAAACTCCTGCAAAGCACGTCGCAAGTCTGGGGAGACAGCAGACAAAATCACTCCATCCTTAAGGATACCCGTAGGCTCAGAATCACCAGAGGAGTCAGGCTCAAAACTCCTAGAAAGAGCATCTGCCTTCACATTTTTTGAGCCCGGCAAGTATGAAACCACAAAATTAAACCGGGAGAAAAACAATGACCAGCGCGCCTGTCTAGGATTCAGACGTCTGGCAGACTCAAGGTAAATCAGATTCTTGTGATCAGTCAAGACCACCACCTGATGTCTAGCACCCTCAAGCCAATGACGCCACTCCTCAAATGCCCACTTCATGGCCAAGAGCTCCCGATTACCGACATCATAATTTCGCTCGGCGGGCGAAAATTTTCGAGAGAAGAATGCACATGGTCTCATCACTGAGCAATCGGGACTTCTCTGTGACAAAACCGCCCCCGCTCCAATCTCGGAAGCATCAACCTCAACCTGAAAAGGGAGCGAAACATCAGGCTGGCGCAACACAGGAGCAGAAGAAAAGCGGCGCTTAAGCTCCCGAAAGGCCTCCACAGCCGCAGAGGACCAGTTGGCAACATCAGCACCCTTCTTAGTCAAATCAGTCAGAGGTTTAGCAACACTTGAAAACCCAGTTATAAATCGACGATAGAAATTAGCAAAGCCCAAGAACTTCTGAAGACTCTTCAGGGAAGTAGGCTGCGTCCAATCACAAATAGCCCGAACCTTGACAGGATCCATCTCAACAGAAGAAGGGGAAAAAATGTACCCCAAAAAGGAGATCTTCTGAACCCCAAAGATACACTTTGAACCCTTTACAAACAAAGAATTTGATCGCAATACCTGAAAAACCTTCCTAACCTGTTGAACATGCGACTCCGAGTCATCCGAAAAAATCAAAATATCATCCAAATACACAATCATAAATTTATCCAGGTATTTACGGAAAATATCGTGCATAAAGGACTGAAAGACTGAAGGGGCATTAGAAAGACCAAAAGGCATTACCAAATACTCAAAATGGCCCTCGGGCGTATTAAATGCAGTTTTCCACTCATCTCCCTGCTTAATCCGCACCAAATTATACGCACCCCGAAGATCAACCTTAGAGAACCACTTAGCCCCTTTAATACGAGCAAATAAATCAGTCAATAGTGGCAAAGGATACTGGTATTTGACTGTAATCTTATTCAACAGGCGATAATCAATACAGGGCCTCAGGGAGCCATCTTTTTTACCCACGAAAAAAAACCCTGCTCCTAAAGGGGATGAGGATGGACGGATATGTCCCTTTTCCAAGGACTCCTTAATATACTCTCGCATAGCAGCATGCTCAGGCACAGACAGATTGAACAAACGACCCTTGGGAAACTTGCTGCCCGGAATCAAGTCTATAGCGCAATCACAATCCCTGTGAGGGGGAAGAGAACTAAGTTTAGGCTCTTCAAAAACATCACAATAGTCAGACAAAAATGCCGGAACTTCAGAGGGAGTAGATGAAGCAATGGAAACCAAAGGTACTTCCCCATGAGCCCCCTGACATCCCCAGCTTAACACAGACATTGTTTTCCAGTCAAGGACTGGATTATGAGTTTGCAACCATGGCAATCCAAGCACTAAGACATCATGCAAGTTATGCAACACAAGGAAGCGAATCACCTCCCGATGGTCAGGAGTCATACACATAGTCACTTGTGTCCAGAATTGTGGTTTATTCCTAGCCAAAGGGGTGGAGTCGATACCCTTCAGAGGGATAGGAACTTCCAAAGGCTCTAGGCTAAACCCACATCGTCTGGCAAAGGACCAATCCATAAGACTCAAGGAAGCGCCAGAATCCACATAGGCATCCACAGTAATAGTTGATAATGAACAGATCAAAGTTACAGACAAAATAAACCTAGACTGCAAGGTGCCAATTGCAAAAGACTTATCAACCTTTTTTGTGCGTTTAGAGCATGCTGATATAACATGAGCAGAATCACCACAGTAAAAGCACAACCCATTTTTACGCCTATAATTCTGCCGTTCAGGGGTTAAGAGGAGAGGAAAAAAAAAAAAAAAGTCAGCAGATTGCAATTATGGCTAGACAGAACTTCTGAGCAAAAAAAAAAAAAAAGTGTCAGAAACTTCTTTTTCCTCTCTTTCTTCAGCCAATACCTAAATAAATTGAGGCCGGCAATACTGTCATGATTCCCAATGGCAGGGACACAGGCAAAAACGGACTAGCTCTAGGAAGATGGTATCTCAGGTAACCGCGATGCTGAACCTAACACGCAACTAAAAGTAGCCAGGGGGTGTGCCTACGTTGATCTCTAGACACCTCGCGCCAGCCGGAGATCTAACTACCCCTATTAGAGGAATACACAGACCTGGCTTGCCTCCAGGGAAACCCCAAAAGTTATAGTAGCCCCCCACATATAATAACGGTTAGTCAAGAGGAAAACACAAACGCAGTATGAATATAGATTCAGCAAAGCGAGGCCCTCTAACTAGATAGTGGAAAATACAAAAGAGGACTTCGCGGTTACCTCAAAACCCTAAACAGCCATCCTGAAATTACCTTGACTCCGTTGTCAACCCATGACACAGGAGTAGTAATTTCAGATCACTAGAGCTTCCAGCCGCACGAGAAATATAAATGCATGCTGGACAAAACAAACACAAAAAAAAGCCAAAGCTTCAACTTAGCTGAATTGCAGACTTGGAGCAGGTAGCAAGCAACAGAGGTGCTCTGATAACATTGATTGCCGGCACTAGAATGACTGAGAAGCCAGACTAAATAGGAAACTCCCAATTTCCTGATGAAAACAGGTGCAAGACCAAAGTCAGTCAGTACCACCAGTAGCCACCAGAGGGAGCCCAAAAACAGAATTCACAACACTGCTGGCAGTGTCTCCAAACTTGTCTCCATCAAGCGCATCAGGGACGTCATTGGTCGGTGATTACACAGGAGCTGTCTTCAGCATCTTCGGACTTGTCACCATGTAACACATCGGGCACATCATGGGTTGATGATTACACAGGAGCTGCCGGCAGCGTCTCCGGACTTGTCTCCATCAGGCACATCATTGGTCGGTGATTACACAGGAGCTGCCAGCAGTGTGTCCGGACTTGTCTCCATCTAGCACATCGGGCACATCATTGGTTGGTGATTACACAGGAGCTCCTGGCAGCGTCTTCCAGTCTTGCCTCCATTGAGCACATTGGGGATGTCACTGGTCGTGATTACACAGGAGCTGATGGCAGTGTCTCCGGACTTGTCTTCATCTAGCACATCGGGCACATCATTGGTCGGTGATTACACAGGAGCGCCTGGCAGCGTCTTCCAGTCTTGCTTCCATTTCTACAGAGCTGTCGGCAGAGTCTCTGGACTTTTCTCCATCAGGCACATCGGGGACGTCATTGGTCGATGATTACGCAGGAGCTGCCGGCAGTGTCTCTGAACTTGTCTCCATCAGGCGCATCGGGGACGTCATTGGTCGGTGCTTACACAGGAGCTGCTGGCAGTGTCTCCGAACTTGTCTCCATCAGGCGCATCGGGGACGTCATTGGTCGGTGATTACACAGGAGCTGCTGGCAGTGTCTCCGAACTTGTCTCCATCAGGCACATTGGGGACATCATTGGTCGGTGATTACACAGGAGCTGCTGGCAGTGTCTCCGAACTTGTCTCCATCAGGCACATCGGGGACATCATTGGTCGGTGCTTACACAGGAGCTGCCGGCAGCGGATCCTGATGATTTGTACATTCAGCGGCAGAACCTTCCTCAGATGACCATTAATAACCTCGGTGATGGCAAACGAGGCCGGAGGTGCCGGGATTTCTGCACGTGGCTCAGACTCCAGACTGGAGAAATCGAGATGTTTTCCATCACTTACCGATCAGTGACGTCTTCGCCCTGTGATTTCATCATTCCACCACATTCTCTATCATTTCAGTGTTGAGGAGTGTAGATTAAGAATACTCATCATTATTTTTCTCTTCTTAGCTCTTGAAGGTGTTAGACATGAGATGTCCTCTGAAGATTAATCACTTGGTCATATTCATGTACTAATATGTGGCTGTAGTGTTCACCTTATCTTGGTAAATAAGCGCTCAGGTTATGTTGGTTGCCATCCTATGATACTTTGTATCGGTGTCTTTGCATCGGTGTTTGGATACTTCAATGTTTTCTCTGGTTTTGTCTCTTATATTTCTGGTGAGTAAAATATACTTTTTTTCTGCATTTCAGCAGTAGTGATAAGAGCTCCTTCTTCTTTCTTGCGCAGTACTTATGTCTTTTTGCATTTTTATAGATTCATGTAATTTCTAGGAGAGTTCTTAGTAGTACCTATTGTATAATTAGTAGTGTCTTCCTGCTACTCCTAGTTTATCTGTGTTTTGTGGCGATAATGTAAATTTATTTATTTATGTTCTGAGAATTGAAAACTTGGAAAATTTTTGTAATTTAAGCAAAACATAATTTTTCTTTAGAAATTGCATATTTTTTATTTAGCACACCTTTCCTCTTATCAGGTTTGTGCACACTCTCCACCTGCTACTGTCAAGTCGCCTTTCATGTTCTTATGTCCAATAAAGTTTCAAAGGAATTGCTGAAGTTGAGACAAATAAAGAAGAAAAGTTTAATTGGCAGAAAACTTTTTTTTTTGCCATGATTATCCTTTTTCCATCTGTCCATTGTCTATCTATTCATCTAATTGTCTGTCTATTATCTATCTATATATATCTTTTTATCTATCCAAAGACGTCCTCTGCTGAACTATACCATTGCTGGAATTAAACGTCATGGTGGTCAGGGCCGGATAGAGAATAAAAGAGAATGTTAGAGACTGTAGTTTGCAAAGATGTAACAGACGAGTCCAAATTATTCTCATGATTGTGCCATTTGCATTTTGATGGATCTTATTGATTTTGATGATATAAGGATGTAGTCAGCATAAGATAAGGGTTATTCAGAAGGATGGGAGGAAGTCATAGGGAACATCTTACTTTGGTTTCCATCCTTTGTTATTTAACAGTTCATGCTCATGTAATTCTCTCTTCATGCAGCCTGAATGCGGCATCCATGAGATTCTGTATTGCAGAATCATCGGCCAGTGGCGTATCCAGGGGGGGGGCAGCCGGGGCATGTGCCCCGGGCGCAGCCGACAGGGGGGCGCCAGCAGGCCACCTGTTGCAGCGGCGGTCCAAGGAGAAGGCTCCCTGTCGGCAGAATTCTGCCGCCCCCACACTGAGATTCTTCCGTTCTTTGAGCCGGCTGTCAATTTGACAGCCAGCTCAGAGAAAGTGCTGCGCATCGGTTCTATGCCAGGGGCCTATTTACTATGTGGGCTGCTATATACTATGTGGGCTGCTATATACTATGTGGGCTGCTATTTACTATGTGGGCTGCTATATACTATGTGGGCTGATATATACTCTGTGGGCTGCTATTTACTACGTGGGCAGTGCTGTATAGTACTATGTGGGCAGTGCTATATACTACTATGTGGGCTGTGCTGTATACTACTGTGTGGGCTGTGCTGTATACTACTGTGTGGGCTGTGCTGTATACTACTGTGTGGGCTGTGCAGTATACTACTATGTGAGAACTGAAGCAAGGCCAGGGGGCTGGATGGGCGCAATGTCCTGATTTCTGACCCCATAATGTGCTCAGATTTCTTCTGCCCCCCTTATGTCCTGATTTCTGCCCCCATCCCCCCATATGTTCCTCAGATTTCTCCACCACATGCAACTGGACCCGGGAAGGGAGGGGATGGGGGCAGGAATCAGGACATTATGGGGCAGAAGAAATCTGAGGACATTATAGGAGGCAGAAATTTGAGGGGGGGGGGGGGGCAAACTGATCCTTTGCTCCGGGTGCAGGAAGAGCTAGATACACCTCTGTCATCGGCCCCACATGTGTGGCTACATTGTGTCTATGTATAGCAGATTCTAGGCTACGAGACCTCCATATTATATTGTCTGATACAACATGCAGCTCTGTGTTCTCATAAGTTCTGGAGGAACTTAATATGGCGAATATACAAGTCCTTAGGTTCTGCTACTTTACATTGCAATAATCATATCGTTTCTATAGGGACAAGACTGATATTTCTAAAGTCTTCATCAAGGATTTTAAAGATAAGATTTCAACTTTCTGTAGAAATGAAGAACATTATGGAGAAACATCTCAGCTCCTGGCAGAATTGTAAGTGATCCCATAGTCGCAGTGTGCTGCCGAGTACTAATCCAGATGTTATGTCTGATGTATGGTCACTGCGAGCTGCTGACAATCCTCTGTGCTGCCTAATTTTACATCTGACTTTAATATGCAGAGGAATTAATAAGTCTGGAGTCATTAATCCTCATGAAACAGTAATCGTGTTAAGTTCTATTATCCAGTAATATCACAATGTTAAGGTGACAAAGTTGCGATCGTTTTGGCAATTTTTGCATTTTTTTGCCACAACTTCTGCTGTGAGTAGATTTGAAACATAAATTTGCAGCCTTTTCCTTTATTCTTGTTAACCAATTTTACCTACTTTATGCCTCTTAAAGGGAATGACTGTTGAAATGAAGCCCAGGCGCTCGGTGCATGATGGAGCAGCCGATATTTAAGTGCACCTTCCCACCTAGTTGTTTTCCCTCCACCCCCCTCGTCTTTGATTGACAGCTCCGGCTTCATAGAACTGAGAAGGGAAGAGAGATGAAAAACTGAGTTTGTAACAATTTACTTTTGCCTTTAATAGTTCCCGGTGGTACATTTTATTCTTTTATTTGCTCCCAGCCTCCAGTTTACACTGAATCGCTAGTAGGACGCTGCACAACTTTATAAAACTTGGAAACTTTTGTGCTGCTCCATCTCGGATTATTAGGATTCAGCGCATGAATTATACATTCTGCGGTTTGCATATCCGGAGCGTGAGTGATACGTCGGCTCTGGAGTTGGCACCGAGAGGTGAATCTGCTCTCCGACAGGGAATTCCTGTCATTAGAATAGAGGACGCCCCCAACGGCGATGCTGCACCGATACGGCAGAAAGCAAAGTGTCGCTGTATTATCAATATGTAGCAGGATTTGATACATTGTTGTTTATTTTCAATGTTTTTGAATGCCAGGGGTTAAATATTAATTCTCTAGCATTGTTTCGCCCTCCAGGTCTGGGGAACGATTGCGTCTGTGGCTCTGGAATGAAATGACTTCTGTATCGCCGGCTCGTTCACTCGACATTATTCCTTCTTATTTTCCCTACAGCTAAGAGCGGAGTTGACGAACGTTCATTGCTTGTTTCATTGTAACTTTCAGTAAAGGATTTAATTGCTTATATGTTCAGCAACTTCCTACAGTCAAGGGTGAAGGGCGGCCCCGAGCATCGGGCGCAGCCGACAGCAGATGACATCATGATCAATGAAGATAAACCTTGAAACCATTTTTAATAATTGTTGTGGGTCCAGGTCCTGAGACCCCCACTAATCAGTGAAACCATAGGTCAGAGGCGTTCCTACAGAGGCTCAGTGCATCGCCTATAAACGTCTGTACACCGCTCTGCTCGCCTCAGTAATTGGTGGGTGTCTCAGGACCTAGACCCTACTAATGAGCAGTGATTACAAGAAGGTGAAACATATAAAAATGCTTTAGCAACATATTTGACCTCTTATTTAGAAATTTGTAGAACAAGGTCACTTATTAGAATAGAGACTGCATTAGTGTCAGATAAAAATATAATATAGACGTTGGGGTGGAATGAGGGGGCATGATATTAGGAAGGGGCCGTCTATCTCTAAGTCTACTTTACTGGCAGATTTGCATGGAGTGGACTGTCTAATAAAAGGGTCAACAAATAGGTGGGATGTATACACTTTTACATAAATGGGGCCATTTCTAGAAAGTTTGGTGATTTGTTCTATCTCCGATGTTTTGAGACTCCAATGTTTGGAGGCATGAAATGAATTATCAATTATGCTAACCATCTCTCCTGGAATTTAGCACTGGCGCTGTCCTCCTCCTCTTTCCCACTTTTTATGAATGAGTTGGGTTTTCATGGCAACTTTGACATCAGCAGACCTTAGAGGCTGGCTCAGATGATGGTCAGCTACCTGAGTATTCAGATAGTTGCTGGTGTGGATGCAGCGCCCCCACTGCCGCAGGGCCGAGGGGTACCCGGTACCGGGCCTCTGAGTCTCTGCTCTGGGGTTGTCACGGTGGCTAGGCCCCGGTCCGTGACCCTGCCGAGGGGCGCACAGTCAAATGATATGATGGATGTGGATGGTGGCAGTAGTGCGGTGCCGGACGCGGGTAAATAACGAGGACACAGGGGTGCAGTCTCTTTTACCTTTACTGAAGATCTCTGGGTCCTCAGTCTGGATTCCGGATACCCAGGCTGCGCAAGTCCGGCCGGTCCAATGGCACCTCCAGAGTTCTCTTTGCAGGTGGAAATCTGTGCCTTCCTGCTTGCGCTATGTATTGCGGTCCTTCCCTGCTGTGCTTACGGAAAGTCCCCACAACTGTTGTGTCTGTTTCTCGTGTTCCCTCACAACTCGATTAGATGAGGTTCTACTAATCCTCCGTCCCTCCCTGATGTTACGGTTAGGACGGCACCCGTTTGACGGGTAGGCTCGGAGCTCTTCCGGGACCCTAGAGTCGCCCCTCTCCACAAGTTGCCCCCCAAGACTGCATAGGTGATTTAGATGAGACAGCCCGCCTTTGACTGACTGTCCTGCCGTTGGTTTGAAGTATTGCTTGAAGCTGAATTTATAAATACTTCCTCGGCGTTCCGGCCACCGGTTGTGCGCCTCAGTAGGATGTTGCCTCGGTCTTACAGCACGACTCCTACTGGTATTTCTCCTTGTTGCTTTGATCTCGTTTCTCACTCAGCACAATCTATCTCGCTTCTAATCCTTCCTTGGGCACCGCCGCTATACTGAGCAGGCACGGTCCCGTTACGTTCTCTCAAGTTGCCAGGCCTCTGTCAGGATCCCACCCCTGACAGGGACCCTACCGAATCTTCCCCTACAACACCCTCTGCCACAAGGTGTTGCCTGGTTCCAACCCAGTCAGCTTTCTCTCTAACTTCCTGCCTGACCCCCAGTTTTACCAGTATGTGAGGAGTGGCCTAATGAATAGCACCCTTAGCTCCCCCTGGAGGCCCGACTGTGAAATGTATTGGTGTCTGTGATACCTGGTCAGATGAACTCCTTCAGTGTCGTCAGACGTACCATAGCCCCCCTTAGTGGCGGAGCCACAGTACTGCAACGACCAGGACTCTGGGGCGCTGCATGGACTTTCTTTCTATACTATTATACCTTCCTAACAAACCCAGCTCTTCTACATTGTTATATCACATCTATTCCTGTAGTCAACTCTGCTTGGACCTTGTGACAAACCTATCCTGCTTGGACTCTGCTGTTCCACTTATCAGCCATGCATTGGACTCTGTGACAAACTGAGCTCTGCTGCTGATCTATTATGCCATGGTTTCAGCTCCACGTTGGATTCTTCTGCAAACACAGCTCAACTGCATAACTGAGAGTCAGGCTAGCTAGGTTAGGTGGATCCTCAAAGTCCTAGTTCCTCTTGGTTGACATGATACATCCTGGATTCAGCAGACAGGCAGCAGAGGTACTGGATACTGCAAATAAGTAGCAGTGGTAATGGAAGTAGCAGGCAAACTAGAGAATTCAGACATGTAGCATAGGTAATGGATGCCTCAAGGAGACGTCCTGGGGACCACAGACAGGCAGCAGAGGTACTGGAAGCCAGAAACAGGTCATGGTGCACCGACAAACTAAGAGACCTAATATCAAGACAAAGGTGTGTGTCTTATTGGGCTTATATAGGCTTAGGCAGATAATCATATAGCAGAACGCCAGATTACTTGCAATGCCTGACGTGGAGCACAATAAAGTTTAGTGGACCAGGGTGAAGGGAGCAGACTCCAGACCTGGGACAGGTGAGTAACGCTGAGTCTGCTCTTCCTCCTTCTGGATTACAACTCTGCTTCATCGGTCTCCATGGTTCCATGTTTGCTACTCCTGTTGCTGTCCCGCTGGTACAGTATTCGTAGTTCCATCTGTGCTAATCTGCAGCACCATCACCTGTCCAAGTCAGACCGAAGCTCACTGAGAATCCACCTCACGAGGAGAGATAAAATGGGTGGCATCACTAAACCACACCCAAGAGACCCGTCTTTCCAGCCCCGCATACAGAGCTGCCTGTATATCTCCGGTCTCTTAGGTTTGATAATAGATGCTGTAAGGCAAATATGGAGACAGATATCGCAGTTCCTATCAGGGATGTCACCCAGTTTTCCAGTCTCTGGATGGTTTATGCAGAGACATGTGGATTTGTGCTTATTCTCCTCCCAACCTCTTATTTCTCTGACTGTGGCCATGTAATACGTGGCTCCACCATTGTATCCACAGTCTATAAATCTGACGTCTATGCTCCCTACATCTGCCTCTCTTTATAATGCACTGTCATTCAATTAGACCAGAGACATAGGAAGCCGCCATCACCGTAGATGTGCAGTATTCCTTCCTTAGAATAACATGTAATTTCCTGCCGTGGGTCCAGGAATTGTACAACGTAATAAACAAGTGGAGTAAAATCTCTTCACGATGTAAATTGTTCATTTCCCAAATTTATAAGAGTCTTATAATCAATGATGAAAGGCGCAATTTCCTGAAACAAGCAGAAATCGATATCTGCAGCACAAGTGTAATCAGCGCTCAGGGCGTCGGAATTGTGCCGAGAAGACTTGTAAAATTTACTTCTGCGCAGAGGAAGCATCTGTATATGAATACTAATATGTGCCGTTACTTCATAACGTCTAGTGATGAGCAAAACTTTGGCAATTTGAATTAGCCCCCAATTGCTCTGACGACGTATGTAACCCTCTGAGGTCTCCTAGAACTGAATCCAACCCTTGTAAAGCTCTTTAACGCAAACACAGCCTTAATAATGCCTTGGTGTCCTCACCATTTGTGTCTACAGGTAAGCAGATGGTAACAGTCGTAACCAATATTGTCACGAGGATACCACGACAGAGGGAGTCAGAAGATCGAGGCATCTGGTTACACGAGCGCCTGTGCTTATTAGAACTACTTCACCGTCCTATTTAACAGTACAGGTTTTTCCTTGCTCTCACATTGCAAGGGTTAATCAGTTTAGTTGATCTCCTTGAGTTCTCCATCCTAAACTGTCTCAGCTGTTCTGTTTTGGCCGCTCCCCTCTGGTATATATGATTGCCTCTGGCACTTGGGAGTTGCCAGTGATAGTTCTACTTCCGGGTTTGGTGTGGAAGGAGAAAGTTCAGTGTTTGTAGTTGCCGGTTGAAGAGTTTTTCTGGAGATTGCTGTGTGGAGTTGGTTTGCGTGTTTATCCTTAACCTCTCACGATTGGTTTTCCCTTCCTATAACTTCCCTGTTTCCCACTCTGTTGTTTTGTGAGTGTATTTGTATGATTGTAGTTGTCTTTTATCCCTGTCTGTTTACCCCTGTCTGTCTGGTGAGTGTTTTCCTATACACCTCGGCCCCTCATCGCTTTGCCAGATAGGTTCTCTGTGGGTCGTGCTAAGTTTTTGGTTTTCAGGGAGGCCTGCAAACTTTATTTTAGAGCACATCCTCATTCCTCGAGTACCAAGGGACAATGGGTGGAGATCCTCATACCCTCGAGCCTGGGCATTTTCTCTCCTCTTTGATTCCCAGGCGCTTCACACGATCAAGGATTTTTTTCTGGCTCTGGGTCTTATCTATTATGACCCCTACCATGTTTCTCTGGCTAAGTCTAATCAATTTATTTCCAAATTTTGGAGGGTGTTTTGTGTTCTCTTAGGGATTCATCTTTCATTTTCATCCTCCTTTCACCCACAGTCTAATGGGCAAACTGAATGAGTGAACAGGAATCTTGAGACTTATCTTCGGTGCTTTGTGTCTGAGAATCAGGAGGATTGGGTTTCTTATTTACCTATAGCCGAGTTTGCTGTGAATAATCGTTATCATGAGTCTACTGGTAAGTCCCTGTTCTTCGTGACTTACAGTTTTCATCCACAATTTTGCTCTTTCAATCGGATTCGTTCTTCAGGAGTACCTGAGGAGGTTTTCTTCATCCATTACATGAGTGTGGCAAGGTGTTCTTAATAAATTGAAAAGATGGGATCCAAGTATAAGAGTGTGGCTGATCGGAGACGCTTGCTGGTCCGGACTTGTGTGTTGGTGACTTGGAGTGGTTGTCCTCGAAGAACATTAAGTTCACTGTTCCTTCTTAGAAACTGGGCCCAGGTCCATCGCCCCCTATAAGATAGTTGCCGTTGTTAATCTTGCAGCGTTTCGCCTTGCTTTGCCACCCACTTTTAAGCTTCATAAAGTGTTTTACCAATCACTTCTCAAAAAATATATTGCTTCCTCTGAACGATCTCCACCACCACCTTACTCAGTCATTGCTGGTGGGAATCTGGAATTCCAGATAGCGAGGATCATCGATTATCGCTTTGTACGCCGGTCTCTTCAATATTTTGAACATTGGAAGGGTTACAGTCCTGTGGAGAGAATGTGGGTACCAGCATCTGAAGCTCATGCAATAAGGTTGGTCTTTTCTTTTCACTGTTCACATCCAGATAAACCTGTTCTAAGCTTCCAGAGGTCGCTCTTAGGAAGGGGGTACTGTCACAGGGATACCACGCCAGAGAGGGGCCAGAAGGTTGTGGCGTCTGGTCACACAAATTCCCCTACTGATTAGAACTGCTTCACCATCCTATTAAAATGTGCAGGTTTTTTTCCTTTGCTCTGTCATAAAAAGGGTTAATCCTTTCAGTTGATCTCCTGTAGTTCTCCATCCTGAATTGTCTCAGCTGTTCTGTGTTGGTCACTCCCCTCTGGTATACATGTTAAGCACTGGCACTTGTGTCATGATCTCTGCAGGCAGAGATCATAGCAAGCCTATAGAGGGACAAGCTCTCGGAAGATGGAACTATACTGACCATGAACTAAGCCTGCCGCGCAACTAGAAATAGCCAGGTAGCATTTCCTATTTATTGCTAGATGCCCAGCTCTGGCCTAAGACCTAAATAGCTAGCAGAGGGAAATATAAGACCTGGCTCACCTCTAGAGAAATATTCCAAAGAAGACAGTAGCCCCCCACATATAATGACGGTGAGTTCAGATGAAACAACAAACGCAGCAGGAAAATAGTCTTAGCAAATTTGAGGTCCGCTTACTAGATAGCAGAAGACAGATAGTATACTTTCATGGTCAGCAGAAAAACACTAACAAAACACCATCCAGAGATTACCTTAAACTCTGGCATTAACTCATAACGCCAGAGTAGCAATCCCTGATCAACGAGAGCTTTCCAGACACAGTAACAAAACTTCAGCTGTGAACTGGAACAAATAGGCAAAACGAAACATGGACAAAAGTCCAACTTATCTAGTAGTTGTCAGAAGCAGGAACAAGCACTGAGAGGCATCAGATAACATTGTTGACCGGCAAGAAACCACCAGAGAAATGAGCTTAAATAGCGACACCCACTACTGATGGAAACAGGTGAAACAGGAAAGAGGATGACAAGTCCAATTCCACAAGCGGCCACCGGGGGAGCCCAGAATCCAAATTCACAACAGTACCCCCCCCTCAAGGAGGGGGCACCGAACCCTCACCAGATCCACCAGGGCGACCAGGATGAGCCCTATGGAAGGCACGAACAAGATCAGAAGCATGAACATCAGATGCATTGACCCAAGAATTATCCTCCTGGCCGTAACCCTTCCAGTTGACCAGATACTGGAGTCTCCGTCTGGAAACACGAGAGTCCAAAATTTTCTCCACAACGTACTCCAACTCACCCTCAACCAACACCGGAGCAGGAGGCTCAACTGAAGGTACAACAGGTACCTCATACCTGCGCAATAACGACCGATGAAAAACGTTATGAATGGAAAAGGACGCAGGGAGGTCCAAACGGAAAGAAACAGGATTAAGAATCTCCAATATTCTATAAGGGCCGATGAACCGAGGTTTAAACTTAGGAGAAGAGACCCTCATAGGGACAAAACGAGAAGACAACCACACCAAATCTCCAACACAAAGCCGAGAACCAACACGACGATGACGGTTGGCAAAACGCTGAGTCTTCTCCTGGGACAACTTCAAATTGTCCATAACCTGCCCCCAGATGTGATGCAATCTCTCCACCACCGCATCCACTCCAGGACAATCCGAGGATTCCACCTGACCGGAGGAAAATCGAGGGTGAAACCCCGAATTACAGAAAAACGGGGACACCAAGGTGGAAGAGCTGGCCCGATTATTGAGGGCGAACTCTGCCAATGGCAAAAAAGCAACCCAATCATCCTGGTCAGCAGAGACAAAACACCTCAGATATGTCTCCAGGGTCTGATTAGTCCGCTCGGTCTGGCCATTAGTCTGAGGGTGAAAAGCAGATGAAAAAGACAAATCTATGCCCATCCTAGCACAGAATGCCCGCCAAAATCTAGACACAAATTGGGTACCTCTGTCAGAAACAATATTCTCAGGAATACCGTGCAATCGGACAACATTCTGAAAAAACAGAGGAACCAACTCAGAAGAAGAAGGCAACTTGGGCAGAGGAACCAAATGGACCATTTTAGAGAAACGGTCACAGACCACCCAGATGACAGACATCTTCTGGGAAACAGGCAGATCTGAAATAAAATCCATCGAGATGTGTGTCCAAGGCCTCTTAGGAATAGGCAAGGGCAACAGCAGTCCGCTAGCCCGAGAACTACAAGACTTGGCCCGAGCACAAATGTCACATGACTGCACAAAGACTCGCACATCTCGTGACAGGGAAGGCCACCAGAAGGATCTTGCCACCAAATCCCTGGTACCAAAAATTCCGGGATGACCTGCCAATGCAGAAGAATGTACCTCAGAGATGACTCTACTGGTCCAATCATCCGGAACAAACAGTCTATCAGGCGGACAACGATCCGGTCTATCCGCCTGAAACTCTTGCAAGGACCGCCGCAGATCAGGAGAAACGGCCGACAAAATTACTCCCTCCCTAAGGATACCTGTGGGTTCAGTATTACCAGGAGAGTCCGGGTCAAAACTCCTAGAAAGGGCATCTGCCTTAACATTCTTAGAACCCGGTAGGTATGACACCACAAAATTAAAGCGAGAAAAAAATAAAGACCAGCGCGCCTGTCTAGGATTCAGGCGCCTGGCAGTCTCAAGATAAATCAAATTTTTGTGGTCAGTCAATACCACCACCTGATGCCTAGCCCCCTCCAGCCAATGGCGCCACTCCTCAAACGCCCACTTCATGGCCAAAAGCTCCCTATTCCCAACATCATAATTCCGCTCTGCGGGCGAAAATTTGCGAGAAAAGAAGGCACAAGGCCTAATGACGGAGCAGTCGGAACCTTTCTGCGACAACACTGCCCCAGCTCCGATCTCCGAAGCGTCAACCTCAACCTGAAAAGGCAGATTCACATCAGGCTGACGTAACACAGGGGCAGAGGCAAAACGGTGCTTAAGCTCCTGAAAGGCCTCTACAGCATGAGGGGACCAATTAGCAACATCAGCGCCATGTCTGGTCAAATCAGTCAGTGGTTTAACGACATCCGAAAAACCAGCAATAAATCGGCGGTAAAAGTTGGCAAAGCCCAAAAATCTCTGAAGACCCTTAAGAGAGGAGGGCTGAGTCCAGTCACAAATAGCTTGCACCTTGACGGGATCCATCTCAATGGAAGAGGGAGAAAAAATATACCCCAAAAAGGAAATTTTCTGGACCCCAAAAACGCACTTAGACCCCTTCACACATAAAGAATTAGACCGCAGAACCTGAAAAACTCTCCTGACCTGCTGGACATGAGAGTCCCAGTCATCAGAAAAAATCAGAATATCATCCAGATATATTATCATAAATTTATCCAGAAAATCGCGGAAAATATCATGCATAAAAGACTGGAAAACTGAAGGGGCATTAGAAAGACCAAAAGGCATGACCAAATACTCAAAGTGGCCCTCGGGCGTATTAAATGCGGTCTTCCACTCATCCCCCTGCCTGATCCGCACCAAATTATACGCCCCACGAAGATCAATTTTAGAGAACCACTTAGCACCCTCTATACGAGCAAACAAATCAGTAAGCAATGGCAATGGGTATTGGTACTTAACAGTGATCTTATTCAGAAGCCGATAATCAATACATGGTCTCAAAGAGCCGTCCTTTTTTGAGACAAAGAAAAACCCAGCTCCCAAGGGAGAAGAAGATGGACGAATATGTCCCTTTTCCAAAGACTCCTTTATATATTCCCGCATAGCAGCATGTTCCGGCACAGACAGATTAAACAAACGACCCTTTGGATATTTGCAACCCGGTATCAAATCTATGGCACAATCGCACTCACGGTGCGGAGGTAACGACCCAAGCTTGGGTTCGTCAAAGACGTCTTGATAATCAGAGAGGAACTCAGGGACTTCAGAGGGAATGGACGACGAAATAGAAACCAAAGGTAAGTCCCCATGAATACCCTTACATCCCCAGCTCAACACAGACATTGCTCTCCAGTCCAAGACTGGATTGTGAGACTGCAACCATGGCAATCCCAGTACCAAATCGTCATGTAAATTATACAGCACCAGGAAACGAATAATCTCCTGGTGATCCGGATTGATACGCATGGTTACTTGTGTCCAGTATTGTGGTTTATTATTAGCCAATGGGGTGGAGTCAATCCCCTTCAGAGGAATAAGAGTCTCCAAAGGCTCTAAATCAAAACCACAACGATTGGCAAAGGACCAATCCATAAGACTCAGAGCGGCGCCAGAGTCAACATAGGCGTCCGTGGCAATGGATGACAAAGAGCAAATCAGGGTTACAGACAAAATAAACTTAGACTGAATGGTGCCAATGGAAACAGACTTATCAAGCTTCTTTGTACGCCTAGAGCATGCTGATATAACATGAGTAGAATCCCCACAATAGAAGCACAATCCATTCTTCCGTCTAAAATTCTGTCGCTCGCTCCTGGACAGAATTCTATCACACTGCATACTTTCTGGCGTCTTTTCCATAGACACCGCCAGATGGTGCACCGGTTTGCGCTCCCGCAGACGCCTATCAATCTGAATAGCCATTGTCATGGACTCATTCAGACCTGCAGGCACAGGGAACCCCACCATAACATCCTTAACGGCATCAGAGAGACCTTCTCTGAAAGTTGCCGCCAAGGCGCACTCATTCCACTGAGTAAGCACAGACCATTTACGGAATTTTTGGCAGTAAACCTCAGCTTCGTCTTGCCCCTGAGATAGTGCCATCAAAGTTTTTTCTGCCTGAAGTTCCAAATGAGGTTCCTCATAAAGCAAGCCCAAGGCCAGAAAAAACGCATCCACATCGCGCAACGCAGGATCCCCTGCTGGCAATGAGAAGGCCCAATCTTGAGGGTCACCCCTGAGCAAGGAAATCACAATCCTAACCTGCTGAGCAGGGTCTCCAGCTGAACGAGACTTCAGGGACAAATAAAGCTTACAATTATTTCGGAAATTCTGGAAGCTAGCTCTATTCCCTGTGAAGAACTCCGGCAAAGGAATTCTCGGCTCAGATACTGGAGCATGTACCACAAAATCTTGTAAATTTTGTACTTTCGTGATGAGATTATTCAAACCCGCAGTTACACTCTGAAGATCCATTATTGTCAGGTGCACACAGAGCCATACAGAGATTAGGAGGAGAGAGAGAAAAAAGACTGCAGCAAGGCAAACTGGAGGAAAAAAAAAAAAAAAAAAAAAAAAAAATTCCAGCAGACTTCTTATAACTCTCCTTTCTCAACCTGGTTCTTTAACACTTTATGGGCCGGTCAAACTGTCATG
Source organism: Ranitomeya variabilis (assembly GCF_051348905.1). Lineage (NCBI taxonomy): Eukaryota > Metazoa > Chordata > Amphibia > Anura > Dendrobatidae > Ranitomeya > Ranitomeya variabilis. The sequence continues at coordinate 237,909,827 of NC_135238.1, forward strand.
ATCTCTGCAGGCAGAGATCATAGCAAGCCTATAGAGGGACAAGCTCTCGGAAGATGGAACTATACTGACCATGAACTAAGCCTGCCGCGCAACTAGAAATAGCCAGGTAGCATTTCCTATTTATTGCTAGATGCCCAGCTCTGGCCTAAGACCTAAATAGCTAGCAGAGGGAAATATAAGACCTGGCTCACCTCTAGAGAAATATTCCAAAGAAGACAGTAGCCCCCCACATATAATGACGGTGAGTTCAGATGAAACAACAAACGCAGCAGGAAAATAGTCTTAGCAAATTTGAGGTCCGCTTACTAGATAGCAGAAGACAGATAGTATACTTTCATGGTCAGCAGAAAAACACTAACAAAACACCATCCAGAGATTACCTTAAACTCTGGCATTAACTCATAACGCCAGAGTAGCAATCCCTGATCAACGAGAGCTTTCCAGACACAGTAACAAAACTTCAGCTGTGAACTGGAACAAATAGGCAAAACGAAACATGGACAAAAGTCCAACTTATCTAGTAGTTGTCAGAAGCAGGAACAAGCACTGAGAGGCATCAGATAACATTGTTGACCGGCAAGAAACCACCAGAGAAATGAGCTTAAATAGCGACACCCACTACTGATGGAAACAGGTGAAACAGGAAAGAGGATGACAAGTCCAATTCCACAAGCGGCCACCGGGGGAGCCCAGAATCCAAATTCACAACACACTTGGGAGTTGCCAGTGATAGTTCTACTTCCTGGTTTGGTGGTGAAAGACCAATTTCAGTGTTTTGGAGTTGGTTCTGTAGATTGCTGCGTACAGTCGGTTTGTATGTTTATCCTTATCCTCTCACATTTGGTTTCCCCTTCCTATGCTTCCTCTCTTAGGTATACAATCACATCAACATGATGGGAAAGAGTCTGAAGTCAATGTTACTCCTTCCTCTACCATGATGGGGAAGATAAGAACTGTCCAGAAATAGGAGAAATAATACAACTAACCAGAGACGTAACTTTTGCTATCACGGTGAGCTCTCGGCTCTTTCTTCTTCTCTGCAATGCATCCTTAGCCATTGAACTCATTAGGGAGTGAAGAAGGGTTTCAAACACTTTAAGGGTTATTCTAGAAATATAAAGTTATGCCCTATCCATCAAGTATGGAATAAGTTGATGAACACTGGGGTCTGACTGCTGGGACCCCCAGCGATCCTGAGATCAGGGCGCGGAGGTACTCATCCTCCTCTGCACTCATTGTCTATTGGCCTGCAGGGGAACGTCAGTGGTCCGATATCTATGGACGTCCCATAGACCATAAATGGAGCAGAGGTGCAGCATGTGCCCCATTCAGGACGGGACTCTGATGGGCGATCAGCAATAAGCAAAAATTACTGGTAAGAAGTCAAACCTCAGAGATTTTCGGTTCAGCACTAGGCAGGAAATGTAGATGGAGTTCCCCTTTAAAGTCCCACAGCCCAGACTCCCTCCCAGCAGTGGCAGATATTACTGGTATTTGTACAGAAAATGAACTCTTATGTTCTTGCATATTTTATATATTCAGTAAATCTGTGAGGCGCAATGTTCTCCACTTCCCATGCGTTTATCTGCTTATCTCCCCTACACGCCGTGCTATGCCCCCCCGTTATTGATGATAATGCCTTTATGGCTGCTGTAAATGTACAACTGATCTATTATTGTCACTTTTTAATTAAGTCCGGTTCATGTTTGTCCTCAGAGATGAACATTTCCTCTAAGTGATGCTAATCTCCGACATGTTGGTATTAATTGGCTGAGGTCTATTGGGTGTAAAAGGGACGAAGCTTCTGCGCGGCTGATTACTTCAGGTATTGATTCCGCTCTCGTGTTAGTATCATCCACATTTCAGCATTGATGAAGAGATTATTACACTTATGGTAAATGAAGATAGTGGATTATTAGGACTTGGAATGAAGCAAACAGGTCATAGATTTACACTAGTTGTTCATTAAGCCGAACATTGTAGATTCCAAGTGTAAGAAAAAGAAACAAAGTAGAAAACAAATATAAGTTTATATTAGATGTAGCATTGATTCCATATCACAAGACTACAGCAAATCTATTGTATCATCTTATCTAAGTATCACTGATTAATAAACCCATCAGAAGTAGATATACAACCCCTGGCAAAAATGATGGAATCACAAGCCTTGGAGGATGTTCAATTCAGTTGTTTAATTTTGTAGAAAAAAAGCAGATCACAGACATGGCACAAAACTACAGTCATTTCACATGGCAACTTTCTGGCTTTAAGAAACACTAAAAGAAATCAAGAACATAAAATGTGGTAGTCAGTAATGGTTACTTTTTTTTAACCAAACATAGGGGAAAAATTATGGAATCACTCAATGCTGAGGAAAAATTATGGAATCACCTTGTAAATTTTCATACCTAAAACTAACACCTGCATCAAATTAGATCTGCTCATTAGTCTGCATCTAAAAAGGAGTGATCACACCTTGGAGAGCTGTTGCACCAAGTGGACTGACATGAATCACGGCTCCAACAGGAGAGATGTCAATTGAAACAAAGGAGAGGATTATCAAACTCTTAAAAGAGGGTAAATCATCACCCAGTGTTGCAAAAGATGTTGGTTGTTCACAGTCAGCTGTGTCTAAAATCTGGACCAAATACAAACAACATGGGAAGGTTGTTAAAGGCAAACATACTGGTAGACCAAGGAAGACATCAAAGCGTCAAGACCGGAAACTTAAAGCAATATTGTTAGGGCTAGCGGAACGCAGAGAGTAAATATAGATGTTATTATTGGTGCGCAGCCCGGGGTCCACCGTGCCGGAGGAACCTGCTGCTAGCAAATGATGGCACTATATGGCGGTATAAGCGAACTCTGTTACTTCACAGAGTCGCACAGAAAGAAGACGCTGTGCCCTGTTAACGTCACAGGGGAACACAGGTAACTGCTGAGCTGATGGCAGTCAGTGGTCTCGCACTCAGAGAAGCCCACTCCTCTCCGGTGGAACCGGAATTCTAGAGGCTATGAGCCAGCCCTGAATACACTCATACAAAACTCCTCACCAGAGGTGCCGGTATTCTAGGGGCTTATTTCAGCCAAACCCTGTCCACATACAGCCGTGACCACAATAGCAAAGCTCATACACATCTTGATACTAGCGCATGGTCATGCGGCCATGCAAATCTTTTATAGCTGTAGCAACTTCAGGACCTTCCTAGAGAACCAACGGGAGCTGCTGCAGTACCTGAGCATGTGACCCCCTGACCTCCAATGAGAGGTCTTACCTTGGGCATGCTCAGAAAGGGAAAAGCAGGACTTAGTCCCAGAGACGTCTGCTTGCCGCTGACCAGTACTGGCTATAATGGCAGAACCTGGAAGAACAGCAGTAACCAGGCGCAGAGTATCTGCCTGAGCCAGACGCTGGGACCGACGTCTCCGCTGAGCAGGCTCCACTGCAGCTGGAGAAGAATGGGAGACCGCAGCGGAGATGGCTCGAGATTCCCCCTGTGCAGAGGCAGGAACTTGACACCTAACAAATATGTCTCCAAAACAGGAAATTCACAACAAAACAAATGAACTGGAGTCAACGTCTGTGACCAAACTGTAAGAAACCGCCTAAAGGAAATGGGATTTACATACAGAAAAGCTAAACGAAAGCCATCATTAACACCTAAACAGAAAAAAACAAGGTTACAATGGGCTAAGGAAAAGCAATCGTGGACTGTGGATGAAAGTCATATTCAGTGATGAATCGTGAATCTGCATTGGGCAAGGTGATGATGCTGGAATGTTTGTTTGGAGCCGTTCCAATGAGATTTATAAAGATGACTGCCTGAAGAGAACATGCAAATTTCCACAGTCATTGATGATATGGGGCTGCATGTCAGGTAAAGGCACTGGGGAGATGGCCGTCATTACATCTTCAATAAATGCACAAGTTTATGTTGATATTTTGGACACTTTTCTTATCCCATCAATTGAAGGGATGTTTGGGGATGATGATATCATTATTCAAGATGATAATGCGTCCTGCCATAGAGCAAAAACTGTACAAACATTCCTTGAAAATAGACACATAAGGTCAATGTCATGGCCTGAAAATAGTCCGGATCTCAATCCAATTGAAAATCTTTGGTGGAAGTTGAAGAAAATGGTCCATGACAAGGCTCCAACCTGCAAAGCTGATCTGCAACAGCAATCAGAGAAAGTTGGAGCCAGATTGATGAAGAGTCCTGTGTGACCCTCATTACGTCCAGGCCTCAGAGACGGCAAGCTGTAATAAAGGCCAGAGGTGGTGCAACAAAATACTGGTGATGTGTTGGAGTGTTTTTTTTGTTTGTTTGTTTTTCATGATTCCATAATTTTTTCTTCAGAATTGAGTGATTCCATAATTTTTTCCCTATGCTTGGTTAAAAAAAGTAACCATTACTGACGACCACATTTTTTGATCTTGATTTATTTTAGTGTTTCTTAAAGCCAGAAAGTTGCCATGTGAAATGACTTTAGTTTTGTGCCATGTCTGTGATCTGCTTTTTTTCTACAAAATTAAACAACTGAATGAACATCCTCCAAGGCCGGTGATTCCATCATTTTTGCCAGGGGTTGTAGAAGTAACACTAGAGAACACGGAATAAGCAGGAAATATCTGGAAACTAGCAGTAGTTTAAGTAGGGTGTGGTACTTCCCCATGGGCCACAGTAGGTAGAAACGTAAGAAATAATCAGATTTGGTTTCTCTATAGCCATAAAAGTAAAATGTAAAGTCGGCTGCCATTGGACCTCCAGCGTCCTGATCCTAAGGGTAGGTCATTAATATTGTATGTGGGGACAACCCCTTTAATGCATACTCCTAAATGAATCATACAAATGTGTGATGCTCCTGTGAGGCTGCGTGGCCTCTGTAGTTGACCCCGATGGATGGAAGTCTAGAAGTAACCTCTGCGGCGTTTTCTGCTACTGCGGTTCTTTGATTTTATAGATTTTCCATCTTCTTCTTTGTAACAAATTTAATTAGACTTTCACAAAGAAACAGAAAAACTTTGTAACAAGTTATTGTTGACTTTATCAGAGGCCACCTGACTTCACATGAGAGTCCAGGACGCTGCCCGTCACATCGTGCTCCTCGCACAGAAGTCTCAGCGTTCCCTCCATGTCTGTGGTTGACGACATCACGCAGATGAATGTTCCCAGTGGTGACAGCGCAGACGGCGATCGCCCCGTAAAACGCACCGTGGCGCTCGCACCTTGTGTCGCTGCCGCTCTGAAACAATAAATCGTGTAACTGAAATGGAAAATGGAAGGAATTCCGGAAATCTCCTTGTTAGAAGCCGTAATAAATCCGTCTGTTTATGTGAGAAAGTCCCGAGGGGATTTCTCAGATGGAAGGAAAATGAGATAAAGCTTTGAAGCCGCTGTGCATTTATAGAGAAAAGGGCTCACGGCAGGATCATCCGCACTGCTGTGTCCTAGACCATTATCCCTGAGTATAGCGCCACATTCTGGGAAAATGATGTGCAAGCTATTGTCCTCTGTTATCAGCCCCTTCTGATGTCACTGACGTCACTCTACACCGGCAAATCACATAGGCATTATTGTCCGGGCTCTTTATTGGGGTAAAATATGGAGACTGTATATTATTTGATCACTACATGGCAGTATTATGTGGGTTTTATATATCCATGTTATATTAGCACTATATGGCAGTATTATGTGGGCTGTATATGTCAGTGTTATATTAGCACTATATGGCAGTATTATGTGAGCTATATATGTCAGTGTTATATTAGCACTATATGGCAGTATTATGTGAGCTGTATATGTCAGTGTTATATTAGCACTATATGGCAATATTATGTGGGCTGTATATGTCAGTGTTATATTAGCACTACATGGCAATATTATGTATCTTGTATATAGCCATGTTATATTAGCACTATATGGCAGTATTATGTGGGCTGTATATGTCAGTGTTATATTAGCACTATATGGCAGTATTATGTGAGCTGTATATGTCAGTGTTATATTAGCACTATATGGCAATATTATGTGGGCTGTATATGTCAGTGTTATATTAGCACTACATGGCAATATTATGTATCTTGTATATAGCCATGTTATATTAGGACTATATGGCAGTATTATGGGGGCTATTTTTCTAACCCAAATAATTCAGTAGCATTTTTTGGGATAGAATAATGAGAAACATTTCTGAAAATGGCGGAACGTGTGGTGAATGTTATACCTGTTGTACTGAGATCCATTCTCTGTAAAGCCGACCTTGTGCGACCTTCAGCTTTTTTCAGAACAGATGATACAATAATACTCTGGAAGGAAACCAATGTGAGACTTGCTCATTGATGGCGGAACATCTCGTTAGCGGAGATCACCCACGTGCCGGCGCTGCGCTCTTCGCATATTCGCAGCTCATGTTCCCAATTTATAAAGTCTTCTCAGCGATTCGTGCAGACTTGTAAATCTCGCCTCGCGGTTACCAGCACAAACAATTCTAACCTTCGTGACACGGTGGCTGCAATTTTCCGCCTTGGAAATCTCGGTGTGTTCTGCTCCCTGAAGCGACGGCGTTATCACATTGTCATTCTTCATGAGCAAAGAATGGAGAATTGCTCATCTCTGCGCTCTGGGTGTAATGCGCTCAGGATAATGAACGCCGAGCCGTTGTTACAATGTATTCCTGCTTCCACTGATGACTTTCAGAAACGTTTTCCATATCTGCTCGGTGCCCCCTCGCAGCTCCGTGCACCTTCACACCTATAGCAAGTGCTCGGCCACGCCCAGGGTGCACCACGCACTTCATTAGCATATCTGAATAAAGAAACATTTGGAGCAAAACCCGCAATGAATTAAATCACTAAATGCACAAATATTATTAGCGCTACGTGCGAGAGATGAGCGATTTGGTTCGAGGACTGAATTTGCCTCCAACCTTACATAATTTTGCTAAATTCTAGAGGGCCGGGAAAAAGGGTTAAAAAAATGTGGACGAAAGGACGGGTTGATCCAGCTCCCTAATTGTAGCAATCTGCAAAATTCAAATTTTGACAGATTCCTATATCTTTACTGTGTCCCTAACAAGGGACTGGGATTACTTTGGGCACTCATTAGTGCTGACCGGCTCCCATTAACCCTTTACGGACATTGTATATTTTCCCATAGAGTTCTCCATCTCAAGTCATGACATCATAACTTAATTGAGAGGAATTCAAATATCATAAAAAAGTTACAATTAAAGGGAACATTAAAAATAGAACAGGACATAAAAAATAACCACATTTTTTATTTCTGCTCCCATAAAAGTCCAATCTGTCAACATATAAAATTATTTAACCTATACATAAAAACCACAAAGCAAAACAAAACCTGACCGTCTGTATTTAGCCCCACATCCTGCAAAGATACAATAAAAAAGATAAAACTTTTTACATTCCCCAATATTGTAATCTGTAAGACAATAAAAACCCAGCCCTAATAGAACTCCAAAAAAAGAAAAAAAATGTTACAAATCTCAGAAAATGGCAACACAAAATAACTTTTTTCCTCTATACTTAAAGCTAACCCCTTAGTGACCAGGCCAAATGCTACAATTCTACCAGTGTCGCTTTATGTGGTTATATCTCTGGGACGCTTCAGCGTCTGCCGGTGATTCCGAGGCTGGTTTTTGTGGCATTTTGTGCTTTGTGAGAGTGGTGAAATTTGTTCAATATGACTTGAGTTTATTTGTAGAAAAAAAAAAATCACAATTTTGGCTAAAATTTAAAAAGAAATCACAATTTCTAAACTTTCAATCTTTATATCCTTAGATCAGTCAGTCATGCTGTGCAAAATAATGAATAAATAGCATTTCTCATATGTCTGTTTTACATCTGCATCATTTTTCAAACATTATTTTATTTTGTTGGAATGTTAGACGGGTTAAAGGATTAGCAGCAACTTCTCATTTTTTCGAGATGTTTACAAAACCTGTTTTTTTAGGGACCTATTCAGATTTCAAAGGACCTTGAAGGGCCGATATATATTAGAAACTCCCCAAAAGTGATACCATTTTAAAAACTGCACCCCTGTAATACTTCAAAACTGTTTTCAGGATTTTTTTTAACACTTTAGATGCTACACAGGAATTAATGCAAAGTGGAATAAAAGAAAATACATTTAAATTTTACCTCTAAAATGTTGCTTCAGCCCCAATTTTTTCACTTTTTCAATAGGTAACACCAAAAAGTGGACCTCACGATTTGTTACCAACTTTCTTTCGTGGGCAGCAATACCCCACACGTAATCAAAAAGAAAGTTCTGTTTGGAGAATCGTCCGGGCTTGGAGCCGAAGGAGCAATATTTGAATTTTGGAACACAAATTAGAATGAAAGAGACGGCGGCACCATGTCATATGTGCAGGGCCCCTACAGTGCCTAACAGCAGACACCCCCACAAATGACACTATTTTGGAAACTATACCCCTCAAGGATTTTATCCAGGGCTAGTGAGGATTTGGAAACCAAAGAAACTATGCAGAATTTGATAACACTAGGTCATCATATTGTCATCATTTTATTTCTTAACTTTGGAAAAAGCCCAGCCCTAAGGGCTTGCTAACCGAGTGAATAACTCGGACGAGTGAAATCTGATAAAAAACTGTTATTCTATGGGGCAGCGCACATCTGCGATTATTTCCCAAAGCTTATTTGGCATGCTGTGAATGGCTGCAAGAATCGGCTCACATGCACCCATATAGGTCTATAGGTGCTTGTGAAATATCACACTGCACTTGGATATCACCCAAGTGCAATGCAATGCCCACCGACTCCGGCAGCAAAGGAGATGGAGAAGTTAATTTCTCCTTCTCCTTCGCATCTATGCTTCAATTCACTAATTCGAGACAATCAGAGCACTGACACTCGGATCACGCTCACAGCAGAGCAGGAGACAGGTGCTATTAGCACAACCCTAACCTTAAACCAAACCATAACTCTAAGCCCAACCCTAACCCTAAACCAAACCGTAACTCTAAGCCCAACCCTAACCCTAAACCAAACCATAACTCTAAGCACAACCCTAACCCTATACCAAACCATAACTCTAAGCCCAACCCTAACCCTAAACCAAGCTGTAACTCTAAGCCCAACCCTAACCCTAAACCAAACCATAACTCTAAGCCCAACCCTAATCCTAAACCAAACCGTAACTCTAAGCACAACCCTAACCCTAAACCAAACCGTAACTCTAAGCCCAACCCTAACCCTAAACCAAACCATAACTCTAAGCCCAACCCTAACCCTAAACCAAACCATAACTCTAAGCCCAACCCTAACTCTAAACCAAACCATAACTCTAAGCCCAACCCTAACCCTAAACCAAGCTGTAACTCTAAGCAAAACCCTAACCCTAAACCAAACCATAACTCTAAGCACAACCCTAAACCAAACCATAACTCTAAGCCCAACCCTAACCCTAAACCAAGCTGTAACTCTAAGCACAACCCTAACACTAAACCAAACCATAACTCTAAGCACAACCCTAACCCTAAACCAAACCATAACTCTAAGCCCAACCCTAACCCTAAACCAAACCGTAACTCTAAGCCCAACACTAACCCTAAACCAAACCATAACTCTAAGCCCAACTCTAACCCTAAACCAAGCTGTAAATCTAAGCACCATTCTAACCCTATACCAAACCATAACTATAAGCACAACCCTAACCCTAAACCAAACCATAACTCTAAGCACAACCCTAAACCAAACCATAACTCTAAGCCCAACCTTAACCCTAAACCAAACCATAACTCTAAGCCCAACCCTAACCCTAAACCAAACCATAACTCTAAGCCCAACCCTAACTCTAAACCAAACCATAACTCTAAGCCCAACCCTAAACCTATACCAAACCATAACGCTAAGCCCAACCCTAACCCTAAACCAAACCATAACTCTAAGCCCAACCCTAACCCTAAACCAAACCGTAACTCTAAGCCCAACCCTAACCCTAAACCAAGCTGTAACTCTAAGCACAACCCTAACCCTAAACCAAACCATAACTCTAAGCCCAACCCTAACCCTAAACCAAACCGTAACTCAGCACAACCCTAACCCTAAACCAAACCATAACTCTAAGCACAACCCTAACCCTATACCAAACCATAACTCTAAGCCCAACCCTAACCCTAAACCAAGGTGTAACTCTAAGCCCAACCCTAACCCTAAACCAAACCGTAACTCTAAGCACAACCCTAACCCTAAACCAAACCATAACTCTAAGCCCAAACCTAACCCTAAACCAAACCGTAACTCTAAGCCCAACCCTAATCCTAAACCAAACCATAACTCTAAGCCCAACCCTAACCCTAAACCAAACCGCAACTCTAAGCCCAATCCTAATCCTAAACCAAACCGTAACTCTAAGCACAACCCTAACCCTAAACTAAACCGTAACTCTAAGCCCAACCCTAACCCTAAACCAAACCATAACTCTAAGCCCAACCCTAACTCTAAACCAAACCATAACTCTAAGCCCAACCCTAACCCTAAACCAAGCTGTAACTCTAAGCACAACCCTAACCCTAAACCAAACCATAACTCTGGTGAACCGCACATCCCAAAATCATACGTTGATCTAAAGCCGCTAGGCAAAAATTTAAATACTGAACATGAGGTTTTCAGTTTAACATTCTGATCAGACTGTATGAAGCCCACTGCCCCTTCACGGCAAACCTCGTAGTGGGTCCTAACGCCCTAACGGAGCGGAGCCGTGCGGTGACCACCGCCGCAGCGGCCATGCACCAGCAGGGCGGACGGCCTGTTGCCCCACAGCACCCATGCTGCGAGACTGAGCCCCCATGGCTCCAGACCGCGCCGCCCCACCAGCACAAAGCCACAGCAACAATGGCCGCCACACAGCACCAGCACCAAAATGAAAAGGAGCATTTAAACTCACCTTCCTCCAGCTCTTCAGTGAGAGCCAAAATGGGCTAGACCCCTTACTTTGCAGTCTCCTGCTAATTAAAATCACCTGAGCCAAATGGGAGGAGTGCTGGTCCAAAAAAAGACAAGTACATGCTATGTGCAAAAAGAAAAAAAAGAGCATGAACCGCACATCCCAAAATCATACATTGATCTAAAGCCGCTAGGCAAAAATTTAAATACTGAACATGAGGTTTTCAGTTTAACATTCTGATCAGACTGTATGAAGCCCACTGCCCCTTCACGGCAAACCTCGTAGTGGGTCCTAACGCCCTAACGGAGCGGAGCCGTGCGGCGACCACTGTCATGGATCCCAATGGCTGGGGATCGCACTGGACAAGCAAAATAACATAAATAACGGACGAGCTCTAGGGTGATGGAACCTGGGCTGACCGCTGCCCTACTCCTGACAAACACAACTAGAAATAGCCAGGGAGCGTGCCTACGTTGATTCTAGACGCCACGCGCCAGCCTAAGAGCTAACTAGCACTGCAGAGGAAATAAAGACCTAGCTTGCCTCCAGACGAATGAACCCCAAAAGGTATAGTTGCCCCCCACATGTATTGACGGTGAAATGAGAGGAAGGCACGCACATAGAGATGAAAAATAGATTTAGCAAAATGAGGCCCGCTATAACTAGAAAGCAGAATGATACAAAAGGGGTCTGAGCGGTCAGCAAAAAAAACCCTAATCAAAAACCATCCTGAGATTACAAGAACCCATGTGCCAACTCATGGCACATGGGGAGAACCTCAGCCCACTAGAGCTACCAGCTAGCATAGAGTCATAATTAGCAAGCTGGACAAAAAACCAAACAACTGAAAAACAAAACTTAGCTTATCCTGAGAGATCTGGGAGCAGGTAGTCAGGAACCAAACTGAGCACATCTGAGTACATTGATAGCCGGCAAGGGAATGACAGGAAAGCCAGGTTAAATAGGAAACACCCAGCCTCTGATGGACAGGTGGAAACCAGAGACCGCAACCCACCAAAGTCACCCAGTACCAGCCGTAACCACCAGAGGGAGCCCAAAAACAGAATCCACAACAGACCACCGCCGCAGCGGCCATGCACCAGCAGGGCGGACGGCCTGTTGCCCCACAGCACCCATGCTGCGAGACTGAGCCCCCATGACTCCAGACCGCGCCGCCCCACCAGCACAAAGCCACAGCAACAATGGCCGCCACACAGCACCAGCACCAAAATGAAAAGGAGCATTTAAACTCACCTTCCTCCAGCTTTTCAGTGAGAGCAAAAATGGGCTAGACCCCTTACTTTGCAGTCTCCTGCTAATTAAAATCACCTGAGCCAAATGGGAGGAGTGCTGGTCCAAAAAAAGACAAGTACATGCTATGTGCAAAAAGAAAAAAAAGAGCATGAACCGCACATCCCAAAATCATACGTTGATCTAAAGCCGCTAGGCAAAAATTTAAATACTGAACATGAGGTTTTCAGTTTAACATTCTGATCAGACTGTATGAAGCCCACTGCCCCTTCACGTCAAACCTCGTAGTGGGTCCTAACGCCCTAACGGAGCGGAGCCGTAACTCTAAGCATTACCCTAAACCAAACCATAACTCTAAGCCCAACCCTAACCCTAAACCAAACCATAACTCTAAGCCCAACCCTAACCCTAAACCAAACCATAACTCTAAGCCCAACCCTAACCCTAAACCAAACCATAACTCTAAGCCCAACCCTAACCGTAAACCAAACCATAACTCTAAGCCCAACCCTAACCCTAAACCAAGCTGTAACTCTAAGCACAACCCTAACCCTAAACCAAACCATAACTCTAAGCACAACCCTAACCCTAAACCAAACCATAACTCTAAGCCCAACCCTAACCCTAAACCAAACCGTAACTCTAAGCCCAACACTAACCCTAAACCAAACCATAACTCTAAGCCCAACCCTAACCCTAAACCAAACCATAACTCTAAGCCCAACCCTAACCCTAAACCAAACCATAACTCTAAGCCCAACCCTAACCGTAAACCAAACCATAACTCTAAGCCCAACCCTAACCCTAAACCAAGCTGTAACTCTAAGCACAACCCTAACCCTAAACCAAACCATAACTCTAAGCACAACCCTAACCCTAAACCAAACCATAACTCTAAGCCCAACCCTAACCCTAAACCAAACCATAACTCTAAGCCCAACCCTAACCCTAAACCAAACCATAACTCTAAGCCCAACCCTAACCCTAAACCAAACCATAACTCTAAGCCCAACCCTAACCCTAAACCAAACCATAACTCTAAGCCCAACCCTAACCCTAAACCAAACCATAACTCTAAGCCCAACCCTAACCGTAAACCAAACCATAACTCTAAGCCCAACCCTAACCCTAAACCAAGCTGTAACTCTAAGCACAACCCTAACCCTAAACCAAACCATAACTCTAAGCACAACCCTAACCCTAAACCAAACCATAACTCTAAGCCCAACCCTAACCCTAAACCAAACCGTAACTCTAAGCCCAACACTAACCCTAAACCAAACCATAACTCTAAGCCCAACTCTAAGCCTAAACCAAGCTGTAAATCTAAGCACCACCCTAACCCTATACCAAACCATAACTCTAAGCACAACCCTAACCCTAAACCAAACCATAACTCTAAGCACAACCCTAACCCTAAACCAAACCATAACTCTAAGCCCAACCCTAAACCTATACCAAACCATAACTCTAAGCCCAACCCTAACCCTAAACCAAACCATAACTCTAAGCCCAACCCTAACCCTAAACCAAACCATAACTCTAAGCCCAACCCTAACCCTAAACCAAGCTGTAACTCTAAGCACAACCCTAACCCTAAACCAAACCATAACTCTAAGCCCAACCCTAAACCAAACCATAACTCTAAGCCCAACCCTAACCCTAAACCAAACCATAACTCTAAGCCCAACCCTAACTCTAAACCAAACCATAACTCTAAGCCCAACCCTAAACCTATACCAAACCATAACTCTAAGCCCAACCCTAACCCTAAACCAAACCATAACTCTAAGCCCAACCCTAACCCTAAACCAAACCGTAACTCTAAGCCCAACCCTAACCCTAAACCAAACCATAACTCTAAGCCCAACCCTAACCTTAAACCAAACCATAACTCTAAGCCCAACCCTAACTCTAAACCAAACCATAACTCTAAGCCCAACCCTAACCCTAAACCAAGCTGTAACTCTAAGCACAACCCTAACCCTAAACCAAACCATAACTCTAAGCACAACCCTAACCCTAAACGAAACCATAACGCTAAGCCCAACCCTAACCCTAAACTAAACTGTAACTCTAAGCCCAACCCTAAACCAAACCATAACTCTAAGCCCAACCCTAACTCTAAACCAAACCATAACTCTAAGCCCAACCCTAAACCTATACCAAACCATAACTCTAAGCCCAACCCTAACCCTAAACCAAAGCATAACTCTAAGCCCAACCCAAACCCTAAGCCAAACCATAACTCTAAGCCCAACCCTAACCCTAAACCAAGCTGTAACTCTAAGCACCACCCTAACCCTATACCAAACCATAACTCTAAGCACAACCCTAACCCTAAACCAAACCGTAACTCTAAGCCCAACCCTAACTCTAAGTCCATCCCCAACTTTAAGCCTAAACCTAACCCTAAGCCCAACTATAATCCTAGCATCAAAAAGTGAAAGAAAGAAAATTATAAAATAAAAAATATTAATCTGACTAAGGGGATGACATGGGGGTTGATTTACTAATTATTGGGCTTTTGATCACTGTGATAGGATCTGTCACAGTGATCAATAGTCAGGAACCAATAAGATTAATCCCTGCTGCTGTCGACAAATCTCTGTGAGTGCACTACACATGCACCCACCATTTTTCTTCATGAAGAGGAGGGGGAGGGCTGAAGGAAAAGGTACCAGGGAGGGGCTCGAGGACGTCCTTTAGCTCTGCTCTGACATTTTATATCGTGTCAGAAGAGAGAGAAATTATTTTAACAGCAGATCACACTTTTTTTTTTTACGTTATTGGAGGGGACCGGAGAAACTGTCCCTGATTGTTTTTGGGAGTCTCAGCTACCCCCCGCAGCTGAGACCCTGGAGATTTTTGGACTCTGGATGGGGGCATTTTTCACATATTCCTGATTCCCATTTGATGAGGGAATGAGGCCCCTTAGGAGCCATCGCTTTAATGTGTATCAGCAGTCGTTAAGGAATTAAATAATAAAAAATGTATCACCACAAGTATAGAGATCCGGAGGATCATTGCAGAATCATGTTACCAGGTCATTATCACAGCACATTGAACAAAACCCATAAACTGGTCCAGTGAGAATCAAGCCCTAGTACGGAGATGGTGATGGACACATAAAGAAGAAGTTATGGTTCTTAGATGAAGAGGAGGAAAAACAAAAGAACAGGAAAGGGTTAAAAAGTGGAGAAAAATGAGCATTTTCCTGGCAGAATCCTGATATTGCAAGTTTAAAGTTTGAAAGGAAAAAGAAAGTTTTTGTTCCATTTTTATCTAGTGTGATGCGGTGGAGCGCGGGCCGCAGTCTCCCCTGAAGAACCGCAGCAACTGTCAGCCCGAGCAGAGATGAAGATGATTGACAGGATGATTGCAGCGTTAGTCGCAGGGATGAGGTGCGATGGCGCCTGTCACACGGCACAGATGCAGTAGTAGCTGCTATATTTGGCTCCACAGACAGAGGCGTCTCAGCAGAGGATTCAATGATCGGATTCAGAATGGAAGAAGCTGCTGCAACGTTCAAGAAAAAAGAATAAATCGGGAAATCTGAGTTCTCTTTAAACTCTGTGACCCCTGTGACTTCCTGACAACTTGCTAACTCCACGTTCACACGTTCAGTATTCGGTCAGTATTTTATATCAGTATTTGTAGCCAAAACCAGGAGAGGAACGATCAGAGGAAAAGTGTAATAGAAACTCGTCACTACTTCTGTATTTATCACCCACTGCTAGCTACAAATACTGATGTGAAATACTGACCGAATACTGAACGGGGCCTAAGTCTTGTCTAGTTTTCATACTCATTTCTATTAGAAATTGCTGTCGTGTGTCTCCATCTGCTCTAACGTTCCAGCAGAGGTTTCGTCTTTCGCACACTTGTATTAATGGGTAATAATCACTTTACCGCAGATACAGAGAACGTTCTGACTGATTTCCATGTATCTATTCCAGGGCAGTGAGACTATGGAGACGCATCTGGGGTCACAGATTATTATACAACCCCTGGCAAAAATTATGGAATCACCACCAGATCACAGACATGGCACAAAACTAAAGTCATTTCAAATGGCAACTTTCTGGCTTTAAGAAACACTAAAAGAAATCAAGAACAAAAAATGTGGTAGTCAGTAATGGTTAGTTTTTTTAACCAAGCATAGGGAAAAATTATGGATTCACCCCAAATTAACCCCAATACCCCAAATTAACACCTGCATCAAATTAGATCTGCTCATTAGTCTGCATCTAAAAAGGAGTGATCACACCTTGGAGAGCTTTTGCACTAAGTGGACTGACATGAATCACGGCTCCAACAGGAGAGATGTCAATTGAAACAAAGGAGAGGATTATGAAACTCTTAAAAGAGGGTAAATCATCACACAATGTTGCATAAGATGTTGGTTGTTCACAGTCAGCTGTGTCTAAAATCTGGACCAAATACAAACAACATGGGAAGGTTGTTAAAGGCAAACATACTGGTAGACCAAGGAAGACATCAAAGCGTCAAGACCGGAAACTTAAAGCAATATGTCTCCAAAACAGGAAATGCACAACAAAACAAATGAGGAACAAATGGGAGGAAACTGGAGTCAACGTCTGTGACCGAACTGTAAGAAACCGCCTAAAGGAAATGGGATTTACATACAGAAAAGCTAAATGAAAGCCATCATTAACACCTAAACAGAAAAAAAACAAGGTTACACTGGGCTAAAGAAAAGCAATCGTGGACTGTGGATGACTGGATGAAAGTCATATTCAGTGATGAGTCGTGAATCTGCATTGGGCAAGGTGATGATGCTGGAACTTTTGTTTGGTGTCGTTCCAATGAGATTTATAAAGATGACTGCCTGAAGGGAACATGCAGATTTCCACAGTCATTGTCCTCCCTGATTCTCCGTTGTCCTCCCTGATTCTCCGTTGTCCTCCCTGATCCTCCGTTGTCCTCTCCTGATCCTCCGTTGTCCTCTCCTCATTCTCCGTCGTCCTCCTCTGATCCTCCGTCGTCCTCCCCTGATCCTCTGTCGTCCTCCCCTGATCCTCCGTTGTCCTCCCCTGATCCTCCATTGTCCTCCCCTGATCCCCCGTTGTCCTCCCTGATCCTCCGTTGTCCTCCCCTGATCCTCCTTTGTCCTCCCCTGATCCTCCTTTGTCCTCCCTGATCCTCCGTCGTCCTCCCCTCATCCTCCATCGTCCTCCCCTCATCCTCCGTCATCCTCCCCTCATCCTCCGTCGTCCTCCCTGATCCTCCGTCGTCCTCCCCTGATCCTCCATCGTCCTCCCCTCATCCTCCGTCGTCCTCTCCTCATCCTCCGTCGTCCTCACCTGATTCTCCGTTGTCCTCCCTGATCCTCTGTTGTCCTCTCCTGATCCTCCGTTGTCCTCTCCTCATCCTCCGTCGTCCTCCTCTGATCCTCCGTCATCCTCCCCTGATCCTCCGTTGTCCTCCCCTGATCCTCCGTCGTCCTCACCTGATCCTCCGTTGTTCCCCCCTGATCCTCCGTCTTCCTCCTCTGATCCTCCATCGTCCTCCCCTGATCCTCTGTCGTCCTCCCCTGATCTTCTGTCTTCCTCCTCTGATCCTTTGTCGTCCTCCCCTATTCCTCCATCGTACTCCCCTGATCGTCCGTCGTCCTCCCCTGATCCTCCGTTGTCCTCCCCTGATCCTCCGTTGTCCTCCCCTGATCCTCCGTCGTCCTCCCCTGATCCTCCGTCTTCCTCCTCTGATCCTCCGTTGTCCTCCCCTGATCCTCCGTCTTCCTCCCCTGATCCTCCGTTGTCCTCCCCTGATCCTCCGTTGTCCTCCTCTGATCCTCCTTTGTTCTCCCCTGATCCTCCATCGTCCTCCCCTGATCCGCCGTCGTCCTCCCCTGATCCTCCTTAGTCCTCTCCTGATCCTCCGTCGTCCTCACCTGATCCTCCGTCGTCCTCCCCTGATCCTCCGTCTTCCTCCTCTGATCCTCCATCGTCCTCCCCTGATCCTCTGTCGTCCTCCCCTGATCTTCTGTCTTCCTCCTCTGATCCTTTGTCGTCCTCCCCTATTCCTCCATCGTACTCCCCTGATCCTCCGTCGTCCTCCCCTGATCCTCCGTTGTCCTCCCCTGATCCTCCGTTGTCCTCCCCTGATCCTCCGTTGTCCTCACCTGATCCTCCGTCGTCCTCCCCTGATCCTCCGTCTTCCTCCTCTGATCCTCCGTTGTCCTCCCCTGATCCTCCGTCTTCCTCCCCTGATCCTCCGTTGTCCTCCCCTGATCCTCCGTTGTCCTCCTCTGATCCTCCTTTGTTCTCCCCTGATCCTCCATCGTCCTCCCCTGATCCGCCGTCGTCCTCCCCTGATCCTCCTTAGTCCTCTCCTGATCCTCCGTCGTCCTCCCCTGATCCTCCGTCTTCCTCCTCTGATCCTCCGTCGTCCTCCCCTGATCCTCCGTCGTCCTCCCCTGATCCTCCGTCGTCCTCCCCTGATCTTCTGTCTTCCTCCTCTGATCCTTTGTTGTCCTCCCCTATTCCTCCGTCGTCCTCCCCTGATCCTTCGTCGTCCTCCTCTGATCCTCCGTCTTCCTCCCCTGATCCTTTATCGTCCTCCCCTGATCCTCCGTCGTCCTCCCCTGATCCTCCGTCGTCCTCCCCTGATCTTCTGTCTTCCTCCTCTGATCCTTTGTCGTCCTCCCCTATTCCTCCGTCGTCCTCCCCTGATCCTTCGTCGTCCTCCCCTGATCCTCCGTCTTCCTCCTCTGATCCTTCATCGTCCTCCCCTGCATCCTCCGTCGTCCCGCGTCACTGTTACTTCTGATCAGAATTCAGCTTGACGTCTTAACCTTCAGGAATAGAAAAAAGGACGTTACACACAGGATCAGAGATTGTCCTTCTTACAGCACTCGGAACTCCCTTCTGACTTACTAATTGATGGAGGAATAGATGAACTACCTAACTATTATCTATCTAGAAACTTGACCAAGAATCATTCACTATTGAGCCGCAGCCTTGCCACCTGTTCACAAGGGCCAATAAATGCCCCATTTTTTGCGTTAAACTTATGCCCACTTTTCATGCTTGTGCCATAGGTTGGTAGGTTGGGACCTGTTCCTCCTATTCCTGCAGTTTTGCTTGTTCTCTGTCTTTCTATCTACATATGTACCAGATATGGAGAGAAAGTATGTGCCCTCTCCGCATCCATGAAGGCAGCCCCTATGCAGATAAAGGATTTCTAGAAAATTGTGGAGGCGTCTGTGGGGATCTTTGCTCCTTCATTTGACCCTCAAGTTCGGGGGAGACCGAGTTCACAATCTCCATTATACGTGGAGGATGGAATTGGGGGTCCGGGCTCTGTGCGGCAGCTCATGTTCTCCCCTCCATGACTGTATGGAGCTTGTGCACCGGGCACAGTCTTGGGGGGCAGATAAGGGTCTTCCCCAAACTGTTCCCACAAAGCTGAAGCTACAATTGTCCACAATGTCCTGTGCTGAAGAGTAAGATTTCGCATCACTGGAGCTGAGGGTCCGCGGCCCCCCTGATAACAGTACATAGCGTTATCCCCCTCCACCATCTGTACAGTGGGTACAAAGCAGATAGAGAAGTGCGATCCATCACTGCACAATGTTAATAAATGTTGGCCACCAGAATAGTGAATGCAGCTTTGGATGTGACTGGAGTATAAACTATGATGAGATAGGTAGAAGGAGACGCCGCGCTCCGGTACTTGCAGCTTAATGACATTTGTTCTTCGCTTCGCCCAGTATTCGCTTTGGAATATGATGTTTTTGTATAAATACCATTATTCCAGGGGTCATATCAAGAAGAGCCATCGCCCACCGCTCATCTAGCAGTAACGATCTGGCATCGGTGTGGGATACATAATGTATGGACAAATCTAAGCCAGGTGTCATTACAGAAAGTCATAAATAGCCCAAATTAAAAGCGGCCACCATTATAATGATCACTGATTCACTTTTAAATGTAATAATGAAATCATTAATTTGTCAATGGGTGTAAATGTTTGAGCTCAGATCTGATTTTCCTTTCTTTGGTGCTTTGCTCTCCGCACTTCCCCGCTGATCTGGCTCCTGCCGGGGATTTTACTTGGGTGATACATCATATTAAGCTTTGTGCTAGGAGAAATAGATCCAGACAATTATGTATTTAACAGAATGAACAGGCGCTAAATTATAATTACAATATTACAGGAGTTTCCCTCCCAGATCCATAAAATGTGTTTATCGCTTCGCATTCATCTTATCTCCACTGACATTGTTACATTGTAGCCATAAAGAGATCGTTCCGGAGAGGTGATGAATCTGGGGGGAAATACGGCTGCAGCCGCTCGTCCATAAGCAGAAAGCAGCATCGCCGGGGCTGCCTGGGACAAGGCACGTAATGCGCCCCCTAATAATGAAAAGGGGGTAACGCTAAGCTTGTGTCACCCCAAAATAAAACAATGTTTATAGTTATCTTATCTGATTCCCTCTGTCCTCATCCCCTGCACACAGGGGAGACGTTCTTACTCCACTACACCAAGATGCAGACGTACAGCTGGTGGTGCCCTACAGGACGGAGCGTGGTGTGCAGGATGGATCATGGTGCACAGGACGGAGCATGGTGTGCAGGACGGAGCATGGTGCACAGGACGGAGCATGGTGTGCAGGACCAAGTGTGGTATGAAGGATGGAGCATGGTGAGCAAGACGGAGCATGGTGTGCAGGAAGGAGCATGGTGCACAGGACAGAGCATGGTGAGCAGGACCAAGTGTGGTGTTGAAGCGATGGCCGGGGGACCACCATGGTGCAGGAGGACTACCGTACACAATACGAGCTGCATACAACAATGGGTAGATTTTTTGGAAGGCAAGGAATGAAGTGGATGAGGAAGATGCAAACGGGTATGCAATGGCAAAAGATAATTTACAAGAGTTATATTCTTTAGCTTGTCCGTAAAATAGCACGGTGCTCCAACTGTTACAGAATCAACATACGTCACACAAGTAAATGCAAACAATAAATAGTGATGCTACTCTACGTATAACCTCCCTGGCCTTTACTAAGCAGGCCACGCGGCTCCCGTGTTCTGACGATTGCAGCCTACACTAGGCCCTAACATGTGCACAATACAGGAACAAACTCACGGTGATGTTGGGGACTCAGATCCAGTCCCAGGGGGCCCCCAACAGTCTAGTACGGTGGTATGCACGGCTTTCTGCCAGCTCTGTGAAACGTGGTCTTCTCCTTGCTTCGGGGTCCTGGAGGTGCTCCTGGAAACTGTAAATCCCTTTCTCGGTATCTTCGTGGCTTCTCAAACTCACACAGGACAGCCACTCTCGCTGCACCTGGAAAAGTCTGTCAAATTTCACAAGTTCACTCCGTTACAGGCTGGGGGTCCTCTCTTGCAGAAAACAGCACAAAGTTCTCTCTGCAGCAGCTTCAGCTCACACAGGCTGTTCAGGCTTCACCACTGCCATCTACACAGTCCAGCTCATTCACACAATCTATTGCAGGGGAGAAGCAGAACATTCCATAACACCAGACAAGGGGGTGCTGTCTCTTAAAGGGACAGTGTGTTTCTTACTGTCCATAACAGCACCACCCTCTTACAGTGTGAAGGACGGAGAATGGTGAGCAGGACGGAGCGTGGTGTGCAGGACGGAGCATGGTGTGCAGGACCAAGTGTGGTGTGCAGGACTGAGCATGGAGCGCAGGATGGAGCTTGGTGTGCAGGACGGAGCATGGTGAGCAGGACAGAGAGTGTTGTGCAGGACAGAGCATGGAGCGCAGGACGGAGCGTGGTGCACAGGATGGAGTGTGGTGCTCATGACGGAGCATGGTGCACAGGACGGAGCATGGTGCACAGGACAGAGCATGGTGCGCAGGACGGAGCATGATGCACAGGACAGGGCGTGGTGCGCAGGATGGAGCGTGGTGCGCAGGACGGAGCATGGTGCACAGGACGGTACACATAGCTTCCAACCATCCCTCATTGTGCGGGACTGTCCCGGATTTGATGCTTTGCCCCGCAGTCCCGCACGGGACGCTCTGATCCCGCAGACAGCAGGAAAAGCGAACCGACATGCCCCCTTGTGTTAAGCCACAGCCCTGTGTTAAGCCAAGTCCTGGGTCACCTCCCGACTGACCAACCCCCCCCCCCGCGCCCCCCCCCAGCCGCTCACCCACCTGCCTTCCTCCCTCCCACCCGCCCTCCTTGAAAACGATACTCACCTTGCTCCAGCGATGCCTGGTCTCGGCATACACAGCTCATCCTGAATGAGCGGTCACGTCGTTCCGCTCATTAAGGTCATGAATATGTGCATATTCATGACCTTAATGAGCGGTATCACGTGACCGCTCACGCAGGAAGAAGGTGCTGTGCCGGGAGTTGGGACAGAGAGAGAGGCATGTCGGCGCGGCTGTGCAGTGTGGCACAGGTGAGTATGGGACAGGGGGACGGGGGGACGGGGGGATGAAGGAGGACATAAGCCGGCGTGCCATGCAGGATGGGAGCGGGAGCGGGGGCGGGAGCGGGGGGGGGGGTTGGGTGGGGAGATAAGCCATGCATTCAAGGGGGAATATGAGCCATGCATTCAGGGGGGGAATATGAGCCATGCATTCAGGGGGGGAATATGAGCCATGTATACAGGGGGGGAATATGAGCCATGCATACAGGAGGGGGGGTCATTATACAGTATTGAGCATCATGTGGGATCATTATACAGTATGGAGCATCATGTGTGGTCGTTATACAGTATGGAGCAACATGTGTGGCCATTATACAGTATGGAGCATCATGTGCGGTCATTATACAATATGGAGCATCATGTGCAGTCATTATACAGTATGGAGCATCATGTGTGGCCATTATACAGTATGGAGCATCATGTGTGGTCACTATACAGTATGGAGCATCATGTGCGGTCATTATACAGTATGGAGCATCATGTGCGGTCATTATACAATATGGAGCATCATGTGCAGTCATTATACAGTATGGAGCATCATGTGCGGTCATTATACAGTATGGAGCATCATGTGCGGTCATTATACAGTATGGAGCATCATGTGGTCATTATACAGTATGGAGCATCATGTGCGGTCATTATACAGTATGGAGCATCATGTGCGGTCATTATACGGTATGGAGCATCATGTGCAGTCATTATACAATATGGAGCATCATGTGGGATCATTATACAGTATGGAGCATCATGTGTGGCCATTATACAGTATGGAGCATCATGTGCGGTCATTATACAGTATGGAGCATCATGTGTGGTCACTATACAGTATGGAGCATCATGTGCAGTCATTATACAGTATGGAGCATCATGTGTGGTCATTATACAATATGGAGCATCATGTGCAGTCATTATACAGTATGGAGCATCATGTGCGGTTATTATACAGTATGGAGCATCATGTGCGGTCATTATACAGTATGGAGCATCATGTGCGGTCATTATACGGTATGGAGCATCATGTGCAGTCATTATACGGTATGGAGCATCATGTGCGGTCATTATACAATATGGAGCATCATGTGCGGTCATTATACAGTATGGAGCATCATGTGTGGCCATTATACAGTATGGAGCATCATGTGCGGTCATTATACAGTATGGAGCATCATGTGCGGTCATTATACAGTATGGAGCATCATGTGCGGTCATTATACAGTATGGAGCATCATGTGCGGTCATTATACAGTATGGAGCATCATGTGTGGTCATTATACAATATGGAGCATCATGTGCAGTCATTATACAGTATGGAGCATCATGTGCGGTCATTATACAGTATGGAGCATCATGTGCGGTCATTATACAGTATGGAGCATCATGTGGTCATTATACAGTATGGAGCATCATGTGCGGTCATTATACAGTATGGAGCATCATGTGCGGTCATTATACGGTATGGAGCATCATGTGCAGTCATTATACAATATGGAGCATCATGTGGGATCATTATACAGTATGGAGCATCATGTGTGGCCATTATACAGTATGGAGCATCATGTGCGGTCATTATACAGTATGGAGCATCATGTGTGGTCACTATACAGTATGGAGCATCATGTGCGGTCATTATACAGTATGGAGCATCATGTGTGGTCATTATACAATATGGAGCATCATGTGCAGTCATTATACAGTATGGAGCATCATGTGCGGTCATTATACAGTATGGAGCATCATGTGCGGTCATTATACAGTATGGAGCATCATGTGCGGTCATTATACGTTATGGAGCATCATGTGCAGTCATTATACGGTATGGAGCATCATGTGCGGTCATTATACAATATGGAGCATCATGTGCGGTCATTATACAGTATGGAGCATCATGTGTGGCCATTATACAGTATGGAGCATCATGTGCGGTCATTATACAGTATGGAGCATCATGTGCGGTCATTATACAATATGGAGCATCATGTGCGGTCATTATACAGTATGGAGCATCATGTGCGGTCATTATACAGTATGGAGCATCATGTGCGGCCATTATACAGTATGGAGCATCATGTGCGGTCATTATACAGTATGGAGCACTGTGTGGCCATTATACAGTATGGAGCATCATGTGCGGTCATTATACAATATGGAGCATCATGTGCAGTCATTATACAGTATGGAGCACTGTGTGGCCATTATACAGTATTGAGCATCATGTGTGGCCATTATACAGTACTGAGCATCATGTGTGGCCATTATACGGTATGGAGCACTGTGTGGCCATATTTTTTTGTTTAATTATTGTATATGAAACAGTGTGATCAGCAGTGCTAAATGGGTGTGGTTGGGACGTGGATATGGGTGTGACTAATTGTGAATGCAAACTTTGTCCCTCTTTCCCATCTTCAAAAGTTGGGAGGTATGCAGTACATGGTACGCAGGACAGAGTCTGGTGCGCAGGATGGCGGGTGGTGCGCAGGATGGAGCATGGTGCACAGGACGTGGCGTGGTGCGCAGGATGGAGGGTGGTGCACAGGACGGAGGGTGGTGCACAGGACGGAGGGTGATGAGCAGGACGGAGGGTGATGAGCAGGACAGCGCATGTCATCTTTTTCATTTATTTATTTAATCATAAGCTGTCCAATAAGCTCCACAGAGTGCAACTTTATAATGCGTTGGGACATTGTTCGGTTATATTTCTATGTCTGTCTATCTCTATAGCATTCATTGCTGCTCAAAAATACTAGAAAAGCGCAGGTGAAAAAAACGCATTGAAAACACATAAAAAATGTGGGAAAACCATGAGTTTTTGCCACTGCATCTCTCCTGCCAAGAGTTGCAGAAATAGTGCCGACATTTCAGCATCCAAATACTCAACGTGTGCACAGACCCTAAATGTTTATGAAAACGGACACTAAGATGGAGTGCAACCTACGCAACAAGACGTACACAATAGAATTAACGAGAGGCTTTTTAATAATCGGTGATTTGACACGCTGCTTTTTTCTACAAGCACTTTGAAATTTCAATCAAGAACTTGAGATAAGACAATAATAATAATATAATAATAATAATTTTTATTTATATAGCGCCAACATATTCCGCAGCGCTTTACAACTTATAGAGGGGACTTGTACAGACAATAGACATTACAGCATAACAGAAATCACAGTTCAAAACAGATACCAGGAGGACTGAGGGCCCTGCTGCTCGCAAGCTACAAACTATGAGGAAAAGGGGAGACACGAGAGGTGGATGGTAACAAAGACAAGATCCACGATGGGCAGGAAGCCCAGAGAGCCTCTCCGTGATGGTTCCCTTCCCTTCTGTGCCCCGACTTTAAGCATTACAAATAACAGATCTGCGGGGTGCAGACCCGTAATGAAGGATCAGTGTCCTCCACATTATTGTAAACGTTCCTTTATTCCAATCATCCAGATGATACGTGTCTTGGGCTCATTGCTGGAGCAGCCCCAGGATGTCATCCAGTGACCACTGATGAGTTACATCTAATTATGGAGCAAATTTCAGGATTTTCCTTCACCTGCCGTCTGTTTCCAGCGCAGCACAAATGGTGGTGGTATAAGGGCTATTGTCTTATACACTGCCGTCCTCTGGAGGACGAGATGGAGGGAATCTTTAATTTACCATCTGCTAAACACGGCCATTAAATAACTCACTGCACAGTAATACAGACTGACTCTATTCTGTTTCACAGGAAGGTAAGTGGCAGAAATGGAGGCCCCGGCACTGGAAAAGACGGGTTACTGGAGGGAGGGTATTGAAAAGATTACAAGAAAATCTGTTTTCCTTATAATGATTTGCTCAGAGTTCCTCACCAGATACCCAGCTCCTCCTCACTGTGCTCCGCTCTATCGGCCTCATGGACACCGTTCTCTCCTGGTTCTCCTCCTACCTCTCTGACCGCTCCTTCACTGGATCTTTTTCAGGCTCCTCTTCCTCTCACTGTCAGAGTTCCTCAGGGCTCACTGCAGGTCTCCTCCTCTTACTGTCAGGGTTCCTCAGGGTTAAGTTCTAGGTCTCCTCCTCTGCCTGTCAGAGTTCCTCAGGACTCACTCCAGGTCTCCTCCTCTTACTGTCAGGGTTCCTCAGGGTTAAGTTCTAGGTCTCCTCCTCTTACTGTCAGAGTTCCTCAGGGCTCACTCCAGGTCCCCTCCTCTTACTGTCAGGGCTCACTCCAGGTCTCCTCCTCTTACTGTCAGGGTTCCTCAGGGTTAAGTTCTAGGTCTCCTCCTCTTACTGTCACAGTTCCTCAGGGCTCACTCCAGGTCCCCTCCTCTTACTGTCAGGGTTCAGTCCAGGTCTCCTCCTCTCACTGTCCGAGTTCCTCAGCATTCAGTTCATGGTCCCCTCCTCATACTGTCACAGTTCCTCAGGGCTCAGTCCTAGGTCTCCTCCTCTTACTGTCAGGGTTCAGTCCAGGTCTCCTCCTCTTACTGTTAGGGTTCAGTCCAGGTCTTCTCCTCTTACTGTCAGGTTTCCTCCGGGCTCCATCCTAGGTCTCCTCCTCTTACTGTCAGGGTTCAGTCCAGGTCTCCTCCTCTTACAGTCAGGGTTCCTCGGGGTTCAGTCCTAGGTCTCCTCTTACTGTCATGATTCCTCAGGGCTCAGACCTAGGTCCCCTTCTCTTCCTGTCAGGGTTCCTCAGGGCTCAGTCCTAGGTCTCCTCCTCTTACTGTCAGGGTTCCTCAGTGTTCAGTCCTAGGTCCCCTCCTTTTACTGTCAGGGTTCCTCCGGGCTCCATCCTAGGTCCTGTCTCCTTACTGTCATGGGTCCACAGGGCTCAGTCTTAGGTCTCCTCTCCTTACTGTCGGGGTTCCTCAGGGTTCAGTTCATGGTCCCCTCCTCTTACTGCTGCAGTTCCTCAGGGTTCAGTCCTAGGTCCCCTCCTCTCACTGTCGGGGTTCCTCATAGTTCAGTCCTAGTTCCTCTCCTCTTACTGCTGCAGTTCCTTAGGGTTCAGTCCTTGATCCCTCCTCTTATTGTTATGATTTCTCAGAGTTCAGTCCTAGGTCTCCTCCTTGTTCTCCCTCTAACCAAACTCTCTTTTCTCCAATCGGACCTGTATGTGGCAGTCAGAATAATATATCTGTCCAGCCCTCACACTGATGCCTCCACCCTGTGCCAGTCATTGCAGTGGTTGCCCATTTGCTACGGAATACAATGCAAACTTATCTCTCACCCACAAAACTCTCCACAGTTCTGCACCACTTTTCATCTCCTCCCTCATCTATCACCATACCTGTCCTCTCCAACAACCTCCCACCTCTGTCTCCAAGATATCTCTCATGCTGCGCCAGTTCTCTGGAATGCACTACCATGGACGATCTGACTAACATCTAGCCCATAGGTTTTTAAACATGCTTTAAAAACACATTTAGCCCATTTATTTAGACAAGCCGATCGCCTCAACTCACTAAACGAACTCTTCCCTGTTCCCTCCTTCCAAATGTTAATCAGAATTTGCTCCCTCCTATTCATCTGTCTCTACTTCTTCCTTGCACCCAATAGCTCTTATTAACAGTACACAGACAGACGCTGGCCGGTGACCGGATCATACATGTACACAGACAGACGCTGGCCGATGACCGGATCATACATGTACACAGACAGACGCTGGCCGGTGACCGGATCATACATGTACATTTACAGATACTGGCCGGTGACTGGATCATACATGTACACAGACAGATACTGGCCGGTGACCGGATCATACATGTACATTTACAGACGCTGGCTGGTGACCGGATCATACATGTACATTTACAGATACTGGCTGGTGACCGGATCATACATGTACACAGACAGATACTGGCCGGTGACCGGATCATACATGTACATTTACAGACGCTGGCCGGTGACCGGATCATACATGTACACAGACGCTGGCCGGTGACCGGATCATACATGTACACAGACAGACGCTGGCCGGTGACCGGATCATACATGAACCCTATTTATTATAATGATGGCCGGACTGTACCTGGCAGCACTTTCTACCTATTGTCCCTCTATTTCCTCATAGATTGTAGCTTGTGAGCAGCAGGTGTTGTGAATTAGACTTTTTGGCTCCCTCTTGTGGTCACTAGTGATATGACTCTGGGATTGTCTTTCTTCAGTTTGGCTCTCACCTGGGTCGTTAGTCCAGGGGTGTCGCTATATAAACTTCCTGGATCCTTAGTCCAGTGCCTGGCATCATTGTTATCAGTTCCTTCTGTTGCTCCTGTCTGCTGTTCCTGGCTCTTGCAAAATTAAGCTAAGTCCTGCTTCTTTGTTTTTTGAGTTACTTGCTTTGCTTCTATTTTTGTCCAGCTTGTACTAAATGTGATTTCTGACTTTGCTGGAAGCTCTAGGGGGCTGGTGTTCTCCCCCCGGCCGTTAGACGGTTCGGGGGTTCTTGAATATCCAGCGTGGATATTTTGATAGGGTTTTTGCTGACCATATAAGTCATCTTACTATATTCTGCTATTAGCTAGTGGGCCTCTCTTTGCTAAATACCTAGCTCATTCTTATGTTTGTCTTTTCCTCTTACCTCACCGTTATTATTTGTTGGGGGCTTGTATCCAACTTTTGGGGTCTTTTCTCTGGAGGCAAGAAAGGTCTTTCTTTTCCCTTCTAGGGTTAGTTAGTTCTCCGGCTGGCGCGAGACGTCTAGAACCAACGTAGGCACGTTCCCCGGCTACTTCTATTTGTGGTGCTAGTATTAGATATATGGTCAGCCCAGTTACCACTGTCCTATGAGCTGGTTTTTTGTGTTTGCAGACTTGGTATTTATTCCTGAGACCCTCTGCCATTGGGGTCATAACAGTATGCCAGGCACACATTGAATGTTTAATGCATTGCAGAAGTGGGATTATAAGAAAGGAAATTCTGAGTTTTTTTTTTTTTCTCCTCTCTTCCTCCCCTTTACCTCTGAGTGGCTTGTGCTTGCTGCAGACATGAATGTCCAGACCTTGATTACAAGTGTGGATCAGCTTGCTGCTCGTGTGCAAAGCATACAAGATTTTGTTACCAGTAGTCCTATGTCTGAACCTAAAATACCTATTCCTGAACTGTTTTCTGGAGACCGATTTAAGTTTAGGAATTTCAGGGATAATTGTAAATTGTTTCTATCTCTAAGACCCCGTTCATCTGGAGACTCAGCTCAGCAAGTTAAAATTGTTATCTCTTTTTTGCGGGGCGACCCCCAGGATTGGGCTTTCTCGCTAGCGCCAGGAGATCCGGCATTGGCAAATATTGATGCGTTTTTTCTGGCGCTCGGATTGCTTTACGAGGAACCCAATCTTGAGGTTCAGGCAGAAAAAGCCTTGCTGGCTATTTCTCAGGGCCAGGATGAAGCTGAAGTGTATTGCCAAAAATTTCGGAAATGGTCCGTGCTTACCCATTGGAATGAGTGTGCTCTGGCCGCAAATTTCAGAAATGGCCTTTCTGAAGCCATTAAGAATGTGATGGTGGGTTTCTCCATTCCTACAAGTCTGAATGATTCCATGGCGCTGGCTATTCAAATTGACCGACGTTTGCGGGAGCGCAAAACCGCTAATCCTCTGGTGGTGTTGTCTAAACAAGCACCTGATTTGATGCAATGTGATAGAATTCAGACCAGAAATGAGCGGAAAAATCATAGACGTCAGAATGGGTTGTGTTTTTACTGTGGTGATTCTACACATGTTATATCAGCATGCTCTAAACGCCTAACAAGGGTTGTTAGTCCTGTCGCCATTGGTAATTTGCAACCTAAATTTATTTTGTCTGTGACTTTAATTTGCTCATTGTCCTCCTACCCTGTTATGGCGTTTGTGGATTCAGGTGCTGCCCTGAGTCTTATGGATCTGTCATTTGCCAAGCGCTGTGGTTTTGTTCTTGAGCCGTTGGTTAATCCTATTCCTCTGAGGGGTATTGATGCTACGCCATTGGCGGAAAATAAACCGCAGTTTTGGACACAGGTAACCATGTGCATGACTCCTGATCATCGGGAGGTGATTCGTTTTCTTGTTCTGCATAAAATGCATGATTTGGTCGTTTTGGGTTTGCCATGGTTACAGACTCATAATCCAGTCTTGGATTGGAAGGCAATGTCTGTGTCAAGTTGGGGCTGTCAGGGTATTCATGGTGATTCCCCGCCGGTGTCTATTGCTTCCTCTACTCCTTCGGAAGTTCCTGAGTATTTGTCTGATTATCAGGATGTGTTCAGCGAGTCCAGGTCCAGTGCTCTGCCTCCTCATAGGGACTGTGACTGTGCCATAGATTTGATTCCAGGTAGCAAATTTCCTAAGGGGAGACTGTTTAATCTGTCTGTACCTGAGCATACCGCAATGCGTTCGTATATCAAGGAATCTCTGGAGAAGGGGCATATCCGTCCTTCCTCTTCCCCTCTTGGTGCAGGATTCTTTTTTGTGGCCAAGAAGGACGGATCTTTGAGACCTTGTATTGACTATCGGCTTTTGAATAAAATCACTGTTAAATTTCAGTATCCTTTGCCTCTGTTGTCAGACTTGTTTGCCCGAATTAAAGGTGCCAAGTGGTTCACCAAGATAGATCTTCGTGGTGCGTACAACCTTGTGCGCATTAAGCAAGGAGATGAATGGAAAACTGCGTTTAATACGCCCGAAGGTCATTTTGAGTACTTGGTGATGCCTTTTGGGCTCTCTAATGCTCCTTCAGTGTTTCAGTCCTTTATGCATGATATTTTCCGGAAGTATCTGGATAAATTTATGATCGTTTATCTGGATGATATTCTGTTTTTTTCTGATGACTGGGACTCGCATGTAGAGCAGGTCAGGATGGTGTTTCAGGTTTTGCGTGAGAATGCTTTATTTGTTAAGGGCTCAAAGTGTCTCTTTGGAGTACAGAAGGTTCCCTTTTTGGGGTTTATTTTTTCCCCTTCTGCGGTGGAGATGGACCCAGTCAAGGTCCGAGCTATTCATGATTGGACTCAACCCACGTCAGTTAAGAGTCTTCAGAAGTTCTTGGGTTTTGCTAACTTCTACCGTCGTTTTATTGCTAATTTTTCTAGCATTGTTAAACCTTTGACGGATATGACCAAGAAAGGTTCTGATGTTTCTAACTGGGCTCCTGCAGCCGTGGAGGCTTTCCAGGAGTTGAAGCGCCGGTTTACTTCGGCGCCTGTTTTGTGCCAGCCTGATGTCTCACTTCCCTTTCAGGTTGAAGTGGATGCTTCTGAGATTGGGGCAGGAGCCGTTTTGTCACAGAGAGGCCCTGGTTGCTCTGTGATGAGACGTTGTGCCTTTTTCTCGAGGAAGTTTTCGCCTGCTGAGCGGAATTATGATGTTGGCAATCGGGAGTTGTTGGCCATGAAGTGGGCATTTGAGGAGTGGCGTCATTGGCTCGAGGGTGCTAAGCATCGTGTGGTGGTCTTGACTGATCACAAAAATTTGATGTATCTCGAGTCTGCTAAACGCTTGAATCCTAGACAGGCCCGCTGGTCATTGTTTTTCTCCCGTTTTGACTTTGTGGTCTCGTATTTACCAGGTTCAAAGAATGTGAAGGCTGATGCTCTTTCAAGGAGCTTTGTGCCTGACTCTCCGGGAGTCGCAGAGCCGGTTGGTATTCTTAAAGAGGGAGTTATCTTGACAGCCATTTCTCCGGATTTGCGACGTGTGTTGCAGAGATTTCAGGCTGGTAGACCTGACTCTTGTCCACCTGACAGACTGTTTGTTCCTGATAAGTGGACCAGCAGAGTCATTTCCGAGGTTCATTCCTCGGTGTTGGCAGGGCATCCGGGAATTTTTGGCACCAGAGATCTGGTGGCTAGGTCCTTTTGGTGGCCTTCCTTGTCACGGGATGTGCGGTCGTTTGTGCAGTCCTGTGGGACTTGTGCTCGAGCTAAGCCTTGCTGTTCTCGTGCCAGCGGGTTGCTCTTGCCCTTGCCTGTCCCGAAGAGGCCTTGGACACACATTTCCATGGATTTCATTTCAGATCTCCCGGTGTCTCAGGGCATGTCTGTCATCTGGGTGGTATGTGATCGCTTTTCTAAGATGGTCCATTTGGTGCCTTTGCCTAAGCTGCCTTCCTCTTCCCATCTGGTTCCTGTGTTCTTTCAGAATGTGGTTCGTTTACACGGCATTCCTGAGAATATTGTGTCTGACAGAGGATCCCAATTTGTTTCCAGGTTCTGGCGATCCTTTTGTGCTAGGATGGGCATTGAGTTGTCGTTTTCGTCGGCCTTTCATCCTCAGACTAATGGACAAACGGAGCGAACTAATCAGACTCTGGAGGCTTATTTGAGGTGTTTTGTTTCTGTGGATCAGGATGATTGGGTGACCTTCTTGCCGTTGGCTGAGTTTGCCCTTAATAATCGGGCTAGTTCCGCTACATTGGTTTCGCCATTTTTCTGCAACTCTGGTTTCCATCCTCGTTTTTCCTCGGGACATGTGGAGCCTTCTGACTGTCCTGGGGTAGATTCTGTGGTGGATAGGTTGCAGCAGATCTGGAATCATGTGGTGGACAACTTAAAGTTGTCACAAGAGAAGGCTCAGCGTTTTGCCAACCGCCGCCGCGGTGTGGGTCCCCGACTTCGTGTTGGGGATTTGGTATGGCTGTCTTCTCGATTTGTTCCTATGAAGGTCTCCTCTCCTAAATTTAAGCCTCACTTCATCGGTCCTTACAAGATATTGGAAATCCTTAATCCTGTGTCCTTTCGCTTGGATCTTCCGGTGTCGTTTGCCATTCACAACGTGTTCCATAGGTCTTTGTTGCGGCGGTACGTTGTACCTGTGGTTCCTTCTGTTGAGCCTCCTGCTCCGGTGTTGGTTGAGGGCGAGTTGGAGTACGTGGTGGAGAAGATCTTGGATTCTCGTCTCTCCAGGCGGAGGCTTCAGTATCTGGTCAAGTGGAAGGGCTATGGTCAGGAGGATAATTCCTGGGTGGTTGCCTCTGATGTGCATGCGGCCGATTTAGTTCGTGCCTTTCACGCTGCTCATCCTGATCGTCCTGGTGGTCTTGGTGAGGGTTCGGTGACCCCTCCTTAAGGGGGGGGGTACTGTTGTGAATTAGACTTTTTGGCTCCCTCTTGTGGTCACTAGTGATATGACTCTGGGATTGTCTTTCTTCAGTTTGGCTCTCACCTGGGTCGTTAGTCCAGGGGTGTCGCTATATAAACTTCCTGGATCCTTAGTCCAGTGCCTGGCATCGTTGTTATCAGTTCCTTCTGTTGCTCCTGTCTGCTGTTCCTGGCTCTTGCAAAATTAAGCTAAATCCTGCTTCTTTGTTTTTTGAGTTACTTGCTTTGCTTCTATTTTTGTCCAGCTTGTACTAAATGTGATTTCTGACTTTGCTGGAAGCTCTAGGGGGCTGGTGTTCTCCCTGTTGTGAAATTGGATTTTGGGCTCCCCCTGTGGCCACTGGTGGAATTGAACTGGTGTGCATCATCCTCTCTGTTCACCTGTTTCCATCAGGATGTGGGAGTCGCTATTTAGCCTTGCTCCTCTGTCACTTCCATGCCGGTCAACATTGTAATCAGAAGCCTTTCTGTGCATGTTCCTGCTGCTAGACAACTCCCAGCTAAGTTGGACTTTAGTCCTTGTTTGTTTTTGCATTTTGTTCCAGTTCACAGCTGTAGTTTCGTTTCTGTGTCTGGAAAGCTCTTGTGATCTGAAATTGCCACTCTGATGTTATGAGTTAATACTAGAGTCTTAAAGTAATTTCAGGATGGTGTTTTGATAGGGTTTTCAGCTGACCATGAAAGTGCCCTTTCTGTCTTCCTGCTATCTAGTAAGCGGACCTCAATTTTGCTAAACCTATTTTCATACTACGTTTGTCATTTCATCTAAAATCACCGCCAATATTTGTGGGGGCCTCTGTCTGCCTTTCGGGGAAATTTCTCTAGAGGTGAGCCAGGACTATATTTTCCTCTGCCAGGATTAGTTAGTCCTCCGGCCGGCGCTGGGCGTCTAGGGATAAAACGCAGGCAACGCTACCCGGCTACTATTAGTTGTGCGGCAGGTTTAGTTCATGGTCAGTTTAAGTTTCCATCCTTCCAAGAGCTAGTTCTTATGTTTGCTGGGCTATGTTCTCTTGCCATTGAGAACCATAACAGTTTGACCGGCCCAAAAAGGGTTAAATTAATTGACAGAGAAAGGAGAGAAAGGAGAAGTCTGCTGAAGATTTTTTTTTTTTTTTTTCCTCAGTTCTGAGTGTGCTTGTAATTGAATCTCTTGCAAGTCTGCCTATATTGCAGCCTTTCTCTCTCTCTCTCCTTCTAATCCTGGAATGGCTCTGTGTTCACCTGTTTAAAATGGATATTCAGAGTTTAGCTGCAGGTTTGAATAATCTCACCACGAAAGTTCAAAATTTACAAGATTTTGTTGTTCATGTTCCTATATCTGAACCTAGAATTCCTTTGCCTGAATTTTTCTCGGGGAATAGATCTTGCTTTCAAAATTTCAAAAATAATTGCAAGTTGTTTTTGTCCCTGAAATCTCGCTCTGCTGGAGATCCTGCTCAGCAGGTCAGGATTGTGATTTCCTTGCTCCGGGGCGACCCTCAGGATTGGGCTTTTGCATTGGCTCTAGGGGATCCTGCGTTGCTCAATGTGGATGCGTTTTTTCTGGCCTTGGGGTTGCTTTATGAGGAACCTCAGTTAGAACTTCAGGCGGAAAAGGCCTTGATGTCCCTATCTCAGGGGCAAGACGAAGCTGAAATATACTGCCAGAAATTCCGTAAATGGGCTGTGCTTACTCAGTGGAATGAGTGCGCCCTGGCGGCGAATTTCAGAGAGGGTCTCTCTGATGCCATTAAGGATGTTTTGGTGGGGTTCCCTGTGCCTGCGGGTCTGAATGAGTCCATGACAATGGCTATCCAGATCGATAGGCGTCTGCGGGAGCGCAAACCTGTGCACCATTTGGCGGTGTCTACTGAGAAGACGCCAGAGAATATGCAATGTGATAGAATTCTGTCCAGAAGTGAACGGCAGAATTTTAGATGAAAAAATGGGTTGTGCTTCTATTGCGGTGATTCAACTCATGTTATATCAGCATGCTCTAAGCGTACTAAGAAGCTTGATAAGTCTGTTTCAATTGGCACTTTACAGTCTAAGTTTATTCTTTCTGTGACCCTGATTTGTTCCTTATCATCTATTACCGCGGATGCCTATGTCGACTCTGGCGCCGCTTTGAGTCTTATGGATTGGTCCTTTGCCAAACGCTGTGGGTATGATTTGGAGCCTCTTGAAACTCCTATACCCCTGAAGGGGATTGACTCCACCCCATTGGCTAGCAATAAACCACAATACTGGACACAAGTAACTATGCGGATTAATCCGGATCACCAGGAGATTATTCGCTTTCTTGTGCTGTATAACCTACATGATGTGTTGGTGCTTGGATTGCCATGGCTGCAATCTCATAACCCAGTCCTTGACTGGAAAGCTATGTCTGTGTTAAGCTGGGGATGTAAGGGGACGCATGGGGACGTACCTGTGGTTTCCATTTCATCATCTATTCCCTCTGAGATTCCTGAATTCTTGACTGAATATCGTGACGTTTTTGAAGAACCTAAGCTTGGTTCATTACCTCCGCACCGGGAGTGCGATTGTGCCATAGATTTGATTCCGGGTAGTAAATACCCTAAGGGTCGTTTATTTAATCTGTCTGTGCCTGAGCATGCTGCTATGCGAGAATATATAAAGGAGTCCTTGGAAAAGGGACATATTCGTCCTTCATCATCTCCCTTAGGAGCCGTTTTTTTCTTTGTGGCTAAGAAAGATGGCTCTTTGAGGCCGTGCATTGATTATCGGCTTTTGAATAAAATCACGGTTAAATATCAATATCCGTTGCCACTGCTGACTGATTTGTTTGCTCGCATAAAGGGGGCCAAGTGGTTCTCTAAGATAGATCTCCGTGGGGCGTATAATTTGGTGCGAATTAAGCAGGGGGATGAGTGGAAAACCGCATTTAATACGCCCGAGGGCCACTTTGAGTATTTGGTGATGCCTTTTGGTCTTTCAAATGCCCCTTCAGTCTTTCAGTCCTTTATGCATGACATTTTCCGTGATTATTTGGATAAATTTATGATTGTGTATCTGGATGATATTTTGATTTTTTCGGATGACTGGGACTCTCATGTCCAGCAGGTCAGGAGGGTTTTTCAGGTTTTGCGGTCTAATTCCTTGTGTGTGAAGGGTTCTAAGTGCGTTTTTGGGGTTCAAAAGATTTCCTTTTTGGGATATATTTTTTCCCCCTCTTCCATCGAGATGGATCCTGTCAAGGTTCAGGCTATTTGTGATTGGACGCAACCCTCTTCTCTTAAGAGTCTTCAGAAATTTTTTGGCTTTGCTAACTTTTATCGTCGATTTATTGCTGGTTTTTCTGATGTTGTTAAGCCATTGACTGATTTGACTAAGAAGGGTGCTGATGTTGCTGATTGGTCCCCTGCTGCTGTGGAGGCCTTTCGGGAGCTTAAGCGCCGCTTTTCTTCCGCCCCTGTGTTGCGTCAGCCTGATGTTGCTCTTCCTTTTCAGGTTGAGGTCGACGCTTCTGAAATCGGAGCTGGGGCGGTTTTGTCGCAGAGAAGTTCCGATTGCTCCGTGATGAGACCTTGTGCTTTTTTCTCGCGTAAATTTTCGCCCGCCGAGCGGAATTATGATGTTGGGAATCGGGAGCTTTTGGCCATGAAGTGGGCTTTTGAGGAGTGGCGTCATTGGCTTGAGGGGGCTAGACATCAGGTGGTGGTATTGACTGACCACAAAAATCTAATTTATCTTGAGTCCGCCAGACGCCTGAATCCTAGACAGGCGCGCTGGTCGTTGTTTTTCTCTCGGTTTAATTTTGTGGTGTCCTACCTCCCGGGTTCTAAGAATGTTAAGGCGGATGCCCTTTCTAGGAGTTTTGAGCCTGACTCCCCTGGTAATTCTGAACCTACAGGTATCCTTAAGGATGGAGTGATATTGTCTGCCGTTTCTCCAGACCTGCGGCGGGCCTTGCAGGAGTTTCAGGCGGATAGACCTGATCGTTGCCCACCTGGTAGACTGTTTGTTCCTGATGATTGGACCAGTAAAGTCATTTCTGAGGTTCATTCTTCTGCGTTGGCAGGTCATCCTGGAATCTTTGGTACCAGGGATTTGGTGGCAAGGTCCTTCTGGTGGCCTTCCCTGTCTCGAGATGTGCGAGGCTTCGTGCAGTCTTGTGACGTTTGCGCTCGGGCCAAGCCTTGTTGTTCTCGGGCTAGTGGATTGTTGTTGCCCTTGCCTATCCCGAAGAGGCCCTGGACGCACATCTCGATGGATTTTATTTCGGATCTTCCTGTTTCTCAGAAGATGTCTGTCATCTGGGTGGTGTGTGATCGTTTCTCTAAGATGGTCCATTTGGTTCCCCTGCCTAAGTTGCCTTCTTCTTCCGAGTTGGTTCCTCTGTTTTTTCAAAATGTGGTCCGTTTGCATGGTATTCCGGAGAATATCGTTTCTGACAGAGGTACCCAATTCGTGTCTAGATTTTGGCGAGCATTCTGTGCTAGGATGGGCATAGATTTGTCTTTCTCGTCTGCTTTCCATCCTCAGACTAATGGCCAGACCGAGCGGACGAATCAGACCTTGGAGACATATTTGAGGTGTTTTGTGTCTGCAGATCAGGATGATTGGGTTGCTTTTTTGCCTTTAGCGGAGTTTGCCCTCAATAATCGGGCCAGCTCTGCCACCTTGGTGTCTCCCTTTTTCTGTAATTCGGGGTTTCATCCTCGATTTTCTTCTGGTCAGGTGGAATCTTCGGATTGTCCTGGAGTGGATGCTGTGGTGGAGAGGTTGCATCAGATTTGGGGGCAGGTAGTGGACAATTTGAAGTTGTCCCAGGAGAAGACTCAGCTTTTTGCCAACCGCCGGCGTCGGGTTGGTCCTCGGCTTTGTGTTGGGGACTTGGTGTGGTTGTCTTCTCGTTTTGTCCCTATGAGGGTTTCTTCTCCCAAGTTTAAGCCTCGGTTCATCGGCCCGTACAAGATATTGGAGATTCTTAACCCTGTGTCCTTCCGTTTGGACCTCCCTGCATCTTTTTCTATTCATAATGTTTTTCATCGGTCATTATTGCGCAGGTATGAGGTACCGGTTGTGCCTTCCGTTGAGCCTCCTGCTCCGGTGTTGGTTGAGGGCGAGTTGGAGTACGTTGTGGAAAAAATCTTGGACTCCCGTGTTTCCAGACGGAAACTCCAGTATCTGGTCAAATGGAAGGGATACGGTCAGGAGGATAATTCTTGGGTGACTGCCTCTGATGTTCATGCCTCCGATTTGGTCCGTGCCTTTCATAGGGCTCATCCTGATCGCCCTGGTGGTTCTGGTGAGGGTTCGGTGCCCCCTCCTTGAGGGGGGGGTACTGTTGTGAAATTGGATTTTGGGCTCCCCCTGTGGCCACTGGTGGAATTGAACTGGTGTGCATCATCCTCTCTGTTCACCTGTTTCCATCAGGATGTGGGAGTCGCTATTTAGCCTTGCTCCTCTGTCACTTCCATGCCGGTCAACATTGTAATCAGAAGCCTTTCTGTGCATGTTCCTGCTGCTAGACAACTCCCAGCTAAGTTGGACTTTAGTCCTTGTTTGTTTTTGCATTTTGTTCCAGTTCACAGCTGTAGTTTCGTTTCTGTGTCTGGAAAGCTCTTGTGATCTGAAATTGCCACTCTGATGTTATGAGTTAATACTAGAGTCTTAAAGTAATTTCAGGATGGTGTTTTGATAGGGTTTTCAGCTGACCATGAAAGTGCCCTTTCTGTCTTCCTGCTATCTAGTAAGCGGACATCAATTTTGCTAAACCTATTTTCATACTACGTTTGTCATTTCATCTAAAATCACCGCCAATATTTGTGGGGGCCTCTGTCTGCCTTTCGGGGAAATTTCTCTAGAGGTGAGCCAGGACTATATTTTCCTCTGCCAGGATTAGTTAGTCCTCCGGCCGGCGCTGGGCGTCTAGGGATAAAACGCAGGCAACGCTACCCGGCTACTATTAGTTGTGCGGCAGGTTTAGTTCATGGTCAGTTTAAGTTTCCATCCTTCCAAGAGCTAGTTCTTATGTTTGCTGGGCTATGTTCTCTTGCCATTGAGAACCATAACATCTCCCCCCGGCTGTTAGACGGTTCGGGGGTTCTTGAATATCCAGCGTGGATATTTTAATAGGGTTTTTGCTGACCATATAAGTCATCTTACTATATTCTGCTATTAGCTAGTGGGCCTCTCTTTGCTAAATACCTAGCTCATTCTTATGTTTGTCTTTTCCTCTTACCTCACCGTTATTATTTGTTGGGGGCTTGTATCCAACTTTTGGGGTCTTTTCTCTGGAGGCAAGAAAGGTCTTTCTTTTCCCTTCTAGGGTTAGTTAGTTCTCCGGCTGGCGCGAGACGTCTAGAACCAACGTAGGCACGTTCCCCGGCTGCTTCTATTTGTGGTGCTAGTATTAGATATATGGTCAGCCCAGTTACCACTGTCCTATGAGCTGGTTTTTTGTGTTTGCAGACTTGGTATTTATTCCTGAGACCCTCTGCCATTGGGGTCATAACAAGCAGGACCCTCACGTCTGTAACTGGAGGTGAACTATGTGTTACTTTGTGTTGTATTTATTGTCTGTAGATGTCCGTGCTTATTGTAAAGTGCTGCGCAATGTGTGGTGCTATAAAGATATAATTATTATAATTTCTCCCTGTTTTGCTGAATGCCCCAATTCATTGTCCGTTTTCACCCTAAAACTGAAATGTGTCAAACGTTTAGTGCAACTGGAAGTTGTGCTAAAATGTTGCAACTTTTGCTGTTTTTACATCTGTTCTGTCATCTACACAAACTTTTTGAAAATTGGTGAACGGACCATGGCCAATCAGGGATAATAAATTCATCATCATTTACATCTGAAAAATGGCCTAAAAATGAAAGCGATGTATTGCAGCAGTGATGCTGCTGAGAGTCGCTGGAAGGTGATCATGCCGAGCGGCGCGGATAGTAATGAAGTCCGTGCATCTTATTCCAGCTCACTCCTCATCAAGACTGACGTACAAAGTGCTCATCTGGGACCAATATGGCTTCTGCCTTTTCTGACCGATTCCCTTTCGGCAGCTTCCAAGGAAATAAATATAAACCCTAAAAGGAGAAATGAAGAGGCCCGGCGGGTGTATGTGGGCTGTGGCGTGGATGATATTACCCCATTGTAGCAGTACTTCATCCCACTGGTGACTCAATAGAGTAACAGATACAAGACTGACAGCAACAGCCACATTGGAGCCATATGGTGCAAGGCACACTGTCCTATATGATGTCCTATTGTATACAGACCCCCCATACAGCATCAGGCACAGTGCCAGAAATAATGCCCTAGAAATCATAGTGACCCCACACAATGCCAGAGATAATGCCCCATGCAATCCGGGCCAAAGTGCTGCTGACCACTGCAGAGATATAATACCGCCATGCAGCAGAAACACGGCAGTACACATGAGGCCTTCATACAGTGCCAATCCCAGGGACTCCATGCAGT
Organism: Ranitomeya variabilis; assembly: GCF_051348905.1. Taxonomy (NCBI): domain Eukaryota; kingdom Metazoa; phylum Chordata; class Amphibia; order Anura; family Dendrobatidae; genus Ranitomeya; species Ranitomeya variabilis. Next base: position 237,950,922 of record NC_135238.1, read on the forward strand.
GTCAGACAAAATGCACTGGAAACCACAGTGACCCTGTATGATGCCGCCATACACTGCCAAGCATAGCACCAGACATAATGCCGCCATACACTGCTAAGTATAGCACCAGACATAATGCCGCCATACAGTGGAATCACAGCACCAGAAATAATGCCGCCATCCAGTGGAATCACAGCACCAGAAATAATGCCGCCATACAGTGGAATCACAGCACCAGACATAATGCCACCATACAGTGGAATCACAGCACCAGACATAATGCCGCCATACACTGCCAAGTATAGCACCAGACATAATGCCGCCATACAGTGGAATCACAGCACCAGACATAATGCCACCATACAGTGGAATCACAGCACCAGACATAATGCCGCCATACAGTGGAATCACAGCACCAGACATAATGCCGCCATACAGTGGAATCACAGCACCAGACATAATGCCACCATACAGTGGAATCACAGCACCAGACATAATGCCGCCATACACTGCCAAGTATAGCACCAGACATAATGCCGCCATACAGTGGAATCACAGCACCAGACATAATGCCACCATACAGTGGAATCACAGCACCAGACATAATGCCACCATACAGTGGAATCACAGCACCAGACATAATGCCGCCATACAGTGGAATCACAGCACCAGACATAATGCCGCCATACAGTGGAATCACAGCACCAGACATAATGCCACCATACACTGCCAAGTACAGCACCAGACATAATGCCGCCATACAGTGGAATCACAGCACCAGACATAATGCCGCCATACAGTGGAATCACAGCACCAGACATAATGCCGCCATACACTGCCAAGTACAGCACCCACAAATAGTGCCAGAGACAGTTTTTGCAAGCTGCTAATCATAATGACCCCCACCATGCAATAGATTTTATTCCTTTCTTGGCAGATTTGATTTGCCCTGAAGTTATTTAATGCTAATTATTAAATTTCCCCCTTAATTGAGCAAATTTGAATTAAATCAAATTCCCGGAGATTTGCTCAATGCTCTTATGTAAGAACAGTGAAGGTTTCTGATCATTCTGTTATCACAAACATAGAAGACGATACATTTATTTGAGACAAACTGAATTCACTTTGAGAATCACAAAAAAATTGGATTTGCCAGATGCAATTTAATTCATGAGAATCCAGCAAACTTTTGTTTGTTCACAATTTTGCTGAAAAGGGGTTAAGAAAAAATAACAACTCACTAGGCCCCCTGGCCCCTGCCCTAACCTGTCTCACCGTCACTCACCTGTCCTGATCCGGTCCAGTTGTCTTCTTTGGACCGGTCACAGGTGTTGTCATCACTAGGCCAACTTCATCATCTTCAGCACCCCCGACACTGAAAAGACTGCAAGTCGTGATGTCACATCTCATCAGTGCAGCTGAAGATGCCAAAAACGCTGAAGATGCCCAGTGACGACCAAACCAGTGTGCAGACCAAAGGAGACAGGTGAGTATGGATGTATATTATTTTTACATACGTTTATTATTTTTCGCATTCTGAATGTTTAATTAAATATTTATTTTGAATCCAATAAATTTGATGCGATTAGAATTTTCTGGCCAAATTGAAACTGTTGAAGGATGGCAAGAAGAACAAATAAATCGATCTTGGACCAAATGAAACCAGACATGTCACTGGAAGCAAGGATCACCAGGCTACGGCTTGTCTACTGTGGACACATCATATGAAGAGCAATCACTGGAGAACATCATTGTCGGAAGAATAAAAGGAACAAGGCAAAGAGGAAGATCAGCGACCTGATGGCTTGATACAAGATAACTATGGAGAAGACCCTGGTGACCTATCTAGCTGCTCGGGATCGATCTTCCTACAGAGCGCTCATCCATCAAGTCTCCAGATCGAGTCGAAGGCCATTAAAAACGTTGTAAAAATGTGCTGCTCACTATTTACTAATAATTAACACAAGTGCTTGTTATGGTCCTTAATGGTTACAATATGGTGCATTCCTATACAGAAAAAGACCAAATACATTTATTTTTTAGAAATATTACAAATAAGCAAATAAAACAATACCTAAGTAAACAAGAACATAAGTAAGCATAAATAACCCAAGCCATTCACTGCCTCAATCTTCTGCGACAGACAGATGTCAGCTGCACTCCAGTTAATTCCAGGAAAATAGACAAACACTTTACTAAAAGCTCATCTGTGAGAAGACTTGACACCAGCTCTGTTTTATGGCAAACATGAGTCACATCATCATTTACACTCACATTCTTTTTTTTTTCTCCTTGTTTATAGAGATGACCGCTCCTCGGTAACCTCCGCAGCTTACTGAATAAATTCCCAGACGCGGCGATAACAGCGGTGACATCTCAGAAAATGGAATGGAAAGGAGTAAAATAATATAAAAAATGGAATATCAGATGACACGATAAGAGACGCTGAAGATCGGATTGTGTCAGTGTCAGGAGATGAACAGATAAGACCATGATTCAGGAACTCGCTGGATGGAAAATGCTTCACACAAGTAACAATTGTCAACTCTCACTAAAAACAAAGTAACAATTTACTGACTACAACACTGAAGCAAACAAAGAATACTCCTTATTCCTTTCTGACATTTTCCAATTGTTCTCCTGGTTGTTTTACAGTTTAGTTCAAGAAGAAAAGACTAAAGAAGTGAAAAGATAAAAATGATAAAGAGGATGAAGACACAATGTGAATGTCTACAACACGTAAAGATGGGTCATACTGGGATGTTAGTGAAAATCTCCATTGAGAGGATTTTACTGGTTGATGGGGATTTACCAGGATGTTAATTATTTGTTTCTTTTTAATGTCCGCACTTTTTTAACATTAATTTCATAAAGTTTATCATTTCCTTTCTGTTCTACAACATCATGGAAACATTTTCTATTTATTAATGATGAATATGGAAGAGGCAGAACTTTAATGGAGAGATGATTTCCGATTCTCCAGTCTGTGTAAGAAATAACGTGAAATATCTCATTTTATCCCATAACCCTGTTATTATATCAGGGAGATAATAGGATGTTAATGAGAACAGTCAATGAGGATGAACTCACGGGTTTATTTGAAGTGACCACGAGGTTAATGTCGTTTGTGTCAATTGCAAAACGTAACTTTTTACATTTTGTAAAGTCTGAAAATTGCAACTTTCTGTTCTGTCATAAATGCAGGAAATATTTTTACTTTGTGCTTTTTCTAATTAAAGGGATAAAAAAAAATGCATGGCAGCTTGATTAAATAACAAGACCTCTCCATCTCCATCCCTCACAGTGAGCTGTGTCTGATATTGTAGCTCAGCCCCATTTATGCGACTGTAGTTAGCCTGTAATACCACACACGGCCCATGGTCAGGGGTGGCGCTGTTATTGTAAGAATGATGAAAAAACTGATGAGAATAAAATTTATCAGTTTATATTAGGATAGTGGCCCTCATATACGTGGCTCTCATGAAACAGAGGGAGAAGAGCTGATGCTTTATGCACCGCACTCGGAATTAGGCCGGCGTCATACTAGCGAGTTTTACGGACGTATGAGCGCAGAAAATACACAATGCCAACGGCCCAATGATTCTCTATGGGGCAGCTCCTATCTGCCGTATATTACGGATCCGTAATATACGGCATGTTACGGGCGTAGAAAATCGCAGCATGCTGCGTTTGTCAGCGTATTGCGCAAAAAATCCGCCAATAAAAGTCTATGGGGGCAAGAAAATTACAGATTACACACGGACCATGCGTGTGACTTGCGAGAAATACGCAGCGGCGTTCTATAGAAAAGCCGGCAATTCAGTGCGGTGTACAGTAAAATCACACTGACAGAATAGAATAGATAGAATAAATGTATACACATAGTATAGGGGTATATATATATGTCAGTGAGACACGTATATATATATTTAATTCAGCGCTAGATAGCAGAAAAGCCGGTAATTCAATTGCCGGCTTTTCATTTCTCCTTCACAAACCCGACAGGATATGAGACATGGTTTACATACAGAAAACCATCTCACATCCCTTCTGTTATTACATGTTCCTTTTTACTAATGTAACAAGTGTCTCTGTGTAAAATTTGGGGTCTCTACCTATTAAATTAAAGGGTTAAATCCCGGAAAAAATTGGCGTGGGCTCCCGCGCAATTTTCTCCGCCAGAGTGGTAAAGCCAGTAACTGAGGGCAGATATTAATAGCCTAGAGAGGGACCATGGTTATTGGCCCCCCCGTGGCTACAAACATCTGCCCCCAGCCACCCCAGAAAAGGCACATCTGGAAGATGCGCCTATTCTGGCACTTGGCCACTCTCTTCCCACTCCCGTGTAGCAGTGGGATATGGGGTAATGAAGGGTTAATGTCACCTTGCTATTGTAAGGTGACATTAAGCCAGATTAATAATGGAGAGGCGTCAATTATGACACCTATCCATTATTAATCCAATTGTATGAAAGGGTTAATAAAACACACACACATTATTAAAAAGTGGGAACTTTTCAGAATGTTTTCCCAGGCTCGAGTTCATATGAGTTCATCCAGCAGAGGGCGCATCACCGCGACTCGAGGTAACTTCAGTACATTCCCCTGCATTCCATTCATTCCCCAAGTTTTACAGACAGGAGCACAGCTGCATTAGCAGAGCTCCTGGGTGTAAAATGATTTAACCCCTTCAGATGGATTTACAGCGTGGGACAAGACTGAACGACGGAAGGTATGGGATATTGTTGTTTGTTTTGTTTAACTTTATTTCAGGTGACAAGGGTCTTCAGGCCATTACCACATCCACGCAGAAACCTCGCACATCTAGACATTCACAGACTCTCAGACTCTCTCCTACCCCTGTCCTCCATATCTTCACTCCACAACACGGACAGCGCCACCGCGTTCTATAGCTCCACTCTCACAACAGCCATAGACTCAGTCGCCCCTCTCATGCATGGCAAAGTGCGACGAACCAATAGGCAACCTTGGCATAACAATCTCACATAAAAACTTTGACAAGCATCCAGGGTTGCAGAGCGACTTTGGAAGAAAACACGCCTGCCAGACGACTTCACAGATTTCAAACAAGCTACATTTGACTTCAAACTAGCCCTCAACTCCGCTAAACAGACCTATTTCACTAACCTTCTATCTTCACTATCCTACAACCCAAAACAACTGTTCAGCACATTTATCTCCCTCCTCCGCCCATCACTGCCACCTCCAACTCCCCTCATCTCCTCTGAGGACTTTGCCACCTACTTCAAAAACAAGATCGACCAAACAAGGCAAACCTTTACTTGTCCACCACCCCAACCACTCCATATACCAGACCTCTGCCCTTCCCTAATAACCTCCCTCTCCATCATCACTGAAAGAGAGGTTACTCACCTCCTTTCCAAATTGCACCTCACCACCTGTGCGCTTGACCCCATCCCCTCCCACTTAATAATAATAATAATAATAATAATAATAATAATCTTTATTTATATAGCGCCAACATATTCCGCAGCGCTTTTTAGAGTTTAACAGTTTCAAACACAACAGTCATAGGTAACAACGTTAACAATACAGTAATAAAGCAAAAATAAGACAAAATAAGACGACCCTGCTCGTGAGAGCTTACAATCTACAATGAGGTGGGGAGATACAAAGTACAGGTGTGTATTTACAGTGATGTATTTACAATGATGGTCCAGCCATCTTCCGGGGGTGGGGGTAGATGGAAGTAGTGAATGGGTTACACACGCACAAAAACATAAAATGAGTTTGATTAGGGAACGTGATAGGCCGCTCTGAACAAATGTGTTTTGAGCGAGCGCCTAAAGCTATGCAAGTTGTGGATGGTCCTAATGTCTTGGGGTAGAGCATTCCAGAGGATTGGCGCAGCACGGGAGAAGTCTTGGAGTCGGGAGTGGGAGGTACGGATTAGTGCAGAGGTTAGTCGAAAGTCATTTGCAGAGCGCAGAGGTCGGTTAGGCCGATAGACAGAAATGAGGGAGGAGATGTAAGGGGGTGCCGCACTGTGGAGAGCTTTGTGGGTGAGAACAAGTACTTTGAATTGTATCCTGTAATGAATGGGCAACCAGTGTAACGACTGGCGAAGAGCGGACACGTCCGAGTAATCATTAGCCAGATGGACGACCCTGGCTGCTGCATTAAGGCTAGGGTCACATTGCGTTAGGGCAGTCCGTTTAGCGCATAGCCGCGGTGTAACGTAGACTGGAGAGGGGAAAGTCGCGTGAGGGGGAGGCCAATTAATAGAGCATTACAGTAATCCAGGCGGGAGTGGATTAGGGCGACAGTGAGAGTTTTTGTTGTCTCCATGGTGAGAAAAGGGCGGATTCTAGAGATGTTCTTTAGGTGTAAGCGGCACGAGCGGGCAAGAGATTGTATGTGGGAGGTGAAGGAGAGATCGGAGTCAAACATAACACCCAGACAGCGTGCCTGCTGCCGGGGCGTTATTATGGTGCCACCCACGGAGAGGGAAATGTCCGATTTAGGGAGGTTAGTAGAAGGCGGGAGCAGAAGAAGTTCAGTTTCGGAGAGGTTGAGTTTCAGATAGAGAGCGGACATGATGTTGGAGACTGCAGACAGACAGTCAGTGGCGTTCTGTAGTACAGCGGGGGTAAGGTCAGGGGATGACGTGTATAGTTGTGTGTCATCAGCATAAAGATGGTACTGAAAGCCAAATCTGCTGATGGTCTGTCCAATTGGAGCCGTGTAGAGGGAGAAGAGAAGGGGGCCAAGGACTGAGCCCTGAAGTACCCCGACAGCGAGAGGAAGAGGAGATGAAGTGGAGCCAGCAAACAAACCACTGAAGGAGCGGTCAGAAAGATAGGAGGAGAACCAGGAGAGAGCAGTGTCCTTAATGCCTAGTGACTGGAGCCTAGAGAGTAGGAGAGGGTGGTCAACAGTGTCGAAAGCTGCAGAAAGATCGAGGAGAATGAGCAGAGAGTGGTCACCGTTACATTTTGCTGTCAGAAGGTCATTGGTCACCTTGATGAGTGCAGTTTCTGTCGAATGTAGGGCGCGGAACCCGGACTGTGAAGGGTCTAGGAGGGAATGAGTAGAGAGGTAACGGGTAAGGCGGGAGTAGACTAGGCGCTCCAGGAGTTTTGAGATGAAGGGGAGATTGGAGACCGGTCTGTAGTTGTTTGTGCAGGATGGATCAAGGGTTTGTTTTTTTAGTAATGGAGTAATGATACAGTGTTTGAAGGAGGAGGGAAAAATGCCAGAGGTAAGGGAGAGATTAAAAATTGTAGATAGGGAGTTGTGACGACTGGAGGGAGTGACTGGAGGAGGTGTGAGGGAATGAGGTCAGTGGTGCATGTAGTCGGACGAGAAGAGGAGAGGAGCTTTGAGACTTCTTCTGTGATGGGATTGAATGTGGAGATTGAGCCAGGGGAGATGCAGGGAGGGATGGGAGTCATTGCACTTGGTGTCTGGGAGCGGATTTCCTGACGGATAATGTGTATTTTCTCTATAAAGTTGGAGGCCAGGTCATCAGCACAAATGTCTGTGATAGGGTCTTGTGCTTTTGGCCTGAGGAGGGAGTGAAAGGTGTTAAAAAGTTTCTTGGGGTTGTTGGATAGTGAGGAGATCAGGGTGGTGAAGTAGGTCTGTTTGGCGAGGTGAAGGGCAGAGTTATAGGTCCTTAACATAAATTTGAAGTGTGTGAAGTCTTCTGGGGTGCGAGTTTTCCTCCATAAGCGTTCAGCACTCCTAGAGCATCGCTGGAGAAATCGGGTTTGCGATGTGAGCCAGGGCTGTTTCACTCTGTGTTTGGAGGTTCTGAGGGTGAGGGGAGCTACTTGGTCTAGGGGGCTTCTAAGAGTGTCATTGTAGTGATGTACAGCCAGATCAGGACAAGAAAGAGATGAGATTGGGGACAGTGATGAGTGTAAGGAGTGAGGGTTAATGGTATGTAGATTTCTGAATGTGTGGTAGGTAGGAGAGTGCTGGGGTGGGTGAGGGATTGTGAGTGTGAAGGAGAGAATGTTGTGGTCAGAGAGGGGAAGTGGTGAGTTATCTAGGTGGGAGATTGAACAGAGCCGGACAAAGACCAGGTCCAGGGTGTTACCATCTTTGTGTGTTTCAGAGGTTGAGAGCTGTGAGAGGCCTAGGGAAGTGGTTAGTGATAGAAGCTGGGATGCAGATGTGGAAGTGGGGCTGTTAATGGGAATGTTGAAGTCTCCCAGGATAAGGGTTGGTAGTTCTGAGGACATGAAGTGCGTCAGCCAGGCTGAGAAGTGGTCCAGGAAGTGGGTGGGTGAGCCTGGGGGCCGGTATATGACCGCTACTCTGAGGGAGAGGGGACGGAAGAGCCTGATGGTGTGGACCTCAAAAGAAGGGAATTAAAGTGAAGAAACTGGGGGTATAACCTGGAACGTGCATTGGGGGGACAAGAGTAAGCCGACTCCACCACCAGGTCTATTTGTGGGTCTTGGGGAATGGGAGAATTGTAAGCCACCATGGGAAATGGCAGCAGGGGAGACAGTGTCAGAGTCCTGGATCCAGGTTTCAGTGAGAGCCAACAGATTCAGAGAGTTGTTCACAAAGTAGTTGTGCAGGAAAGAAAGCTTGTTACATACAGACCGTGGATTCCAAAGGGCACAATTGAAAGGGAGAGATGAGGGAGTGCAAGTAATATTAATAAGGTTAGTATGGTTTTGATATGAGGTAGCGTAGCGGTTGAGGTTGGGGGATGGGGGACCAGGGTTTGGGGATATGACCCCCGAAATCAGTAGGAGTAACAAGATAAAAAGCAAATAGTTTTTTGAAGCGTTTGAAGTTTTTTTGTGCAGTGTGTTTGGGCAAGATGGGCTGAGGTTTTTCATGAAGGTGAGTGTTGTGAACTCTATTTCTGGGCTCCCTCTAGTGGCCAAAAGCGGTACTGTGTAGTGTTGTCTTTCTGCAGGTTGGCAGCATCAGCTGGTTCGTTATCCTTGGTTGGTTTCCTATTTAGCTCACCTGGATACTCAGTTCCTTGCCTGCTATCAATGTATTCAGTGCTCTTCAGATTCCGTGTGTCTACCTTGCTCCCAGTCTCTCCAAGACAAGCTAAGTTTTTGTTTGATCATTTTTTGATTATCAGTGTTCATTATGTTTTTAGTCCAGCTCGCTAAAATGTGATTTCTTCGCTTGCTGGTTGCTCTAGGGGACTGAGTTTCTCCCCCCACACCGTTAGCTGGTGTGGGGGTTCTTGAAATCTCAGAGTGGATATTTTGTAAGGGTTTTTTACTGACCGCATAGATTCCCTTTTCTATTTTCTGCTATCTAGTATTAGTGGGCCTCATTTGCTGAATCTGCTTTCACCCCTGTGTATGTGCCTTCCTCTTACCTCACCGTTATTATTTGTTGGGGGCTTCTATATCTTTGGGGATTATTTCTCTGGAGGCAAGAGAGGTCTTTCTTTCTCTCTAGGGGTAGTTAGTTCCTCAGGCTGGCTCGAGACGTCTAGGAATTCAGGCACGTTCACCGGCTACTTCTAGTGTGTTTGGTTAGGTTCAGATTTGCGGTCAGTCCAGTTTGCCACCTCCCTAGAGCTTGTCCTATGTTTGTTACTTAGCTGGAGTAATTTGTGATCCTCAACCACTAAGGATCATAACAGGTGAGAAGTGCATGGGAGCTGTACATGGGAGAGGGAAGGAGAGAGGAGCTGATGTATATGAGTCGTGGTGGAGGGGGGATTGGGCGGTGAAAGTGGATTGTAATGGAGCATAGGAGGATAGGAATAAAGCACTTGGATAGAAGGGAGAACAGAGTGTGGTTTACCTGACTCCTGCCCTGACTAACTGCCATGAAATAACTGCGGTATCACGACGCTTATCTTCGTGACGCTTTGCTTCTGTGACGCTTGCGTGCCCCCCACTTGCGTACCCCCCTAAGGATGGTTCTACATTTATAGTCCAGACTGTGGGGTCAGAAGAGATGGATTGTGGGACCAGGGTGGGGATAATTTGGCAGCTGGGGCCAGCACACCAGGGGGTGATTAAATGATCAAACACATTGTGGCTGGCAACATCTATATGCTATGACACCTTCACAGAGATTGTATCTAGAGTGACCAGTCATGGATATACATCAAACAGCAAGTAAAACATACAGTGCAACAAATGAATTATACCAGTCATTATGCAGGCACATTAAAATATGTTGCTAGATACTAGAGTTGCAGATGACAGACAGGAGACAGCAAGCAGAGGGAGTGAATACCATTAGAGTCTATTGCAGCAGATGATACAGCTATCAGAGGTAGGAAGTTGCACCATTTGAATGAAATGCAGAGGACAGCAAGCAGAGGGAGTGAATACCATTAGAGTCCCCAACCTCACTAACACGCTCATTCCAGCCCTAACCCATCTCTTCAACCTATCGCTCTCTTCTGGTACCTTCCCCTCTGCCTTAAAACATGCCACCATCACACCCATCCTCAAAAAAACTAACCTTGACCCAACTGCTATGCCCAGCTATCGCCCCATATCACTGCTCCTGTTTGCTTCAAAACTCCTTGAGCAGCATGTCCATGGTCAACTTTCCTCCCACCTCTCATCTAACTCTCTCCTTGACAACCTCCAATCTGGCTTCCGCCTCCACCACTCCACCGAAACTGCCCTGACAAAAATTACTAATGACCTAGTCACAGCCAAAGCTATCAGACAGTTCTCCATCCTCCTCCTTCTTGACCTGTCCTCTGCTTTCGACACAGTCAATCACTGCCTACTGCTACAGATTCTTTCTTCCCTTGGCATCAAAGACCTTGCCCTGTCCTGGATTGCCTCATACCTTTCCGACCGCACATTTAGCGTTTCCTACTCCCACACTACCTCCTCATCCCGCCCTCTCTCTGTTGGAGTCCCTCAAGGCTCTGTCCTAGGACCCCTACTTTTTTCCATCTATACCCTTGGCCTAGGGCAACTCATAAAGTCCCATGGCTTCCAGTACCACCTGTATGCAGACGACACTCAGATCTACCTCTCTGGCTCAGATGTCACCTCTCTCCTGTCCAGAATCCCGGAGTGTCTGTCAGCCATATCCTCCTTCATGTGCTATATGCAAAGTACATCAGTCTTTTGTATTCTTGTATCTGATCTGTGATTCCAGGAGATGGAGCTTTAGTTATAATAACAACATCTCCAATGTTTCTCCCTTCTGCACTGCCGATCTCCGCACCGGTGGCCGCCGCAGTCACTAACCAGGTGATGGAGACCGGTGTAATGAGACGAGTCTGACAGCAGCTTATCCTGCACTAATTGCTTCTTCAGAGGAGCAGAAATCTGATTAAAGTGTTATCAGGACTCAGCGAGGGAATGGACGCAGCAATTACCATCCTGAACCGGATGATGAATGGTTGTGCGTGAACATTACGGAGCGTCGCTTCTTGGGCTTTCATTGTGGAGGTGCAGCCTCGCCGGACAGTCCATGACAAGGGCCGACACATGGTCCACGTGCACCAGACCTGCACCATCATCACCATAAAGAAGTAGGTAAACGAGGAGGTCGGTGGTGTCATATTCTGACCTTACTAAGGGTATTGTGTATATAAAAGGAAGGTGCGAGGGTCTACATCACAAGGCACAAATACATTGTGCAAAAAAAAAACACTAAAGGGGATCGGTGCTTGAGTAATAAAACTTTCATTTCATTCATTAAAAACAGGGATATGCATGATTAAAATATGAAAAAACATTCTAACGCGTTTCTGGCACATTCTCTGACTAAGGGCAGCTCTGCCAGAAACGCGTTAGAATCGATTTACATTTTTGTTATCATGGATATCCCTGTTTTTAATGGATTACAGAAGTGGAAGTTTAATTATTCAAGTACCGATCCCCCTTCCTTTTTTTTGCTCATTTCTATATGGCTAGTTGGCGGTATGGATCGTAGTACTTCTGAATTATGCAGCGACAATCATCTTAGGCTTTTCTTTTTCCCAAGTTTTCTGTATACAAATACAAGTGTTCTCAAAAAATTAGAATATCACCAAAAAGTTAAGTTATATCAGTTCTTCAATGCAAAAAGTGAATCTCATATCTTCCACAGAGTCATTACACACAGAGTGATCTATTTCACATGTTTATTTCTGTTAATGTTGATGATTATGGCTTACAGCCAATGAAAACCCAAAAGTCATTATCTCAGTAAATTAGAATAATTAACATAAAACACTTGTAAAGGCTCCTAAGTGATTATAAGGTCCCTTAGTCTGTTCCAGTAGCTCCACAATCATGGGGAAGACTGCTGACCTGACAGATGTCCAGAAGGCGTCACTGACACACTCCACAAGGAGGGGAAGTCACAAAAGGTCATTTTTAAAGAATCCGGCTGTTCACCCAGTGCTGTATCCAAGCATATTAATGGAAAGTGGAGTGGAAGGAAAAAGTGTGGTAGAAAAAGCTGCACAAGCAACCGGGATAACCGCAGCCTGGAAAGGATTTTTAAAAAAAGGCCATTCAGTAATGTGGGGGAGATTCACAAGGAGTGGACTGCTGCTGGAGCCATTGCTTCACCACACACAGACGTCTCCAGGACACGGACTACAAGTGTCACATTCCTTGTGTCAGGCCGCTCATGACCAATAGACAACGCCAGAAGCCTCTTACCTGGGCCAAGGAGGAAAGAACCGGACTGTTGTCAGTGGTCCAAGGTGTTGTGTTCAGAGGAAAGTAAATTTCGCATTTCATTTGGAAATCCAGGTCCCAGAGTCTGGAGGAAGAGTGCAGAGGCCACAATCCAAGCTGCTGGAGGTCTAGTGTGAAGACTCCACAGTCAGTGATGGTTTGGGGAGCCATGTCATCTGCTGGTGTAGGTCCACTGTGTTTTATCAAGACCAAAGTCAGCGCAGCCGTCTACCAGGACATTTTAGAGCACTTCATGCTTCCCTCTGCCGACAAGCTTCTTGGAGATGGAAATGTCATTCTCCAGCAGGACTTGGCCCCTGTGCACACTGCCAAAAGTACCAATACCTGGTGTAAAAACAACAGTATCACTGGGCTTGATTGGCAGCAAACTCGCCCGACCTTAACTCCATAGAGAATCTATGGAATATTGTCAAGAGGAAGATGAGACACCAGACCCAACAATGCAGACGAGCTGAAGGCTGCTATCAAAGCAACCTGGGCTTCCATAACCCCTCAGCAGCGCCACAGACTGATCGCCTCCATGCCACGCCGCATTGATGCAGTAATTGATGTAAAAGGAGCCCGACCAAGTACTGAGTGCATTTACTGATCATACATTTCAGTAGGAAACATTTCAGATTTCACAAACATTTTCAAGCTGGTGTTATAAAGTATTCTAATTTACCGAGATAATGACTTTTGGGTTTTCCTTGGCTGTAAGCCATAATCATCAACATTAACAGAAATAAACACGTGAAATAGATCACTCTGTGTGTAATGACTCTATAGAATATAGGAGATTCACTTTTTGTATTGCAGAACTGAAATAAATTCACTTTTTGATGATATTCTAATTTTGTGAGAAGCCCCAGCACATTGTGTCACTGGTAGAATAATCGTCCCGTTCTTGGTTTAATATTCCAGACTTTGATGTTACATCATTTCATGTAAGTTGTAAAGTCTCTGGCTCAATGAAATGTATAATTGTGCAGTAAAGTGTGTGTGTGGCTCCTCGTATTCCGACCAGATTCCTCCTCTTAATTACAATATTGTATTCCATTTGTACGAGTTCATTTATCATCGCGAGTCCAAGTCTCCCACAGCCAGAAAATCTCTATCTAGAGAACAAGGTTCGGATGACCGTACAGGGACCGGAATATGGAGGGAGACGCAGCGCGATCCTGGAGCAAGAGAGGAAATGTTATTTGTGGTAATTAACCCCTTAACGACCGCCGATACGCCTTTTAACGGCGGCCGCTAAGGGTACTTAAACCACAGCGCCGTTAATTAACGGCGCTGTGGAAAAAGTGAATAGCGCCCCCCAGAGTCGGATTTTCTCTGGGGTCTCGGTTGCCGAGGGTAGCCGAGACCCCAGAGAACATGATTCGGGGGGTTTTTACCGACCCCCGAGTTGCGATCGCCGGTAATTAACCGTTTACCGGCGGTCGCAACAAAAAAAAAAAAAAACGCGATTTGCCGTTTAATTTCTCTGTCCTCCGATGTGATCGCACATCGGAGGACAGAGAAATGTGGTCCCCGATGGCCCCCAATACTTACCTACCTCCCCCGGTGCTCCTCGTGTCTCCCCATGGGCGCCGCCATCTTTTTTCCGGGAAAAAATGGCGGGCGCACGCGCAGTGCGCCCGCCGCCCGGCACCCGGATGTTCTTTGGGGTCTCGGCTGCCGGGGGTAGCCGAGACCCCAAAGAACATGATCGGGGTCGATTTGCACCGACCCCTGCTTTGCGATCGCCGGTAATTAACAGTTTACCGGCGACCGCAAAAAAAAAAAAAAAAAGCGATCAGTTATTTCTCTGTCCTCTGATGTGATCGCACATCAGAGGACAGAGAAATAGGGGGATTCGGGGACCCTATCATACTCACCCGGGGTCCCTGGGTCCTCTTCTGTCTTCTCCTGCCAGCCGGCTTTTTCATCATGGCGGGCGCATGCGCAGTGCGCCCGCCATCTGCTGCCATCTGCCGGCCGGCAGGAGAAGACAAGTTGGGGCTAAAATTAGGGTTAGGGTTAGGGTTAGGGTTAGAGTTAGGGTTAGGGTTAGAGTTAGGGTTAGGGTTGGGGCTAAATTTAGGGTTAGGGCTAGGGTTAGGGTTAGGCTACTTTCACACTAGCGTTTTTTGGCTTCCGTCGCAATGCGTCGTTGGAGAAAAAACGCATCCTGCAAAAGTGCTTGCAGGATGCGTTTTTTCTCCATTGGCTTGCATTAGCGACGCATTGCGACGGATTGCCACATGTCGCATCCGTCGTGCGACGGATGCGTCGTGCTTCGGCGGACCGTCGACACAAAAAAAACTACATGTAACTTTTTTGTGCGACGTGTCCCACATATTTCAGTGCCACGTGCCACGTATTTAAGTGACACGTGCCACGTATCAAAGTGCCACGTGCCACATATTTCAGTGCCACGTATCAAAGTGCCACGTGCCACGTATCAAAGTGCCACGTGCCACGTATCAAAGTGCCACGTGCCACGTATCAAAGTGCCACGTGCCACATATTTCAGTGCCACGTGCCACGTATCAAAGTGCCACGTGCCACGTATCAAAGTGCCACGTGCCACATCTTTCAGTGCCACGTGCCACGTATTTAAGAGACACGTGCCACGTATCAAAGTGCCACGTGCCACATATTTCAGTGCCACGTGCCACGTATTTAAGTGACACGTGCCACGTATCAAAGTGCCACGTATCACGTATTTCAGTGCCACGTATTTAAGTGACACGTATCACGTATAAGTGCCACGTGTCACGTATTTAATTGCCACATATTTAAGTGCCACGTATCAAGATTTTCCATGGAGAACAGACACATCCAGAGATATGTCTGCTCTCCACGGCTGCAGCAACACACTGACAGGAGCCATAGTTCCTGTCGGTGTGTCACTGCGCATGCGCGAGCGAGTTTACCGGCGGTCATTGACCCCGGCACTCTCGCTTAATGGCAGTGCTGCGTGGGAAAGTTCAACGCAGCTGTACTGCTGTTAACCGAGACGCCGGAGTCATTGAACTCCGGAACAGTACGCGATACACTGCTAGGAGCTTCGCTCCTGGCAGTGTATCGCCGGAGAGCAGCCGATCGGCGTGGGACACTCGTTTTATGGATTCTGCGGACAGGGAGTATGAATTTGGTTTATTATTTTTGGATTTTTTCCTGGAGGATCGAGGGCTTCGCCTACAAGTGTGCTGTTGGTGAGTATATACTCTGTGTTATATGTTGTATGTACTGTGTGTCATGTATGTGTATTGTGTGTAGGTGTTTTGTGTAACTTTACAATTGTGCTAAGTCGCCGGACACAGGACAACTCTCCCATCCTAATACCGGATGGGAGTAGTAGTCCCATACGGCGACTTAGCACAATGGTGGCACTAGCGTCGCATGGGGACACACACACGCACACACACGCACACACACACAAGGACTCCATGCTGCTTCACTGGGGGGCGGGGGCTTCCCTCTTCCTGTCCGACGTCACGTCCGGTCCTGGGTGTCAACCCCTCCGTACAAAGACGCCGACACCCAGGACAAAGGCGCTGTGTGTGGAAGGTAATATGGGGCCCTAGGGGGATACGCAGACACGCCGCTGCGTAAAGAATTGACATGTCAATTCTTTTTACGCCGGCGTGTTTGCAGACAAAAGCGCCGCGTTTTTTTGCGGTGTGTCTGAACGGCAAAGTGAATTTCTCATTCACTTTGCCGGCAGACGAAAATGACATTGCGCATTTTTGAAAAGCGCCCGCAAAATAGCGCTCAAAAATGCGCTATGTCTGAAAGTAGCCTAAGGCTTCTTTCACACTTGCGTCGGTACGGGGCGGTCGCAATGCGTCGGCCCGATGTACCGACGCACGTTGTGAAAATTGTGCACAACGTGGGCAGCGGATGCAGTTTTTCAACGCATCCGCTGCCCAGTCTATGTCCTGGGGAGGAGGGGGCAGAGTTAAGGCCACGCATCCGCGGAAATGGCGGACGCGACGTACAAAAAAAAGGTTACATTGAACTTTTTTTGTGACGACGGGGGCTAAAGTTATGGTTAGGGTTGGGGCTAAAGTTAGGGTTGGGGCTAAAGTTAGGGTTAGAGTTGGGATTAGGGTTAGGGTTTGGATTAGGGTTGGGATTAGTGTTACGTTTGGGATTAGGGTTGGGATTAGGGTTAGGGTTGGGATTAGGGTTAGGGGTGTGTTGGATTTAGGGTTTTGATTAGGGTTATGGTTAGGGTTGAGATTAGGGCTGTTTTGGGGTTAGGGTTGTGATTATCGTTAGGGTTGTGATTAGGATTATGGATCGGGTTGAGATTAGGGTTAGGGCTGTGTTGGGGTTAGGGTTGGAGTTAGAATTGGGGGGTTTCCACTGTTTAGGTACATCAGGGGGTCTCCAAACACGACAGCCAATTTTGCGCTAAAAAAGTCAAATGGTACTCCCTCCCTTCTGAGCTCTGCCGTGCGCCCAAACAGTGGTTTACCCCCACATATGGGGCATCAGCGTACTCGGGATAAATTGGACAACAACTTTTGGGGTTCAATTTCTCCTGTTACCCTTGTGAAAATAAAAACTTGGGGGCTAAAAATCTTTTTTGTTGGAAAAAAATATATTTTTTTATTTTCACTCCTCTGCATTATAAATTTCTGTGAAGCACTTGAGCTTTCAAAGTTCTCACCACATATCTAGATAAGTTCCTTAGGGGGTCTAGTTTCCAAAATTTGGTCACTTGTGGGGGTTTCTACTGTTTAGGTACATTAGGGGTCTGCAAACGCAACATAACGCCCGCAGACAATTCTATCAAAGTCTGCATTGCAAAATGGCGCTCCTTCCCTTCCGAGCTCTGCCGTGCGCCCAAACAGTGGTTTACCCCCACATATAGGGTACCAGCATACTCAGGACAAATTGGACAACAACTTTTGGGGTCCAATTTCTCTTGTTACCCTTGTGAAAATAAAAATTTGGGGGCTAAAAAAATCTTTTTTGTGGGAAAAAAAATATTTTTTATTTTCACTACTCTGCATTATAAACTTCTGTGAAGCACTTGGGCATTCAAAGTTCTCACCACATATCTAGATAAGTTCCTTGGGGGGTCTATTTTCCAAAATGGGGTCACTTGTTGGGGGTTTCTACTGTTTAGGTACATTAGGGGTCTGCAAAGGCAACATAACGCCCGCAGACAATTCTATCAAAGTCTGCATTCCAAAATGGCACTCCTTCCCTTCCGAGCTCTGCCATGCGCCCAAACAGTGGTTTACCCCCACATATGGGGTACCAGCATACTCAGGACAAATTGGACAACAACTTTTGGGGTCCAATTTCTCTTGTTACCCTTGTGAAAATAAAAACTTGGGGGCTAAAAAATCTTTATTGTTAAAAAATATATATTTTTTATTTTCACGACTCTGCATTATAAACTTCTGTGATGCACTTGGGCATTCAAAGTTCTCACTACACATCTAGATAAGTTCCATGGGGGGTCTAGTTTCCAAAATGGGGTCACTTTTGGGGGGTTTCTGCTGTTTAGGCACATCAGGGGCTCTCCAAACGCGACATGGCGTCCGATCTCAATTCCAGTCAATTTTGCATTGAAAAGTCAAATGGCGCTCCTTTGCTTCCGAGCTCAGCCATGCGCCCAAACAGTGGTTTACCCCCACATATGGGGTGTCGGCGTACTCAAGACAAATTGTACAACAGCTTCTGGGGTCCATTTTCTCCTGTTACCCTTGGTAAAATAAAAATTTGGAGGCAAAAAGATCATTTTTGTAGAAAAAATGCGATTTTTTTATTTTCACGGCTCTACGTTATAAACTTCTGTGAAGCACCTGGGGGTTTAAAGTGCTCACCACACATCTAGATAAGTTCCTTAAGGGGTCTAATTTCCAAAATGGTGTCATATGTGGGGGGTCTCTACTGTTTAGGCACATCAGCGGCTCTCCAAACGTGACATGGCGTCCGATCTCAATTCCAGCCAATTCTACATTGAAAAAGTAAAACGACACTCCTTCTCTTCCAAGCTCTGCGGTGCGCCCAAACAGTGGTTTACCCCCATATATGGGGTATCGACGTACTCAGGAGAAATTGCACAACAACTTTTGTGGTCTAATTTCTCCTGTTACCCTTGTGAAAATAAAAATTTGGGGGCAAAAAGATCATTTTTGTAGAAAAAATGAGATTTTTTATTTTCACGGCTCTACGTTATAAACTTCTGTGAAGCACTTGGGGGTTCAAAGTGCTCACCACACATCTAGATAAGTTCCTTGGGGGGTCTAGTTTCTAAAATGGTATCACTTGTGGGGGGTTTCCACTGTTTAGGCACATCAGGGACTCTCCAAACGCGACATGGCATCCGATCTCAATTCCAGCCAATTCTGCATTGAAAAAGTCAAACGGTGCTCCTTCACTTCCAAGCTCTGCGGTGCGCCCAAACAGTGGTTTACCTCCACATATGGGGTATCGACGTACTCAGGAGAAATTGCACAACAACTTTTGTGGTCTAATTTCTCCTGTTACCCTTGTGAAAATAAGAATTTGTGGGCGAAAAAATCATTTTTGTGAAAACAAATGCGATTTTTTATTTTCACGGCTCTACGTTATAAACTTCTGTGAAGCACTTGGGGGTTCAAAGTGCTCACCACACATCTAGATAAGTTCCTTGGGGGGTCTAGTTTCCAAAATGGTGTCACTTGTGGGGGGTTTCCACTGTTTAGGCACATTAGGGGCTCTCCAAACGCGACATGGCATCCGATCTCAATTCCAGCCAATTCTGCATTGAAACAGTCAAACGGTGCTCCTTCACTTCCAAGCTCTGCGGTGCGCCCAAACAGTGGTTTACCTCCACATATGGGGTATCGGCGTACTCAGGAAAAATTGCACAACAAAATTTGTGGTTAAATTTCTGTTTTTACACTTGTGAAAATTAAAAAAAATGGTTCTGAAGTAAAATGTTTGCAAAAAAAAGTAAAATGTTAATTTTTTTCTTCCACATTGTTTTAGTTCCTGTGAAGTACGTAAAAGGTTAATAAACTTCTTGAATGTGGTTTTGAGCAGCTTGAGGGGTGCAGTTTTTAAAATGGTGTCACACTTGGTTATTTTCTATCATATAGACCCCTCAAAATCACTTCAAAGGTGATGTGGTCCCTAAAAAAAACATGGTGTTGTAAAAATGAGAAATTGCTGGTCAACTTTTAACCCTTATAACTCCCTAACAAAAAAAAAAATTGTTTCCAAAATTGTGCTGATGTAAAGTAGACATGTGAGAAATGTTATTTATTAACTATTTTTTGTGACATATCTCTCTGATTTAAGGGCATAAAAATACAAAGTTTGAAAATTGCAAAATTTTAAAAATTTTCGCCATATTTCCATTTTTTTCATAAATAATCGCAAGTAATATCGAAGAAATGTTACCACTAACTTGAAGTACAACATGTCACGAAAAAACAATCTCAGAATCAGCGGGATCCGATAAAGCGTTCCAGAGTTATAACCTCATAAAGTGACACTGGTCAGAATTGTAAAAATTGGCTCGGTCATTAAGTACCAAATTGGCTCTGTCACTAAGGGGTTAAACATAAAAATAAATCTTATCTTTAGGAGCTTCAGACTTGATCAGAGTAGCTTAGGCTACTTTCACATTAGCGTCGTGCACTGCATACTGTGGAAGCGCCTAACAATGGGGGCAGCGGATGCAAGCACTTTTGCAGGATGCGTTTTTTCTACAAAACGACGCATAGCGACGCAGTGCACGATGCTAGTGTGAAAGTAGCCTTACAAGGACAGAATTTCTGCAAACACACAACATGGGTTAGAAAGTAAAACACAATTAGATACAATGTTTCATCCAATGTTTATAAGGCAGAAAATGACCCAATGGAGTCTGAACACAACACCCTGGAGGTCGGCTCATTGCTCCACACCAAAATAATGATGCAAAGATCATCAATGCGTTATCTAACGTCAACCATAAACCACCTGCCAGCAATGGCCGATACGATACGCTGACGGTTCTTGTCATTATGGTAAATGGGGAACATTGCAAAGTGCTTTTAAAAACAAACAATTTTGCAATTTACTTGATATTAAGGCTATGTGCACATGTTGCGGATTTGCCTGCGGATCTGCAGCTGTTTTCCATGCGTTGTACAGTACCATGTAAACGTATGGAAAACCAAATCTGCAGTGCCCATGGCGCAGAAAAAAACGCTCGGAAACGCAGCATTGTATTTTCCGCAGCATGTCAATTCTTTGTGCAGATTCCGCAGTGGTTTACACCTGCTCCACAATAGGAATCCGCAGGTGTAAAACCGCAGGTGGAATCCGCACAAAAACCACGGTAAATCCGCAGCAAATCCGCGGGTAATCAGCAGTGTGGTTTACCTGCGGATTTTGCAAAAACAGTGCGGAAAAATCTGCACACCAATCCGCAACGTGTGCACATAGCCTAAAATACTCTTTGTTCTCAATAATTGAGGATTTTTGAATCCTGTAATTTACTGTACGCTGCTTAGACTGCAGTGGTGGCCAGTAAACTATCAGTAGTGTCCGGTGTTCTAGGTTAGGAGGCCAGTGTTTACAAGCTCTTTTCTGTACAGCTTGTAAGCGCTGCTCTGATCCTGCCAGATGACTGGATCACTCCTGCACTCTCCAATGCTGAAGAGGTAAATTTGTCTCTGATTGCAGCATGGGAGCGTGCACAATTTGGGCCAGCAACGCTTTGATTTTGCGAGTCCAGGCAGTTGAGCAACTAAGAACACACAGAAGACTGATCATGATAAAACCCATTTAAGAGCAACTGTGCAGCCCTACAACACATGGACCATAGTGTGTGAACAACATTAGTGCAATCAGCCAGTATCACAGCAGTAATGTCTGGCCTTCCCACTGCAGTGTTAGGACTAATTGTATCCTGTATATATATAGGATGCCGAGTGCTGGGGGCATACTGCCGGCTGATACCATGGCTGCCGTGAGGGGCGCAGATTCTTCTGCTGTATGTACCATGATGTGAATGGCACCTGGAGCTGTGGGTGTGTTCAGTACCTTATTGTATGTACCCGAGAAGTTAGAAATCCCCCATTTTATGCACTAGGGGTATTGTGCACATGTTGGAACCCCACAAACAAGACCTCAGATAAATGTTATGACCGTACAAATGACCAGAAAGAGGCTTCATCTGACCCAGTGGGATCATTGCAGAAGGTGGTCAGGGTGAAAGAAAAGAAGCAACACGATGGCTGGAAACCCCCAGTGGGATCAGGATGGATCCCGCGTGGCCCCTATTTACATCCATGCTGATATGAGCCCAGCGGCACGTACCCAGACAGCACTGACACAGGCCCGGACTACATTAATGTAGAGACCAGAAGACGTAACACAAGGCTCCGGGGGTGACACCACTCATGTAGACCCCCGTCCTGTCTCTGCCATGTGTATGAAGACTTCTAATGAAAGCAAAAATGACCAAACTGAGTCTTCATCCAATTCTTGGCCAATTATGGAGAAGATAATCATGGCGGAAGAGATGAGGACAGAGAAAAGGGGAAGGGAAACAACAGGATGGAAACAATCGGGACCTGCTTCAGGGGCACTCTGTATGGGTATGGGCCATTAGCGGACCCCTTAACATGCACTCAAAAGTGTTTAGTATGTTTTCTCCTTATTCCAGGGGACCCCAAGCCGATGGTCATATGGAAGTGCAGCGCCCCAGAGTCCTGGTCGTTGCAGTACTGGAGCTCCGCTGCTAAGGGGGGCTATGGTACGTCTGATGGCACTGAAGGAGTTCATCTGACCAGGTATCACAGACACCAATACACTTCACAGTCTGGCCTCCAGGGGGAGCTAAGGGTGCTATGTATTAGGCCACTCCTCACAATCTGGTAAAACTGGGGGTTAGGCAGAAAGTTAGTCAGAAAGCTGACTGGGTTGGAACCAGGCAACATCCTGTGGCAGAGGGTGTTGTAGGGGGAAGATTCAGAGGGGTCCCTGCCAGGGGTGGGATCCTGGCAGAGGCCTAGCAAACAGAGAAGAACGTTACGGGACCGCGCCTGCACGATATAGCGGCGGTACCCCAAGAAAGGATAAGAAGCAAGGTTCATTGTGCTGAGTGAGAAACGAGATCAACGCAACAAGGAGAAACACCAGTAGGAGTCGTGCCGTAAGACGAGGCAACATCCTACTGAGGCGCATAACCGGTGGCCGGAACGCCGAGGAAGTATAGAGCTCCAGGCCAAACTTCAAACCTACGGCAGGACATTCAGTTATAGGCGGGCTGTCTCACCCAATTCACCTAGGAAGACACAGGGGGGGTAACAACAGGAGTGGGGCGACGCTAGAGTCCCGGAAGAGCTCCGAGCCTCCCCGTCATACGGGTGCGTCCTAACCACAGGATCTGGGGGACGTGGAAGAACATCAGAATCGAGTTGTGAGGGAACACGAGAAACAGACACAACAGTTGTGGGGTACTATCCCGTGAGCACAGCAGGGAAGGACCACAACACACAAGCGCTAGACGGTAGGCACAGATTTCCACCTGCAAAGGGAACTCTGGAGGTGCCATCGGACCGGCCAGGCTTGCGCAGCCCGGTTAACCGTATTCCGTAGGGTTGAGCGACTTTCATTTTTTTAAGATCGAGTAGGGTTTTGGGAAACCCGATTTTGTCCAGAGTC
Source organism: Ranitomeya variabilis (assembly GCF_051348905.1). Classification (NCBI taxonomy): domain Eukaryota; kingdom Metazoa; phylum Chordata; class Amphibia; order Anura; family Dendrobatidae; genus Ranitomeya; species Ranitomeya variabilis. Next base: position 237,974,185 of record NC_135238.1, read on the forward strand.
GAGTCGAGTGCAGTCGGCCGATTATCGCTAAAAGTCGGGGATCGACCGAAACACGAAACCCAATGCAAGTCAATGGGGAAGCATAGTCGGCAGTGAGTGGAGGCCAGGAAAACACCTACAGTGCCCATTTTAATGCCAAAAACATCCATTCTTGTTTCTGAAGCTTGCCAATCTTAATTAACTGTATAATAATAGTTGGGCATAGGGAATTGGGGGAAAGTTGTGGGGGGAGTAGGGCTGGCTCAAGTTTTTCGTGGGCCCAGGAAATGCGGACTACGTCACGGCGGTGTTGCAGGGAAAGGTAAGTATTTAAAAGTTGCAAGTGCTGTGATCCTGAGCAAGCAGGGGGGGGCCCACTCGTTCGCATTGCCACTGGCACAGGGCCCCTCAAAGTACGGCGGTGTGTTTGCATGGCGGGGGCGCCTCCCACCAGCAGCGACACTTTTGCGTACTCTGAGGGGCCCTGTGCCAGTGACGTCGCCAACGAGTATGCCCCCCCACCTGATGAAGGAACCTGCACTTTCATCTGCACCTTCCTCTTTGTCCCTGTGTAAGGTGGTATAACATGCGGGAAGGGGAACCTTACTTTCAGCAGGGACAGATTCTGGCTGTGTAGAGTACAAGGGGAATGTAGTGGTCTAGGTCAATGTACCAGCAGACTCATTTAGCAGTGGCTGGGCAATGGGCAGGATGAGGAGGAAACAGATATAGGGCCAAAGAATAAAGTAGGCTACATGCAGTTCAAAATTGGTAACAGGACTAAACAGGCGGCATTGCTTTGTTCAGTGGAGTAGCAAACCCAAGAGCAGCAGACACTGTTTCAAGGGCCTAACCACACTAGTAGGCCAAATGCAGTTTAATATCTGATAGTATAGGGCGAAAGCCAGAATGTGGAAGCTCAGCTTTGTTCAGTTGAGGACAACACCAGGGAGGGGCAGACACCTTTAGTAGGCCGGAAAAGCCTATTGCATTTTTTAAAATGGTAATTTGGAGCAGAAGGTTGAAGCTCAGCTTTATTTAGTTGAGGGCAACACCAGGGAGGGGCAGAAGCCGTTAGTAGGCCCTAACCACCATTTTTTTTTTTTTTAAAACCACTTAATGAGAGCCGGAAGGTTGAAGCTCAGCTTTATTTAGTTGAGGACAACACCAGGGAGGGGCAGAAGCCGTTAGTAGGCCCTAACCACCATTTTTTTTTTTTTTAAAACCACTTAATGAGAGCCGGAAGGTTGAAGCTCAGCTTTATTTAGTTGAGGACAACACCAGGGAGGGGCAGAAGCCGTTAGTAGGCCCTAACCACCAATTTTTTTTTTTTTAAAACCACTTAATGAGAGCCGGAAGGTTGAAGCTCAGCTTTATTTAGTTGAGGACAACACCAGGGAGGGGCAGAAGCCGTTAGTAGGCCCTAACCACCATTTTTTTTTTTTAAACCACATAATGAGAGCCGGAAGGTTGAAGCTCAGCTTTATTTAGTTGAGGACAACACCAGGGAGGGGCAGAAGCCGTTAGTAGGCCCTAACCACCAATTTTTTTTTTTTTAAAACCACTTAATGAGAGCCGGAAGGTTGAAGCTCAGCTTTATTTAGTTGAGGACAACACCAGGGAGGGGCAGAAGCCGTTAGTAGGCCCTAACCACCATTTTTTTTTAAAAACCACTTAATGAGAGCCGGAAGGTTGAAGCTCAGCTTTATTTAGTTGAGGACAACACCAGGGAGGGGCAGAAGCCGTTAGTAGGCCCTAACCACCATTTTTTTTTTAAAAACACATAATGAGAGCCGGAAGGTTGAAGCTCAGCTTTATTTAGTTGAGGACAACACCAGGGAGGGGCAGAAGCCGTTAGTAGGCCCTAACCACCATTTTTTTTTTAAAAACACATAATGAGAGCCGGAAGGTTGAAGCTCAGCTTTATTTAGTTGAGGACAACACCAGGGAGGGGCAGAAGCCGTTAGTAGGCCCTAACCACCATTTTTTTTTAAAAACCACTTAATGAGAGCCGGAAGGTTGAAGCTCAGCTTTATTTAGTTGAGGACAACACCAGGGAGGGGCAGAAGCCGTTAGTAGGCCCTAACCACCATTTTTTTTTTTTAAACCACATAATGAGAGCCGGAAGGTTGAAGCTCAGCTTTATTTAGTTGAGGACAACACCAGGGAGGGGCAGAAGCCGTTAGTAGGCCCTAACCACCATTTTTTTTTTTTAAACCACATAATGAGAGCCGGAAGGTTGAAGCTCAGCTTTATTTAGTTGAGGGCAACACCAGGGAGGGGCAGAAGCCGTTAGTAGGCCCTAACCAAAGTTGAAGGCCAAATGCAGTTTAATTTCTGATACTATAGGCCGAAAGCCAGAAGGTGGAAGTTCCGATTTAGACAGTGGAGGACAATTTGAATTAGGGACTGCAGACAGACTTAGTAGGCTGTCCCCTGTGGACCATGCATCCACCACATTAACCCATTGCGCCGTAATGGACACGTAATCTTCCGTGGCCATGCCTACAGGTCCATGCGTCTGTTGTCAGGTGCACCTTTGTACTCACAGATTGCCAGAGTGCATGGACAATGCGGTCTTCTACATGCTGGTGGAGGGTTGGGATGGCTTTTCTCGCAAAAGAAGTGTCGACTGGTTAGCTTGTAGCGTGGTACAGCGTAGTCCATCATGGCCTTATTAATAGTAAATAAAATATATAACTAGGCTCTATGAACTTTTAAATAGGTTCCAGGGGTACACGGGCAGCATTGGTGTGGTCAGTGGAGGAGTATTGCAAGTAGGGGCTGCAGACAGGCTATCAAAGGCCTAAAATAACAAACAGTAGGCAGTCATGGCAGTTTTACATCGGTTACATGGATACACAGGCAGGCACTCCAGGCAGCATTGTGCTCAGTGGAGGAGTATTGCAAGTAGGGGCCGCAGACAGGCTATCAAAGGCCTAAAATAACAAACAGTAGGCAGTCATGGCAGTTTTACATCGGTTACATGGATACACAGGCAGGCACTCCAGGCAGCATTGTGCTCAGTGGAGGAGTATTGCAAGTAGGGGCCGCAGACAGGCTATCAAAGGCCTAAAATAACAAACAGTAGGCAGTCATGGCAGTTTTACATCGGTTACATGGATACACAGGCAGCTAGGTGGTGAGTGGAGGAGTATTTAAAGTAAGGACCGCAGACAGGCTATCAAAGGCCTAACATAACAAACAATAGGCTCATGGCAGTTTTACAGCGGTTACATGGATACACGGGCAGGCAGCTTGGTGGTCAGTGGAGGAGTATTTAAAGTAGGGACCGCAGACAGGCTATCAAAGGCCTAAAATAACAAACAATAGGCTCATGGCAGTTTTACAGCGGTTACATGGATACACGGGCAGGCAGCTGGTGATGAGTGGAGGAGTATTTAAAGTAGGGACCGCAGACAGGCTATCAAAGGCCTAAAATAACAAACAATAGGCTCATGGCAGTTTTACAGCGGTTACATGGATACACGGGCAGGCAGCTTGGTGGTGAGTGGAGGAGTATTTAAAGTAGGGACCGCAGACAGGCTATCAAAGGCCTAAAATAACAAACAATAGGCTCATGGCAGTTTCACAGCGGTTACATGGATACACGGGCAGGCAGCTTGGTGGTGGTGAGTGGAGGAGTATTTAAAGTAGGGACCGCAGACAGGCTATCAAAGGCCTAACATAACAAACAATAGGCTCATGGCAGTTTTACAGCGGTTACATGGATACACGGGCAGGCAGCTTGGTGCTGAGTGGAGGAGTATTTAAAGTATGGACCGCAGACAGGCTTCGAAGGCCTAACACAATAAAATGGGCTGGCTGTAGGCACTTTAAAATTGGTTCCAGGGGTACACGGGCAGCAGTGGTCTGGTCAGTGGAGGCCTAGTGGAAGGAGGGACCGCAGACAGGCTTCGAAGGCCTAACACAATAAAATGGGCTGGCTGTAGGCACTTTAAAATTGGTTCCAGGGGTACACGGGCAGCAGTGGTCTGGTCAGTGGAGGACTAGTGGAAGGAGGGAGCGCAGAAAGGCTTCAAAGGCCTAACATAACAAACAATAGGCTCATGGCAGTTTTACAGCGGTTACATGGATACACGGGCAGGCAGCTTGGTGGTGGTGAGTGGAGGAGTATTTAAAGTAGGGACCGCAGACAGGCTATCAAAGGCCTAACATAAAAAAACAATAGGCTCATGGCAGTTTCACAGCGGTTACATGGATACACGGGCAGGCAGCTTGGTGGTGGTGAGTGGAGGAGTATTTAAAGTAGGGACCGCAGACAGGCTATCAAAGGCCTAACATAACAAACAATAGGCTCATGGCAGTTTTACAGCGGTTACATGGATACACGGGCAGGCAGCTTGGTGCTGAGTGGAGGAGTATTTAAAGTATGGACCGCAGACAGGCTTCGAAGGCCTAACACAATAAAATGGGCTGGCTGTAGGCACTTTACAATTGGTTCCAGGGGTACACGGGCAGCAGTGGTCTGGTCAGTGGAGGCCTAGTGGAAGTATGGACCGCAGACAGGCTTCGAAGGCCTAACACAATAAAATGGGCTGACTGTAGGCACTTTAAAATTGGTTCCAGGGGTACACGGGCAGCAGTGGTCTGGTCAGTGGAGGACTAGTGGAAGTATGGACCGCAGACAGGCTTCGAAGGCCTAACACAATAAAATGGGCTGGCTGTAGGCACTTTAAAATTGGTTCCAGGGGTACACGGGCAGCAGTGGTCTGGTCAGTGGAGGCCTAGTGGAAGTATGGACCGCAGACAGGCTTCGAAGGCCTAACACAATAAAATGGGCTGGCTGTAGGCACTTTAAAATTGGTTCCAGGGGTACACGGGCAGCAGTGGTCTGGTCAGTGGAGGCCTAGTGGAAGGAGGGACCGCAGACAGGCTTCGAAGGCCTAACACAATAAAATGGGCTGGCTGTAGGCACTTTAAAATTGGTTCCAGGGGTACACGGGCAGCAGTGGTCTGGTCAGTGGAGGACTAGTGGAAGGAGGGAGCGCAGAAAGGCTTCAAAGGCCTAAAATAACAAACAATAGGCTCATGGCAGTTTTACAGCGGTTACATGGATACACGGGCAGGCAGCTTGGTGGTCAGTGGAGGAGTAGGGACCGCAGACAGGCTATCAAAGGCCTAAAATAACAAACAATAGGCTCATGGCAGTTTTACAGCGGTTACATGGATACACGGGCAGGCAGCTTGGTGCTGAGTGGAGGAGTAGTGCAAGGAGTGTCTGTCCCAGTACTCCCAAAATATAAATAGATGTTAATGTCTCGCAAAACAACCAAAACAAAAAAAAAGATGGCATACTTAGGTACAGGGGTGGGCTCATCTGCTGTGTCTCTGACATAGTAATTTGGCAGTAACTATTTAATGGTGCCAATATAGGACACAGACACAGACTACTTTAAGTTGCATCATAGATGTCTACAAATTTGTATTGTCAGTGCCAGACATTGAATGATGTCAGCGAATAGACTAAAGATTGGTGGAGCTGTGCGACATAATTTTGCACGTAGTAGAGCCCAGTTTGAGCTGGGGTAGGGGGGAACTCTCTTGAGGCCGGCGGGACCGCCCCAGGGCCACTCATGTTACAACGGTGTGTCTGACGTTGGGTGCGCACCACCACCGCCAGAGACACTACATTGTACTATGAGGGACCCAGTAGCAATGCCGTCAACCAAAAGCGAGCACACCCACCTCTTCAGACAAACAGCAGTCTCACGGGTGCTTGCGCCAAGTCGCGATACCACGGCCCCGTGTGGGGAGTTTGGCCATTTAGGGAGGTGTAAACATGTCGTATGCTGTACAATCTGCAGCAGCAAATTAGACATTAGAAAAGTAATTCACAGGCAAGAGCTTTTCATAGGAAAGCTAGGTGTCGGCCGGGCAAGGTGGGGCAAAAGATTTTGAAATCCAGTTGTGGTTCATTTTAATGAATGTTAGATCGTCAACATTTTGGGTAGCCAGACGAGTCCTTTTTTCGGTTAATATTGACCCTGCAGCACTGAATACTCTTTCTGATAGGACACTTGCTGCCGGGCAAGCAAGCTCCTGCAATGCATATTCTGCCAATTCTGGCCAGGTGTCTAATTTGGAGGCCCAGTAATCAAATGGGAATGACGGTTGAGGGAGAACATCGATAAGGGATGAAAAATAGTTAGTAACCATACTGGACAAATGTTGTCTCCTGTCACTTTCAATTGATGCAGCAGTACCTGTCCTGTCTGCGGTCATAGCAAAATCACTCCACAACCTGGTCAGAAAACCCCTCTGTCCAACGCCACTTCTGATGTGTGCACCCCTAACACTCCTAGTCTGCTGCCCCCTGGAGCTCGTGTGAGAACGATCACGTGCGCTGTGTGCTGGGAATGCCTGAAGCAAACGGTCAACAAGAGTTGATTGTTTGGTTGCTAATATTAGTTCCAAGTTCTCATGTGGCATAATATTTTGCAATTTGCCTTTATAGCGTGGATCAAGGAGGCAGGCCAACCAGTAATCGTCATCGTTCATCATTTTCGTAATGCGTGTGTCCCTTTGTAGGATACGTAAGGCATAATCCGCCATGTGGGCCAAAGTTCCACTTGTCAAATCTCCGGTTGTGATTGGTTGAGGGGCAGTTGCAGGCAAATCTACGTCACTTGTGTCCCTCAAAAAACCAGAACCCGGCCGTGACACGCAACCAATTTCCTGTGCCCCCGTGAAAGTTTCCGCATTAAAAATATACTCATCCCCATCATCCTCCTCGTCCTCCACCTCCTCTTCGCCCGCTACCTCGTCCTGTACACTGCCCTGACCAGACAATGGCTGACTGTCATCAAGGCTTCCCTCTTCCTCTGGTGCAGACGCCTGCTCCTTTATGTGCGTCAAACTTTGCATCAGCAGACGCATTAGGGGGATGCTCATGCTTATTACGGCGTTGTCTGCACTAACCAGCCGTGTGCATTCCTCAAAACACTGAAGGACTTGACACATGTCTTGTATCTTCGACCACTGCACACCTGACAACTCCATGTCTGCCATCCTACTGCCTGCCCGTGTATCCTCCCACAAATAAATAACAGCACGCCTCTGTTCGCACAGTCTCTGAAGCATGTGCAGTGTTGAGTTCCACCTTGTTGCAACGTCTATGATTAGGCGATGCTGGGGAAGGTTCAAAGACCGCTGATAGGTCTGCATACGGCTGGCGTGTACAGGCGAACGTCGGATATGTGAGCAAAGTGCACGCACTTTGAGGAGCAGGTCGGAGAACCCAGGATAAGTTTTCAATAAGCACTGCACCACCAGGTTTAAGGTGTGAGCCAGGCAAGGAATGTGTTTCAGTTGGGAAAGGGAGATGGCAGCCATGAAATTCCTTCCGTTATCACTCACTACCTTGCCTGCCTCAAGATCTACTGTGCCCAGCCACGACTGCGTTTCTTGTTGCAAGAACTCGGACAGAACTTCCGCGGTGTGTCTGTTGTCGCCCAAACACTTCATAGCCAATACAGCCTGCTGACGCTTGGCAGTAGCTGGCCCATAATGGGACAACTGGTGTGCAACAGTGTCATCTGCCGATGGAGTGGTTGGCCGACTGCGTTCTGTGGAAGAGCTGTAGCTTCTGCAGGAGGACGAGGAGGAGGAGGAGGGGGTGCGAACGCCTACAGCCAACTGTTTCCTAGACCGTGGGCTAGGCACAACTGTCCCTAAATTGATGTCGCCTGTGGACCCTGCATCCACCACATTCACCCAGTGTGCCGTGATGGACACATAACGTCCCTGGCCATGCCTACTGGTCCATGCATCTGTAGTCAGGTGCACCTTTGTACTCACAGATTGCCTGAGTGCATGGACGATGCGCTGTTTAACATGCTGGTGCAGGGCTGGGATGGCTTTTCTGGAAAAAAAGTGTCGACTGGGTAGCTCGTATCGTGGTTCAGCGTACTCCATCAGGGCTTTGAAAGCTTCGCTTTCAACTAACCGGTAGGGCATCATCTCTAACGAGATTAGTCTAGCTATGTGGGCGTTAAAACCCTGTGTACGCGGATGCGAGGATAAGTACTTCCTTTTTCTAACCAGAGTCTCATGTAGGGTGAGCTGGACTGGAGAGCTGTAGATCGTGGAACTTTCGGGTGTGCCGGTGGACATGGCAGACTGAGAGACGGTTGGAGACGGTATTGTTTCCGCCGGTGCCCTACATGCAATATTTCCTCCTACAAAACTGGTGATTCCCTGACCCTGACTGCTTTTGGCTGGCAAAGAAACCTGCACAGATACTGCCGGTGGTGCGGAAAATGGTGGCCTTACAGTGACGGAAGGGATGTTGCGTTGCTGACTAGCTTCATTGGCCGAGGGTGCTACAACCTTGAGGGACGTTTGGTAGTTAGTCCAGGCTTGAGAATGCATGGTGGTTAAGTGTCTATGCATGCAACTAGTATTTAGACTTTTCAGATTCTGACCTCTGCTTAAGCTAGTTGAACATTTTTGACAGATGACTTTGCGCTGATCAGTTGGATGTTGTTTAAAAAAATGCCAGACTGCACTCTTCCTAGACTCTGATCCCTTTTCAGGGATTGCAGACTGAGCTTTAACCGGATGGCAACGCTGTGCTCCAACAGGTTTTGGCTTTGACACGCGTTTTGGTCCAGATACGGGCCCGGCAGATGGAACCTGTTGCGATGTTGATGCCTGCTGCGGCCCCTCCTCCACCTCCGCTTCTGAACTACTGCCGCCTGCACCCTGTTCCCCCAATGGCTGCCAATCGGGGTCAATAACTGGGTCATCTATTACCTCCTCTTCGAGCTCGTGTGCAACTTCGTCTGTGTCACTGTGTCGGTCGGTGGTATAGCGTTCGTGGCGGGGCAACATAGTCTCATCAGGGTCTGATTGTGGATCTGTACCCTGAGAGGGCAATGTGGTGGTCTGAGTCAAAGGAGCAGCATAGTACTCTGGCTGTGGCTGTGCATCAGTGCACTCCATGTCAGAATATACTTGTAATGGGCATGGCCTGTTAAATGTTTCACTTTCTAAGCCAGGGACGGTATGTGTAAAGAGCTCCATGGAGTGACCCGTTGTGTCGCCTGCTGCATCCTTCTCTCTTGTTGTAGTTTTTGCTGAGGAGGACAAGGAAGCGACTTGTCCCTGACCGTGAACATCCACAAGCGACGCGCTGCTTTTACATTTACCAGTTTCGGAAGAGGAGGCAAAAGAGCTAGAGGCTGAGTCTGCAATGTAAGCCAAAACTTGCTGTTGCTGCTCCGCCTTTAAAAGCGGTTTTCCTACTCCCAGAAAAGAGAGCGTTCGAGGCCTTGTGTAGCCTGACGACGAAACTGGCTCCACAGCTCCAGACTTAGGTGGAATATTTTTATCCCCACGACCACCTGATGCTCCACTACCACTACCATCATTACCAGCTGACAATGAACGCCCACGACGACCTCTTGCACCAGACTTCCTCATTGTTTTAAAATCTTAACCAAAGTAACTTTATTTGTTGCTATCAAACAACTTACACGGTGAGCTATAACTTCAGTATGATTTCAATATCCCTTAACAGGTTGGTGAGACCACAAGGAAAATCAGGCACAATGTTACACACTCTGTTTTCTGTGGCACAAAATCACAGAGATGACACACACGCAGGACTGTCACTCAAGCACTAATGTCAATATTAATCTCCCACCTAATTTATTTATTTTTTTTTCTCAGGGAGACTTTAGAAACCAAATAATATTAAAAAAAAAAAAAAAAAAGGCTTTCTATGGCCCACAATTAGAGAGAGAGAGGTGGCACAACCAGGAGTCAAGACTGGCGCACAAGCTGAAAGGGCAATATTACTCTCCCACTGTTTTTTATGTTTTTTTTGTTTTTTTCAGGGAGACTTTAGAAACCAAATAATATTAAAAAAACCAAAAAAAATAAATAGGCTTTCTATGGCCCACTGAATGAGAGGGAGAGAGGTGGCACACCCAGGAGTCAAGACTGGCACACAAGCTGAAAGGGCAATATTACTCTCCCACTGTTTTTTTAGGTTTTTTTTTTTTTTTCAGGGAGAATTAGAAACCAAATAATATTTAAAAAAAAAAAAATAGGCTTTCTATGGCCCACTGAATGAAAGGGAGAGAGGTGGCACACCCAGGAGTCAAGACTGGCACACAAGCTGAAAGGGCAATATTACTCTCCCACTGTTTTTTTATGTATTTTTTGTTTTTTCAGGGAGACTTTAGAAACCCAATAATATTTTTAAAAAAAAATAAATAGGCTTTCTATGGCCCACTGAATGAGAGGGAGAGAGGTGGCACACCCAGGAGTCAAGACTGGCACACAAGCTGAAAGGGCAATATTACTCTCCCACTGTTTTTTTAGGTTTTTTTTTTTTTTCAGGGAGACTTTAGAAACCAAATAATATTAAAAAAAAAAAAATAGGCTTGCTATAGCCCACTGAATGAGAGATAGCACACACAGCAGTGGCACACAAGCCCTGACTGAGGCCAATATTTTTCTCCCACTGATTGATGTAGTGTTTTTGTGTTGAGGTAGAATTTAGAACACAAATCACGGAAAAAATAAATAGGCTTTCTATGGCCCACTGAATGAAAGGGAGAGAGGTGGCACACCCAGGAGTCAAGACTGGCACACAAGCTGAAAGGGCAATATTACTCTCCCACTGTTTTTTTATGTATTTTTTGTTTTTTCAGGGAGACTTTAGAAACCCAATAATATTTTAAAAAAAAAAAAAGGCTTTCTATGGCCCACAATTAGAGAGAGAGAGGTGGCACAACCAGGAGTCAAGACTGGCGCACAAGCTGAAAGGGCAATATTACTCTCCCACTGTTTTTTTATGTATTTTTTTTTTTTTTCAGGGAGAATTAGAAACCAAATAATATTAAAAAAAAAAAAAATAGGCTTTCTATGGCCCACTGAATGAAAGGGAGAGAGGTGGCACACCCAGGAGTCAAGACTGGCACACAAGCTGAAAGGGCAATATTACTCTCCCACTGTTTTTTTATGTATTTTTTGTTTTTTCAGGGAGACTTTAGAAACCCAATAATATTTTAAAAAAAAAATAAATAGGCTTTCTATGGCCCACTGAATGAGAGGGAGAGAGGTGGCACACCCAGGAGTCAAGACTGGCACACAAGCTGAAAGGGCAATATTACTCTCCCACTGTTTTTTTAGGTTTTTTTTTTTTTTCAGGGAGACTTTAGAAACCAAATAATATTAAAAAAAAAAAAATAGGCTTGCTATAGCCCACTGAATGAGAGATAGCACACACAGCAGTGGCACACAAGCCCTGACTGAGGCCAATATTTTTCTCCCACTGATTGATGTAGTGTTTTTGTGTTGAGGTAGAATTTAGAACACAAATCACGGAAAAAATAAATAGGCTTTCTATGGCCCACTGAATGAAAGGGAGAGAGGTGGCACACCCAGGAGTCAAGACTGGCACACAAGCTGAAAGGGCAATATTACTCTCCCACTGTTTTTTTATGTATTTTTTGTTTTTTCAGGGAGACTTTAGAAACCCAATAATATTTTAAAAAAAAAAAAAGGCTTTCTATGGCCCACAATTAGAGAGAGAGAGGTGGCACAACCAGGAGTCAAGACTGGCGCACAAGCTGAAAGGGCAATATTACTCTCCCACTGTTTTTTATGTTTTTTTTTGTTTTTTTCAGGGAGACTTTAGAAACCAAATAATATTAAAAAAACCAAAAAAAAAAAAGGCTTTCTATGGCCCACTGAATGAGAGGGAGAGAGGTGGCACACCCAGGAGTCAAGACTGGCACACAAGCTGAAAGGGCAATATTACTCTCCCACTGTTTTTTTATGTATTTTTTGTTTTTTTCAGGGAGACTTTAGAAACCCAATAATATTTAAAAAAAAAAATAAATAGGCTTTCTATGGCCCACTGAATGAGAGGGAGAGAGGTGGCACACCCAGGAGTCAAGACTGGCACACAAGCTGAAAGGGCAATATTACTCTCCCACTGTTTTTTTAGGTTTTTTTTTTTTTTCAGGGAGACTTTTGAAACCAAATAATATTAAAAAAAAAAAAAAAAAAAAAAATATAGGCTTGCTATAGCCCACTGAATGAGAGATAGCGCACACACAGCAGTGGCACACAAGCCCTGACTGAGGCCAATATTTTTCTCCCACTGATTGATGTAGTGTTTCTGTGTTGAGGTAGATTTTAGAACACAAATCACGGAAAAAATAAATAGGCTTTCTATGGCCCACTCAGTGAGAGATGGCACACACAGGGATGGCACTGTAGCAGAAATGCCAATCTTAATCTCCCCCAAAAAAAAAACAAAAAAAAAAAAAAAACTGTCCTACAATTACTATCTCCCTGCAGTAATGTAAGCCAGGTATGGCAGGCAGCAATAGGAGTGGACTGATGCACAAATTAAATAAAAAGTGTGGACAAACAAAAAAGATAGCTGTGCAGAAAGGAAGGAACAAGAGGATATGTGCTTTGAAAAAAGCAGTTGGTTTCCACAGTGGCGTACACACAGCAATACAGCTATCACGGAGCCTTCTAGGGCAGCCCAATGAGCTACAGCGCTGAGGGGAAAAAAAAAAAAAAATAGCTTCCACTGTTCCTGCACACCGAAGGTGGTGTTGGACAGTGGAAATCGCTGCAGCACAAGCGGTTTGGTGGTTAGTGGACCCTGCCTAACGCTCTCCCTGCTTCTGATGAAGCGGCAGCAACCTGTCCCTAAGCTCAGATCAGCAGCAGTAAGATGGCGGTCGGCGGGAACGCCCCTTTATAGCCCCTGTGACGCCGCAGACAGCAAGCCAATCACTGCAATGCCCTTCTCTAAGATGGTGGGGACCAGGATCTATGTCATCACGCTGCCCACACTCTGCGTTCACCTTCATTGGCTGAGAAATGGCGCTTTTCGCGTCATTGAAACGCGACTTTGGCGCGAAAGTCGCGTACCGCATGGCCGACAAGCACAGGGGTCGGATCGGGTTTCATGAGACGCCGACTTAGCCAAAAGTCGGCGACTTTTGAAAATGATCGACCCGTTTCGCTCAACCCTAGTATTCCGGATTGAGGACCCTGAAGCCTTCAGTAAAGAGGTAAAGAGACTGCAACCTGGTGTCTTCGTTATTTACTACGACCGGCACTTCACCGCACCGTAACATCATCACCATATCTACACCTTTCATTGTGCGCCCCTCAGCAGGGTCACGGACCGGGTCTAGCCACCGTGACAACCCCAGACCAGAGACTCAGAGGCCCGGTACCGGGTACCCCTCGGCCCTGCGGCAGTGGGGGCGCTACAAACTTGGCGTCACGAACAGGATCTACTTAAGCCTGAAGAATCAGGTCATGTGTGCCTTGGAACTGTGATTTATTGTACTTGGACTGTGACTTATTGCAAAGACTGTATATTGCCACTTGCCGCCAAAAGTTCCCGCCAAGACTCGCCGCCATTGCAGTACCACAGGGAGCGCAGAGGAAGAAGAGGGGCGTGCCATGGGAGGAGACTACCAAAGCGGCGCCAGAAGTAGCGACCGCCCCCTCCGACTTCTGCTGCGAGATGACGACCTGCCCAGCAGCAGAGGAGAACCGTCCCCTGATTTGCAACAGCGGGAACGAGGCGAAGAAGGAGCTCGACCTAGGAGAAATGGCGGAGCCAGGAGCATGCGTTGCCGCCGAATGCCGGGCAGCGATGATGAGCAGCAAGTGCCCGAGCGACGGCGAAGTGATCCCGGCTTGCCCTCACCCACCAGAGGTGGGCTCGCGTCCACCGCCGGTGAAGGATTTGAACTCCTTGGAGCCGCCGACGGAGGAGCCGAGCCTACCTATCCCAACCACGGAGCTATGGAGGGCGGAGCCACATCAAGAGGCCACATCGGAGGAGCCGCGGTCTGGGCTGCAGCCGATTCCAGTGTCCTTGTCAACGGAACGGATCGACATCGGTGGAATCACATCAGGCGCAGGTATGGAGGGCGCCCATACTCCCCCGGCCGATTCTGCTCCCCCGACCGACCCCGCTCCCCTGACTGATCCCGCTCCCGCGACCGCTCCTCACCCCAACAATAACTGTTTCCTCTCGGCGGGGCTGGTGGTGCTCACCCCCGACATGATGGGGAAGCTGGTACCTCCACTACCGACCACGATGGGGAACCCATAGATGTGAGCCCAGAAGGGGTGATCCTCCAGTGGGACACCCCCTGGACCGGGCTAGAAGGAGCTCGGGAGGAAGGCTTCACCCTTGCTGTGCTCACCTGGGAACAATATAAACAATGTCTGGTCCTACACTGGAAAAACCGAAAAGAGACTGAACAGACTGATCCGTTAACCGTACGATACCCAAAGCCTGCGCACGGCAGGAGAGACATGGTAAAGCGGGGAACTGTGTTGGCCTTTCACCCAAAGCGGGGTTGGGGCTCCATACAGGAACCGGGACTACCGACTGACATCTTCGTTACCAGTTACAACATGAAGACCCCCTGCCGCAACCAATATGGTGACCCACTACTGCAAAGGGGGGATCAGGTGACCTACACCCGCCACCGGAGTGCGCAAGGATGGTGCGCTCGGAACGTCCAACGATGTGGGCCTGAGGGGGTGTCACCTGTTGCCCCGACCATGCCGGACCTGACAGATCTTGTTACTATCGCCACTGTACGCCTTGTTGCGGCTACCGAGCTTGCAGCCAGGGTTAGCCTTCGAATCCAGACACCGGGTGATCTGACTGCACCCGAGAGACCAACCATTGACACTGACACTACATCAGCCGCCGACCAGGGGCCGAAGCCTGAACAGTCAGGGGGTGTCCACTGTCGGCTGATGTCTTGTGACTTACCATGAAGCTCTAGATGCCTTATAGAATGTAAATAGTTCATTGTTTTCTGCTGTTTTGCTGCTAAAACCCGTCCAGGGTTAACTCTTAAAGGGATCCCTTTGTTGACCCGGGATCCCTATTGCCTTTTGTTTGTTTTCTACTTTTTGCTTCAGAGACTGCTGAATCATGGATGGTGAATGATTCAAAAACTGATGTTGTAAATAGTTTGCACCTTCTTAAAGGTTCCCTCTACTGGTTTTACACAAAGAAAGGACTCTTTGCGAAGAAACTGTTCCTGGAAGCAGTACCGGAGTCCTTGCTGCACACGGACTTGCAGCTTGAGAAGTTGCACTACCTCATAGAGACTTGGTCCCCTCTTAAAGGGGATGTTCATCGAAAGCACTTAAAGAATGATGATGTTTTGAAAGAAAGTACTGATAATGCTGATATGTAAAAGTTATATGTGGAAAGCTAGTTAAATTGTAAGAAATGGTTAATAATGTTGATAGAAGAATGAGGACAGAAAGTGAACCCGTACGGGGTTAGTCGGTGAGTCCTCTTAGGAGCCATACAGAGATGGCTCAATAATCCTGAACTGAAAGATGGATGATTTGTTCTATACTGTGTATAGTAGTAGAAAGACAGTAGGCCTGGGCAGAAAGGGGCGGTCCTGTAACAGAAAGGAGAGGCAGTAGGCCTGGAGCAGTTAGGACAGGCGGTCCTGCAGATGTAAAGAAGAAGAATGCATAAAAGTTGATTAGCCTTATAATGTGTTATAAGAAGGTCTTTAGTGGATTCAGCGAGTACGTCCTTAAAGGCAAAGTTAAATTATTGTTCAAAGAATTTGCACTTAGTAGAATACCCGGTTGGGTAAGAACAGTTATTCATAGCAAGGTTATTTAAAAGTATTTAACTATGTTTGTAACGTTCAAGTGTCCTCACCTCCCATAAAGGGAAGCTCTGTTAAAAAGTTTACTTGTACTTGCATTTTCAAAATTGTATGTCTTTTTGCTGACATGTATTGTTGTTTTCTTCCCAGTCCAGGAGTACTGGATTTAACCGGGGGGGAGTGCAGCGCCCCAGAGTCCTGGTCGTTGCAGTACTGGAGCTCCGCCGCTAAGGGGGGATATGGTACGTCTGATGGCACTGAAGGAGTTCATCTGACCAGGTATCACAGACACCAATACACTTCACAGTCTGGCCTCCAGGGGGAGCTAAGGGTGCTATGTATTAGGCCACTCCTCACAATCTGGTAAAACTGGGGGTTAGGCAGAAAGTTAGTCAGAAAGCTGACTGGGTTGGAACCAGGCAACATCCTGTGGCAGAGGGTGTTGTAGGGGGAAGATTCAGAGGGGTCCCTGCCAGGGGTGGGATCCTGGCAGAGGCCTAGCAAACAGAGAAGAACGTTACGGGACCGCGCCTGCACGATATAGCGGCGGTACCCCAAGAAAGGACAAGAAGCGAGGTTTATTGTGCTGAGTGAGAAACGAGATCAACGCAACAAGGAGAATACCAGTAGGAGTCATGCTGTAAGACGAGGCAACATCCTATTGAGGCGCATAACCGGTGGCCGGAACGCCGAGGAAGTATAGAGCTCCAAGCCAAACTTCAAACCTACGGCAGGACAGTCAGTTAGAGGCGGGCTGTCTCACCCGATTGACCCAGGAAGACACAGGGGGGTAACAACAGGAGTGGGGCGACGCTAGAGTCCCGGAAGAGCTCCGAGCCTCCCCGTCATACGGGTGCGTCCTAACCATAAGATCTGGGGGACGTGGAAGAACATCAGAATCAAGTTGTGAGGGAACACGAGAAACAGACACAGCAGTTGTGGGGACTATCCCGTGAGCACAGCAGGGGAGGACCACAACACACAAGCGCTAGACGGTAGGCACAGATTTCCACCTGCAAAGGGAGCTCTGGAGGTGCCATCGGACCGGCCAGGCTTGCGCAGCCCGGTTAACCGTATTCCGGATTGAGGACCCTGAAGCCTTCAGTAAAGAGGTAAAGAGACTGCAACCTGGTGTCTTCGTTATTTACTACGACCGGCACTTCACCGCACCGTAACATCATCACCATATCTACACCTTTCATTGGACGCCCCTCAGCAGGGTCACGGACCGGGTCTAGCCACCGTGACAACCCCAGACCAGAGACTCAGAGGCCCGGTACCGGGTACCCCTCGGCCCTGCGGCAGTGGGGGCGCTACAAACTCATGAAGATAATAACCGAAACACCCAGCACAGGGCTCCCCGGAACGTGCACACAATTCTCAGGACAGCGCTGTCTGCATATAGTAACGGTAACTGGAGAAAGTAACAATGTAACAGGAGCGATGAGTCTGCCAGGATTTCACTGCTCATCCTCCTTCTTATTATCAGACATTTATTACTTTATCACATGTGCACATGTAATGGGAACTAACATGTTCTGAGCCTCGGTAGGTCAGCAAGTTGTGCTGTGTAATCAGAGAGCAGCATGATGTAGGGACCGGGAGCCTGATGCCAGCGATGTGTCTCTTACTGGGCTGCTTGCTGCACTTTTGACAAAACCCCTGTTATCTTCACTGCAGATCTAGCAGTTCTGGGCCTCAGTGATAAATATCCAACATTGTATGGAACCTGTCAACAGCTTTTGCTATGTAATCTATGTAATCTGAGGGCAGCATGATGTAGAGGCAGAGACCCTGATTCCATCACTGGATCACTTACTGTGCTGCTTAGTATAGTTTTATCAGAAGGAGATTATTACTAGAGGACTACTAAATATTCTGCCATGTAGTCCTCTGTATTCATCAGCTCTGTATAATCCCACCCTCACCACTGATTAGCAGCTTTCTGTGTACACTGTGCATAGGCAGAAATCTACCAATCAGTGGTGAGAGCGGGGTTATACAGAGCTGATGAATACAGAGGACTACATGGCAGCATATTTAGTAGTCCTCTAGTAATAATCTACTTCTGATAAAACTATACTAAGCAGCACAGTAAGTGATCCAGTGATGGAATCAGGGTCTCTGCCTCTACATCATGCTGCCCTCAGATTACATAGATTACATAGCAAAAGCTGTTGACAGGTTCCATACAATGTTGGATATTTATCACTGAGGCCCATTACCAACTCAGCTTCCTCAGCAGTAGATGAGGTAAGAGGTGAAAGGAAAAAAGCAGGAACAGAGGATAAAGCAGAACAGAAGAATCAGTAATGGAAGAGGCAACAAAGTAGATGGAAAAAGTGATCAGGTTAACGAAGAAAGAGAGATGGAAGAGAAAAGGAAAAAGAAGAAATAAAACAAGAAAAGAAAGTGAAGACAAAGAAGTACATGAAGCTAACGAGGAGAAATAATTAAAGTGGGAAAGAACGACAGAAGAGAAGTAGAAGAAAGAACTAGAAGTGGAAGAGAAAAAAGAGAAACAAGTGAGAGATAAAACAGGAAAGGAAGTAAAAGCAAAAAAGTAATAGATGAAAAATAGAAGAACAAAAATAATAAAAGGAGCAAAGAAAGACGACGAAAATAGAAATAATAGAAGAAGAGCTGAAGGTGGAGACTGGGAACAAGAAGAAACAATAAATGAAGCAAAGGAAAAGATAAACGGAGTAAGAAATACAATAAAAGTAGAAAGGAGAGATGCAAACAAGAAAAAAGAAAGAAAAGACAAAGTTGGAGAGCAGCAATAGAAGAAGATGAAGATAAAAGAAAAGGAAATAGCAATCATACAAGACAAGAAGAGAAAAGGGGGAATTGAAGCAAAAAAGAAGAAGAAAAGTAAAGGAAAGAAAGACAAAGACAGGGAAAAAACATGGGCAATAAAAAAGAGAGAACGGAGAAGCTTTCAAAGAAGAACGGGGAGAAAAAGAAGAATCAGGAGAAGAAATGAAAAAATAATTCTAGAAGCAAAATACTATAATAAGACGGTGAGAGTCCAGTGCGGCGCTCACAGCATACGCGCCTCCGACCTGGCATATGCGCCTCTGACCTGGCATACGCGCCTCTGACCTGGCATACGCGCCTCCGACCTGGCATACGCGCCTCCGACCTGGTCCTTTCACCTAAAATCACAGTTTTCCATTTACTTGTTTATTTCTTCTGAATTTCCACCGTCAATGACCAAAGCCTGTGAATGGCAGAGGTTTCACTAAACGTCTCTGCCAAGTAAGAAGACTGAGAAGAAAAGAAACATTGTATACAGCGACGTCCGACTGTAACAATGGATCTCACTGCAGGTGAATGGAGGGAAATGACAGGAAGATTCCGTCCATCGGTCAGAACAGAGTCATCTGACGGACGCCACCTCCACTAGATCCAGATCTCTTTGGTTCAGGATTACTGTTTTGCAGGAGACAAATCAATCATGTAGGG
This sequence comes from Ranitomeya variabilis, assembly GCF_051348905.1. NCBI lineage: Eukaryota > Metazoa > Chordata > Amphibia > Anura > Dendrobatidae > Ranitomeya > Ranitomeya variabilis. The sequence goes on from NC_135238.1 coordinate 237,993,309, forward strand.
GGACGTTGGCTCAGGAAGTTTTTAGTTCTCCTTCCAAAGTCATTGTCCCATCCTACAAATGCAAAATGATTGTGAAAACCAGCAACTTTGCAATTCACTTAAATTAAAAATTCTCTAATTGTCAAGAAAGAAAGGACAATAAGTTTTGGGCTCTATGGCTGTATTCCTATGTTACCAAACAGGTCTGTGGATTATCACAGGTGGCCTCTTCCATGGGAAAGGATTGCAGCGCTTACGGGCTCTTTTCTATAAAGCTTGTAAGCACTGCTCTGCGGCTGAGCGGATTGCTGCGTGCGGCCAGATTCAGTCCCCCTGGGCTCCTCTGAAGCTGCAGGGGCAGAGTTGTATTTGCAGCATTGGAAAGTGTCGAGTTTGGGCAGGCAGCTCGACCGATGCCGCCAGCCTGCACTGTCAATCTTCAGGAGCGCACAACCCCCCAGTAAGCATGAAGGCAGATGAGCGGTGTGCTCCTGAAGGTAGAAGGGTATAACATCCTCTTTAAGACATTTTTTCAGTAGACAGGGGGCTAAGTGTCCAGTCAGGCGGGGTCCGAGGTGAGATGAGATGAGAATCATTTTTTTAACCCCTTTAGAACCTCAGAAGTAGCAAAGTGAATCACCCAAAATGCAGTATCTCTGAAATTAAGTAATTTTTAGAAATATTAACCCCTTCATGCCGCGGCCCTTTTTCGTTTTTGTGTTTTCGTTTTTCGCTCCCCTCATTCCCAGAGCCATAACTTTTTTATTTTTCCATCAATATGGCCATGTGAGGGCTTATTTTTTGCGGGACGAGTTTTACTTTTGAACGACATCATTGGTTTTACCATGTCGTGTACTAGAAAATGGGAAAAAAATTCCAAGTGTGGTGAAATTGCAAAAAAAGTGCAATCCCACACTTGTTTTTTGTTTGGCTTTTTTGCTAGGTTCACTAAATGCTAAAACTAACCTGCAATTATGATTCTCTAGGTCATTACGAGTTCATAGACACCTAACATGTCTAGGTTATTTTTTATCCAAGTGGTGAAAAAAAATTCCAAACTTTGCTTTAAAAAAAAAAAAAAAGTGCCATTTTCCGATACCCGTAGCGTCTCCAATTTTCGTGATCTGGGGTCGGGTGAGGGCTTATTTTTTGCGTGCCGAGCTGATGTTTTTAATTATACCATTTTGGCGCAGATGCGTTCTTTTGATCGCCCGTTATTGCATTTTAACGCAATGTCGCGGCGACCAAAAAAACGTAATTCTGGCGTTTCGGATTTTTTTCTCGCTACGCTGTTTAGCGATCAGGTTAATGCTTTTTTTTATTGATAGATCGGGCGATTCTGAACGCGGCGATACCAAATATGTGTAGGTTTGGGTTTTTTTTAATTGTTTTATTTAGGATGGGGCGAAAGGGGGGTGATTTAAACTTTTATAATTTTTAATATTTTTTTCACATTTTTAAAAACTTTTTTTTTTCACTTTTGCCATGTTTCAATAGCCTCCAAGGGAGGCTAGAAGCAGGCACAGCCCGATCGGCTCTGCTACATAACAGCGATCATCAGATCGCTGTTATGTAGCTGAAATGCAGGTGTGCTGTGAGCGCCGACCACAGGGGGGCGCTCACAGCAGGCCGGCATCAGTAACCATAGAGGTCTCAAGGACCTCTATGGTTACCATCCTGATGCATCGCCGACCCCCGATCATGTGACGGGGGTCGGCGATGACGTCATTTCCGTCCGCCCGGCCGGATGCGGTAGTTAAATGCCGCTGTCTGCATTTGACAGCGGCATTTAACAGGTTAATAGCGGCGGGTGAATAGCGATTTCACCCGCCGCTATTGCGCGCACATGTCAGGTGTACAAAACAGCTGACATGTCACGACTTTGATGTGCGCTCACCGCCGGAGCGCACATCAAAGCAGGGGACCCGACATGCGCAGTACATGTACGGCGCATGTCGCGAAAGGGTTAAACTTTTCTGATTCAACTAGAATTAAACTGCTCATTTCTACTGTATAAATGAGTCAATGTCTAGCGTTCATATGTATATATAGTATCCCAACACACGGCAATTGTATCACTTCCATGTCATTCCCTTTCTATCCTCAGTGAATTGCACGGCCGACAGAAACTGAACCCTCCTCCAGGACTGACCCTCGGGGTCCTACGGGATCTGCCATTGGGACTGCAGTCCATTATTACAGGAGAAAGTCTGAAAGCTAAAATTGTAAAATTACAGATTCTTCCCAATATGAAAAGTTATTTTACCAAGGACACGTCGCGTGGACCACCAGGGGCCGCGCCAGCGACAGATGGGAATACGAAAGCATTTATTATGTGAAGGTTAGAGGACGGCTGAGAGGATGGCATGTGATAATGGACTCATGTCAGCAGGCGCTGGCTCCATCTGGGACACTTCTATCCTTCAGAAAACTGGAAGTGTAAGAGACAAGGGAAAGAGGAAACATTTTTAACTCCGTAGAAACCAGTACATATTGTCCATCAGAGGGTAAGACATGGAGGTAATATATATGCACACGGCCATTGTCATTTACTTGTATCGTCTGACCAGGGAGCAGATCCCGTGCTCTGGACTCACATTGTCCATGCAGGAGACATCCGGGCCAGTATCACCGCTGCAGCTCCTGCCTGAAACCGACTGAATCTGCTGAGATAAACTCGAAAGAAAACCAACAAGACAAGACTTTTCAAAAGTAATTATTTACTGAAAGGTTCTTCAGAATTTACAGATGGACATCCTTTCAATCTTACCTGTTGTCTTCTGCATATGATGCGTGTCCTGCATTTTTCATCCATTTTCCCTCTACAGACTATATATCTGATTTTCAGTTGTCTCTGAGCTGGTGGGAGTAGTCTAGCTACTGTGATGTCTCCCATAAACATCACACACAGATAAGAGATTCCTGCTCCCCTGTCTTTATGTAGAACATGTTCAGAAACATGGGTGACAATATACAGCAGTACTGAGCAGTGTAGCTGTGTACCAATCACTAGGGTAAAATAAAATACTAGAAAGCAGCAGCATGGATGATAATTTACAGCAGCACTGAGCAATGTAGATTTTTATCTGTCTTCTGGGGTCAGATGGAAAACTTACTAGTAAGCAGCAGCATGTAGTACATTATACTGCAGTACTGAGCAGTGTAGCTATGAATCCAGCACTGGACTTAGGCTAAATACATTTTTACTAGTCATCGGCAGCCTCTTTGTGACTGGCTTTCTCGCACTGTTCCTCCCTCCTTCTCCTGCTCTCTTTTTGCATAGACTTCAATAGACAGCTGTAATCTGATCCCTCACAGCACTGGAGCTCAGTTTTCTTTTATACAGGATGAATTTTAGCTGGTTTTTTTTAGAGAGAATGATAATATCAGCTTGTGGGGGAGGCAAAGAAGTGGCTCAAAAGTGGGAAAAGAAGCAGATTCATTACAGTTTCCTATATTTGCTTTTACAAAGTATCTGTCAGATCAGCAATCCCTATAAAAGGAAGCACAAGTCCCTGTAACTGGCACTAGGAGGCGCTATATTTCTAATGTAAAAGTTTTGGGGGCCACTATTAGAGAAAAACCCCATTTGGATCACAAGTAAATTAGCAGAGCCACATGATCGGGAGCCTCGGCATACCAGCCTTGCCGCCTCCAGCTTGCCATACCGGCCCTGCCGCCTCCGCCTCGCCATACCGGCCCTGCCGCCTCCGCCTCACCATACCAGCCCTGCCGCCTCCGCATCGCCATACCAGCCCTACCGCCTCCACCTCCGCCTCGCCATACCGGCCCTGCCGCCTCCAGCTCACCATTCCAGCGCTGCCGCCCCCACCTCGCCATACTGGCCCTGCCGCCTCCACCTCGCCATACCGGCCCCTCCGCCCCCACCTCCCCCGCACCACTGATGAACAGTCCTGACTATATCTCTATGGGCAAAAATGCAAGTTTTAGACTTAAATACATTGTATACAAAAAAACGAGATACGTCAAGTTCACCACAAACACATTTTGTGAAAAATAAATTATTTACCTTTAATTTTTTTCTGCCATTAGGGCAGCAAGTTATCAAAATTTCTGTTCCATTTTAGTTACCGTACATATTTTAAACAACTTTATTTATTAACTGCAACCAAAAACAGGAAAAAAAATCACAATGATTAAAATCTCCAAAATCCCATAATCTGAAGGTGCTAAATCAGAAAAAGTAACTTACTCTTCACTTCTGCAGTACAATCCCTTCACTTCCTGCAATGTTATTTTTCTGCTGAGGAACCTGCATATTCTTTAGGACATCGGGAAGAATGAATGTCCAGAGAAGAAAAGGTGACGCTGCCACAAGTCCTGTTAGCCGGCAGTAAAGCCTCCGGAGAAGAGATGAGTGGATCAGGCAAGATTCATATTTACCTATTTGTGCAGCTTTACCTGGGAAATTTCATTCAACGAGAAGTTATTCTTCATAAATGTAATGTCCCTTATAAAGACCTCAGGACATGATAAATGTAGTATGAAAAAACATTGTTAGACTCACCCTCCACTCACTTCTATGGCTCCTCTTCTACTCACCGCCACTCATTTAGTCCTCACCGCATCTCATGATTCTTCGGTCCACACGCTGTGCCAGACATCCAGTGTCATAAAACCTAGGAGGGTTCTACACAGGCGTACGAAGGTACAGTATTGTACATAGGGGCAGTATTAATAAGACTATATAAATTTAGGAAGTATATACAATCTTACATAAATAGATAAACAAAATGTACATAGGGGCAGTATTATAGTAGTTATATTCTTGTACATAGGGGCAGTATTATAGTAGTTATATTCTTGTACATAGGAGCAGTATTATAGTAGTTATATTCTTGTACATAGGAGCAGTATTATAGTAGTTATATTCTTGTACATAGGAGCAGTATTATAGTAGTTATATTCTTGTACATAGGAGCAGTATTATAGTAGTTATATTCTTGTACATAGGAGCAGTATTATAGTAGTTATATTCTTGTACATAGGAGCAGTATTATAGTAGTTATATTCTTGTACATAGGAGCAGTATTATAGTAGTTATATTCTTGTACATAGGGACAGTATTATAGTAGTTATATTCTTGTACATAGGGACAGTATTATAGTAGTTATATTCTTGTACATAGGAGCAGTATTATAGTAGTTATATTCTTGTACATAGGGGCAGTATTATAGTAGTTATATTCTTGTACATAGCAGCAGTATTATAGTAGTTATATTCTTGTACATAGGAGCAGTATTATAGTAGTTATATTCTTGTACATAGGAGCAGTATTATAGTAGTTATATTCTTGTACATAGGAGCAGTATTATAGTAGTTATATTCTTGTACATAGGAGCAGTATTATAGTAGTTATATTCTTGTACATAGGAGCAGTATTATAGTAGTTATATTCTTGTACATAGGAGCAGTATTATAGTAGTTATATTCTTGTACATAGGAGCAGTATTATAGTAGTTATATTCTTGTACATAGGAGCAGTATTATAGTAGTTATATTCTTGTACATAGGAGCAGTATTATAGTAGTTATATTCTTGTACATAGGGACAGTATTATAGTAGTTATATTCTTGTACATAGGAGCAGTATTATAGTAGTTATATTCTTGTACATAGGGGCAGTATTATAGTAGTTATATTCTTGTACATAGCAGCAGTATTATAGTAGTTATATTCTTGTACATAGGAGCAGTATTATAGTAGTTATATTCTTGTACATAGGAGCAGTATTATAGTAGTTATATTCTTGTACATAGGGGCAGTATTATAGTAGTTATATTCTTGTACATAGGAGCAGTATTATAGTAGTTATATTCTTGTACATAGGAGCAGTATTATAGTAGTTATATTCTTGTACATAGGAGCAGTATTATAGTAGTTATATTCTTGTACATAGGGACAGTATTATAGTAGTTATATTCTTGTACATAGGAGCAGTATTATAGTAGTTATATTCTTGTACATAGGGGCAGTATTATAGTAGTTATATTCTTGTACATAGCAGCAGTATTATAGTAGTTATATTCTTGTACATAGGAGCAGTATTATAGTAGTTATATTCTTGTACATAGGAGCAGTATTATAGTAGTTATATTCTTGTACATTGGGGCAGTATTATAGTAATTATATTCTTGTACATAGGGGTAGTATTATAGTAGTTATATTCTTGTACATAGGGACAGTATTATAGTAGTTATATTCTTGTACATAGGAGCAGTATTATAGTAGTTATATTCTTGTACATAGGAGCAGTATTATAGTAGTTATATTCTTGTACATAGGGACAGTATTATAGTAGTTATATTCTTGTACATAGGAGCAGTATTATAGTAGTTATATTCTTGTACATAGGGGCAGTATTATAGTAGTTATATTCTTGTACATAGGAGCAGTATTATAGTAGTTATATTCTTGTACATAGGAGCAGTATTATAGTAGTTATATTCTTGTACATAGGAGCAGTATTATAGTAGTTATATTCTTGTACATAGGAGCAGTATTATAGTAGTTATATTCTTGTACATAGGAGCAGTATTATAGTAGTTATATTCTTGTACATAGGAGCAGTATTATAGTAGTTATATTCTTGTACATAGGAGCAGTATTATAGTAGTTATATTCTTGTACATAGGAGCAGTATTATAGTAGTTATATTCTTGTACATAGGAGCAGTATTATAGTAGTTATATTCTTGTACATAGGAGCAGTATTATAGTAGTTATATTCTTGTACATAGGAGCAGTATTATAGTAGTTATATTCTTGTACATAGGAGCAGTATTATAGTAGTTATATTCTTGTACATAGGAGCAGTATTATAGTAGTTATATTCTTGTACATAGGAGCAGTATTATAGTAGTTATATTCCTGTACATAGGAGCAGTATTATAGTAGTTATATTCTTGTACATAGGAGCAGTATTATAGTAGTTATATTCTTGTACATAGGAGCAGTATTATAGTAGTTATATTCTGTACATAGGAGCAGTATTATAGTAGTTATATTCTTGTACATAGGGGCAGTATTATAGTAGTTATATTCTTGTACATAGGGAGCAGTATTATAGTAGTTATATTCTTGTACATAGGAGCAGTATTATAGTAGTTATATCCTTGTACATAGGGGCAGTATTATAGTAGTTATATTCTTGTACATAGGGGCAGTATTATAGTAGATATATTCTTGTACATAGGAGCAGTATTATAGCAGTTATACACTTGTACATAGGAGCAGTATTATAGTAGTTATATTCTTGTACATAGGAGCAGTATTATAGTAGTTATATTCTTGTACATAGGAGCAGTATTATAGTAGTTATATTCTTGTACATAGGAGCAGTATTATAGTAGTTATATTCTTGTACATAGGAGCAGTATTATAGTAGTTATATTCTTGTACATAGGAGCAGTATTATAGTAGTTATATTCTTGTACATAGGAGCAGTATTATAGTAGTTATATTCTTGTACATAGGGGCAGTATTATAGTAGTTATATTCTTGTACATAGGAGCAGTATTATAGTAGTTATATTCTTGTACATAGGGGCAGTATTATAGTAGTTATATTCTTGTACATAGGAGCAGTATTATAGTAGTTATATTCTTGTACATAGGGGCAGTATTATAGTATTTATATTCTTGTACATAGGGGCAGTATTATAGTAGTTATATTCTTGTATATAGGAGCAGTATTATAGTAGTTATATTCTTGTACATAGGGGCAGTTGTCATGATCTCAATGGCAAGAGAACATAGCATAAGCATATATAGGAACTAGCTCTTGGAAGATGGGAACTGAGCTGACCATGAACTAAACCTAACGCACAACTAGCAGTGGCCGGGTAGCATGCCTACGTTGATTCTAGATGCCCAGCACCAGCCGGAGGACTAAATAAAGCTAGCAGAGGAAAATATTAGTCCTAGCTCACCTCTAGAGAAATACCCCGAAAGGAGACAGAGGCCCCCCACATGTATTGGCGGTGAGTTGAGATGAAATAACAAACGTAGTATGAAAATAGGTTTAGCAAATTTGAGGTCCACTTACTACATAGCAGAAGACAGAAAGGACACTTTTATGGTCAGCTGAAAACCCTATCAAAAACACCATCCAGAAATTACTTTAAAACTCTGGCATTAACTCATAACACCAGAGTGGCAATTCCTGTTCACAAGAGCTTTCCAGACACAGTAACGAAACTACAGCTGTGAACTGGAACAAAAATGCAAAAACAAACATGGACAAGAGTCCAACTTATCTAGTAGTTGTCTAGGAGCAGGAACAAGCACAGAGAGGCTTCTGATAACATTGTTGACCGGCAAGCAACTAACAGAGCAGCAAGGTTATATAGCGACTCCCACATCTTGATGGGAACAGGTGAACAGAGAAGATGAAGACACCAGTTCAATTCCACCAGTAGCCACCGGGGGAGCCCAGAATCCAAATTCACAACAGTACCCCCCCCTCAAGGAGGGGGCACCGAACCCTCACCAGAACCACCAGGGCGATCAGGATGGGCCCTATGAAAGGCACGAACCAGATCGGAGGCATGAACATCAGATGCATTCACCCAAGAATTATCCTCCTGGCCGTATCCCTTCCACTTGACCAGATACTGGAGTCTCCGTCTGGAAACACGAGAGTCTAAGATTTTCTCCACAACGTACTCCAACTCACCCTCAACCAACACCGGAGCAGGAGGCTCAACGGAAGGCACAACCGGTACCTCATACCTGCGCAATAATGACCGATGAAAAACGTTATGAATAGAAAAGGATGCAGGGAGGTCCAAACGGAAGGAAACAGGGTTAAGAATCTCCAATATCTTATACGGGCCGATAAACCGAGGCTTAAACTTAGGAGAAGAGACCCTCATAGGGACAAAACGAGAAGACAACCACACCAAATCCCCAACAGAAAGCCGAGGACCAACACGACGGTGGCGGTTGGCAAAAAGCTGAGTCTTCTCCTGGGACAACCTCAAATTGTCCACCACCTGCCCCCAGATCTGATGCAATCTCTCCACCACAGCATCCACTCCAGGACAATCCGAAGATTCCACCTGACCAGAGGAAAATCGAGGATGAAACCCCGAATTACAGAAAAACGGGGACACCAAAGTGGCAGAGCTGGCCCGATTATTGAGAGCGAACTCCGCCAATGGCAAAAAAGCAACCCAATCATCCTGGTCAGCAGACACAAAACACCTCAGATATGTCTCCAGGGTCTGATTAATCCGCTCGGTCTGGCCATTCGTCTGAGGATGGAAAGCGGACGAAAAAGATAAATCTATGCCCATCCTAGCACAGAATGCCCGCCAAAATCTAGACACGAATTGGGTCCCTCTGTCAGAAACGATATTCTCAGGAATACCATGCAAACGAACAACATTTTGAAAAAACAGAGGAACCAACTCGGAAGAAGAAGGTAACTTGGGCAGAGGAACCAAATGGACCATCTTAGAAAAACGGTCACACACCACCCAGATGACAGACATCTTCTGAGAAACAGGCAGATCTGAAATAAAATCCATCGAGATGTGCGTCCAAGGCCTCTTAGGAATAGGCAAGGGCAACAATAATCCACTAGCCCGAGAACAACAAGGCTTGGCCCGAGCACAAACGTCACAAGACTGCACAAAGCCTCGCACATCTCGTGACAGGGAAGGCCACCAGAAGGACCTTGCCACCAAATCCCTGGTACCAAAGATTCCAGGATGACCTGCCAACGCAGAAGAATGAACCTCAGAGATGACTCTACTGGTCCAATCATCAGGAACAAACAGTTTATCAGGTGGGCAACGATCAGGTCTATCCGCCTGAAACTCCTGCAAGGCCCGCCGCAGGTCTGGAGAAACGGCTGACAATACCACTCCATCCTTAAGGATACCTGTGGGCTCAGAGTTACCAGGCGAGTCAGGCTCAAAACTCCTAGAAAGGGCATCCGCCTTAACATTCTTAGAACCCGGTAGGTATGACACCACAAAATTAAACCGAGAGAAAAATAATGACCAGCGCGCCTGTCTAGGATTCAGGCGCCTGGCGGTCTCAAGATAAATCAAATTTTTGTGGTCAGTCAATACCACCACCTGATGTCTGGCCCCCTCAAGCCAATGGCGCCACTCCTCAAAAGCCCACTTCATGGCCAAAAGCTCCCGATTCCCAACATCATAATTCCGCTCAGCGGGCGAAAATTTACGGGAAAAGAAGGCACAAGGCCTCATCACGGAGCAGTCAGAACTTTTCTGCGACAACACTGCCCCAGCTCCGATCTCAGAAGCGTCGACCTCAACCTGAAAAGGTAGAGCAACATCAGGCTGACGCAACACAGGGGCAGAGGAAAAACGGCGCTTAAGCTCCCGAAAGGCCTCCACAGCATCAGGGGACCAATCAGCAACATCAGCACCCTTCTTAGTCAAATCGGTCAATGGTTTAGCAATATCCGAAAAACCAGCAATAAATCGACGATAAAAGTTAGCAAAGCCCAAAAATTTCTGAAGACTCTTAAGAGAAGAGGGCTGCGTCCAATCACAAATAGCTTGAACCTTGACAGGATCCATTTCAATGGAAGAGGGGGAAAAAATATATCCCAAAAAGGAAATCCTCTGTACCCCAAAAACACACTTAGAACCCTTCACACACAAAGAATTAGACCGCAAAACCTGAAAAACCCTCCTGACTTGCTGGACATGAGAGTCCCAGTCATCCGAAAAAATCAGAATATCATCCAGATACACAATCATAAATTTATCCAAATAATCGCGAAAAATATCATGCATAAAGGACTGGAAAACTGACGGAGCATTAGAAAGACCAAAAGGCATCACTAAATACTCAAAGTGGCCCTCGGGCGTATTAAATGCGGTTTTCCACTCATCCCCCTGCCTGATTCGCACCAAATTATACGCCCCACGAAGGTCAATCTTAGAGAACCACTTGGCCCCCTTTATGCGAGCAAACAAATCAGTCAGCAACGGCAATGGGTATTGATATTTAACAGTGATTTTGTTCAAAAGCCGATAATCGATACATGGTCTCAAAGAGCCGTCTTTTTTTGACACAAAGAAAAAACCGGCTCCTAAGGGAGATGACGATGGACGAATATGTCCCTTTTCCAAGGACTCCTTTATATATTCTCGCATAGCAGCATGTTCAGGCACAGACAGATTAAATAAACGACCCTTTGGGTATTTACTACCCGGGATTAAATCTATGGCACAATCGCACTCTCGGTGCGGAGGTAACGAACCAAGCTTGGATTCTTCAAAGACGTCACGATAGTCAGACAGGAACTCAGGAATTTCAGAGGGAATGGATGATGAAATGGAAACCACAGGTACATCCCCATGAGCCCCCTTACATCCCCAGCTCAACACAGACATAGCTCTCCAGTCGAGGACTGGGTTGTGAGATTGCAGCCAAGGCAATCCTAGCACCAAATCATCATGTAGATTATACAGCACCAGAAAGCGAATAATCTCCTGGTGATCCGGATTAATACGCATAGTTACTTGTGTCCAGTATTGTGGTTTATTATTAGCCAATGGGGTGGAGTCAATCCCCTTCAGAGGAATAGGAGTCTCCAAAGGCTCTAAATCATACCCACAGCGTTTGGCAAAGGACCAATCCATAAGACTCAAAGCGGCGCCAGAGTCGACATAGGCGTCCGTGGTAATAGATGACAAAGAGCAAATCAGGGTCACAGATAGAATAAATTTAGACGGTAAGGTGCAAATGGAAACAGATTTACCAAGCTTTTTAGTGCGCTTAGAGCATGCTGATATAACATGAGTAGAATCACCACAATAGAAACACAACCCATTTTTCCGTCTAAAATTCTGCCGCTCGCTTCGGGACAGAATTCTATCACACTGCATACTCTCTGGCGACTTCTCAGTGGACACCGCCAGATGGTGCACTGGTTTGCGCTCCCGCAAACGCCTATCGATCTGAATAGCCATTGTCATGGACTCATTCAGACCCGCAGGCACAGGGAACCCCACCATAACATCCTTAATGGCATCAGAGAGACCCTCTCTGAAAGTCGCCGCCAGGGCGCACTCATTCCACTGAGTAAGCACAGACCATTTACGGAATCTTTGGCAGTAAATTTCCGCTTCATCTTGCCCCTGAGATAGGGACATCAAAATTTTTTCTGCCTGAAGCTCCAAATGAGGTTCGTCATAAAGCAACCCCAAGGCCAGAAAAAACGCATCCACATTGAGCAACGCAGGATCCCCTGGTGTCAATGAAAAAGCCCAGTCTTGAGGGTCGCCCCGGAGCAAGGAAATCACAATCCTGACCTGCTGAGCAGGATCTCCAGCAGAGCGAGATTTCAGGGACAAAAATAATTTGCAATTATTTCGAAAATTCTGAAACCCGGATCTATTCCCCGAGAAAAATTCCGGCAAAGGAATTCTCGGCTCAGATACAGGTGCATGACAAACAAAATCTTGCAAATTTTGTACCTTCGTGGCGAGATTATTCAAACCTGCAGTTACACTCTGAAGATCCATTACAAACAGGTGGACACAGAGCCATTCAAGGGTTAAGAGGAGGTAAGAAGCAGCTAGACAGCAATTAAGGGCTAGGCAGCAAAACTCTGAGGGGAAAAAAAAAAAAAAAAATTTCCCTTCAACACTTCTTTTTCTCCTGCTTCAGCCCAAACAATTAACACTTTGAGGTCCGGTCAAACTGTCATGATCTCAATGGCAAGAGAACATAGCATAAGCATATATAGGAACTAGCTCTTGGAAGATGGGAACTGAGCTGACCATGAACTAAACCTAACGCACAACTAGCAGTGGCCGGGTAGCATGCCTACGTTGATTCTAGATGCCCAGCACCAGCCGGAGGACTAAATAATGCTAGCAGAGGAAAATATTAGTCCTAGCTCACCTCTAGAGAAATACCCCGAAAGGAGACAGAGGCCCCCCACATGTATTGGCGGTGAGTTGAGATGAAATAACAAACGTAGTATGAAAATAGGTTTAGCAAATTTGAGGTCCACTTACTACATAGCAGAAGACAGAAAGGACACTTTTATGGTCAGCTGAAAACCCTATCAAAAACACCATCCAGAAATTACTTTAAAACTCTGGCATTAACTCATAACACCAGAGTGGCAATTCCTGTTCACAAGAGCTTTCCAGACACAGTAACGAAACTACAGCTGTGAACTGGAACAAAAATGCAAAAACAAACATGGACAAGAGTCCAACTTATCTAGTAGTTGTCTAGGAGCAGGAACAAGCACAGAGAGGCTTCTGATAACATTGTTGACCGGCAAGCAACTAACAGAGCAGCAAGGTTATATAGCGACTCCCACATCTTGATGGGAACAGGTGAACAGAGAAGATGAAGACACCAGTTCAATTCCACCAGTAGCCACCGGGGGAGCCCAGAATCCAAATTCACAACAGGCAGTATTATAGTAGTGATATTCTTGTACATAGGAGCAGTATTATAGTAGTTATATTCTTGTACATAGGAGCAGTATTATAGTAGTTATATTCTTGTACATAGGGGCAGTATTATGTAAACCATAGTCCTGATAATAAGGGACTATATTATTCAGTTGCCATTATGTTTATTCTAATATAAATCTGACAATTTAATATAGTAGATTAACTAAAATTAATCTGTTCTGCATTTTTGAATATACAGTAATAGTCAGTATAAGGGACAATCAGAATTAAATTCTTAGTTAACATTTTTCTTCTCATTTTAAACTAGAGAATAACGTTCATTATTTCAACACCTGTTCAAATGCAAATTCTGAAAATGTAATGACTTCTTAAAGCTTGAATCTCCAATCTCTGTAAGCTTGTAGTCCCAGGAGGTCTTAATATATGCGGATGCCTCTCAGTGGGAACAGAAAGACTCAAGATCATAATAACTGCTTGATCTATAGGACATAATTTCCACAAAAGTTAGAATCTTAATATCATGTCTAAATGAATGAATTTTGTGCAAATTTACAATGACTTTATAACCTTGGTGACATTTGCCGTAGATATATGGTACAAGATGGCTATTGCTGCAAATAACCCCTAAGATGTCAATCACGACAATTCTAAAAAATATATTAAATATTTTAAAAAATATATTCCTTCCTTCTGACACACACAAATGTAATGGTTTGTATTACCTTCCTTTTCCCAGAATATAAAAAACAAAATCTAAAAAATAATTAAAAAAAATATTGGTGTTATAACCTGCATAAAAGATCAAACAATTAATATAATAGATCATAATATGAATCCCATGCTGTGAATCATGAAAAAAAAACGTCGACTTCAAATTATTTGGTCTCATTTTTGCTGCAAAGTGAATGTCATAAAAACAAACCGAAAAAAATCAGGAGTGATGTTTCATCCCACCTTAATTTTTCCAAATTTCTTAAGAAATGATGCAGTAATATGAGGTTTATTTCAAAACATTATCTTGTATCAAAAAACTATATATGTAGTTATATATAGATATGTCAATGAAAAATAAAAAACATAGGGTTTTCAGAAAGGAAAGATGAAATTCAGAAAAGTGGAAAAATGGGAAAAAAAATGTATGCATTTCTTGGTGATTAAATGTTCTTTCCCACAATTAAAATAAATTGCCTATCCATACTGCCCGGACAGCTCTCTGCTGCCCCCTATCGTCAGGACAGTTACACAATTGACAATTAATGGAGGGGGCCGCAGCTGTTTCCACTACTAGGCCAATTCTTGGGGAACTCACAGTGAGCGAATTGTATATACAACTGATTACAATGCATGGAATACATATATACAAGAGCTTCTCACAAAATTAGAATACCATCAAAAAGTGAACTTATTTCAGTTCTTCAATACAAAAAGTGAAACTCATATATAGGGTCATTACACACAGAGTGATCTATTTCATGTGTTCATTTCTGTTAATGTTGATGATTATGGCTTACAGCCAATGAGAACCCAAAAGTCATTGTCTCGAAGTGTAAGCACTTGTCCTACTACAGAAAGGGGTTGGTTAATCAGCTTCTTCTCCTCTTGGAGATGTCGGAGGGTTTTTAATTTTCTTCTATGACACATATGACAGGAGATATCTTATTGCTCACTGAAGCTTCTATCTCTGACATCCCTAGTGATTCCGAGCACAGGGCTATGGATCCCAAGGATGGGGCTATGGATCCTAAGGACTGGGCTATGGATTCCAAGGACGGGGCTATGGATACCAAGGATGGGGCTATGGATCCCAAGGACGAGGCTATAACTCCCAAGGATGGGGCTATGAATCCCAAGGATGGGGCTATGAATCCCAAGGATGGGGCTATGGATCCCAAGGATGGGGCTATGGATCCCAAGGATGGGGCTATGGATCCCAAGGATAGGGCTATGAATTCCAAGGATGGGGCTATGGATCCCAAGGATGGGGCTATGGATCCCAAGGACAAGGCAATGGATCCCAAGGACAAGGCTATGGATCTCAAGGACGGGGCTATGGATCCCAAGGACAGGGCTATGGATACCAAGGATGGGGCTACAGATCCCAAGGACGAGGCTATAACTCCCAAGGATGGGGCTATTGATCCCAAGGATGGGGCTATGGATCCCAAGGATAGGGCTATGGATTCCAAGGACGGGGCTATGGATCCCAAGGACAAGGCAATGGATCCCAAGGACAAGGCTATGGATCTCAAGGATGGGGCTATGGATTCCAAGGATGGGGCTATGGATACCAAGGATGGGGCTACAGATCCCAAGGACGAGGCTATAACTCCCAAGGATGGGGCTATGAATCCCAAGGATGGGGCTATTAATTACAAAGATGGGGCTATGGATCCCAAGGATGGGGCTATGGATCCCAAGGATAGGGCTATGGATTCCAAGGACGGGTCTATGGATCCCAAGGACAAGGCTATGGATCTCAAGGACGGGGCTATGGATCCCAAGGACAGGGCTATGGATCCCAAGGACAAAGCTATGGATCCCAAGGACAAGGCTATGGATCCCAAGGACGGGGCTATGGATCCCAAGGACGGGGCTATGGATCCCAAGGATGGGGCTATGGATCCCAAGGATGGGGCTATGGATCCCAAAGACAAAGCTATGGATCCCAAGGACAAGGCTATGGATCCCAAGGACGGGGCTATGGATCCCAAGGATGGGGCTATGGATCCCAAGGATGGGGCTATGGATCCCAAGGACGGGGCTATGGATCCCAAGGATGGGGCTATGGATCCCAAGGATGCAGCTCTGTGAAGTCCAGTCTTGAATGGAACTGACATATGCATGCTTCACTGTTGTGAATCCTGCTCTTGGGCTCCCTCCGGTGGTTGTTGGTGGTAGTGCAGTTGTCTTGGGGTTGTAATCCAGGGCAGGTGTTTCTGCTGATTTCAGCTCTACTAGGTATTTAGGTGTGCAGGATCCATTACTCCTGGCCAGTTGTCCATTGTACTTGGAGGGATTGCATCTCTCTCTGGTTCCTCATGCTCTGCTGCCAAATTCAGCTAAGATAAGTGTCTGTTTTTTTTGTCTCTGTGCACACATACAGTGTGCTTTGCAATTCAGTGCAATTCATTGTGTTTTTGTCCAGCTTAGACTTTGTTTGGATTTTTCAGTCATGCTGGATTCTCAGGAGATGCAGATATACTTTCTATGTCTTTAGTTAGATGTAGTATATTTGTATTATCTGCTGTGGATATTTTTAGGATTTTAATACTGACCGCTTAGAATTCTGTCCTATCCTTTTCTATTTAGCTAGAAGTGCCTCTTTTGCTAAATCCTGTTTTCTGCCTGCGTGTGTCTTTCCTCTTATACTCACAGTCAATATTTGTGGGGGGCTGCCTATCCTTTGGGACTCTGCTCTGAGGCAAGATAGAATTCCCATTTCCATCTATAGGGGTATTTAGTCCTCCGGCTGTGTCGAGGTGTCTAGGACGTGTTAGGTACATCCCACGGCTACTTCTAGTTGCGGTGTTAGTTTAGGGTTTGCGGTCAGTACAGGTACCACCTCTCCTGAGAAAGTCTCTCATGCGGCTCCAAGGTCACCGGATCATAACACTTCACCTCACTACATACATTGTCTATGGGACTGCCGAAGAAAGCTGAAAACTGCGAAATCATTAAGTTAAGGACATGAAGTGAGTGCTGGACATCTGCAGGTAGCTGACATGTCGGAATTATTGCAGTGATTAAGCAGCATTAAATTCTGTTCTTCTGTCTATAAATCATCCTGGAGGCTCACAAGCTGCTTCTATTTTTCTTCCAGAATGAACAGTTTCAGTCTCCATATAACGTCGGGTAACTCACATATTTTGCTTTACTTATATTTCATTGTTCTTGAGCCCAATTATGCCTCTTACACTAATGTCCTCCAGAGCTGCATTCAGAATCCTGCTTCTACCTTTATATTGTTGGGTCACAGTCTGTAGGAATCACAGGTATCTATTTTGAAATCTTGGGGATTGGTGTTTTTACATCTACATATCTCCATCCTTCTAATATATAAATATATATATAAATATCCTGCCCTCTGGGTCCTATGATGGACATCGAGTAAAACGAGCAGATACTGGCTGATGGGCTTCTTGTATTGTTTTTGGCTTTTTGTATTGTCTTGGTGGGTTTTTCCATGTGCTTTCCATGGTTTTTGTGAATTATCATGTATTGATATAATAATAACATTCACTTTTTTCAATGCCTTGTGCATTTCATTAATGGGAGATGAGTTTTAGGTTGATAGAATGGAGAGATGATGAAGATGCCTTCAGTCCTGACTTTGATGGGGTCAGCAGTGACGCTGTCCCTGGTGCTGATCCTCGGTTTCCCCAGTTCTCCGCTTGCAGTGAAGCAGAGGGTTCCCTCATAATGTATCCACACCTGAATGACTCTAAGAAAAGTGAGTCAGTCTAGTGTTCAGCGCTTGATCCTAATGGCAGGTTTGACAAGAGCTTGTTTAAAGTTCATATCCCATTAGATTTTACCCCGGGACATTATGCACGGATTCTTTCTAGACTGACAGTCAGGATTGTACATTGTATCCGCTCCTCTCCACAGAGAATCATGGTGTGTTCTTCACACAGAACAACTTCTATGTCGTACGTTTCATTTCCTGGTGTGACACGAGCCGCAGACGAGCATCACCATTGTCTCCTGTCTCTGCACTCAGTGGCCTCGGTTAGTGATAAGTTTTCTATAAGAGGAATTTACGACCCTTCACAACTTATTGAATCCACTGACACCAAAACGGTCACTGATCCCATATCTGACTGATAACACAGCAGTTACATACTAATTTTTCGGCCTCTGTTCCTCACTATCTCTGTGTCATGTACCCCTGTCATGGAGTATCTCTATGTCTTGTATCCCCATCATGGAGTATCTCTATGTCCTGTACATCCATCATGGAGTATCTCTATGTCATGTACCCCCATCATGGAGAATCTCTATATCATGTACCCCCGTCATGTAGTATCTGTATGTCAGGTACCCCCATCATGTACTATCTCTATGTCATGTACCCCCGTCATGGAGTATCTCTATGTCTTGTATCCCCATCATGGAGTATCTCTATGTCATGTACCCCCATCATGGAGTATCTCTATGTCTTGTACCCCCATCATGGAGTATCTCTATGTCATGTACCCCCGTCATGTAGTATCTCTATGTCAGGTACCCCCGTCATGGAGTATCTCTATGTCATGTACCCCCATCATTTAGTATCTCTATGTCTTGTACCCCCATCATGGAGTATCTCTATGTCATGTACCCCCGTCATGGAGTATCTCTATGTCATGTACCCCCATCATGGAGAATCTCTATGTCATGTACCCCCATCATGGAGAATCTCTATGTCATGTACGCTCATCATGGAGTATCTCTATGTCATGTACCCCCATCATGGAGTATCTCTATGTCCTGTACATCCATCATGGAGTATCTCTATGTCCTGTACATCCATCATGGAGTATCTCTATGTCATGTACCCCCATCATGTAGTATCTCTATGTCATGTACCCCCATCATGGAGTATCTCTATGTCCTGTACATCCATCATGGAGTATCTCTATGTCATGTACCCCCATCATGGAGTATCTCTATGTCCTGTACATCCATCATGGAGTATCTCTATGTCATGTACTACCATCATGGAGTATCTCTATGTCATGTACCCCCGTCATGGAGTATCTCTATCAGTGCTGATTGGACATCGGCGTCACAGACATGGTGCCAGCACGAGAGGTGAGTATCGGCTTTATTATTTTATCAGGACATCCCCTTTCATGTAACAAAATAGAAGAACAGAGTTTTGCAGAGACCTGTGCAGAGGAGGCAGCCGTACCACAGAGTAGGCACAGAAATATAACAGAGCTACCTTTATCTCAGACTTCTATGGAAAGCTGGCAGCGCTATGGCAGAGTTGACTCAGAGATATAGATGAGTTTATCACCAAACATTCAAATACAGAATGAAGACAGCGCCTCATACATTGGTGAAAAATCGCAGTTCCTTTATTCTGCCCTCTGTGGCGACATTTCGATCTACATGGTCTTTTTCAAGCACCAAGTCCACGGCAGAACTGACCAACAGTATAGCAGAGTATCTAGTAATGCAGCAGAGCTAGGTTTGTCACAAGGTCAAGGCAAAGCTGACTGACAATATAGCAGAGTACCCATTTATTCAGCAGAGGTGGGTTTGTCAAGTTGTCATACAAAAATGAACAAGTGAAACCTGTGCCAGTCTATAAGGTCTGAGGGCATCAAGTCGCCCTGGGTCACCACAGAGCAGAGAATAAAGAAGATAACACAGCACCCAGTGCTGGATCCAGAGAAGTAACAAGTATATACTGTAAATGCACTCATATGATACATTGTGATACATACATTCAGTACATGGAGCCTTACACAGATACAGTGTTATATATACATTCAGTACATGGAGCCTTACACAGATACAGTGTTATATATACATTCAGTACATGGAGCCTTACACAGATACAGTGTTATATATACATACAGTACATGGAGCCTTACAGATACAGTGTTATATATACATACAGTACATGGAGCCTTGCACAGATACAGTGTGATACATACGTACAGTACGTGGAGCCTTACATGGATACAGTGTGATACATACATACAGTACATGGAGCATTACAGATACAGTGTTATATATACATACAGTACATGGAGCCTTACACAGATACAGTGTGATACATACATACAGTACATGGAGCCTTACACAGATACAGTGTTATATATACATACAGTACATGGAGCCTTACACAGATACAGTGTGATACATACATACAGTACATGGAGCCTTACAGATACAGTGTTATATATACATACAGTACATGCAGCCTTACATGGATACAGTGTGATACATACATACAGTACATGGAGCCTTACACGGATACAGTGTGATACATACATACAGTACATGGAGCCTTACAGATACAGTGTTATATATACATACAGTACATGGAGCCTTACACAGATACAGTGTGATACATACATACAGTACATGGAGCCTTACACAGATACAGTGTTATATATACATACAGTACATGGAGCCTTACACAGATACAGTGTTATATATACATACAGTACATGGAGCCTTACACAGATACAGTGTGATACATACATACAGTACATGGAGCCTTACAGATACAGTGTGATACATACATACAGTACATGCAGCCTTACATGGATACAGTGTGATACATACATACAGTACATGGAGCCTTACACGGATACAGTGTGATACATACATACAGTACATAGAATGAACCTTATATGGATGCATTATGATATATACAGTATATGAATCCATTGCTGGGATACATACATTGGATACCAATTCTACACATATCTGTCTGTAACATTCTCATTATTCATCTGAGGTGGCACCGGACACATTGTTATAGGTGGGACGTACAGTTCGCTATCGCAGGCAGCATGCTCCTTATTTCTTGTAGACAATGGCCGGATGCGATGCAGCTGGCGGTGTCTCATTAATAAAAACATTTCCCTTTATTTTGCATTTTATCCTTTGTTTTGTCATTTTTTTTTTTACTGGGAAGATAAAATATCACAAGGATCATTACACTGATAAATATTTTAATTTTGCAGTAAGATGTCATATAATAAACTCCTGGATTCGGTGCTGACAATTGAGAAAAATTGTATTATCGGCTTCTCTGAGCCGGCGATGGATGTAGTGTATTATTCCAGGGCCGCAGGAATGAACGAGAGACAAAGTCACAAAACATAAAGTATATTCTAAACTCGCACTGAA
The DNA here is from genome assembly GCF_051348905.1 of Ranitomeya variabilis. Classification (NCBI taxonomy): domain Eukaryota; kingdom Metazoa; phylum Chordata; class Amphibia; order Anura; family Dendrobatidae; genus Ranitomeya; species Ranitomeya variabilis. The sequence goes on from NC_135238.1 coordinate 238,014,587, forward strand.
AGATTCCTGCAGCCACAGAAAAACAAACAGACACAAGGCCGAGAGCAACAATATCACCGATAAATAGATCCCAGCGCCCCAGGAATTGCTGCAGTAATGAGGTGCCATCAATCTGCTATTGTAAGCGCGGAGGAAACCTCGAGGCTTCCTGACATCTCTATCAGCCATTAAATCTCATTCCGGCCTCGTTACTTCTTATCTCCATGAATCCACAGCTGATTAAGACGTTTTCACCATTTTCAGCATTTCTGCTTGTAAGTAAACAGGAGCAGTAATAAAGATGAAGATCCCCTAAAGACCCAAATCTTCATGCCGATGAGTGTTTGTTACAATGTATCAGTGCAGTAAATTGTATTGTACAGACTTTTAAGCTCACAAGGGATTGTCCAGCTGTTAACAATGTGAGGATTGTGAGAATTATTACATCTCCTCAGGTTATTATCTCCTGGAGTACAGAGATGCGAATCCTCTGACATTTTGTCCAGATTTGCACAATTTGGCCGGTATGTTTGATTTGCTCCAAATTAAATTAGTACAAGTGGAAAGTGTCCAAGAAATCATTTATTATATGGTGGAGTCTGAGAGACTGCAGAGCAACATAAGTGGAAGGGAGAGAAGGGGTTAAAAAATAATAACCATTATATGCTCCCCTATCTTAGGCCCGGCCCTCACCTGTCCAAGACCTGTCCCTCAACTGTCCTGGGCCCGACCCTTGCCTGTCCTGGACCCTGACCTCACCTGTCCTAGACCCGACCCTTGCCTGTCCTGGACCCTGACCTCACCTGTCCTAGACCCGACCCTTGCCTGTCCTGGACCCTGACCTCACCTGTCCTAGACCCGACCCTTGCCTGTCCTGGGTCCAGCCCTCACCTCTGCTAGGCCCGACCCACACCTGTCCAAAGCCTGACCCTCACCTGTCCTGGGCCTGTCCCTCACCTGTCCTGGTGAATGGAGGCAGCAGAGTTCTCCTTGACAAATTGGGGTCAGAGGTGGGATCTGCATGATCTCTTAGCTGTTATCTCTGACAAACCTGAGCCTGCAGCACACACCTGAGCCTGCAGCACACACCTGAGCCTGCAGCGCACACCTGAGCCTGCAGCCCACACCTGAGCCTGCAGCGCACACCTGAGCCTGCAGCCCACACCTGAGCCTGCAGCCCACACCTGAGCCTGCAGCGCACACCTGAGCCTGCAGCGCACACCTGAGCCTGCAGCCCACACCTGAGCCTGCAGCCCACACCTGAGCCTGCAGCGCACACCTGAGCTTGCAGCGCATACCTGAGCCTGCAGCCCACACCTGAGCCTGCAGCACACACCTGAGCCTGCAGCGCACACCTGAGCCTGCAGCCCACACCTGAGCCTGCAGCGCACACCTGAGCCTGTAGCGCACACCTGAGCCTGCAGCATACACCTGAGCCTGCAGCGCACACCTGAGCCTGCAGCGCACACCTGAGCCTGCAGCCCACACCTGAGCCTGCTGCGCGCACCTGAGCCTGCAGCACGCACCTGAGCCTGCAGCGCACACCTGAGCCTGCAGTGCACACCTGAGCCTGCAGTACACATCTTCATGGTACATGTACATCAAGAGGTCAGAGTCAGTGACCTGCACTAAGTCATTTATTGCTACTCAGAAAACTCCTTCTTAATAATGTACTGATCTGTGTAAAATACAAAATGCCAGATGTTCACCTCTTGCAGCAGCGCCTTTCCTGGGATGTCCATGGATTCTTATGCCAGATGAGTGCTACCGTTCCGCTAAAGAGTGTTAATCCTCACAATTATCTTGGACGTCCAAGTTTCATCTTTGGGAAGTATAAGAAAAGCAGCTCCTAGCGGCCGCTGATCGGCTGCCGTGCTCGTGTGGCATAACAATGTCATGGGGGGAGACCATGTGCTGGCATTGCTGAACAGTGTCGGTGCGTATATTTGTTTTTATTTTACAGTGGATGCCCAAGCAGTGGCCAATCCCTTTAAGCTGATATCTCCATCTTTAAGTGTGAGATGGGGGCGTCCAGGCCTTTCTACCACTGTCACTGGTGCAACCTGGAGGAGACAGAGGAGCTCTTCAGCAGGGCACGACTATTTTACATTGATCCTATCTCCCCTGGACCATGGAGAGTGGATGACGAGATCCACAACCTCCGACTCTCATGAACGTCCATGGGTTTTAGCCGCTGTGACTGTTCCCATTCTCTTCATCAGAGAGGAACAAAGACTGAAGAGTTAGAAAACATCCAAAAATTAGCTAATTCAATAGAGCTGGCTGCAGATGACACTTTCTGACGCCTTTTTATCGCTCTCCATTTATTTCTCGGTTCCTTTGTCTTTAACCTTGGTTTGTATATTCAGCCGGGGCTCATTTGCTGTGATGTACAGGTATCTGCCGTCAGCAGGATGTTACAATGTATCATTGTGCCGCTGACACAGATTCTACGCATCAATGCATTATAAAATCATTGTACACAAAAACACTGCAAATTACTGAAATGGATCTTTTGACACCGAGCAATCTGATACGAGGAGCGCGTTCAAGGTGAAACACTGCGGCAGCGTTTATAGTAAGTGCTAATATACAGCGGCGCGGCCGCCTGAGGCTTTTATATGGATATAATCACAGGGGAGCATTTTTCATTACGGGTTTCTATGGCTGAATCTGTTCATAAAATAAACATTCGGGTTTTACATCTTCTCTATGGAAAGGAGCGAAACGTCGGACAGTAATGTGAGTAACGCTCATCTCCTGGAAGCCACTCTCCAATTATAACCTTCTCACCTCGGAGGAAACTTCTGCTCTGCGCTTCGTCCAGTGTGAAATGAATGTCAGTGTTTAATAAAAAAGGTCTGAGGGAAAGGAGCCGCGAGACTCCAAGATTATCCGCAGATGCTGGACATTTATTAGCAGCTCACAAAGATATTGTCAAAGGTGAAGGACCATTTTCCCCTCAGATAATGGTTATTAATGTCTGGAGCCTCAGCCCTGGGAGAGTTTATGGATTTCTCTGGGAAGCGTCTGATGGTTCAATATTGGAGACTTTAGTAAAACGTAAATGTTTCCTTCCTTGATGTTTGTGAGACATCACAATGTCCACTATCCCATCGCCCCATCGTCCCATCACCATCGTCCCATCATCTCATTGTCCCATCATCTCATTGCCCCATCGCACACATTATTTTGCATCTTCTTGTTTATCTTCATTTTATATAAAAAGCAGATCTGGAAACAAATATTCATCAACATTTAGTATTTTCCTTTTTAGATCATCTCGTTTTATAGGTTTGAACACTTTTTCAATTCCCATAAAATTAAAGGATTTGACATCTTCAAATACCAGTATCTGGTGACCGCCCATCACCTCCATCAACGGGATCTGCTAACCGCTTATTGCCTCCATCCTCAGTATCTGGTGACCGCCCGTCACCTCCATCATCAGTATCTGGTGACCGCTTGTCACCTCCATCATCAGTATCTGGTGACCGCCTGTCTCCTCCATCATCAGTATCTGGTGACCGCCCGTCTCCTCCATCATCAGTATCTGGTGACCACCTGTCTCCTCCATCATCAGTATCTGGTGAACGCCCGTCACCTCCATTATCAGTGTCTTGTGGCCCACCCGTCTTCTCCATCAGGGCCCGGCACTTGCCCGGGTGCGCCAGGTGCTGACGCCGGCCCTGATCATCAGTATCTGGTGACCGCCCGTCTCCTCCATCATCAGTATCTGGTGACCGCCCGTCACCTCCATCATCAGTATCTGGTGACCTCCCATCTCCTCCATCATCAGTATCTGGTGACCTCCCATCTCCTCCATCATCAGTATCTGGTGACCTCCCATCTCCTCCATCATCAGTATCTGGTGACCGCTTGTCGCCTCCATCCTCAGTGTCTGGCGACAGCCCGTCTCCTCCATCAGGGCCATGCACTTGCCCGGGTGCGCCGGGTGCTGACGCCGGCCCTGATCATCAGTATCTGGTGACTGCCCGTCGCCTCCATCATCAGTATCTGGTGACTGCCCGTCACCTCCATCATCAGTATCTGGTGACCGCCCGTCGCCTCCATCATCAGTATCTGGTGACCGCCCGTCACCTCCATCATCAGTATCTGGTGACCGCCCCTCTCCTCCATCATCAGTATCTGGTGACCGCCCGTCACCTCCATCATCGGTATCTGGTGACTGCCCGTCTCCTTCATCATCAGTATCTGGTGACCGCCCGTCTCCTTCATCATCAGTATCTGGTGACCGCCCGTCTCCTCCATCATCAGTATCTGGTGACCGCCCGTCTCCTTCATCATCAGTATCTGGTGACTGCCCGTCTCCTCCATCATCAGTATCTGGTGACCGCCCGTCGCCTCCATCATCAGTATCTGAATACTTTGTCCCCTAAAAAAAATGCACATCACCTAAATGTCACCGGCTGAAGAGCTACTTTAATAAGAATCCGGTCAGACCATATTATCAGTTCTGTGCGTTCACGGTAGAAAGCCGCAGATTAATCTAAACACAAAGGCGAGAAGCAGGGAAGATGGAGACAATCTGTATCTTCTACATGCTAATTCCAGCTGCCGGGAGGCTCCATGATCAGACATCGCCCGCGGTCAGCAGACACCGCACAGATCCTGCTCCATCCATCTAAGAGGATGAAATCTGCTCCACGAAGCTCCAAAGTCGTTCACTTCTAAGTGGCGTCTGTTCTCCAGAGATAAAACTGCAAAGTCAAAGACGTCTATGAAGATCTTCTGCTTTCTGATGGTGTTAGGAGCCGCAGACTGTCAGTGGTGGAAATGTCCGCACACGGCCTGTAATTAGACGCCTCTTAATGAATTATTAGATATGCGGAAAGCAGGGAAACATTAAGGATACTGAAGGAAGAATCCACCTTTAGGCTCTGTGCACGCGTTGCCCTGCAGATTCTCAGCTGTTTTCCATGCGTTGTACAGTACCATGTAAACCTATGGAAAACCAAATCCACAGTGCACATGCTGCGGAAAATACCGTGTGGAAACGCAGCAGTTTATTTTCAGCAGCATGTCAATTCTTTGTGTGGATTCCGCAGCATTTTACACCTGCTCCTCAATAGGAATCCGCAGGTGTAAAACCGCAAGTGAAATCTGCACAAAAAATGCAGGAAATCCGAGGTAGTGCGCACTATGTCCCAGAAGTAGTTCGCTGTGTTCTGGGACATAGTGCGCGGGCACATGCGCAGCAATGCTTTTCGGCTTTGCCTGCAGTTGGGCAAAGCATACTGCGCGTGCGCGTGTGAAGATTGCATTGCGCACGAGGGATCTATGGAGGACAAGTACTCTAATACACGGACAGATGGGGTGGAGAAATGAAGACAAAACGCCGCCCATAGGACCAGAAAAAAGGCATTTACATATCCCGCCAATTTGTGGGGACAGGTTCCCTTCAAGTTACCTTTACTTGCTTTCAACTGTTTTTTTTTTGTTCACCATTACGGCCGCAGTTTTCCTTATCCGGATGTTTTTGTTTAATTCAGGAAAGATATATATCTTGATACCGTGTTAGTCAGTGAATAGAAAAATCCTCAGTGGTTGATACCTTTTTTGTATAAATCAAGTTTATTGAAGCAAATAAACAATACAAAGATGGAATAACTTTGAAACATAGCTGGTGAAAACAATAGGATACATCCCATAATACTATCGTGGAGGAAATGTCTCAACGGTATCCGAGAATTATTGGCCAATGCCAATGGTATCACTTTCGGTGTAGTAATAATAACTTTTGTTATTGTAACAAGTAAGCAATAGAGAAACTATTCATAACTTACAATAGTAAGGTAATTAGAAAGGAGGAAAGTTGAAGGAAAGAAAAAAGAGGGGAGAAAGAAGGGATTGCGGGTAAGAGGATAAGGGTATGATAAGTACGGGAAATGCGCCCCCCCCCCCCTCGGGCAGGCCCCAATCCCCATGCAGCAGTGGAGACGCCAATGCACTGTTAGTATTAATTTCAAACCATGGTAGCAGGTTAAAATAGAGGGGCAGTGACCACATCATGAAAGCATCCGACCGGAGCGGTTTCAAATGTAGCTTAGGATCTGGATAACCACAAATTCAGCTCCGGAGTCTCTCTGAATACAATCCAGGGAGCCCAAACGTTATACAATTTTTCGGGATCTCTAGTGGACTGGTTTATGTGGTTGATACCTTTTAATGGCTGATGAAGAGACCTGTGTAGTCTCGAAAGCTTGTAATTTGTTACCATCTTTTTAGTTAGCCATTAAAAGGTATCAACCACTGAGGACTCTCTCGTCTAAATATTTTTGTTTAATTCATCACTTTTCAAAATGGCAAAACATTTTTGTACAATTGAGCTCCAGAACCTTATTGGAGTCAAAATCTGTGTAATTTTATTTATTGCGCAGGTGAAGACTAACGTGCAACGTTTTAATGGACGATGTAACTTTTTGTTCTATAATGGCACAAAAAAGGTAAAAGTAAAAAAAAAAACTTTGAGGAATTTGGCACAAAACAGAAAATAAATATCATGAGACAAAAAAAGAAAAGCAACAAAAAAATTGCAAATGATAAAACTAGACTAAAATATGTCAGAGACATGATGAACTTTTCATTACAATCAAAATAATCAAAATAATCTTCATGAAATCCAGAAAATCCTCTAATTTGCAGGGAACGGGGAACTAACTGATTGCCTGCATCCTGGGTTACTAGACTCCGTGATGTCATGACGTGTTGCTCCATAACATTGTGAGGACTAGGAAACAAAAAGGCGCCAAAGATGCCGGACTGAGAATGTTGGCTGGAGAAGTGAAGACTACTATCGTTCCTCTATCATTGAGGACTGGACCTGATGCCAGACCTGACACTGGACCTGATGCCGGTCCTGATGTCGGACCTTAAGCCAGATCTGAAGCTGGACATGACGCCAGACCTGATGCCGGACCTGATGTCGGACCTGAAGCCAGATATGAAGCTGGACCTGACGCCAGACCTGATGCCGGATCTGACGTCGAACCTGACGTCGGACCTGAAGCCAGATCTGAAGCTGGACCTGACGCCAGACCTGATGCTAGACCTGACGCTGAACCTGAAGCCAGATCTGAAGCTGGACCTGATGCTAGACCTGATGCCGGACCTGACACAGACCTGATGCTGGACCTGATACTGAACCTGACACTGGACCTGACTCCGGACCTGACGCCGGACCTGACGCCGGACCTGATGCCGGACCTGACGCCAGACCTGATGCTGGACCTGACATCGGACCTGAAGCCAGATCTGAAGCTGGACCTGATGCCAGACCTGATGCCAGACCTGATGTCGAACCTGAAGCCAGATCTGAAGCTGGACCTGACGTTGGACCTGAAGCCAGATCTGAAGCTGGACCTGATGCTAGACCTGATGCCAGACCTGACGCCGGACCTGACACAGACCTGATGCCGGACCTGACACTGAATCTGATGCCGGACCTGACGCCAGACCTGATGCCGGACTTGAAGACAGATCTAGAGCTGGTCCTGACGCCAGACCTGATGCCAGACCTGGTGTCGGACCTGAAGCCAGATCTGAAGCTGGACCTGACGCTAGACCTAATGCTGGACCTGACGTCGAACCTGAAGCCAGATCTGAAGCTGGACCTGATGCTGGACCTGACGTTGGACCTGAAGCCAGATCTGAAGCTGGACCTGACACCAGACCTGATGCTGGACCTGAAGCCAGACCTGAAGCCAGATCTGAAGCTGGACCTGATGCTAGACCTGATGCCAGACCTGATGCCGGACCTGACACAGACCTGATGCCGGACCTGACACTGAACCTGATGCCGAACCTGACGCCGGACCTGACGCCAGACCTGATGCCAGACCTGACATCGGACATGAAGCCAGATCTGAAGCTGGACCTGATGCCAGACCTGATGCCGGACCTGATGTCAGACCTGAAGTCAGATCTGAAGCTGGACATGATGCCAGACCTGATGCCAGACCTGACGCCGGACCTACAGCCAGATCTGAAGCTGGACCTGATGCTAGACCTGATGCCAGACCTGATGTCGGACCTGACACAGACCTGATGCCAGACCTCACACTGAACCTGACACCGGACCTGATGCCAGACCTGATGCCGGACCTGACATCAGACCTGAAGCCAGATCTGAAGCTGGACCTGATGCTAAACCTGATGCCGGACCTGATGTCAGACCTGAAACCAGATCTGAAGCTGGACCTGATGCTAGACCTGATGCCGGACCTGACACAGACCTGATGCTGGACCTGATACTGAACCTGACACTGGACCTGACTCCGGACCTGACGCCGGACCTGACGCCGGACCTGATGCTGGACCTGACGCCAGACCTGATGCCGGACCTGACATCGGACCTGAAGCCAGATCTGAAGCTGGACCTGATGCCAGACCTGATGCCTGACCTGATGTCAGACCTGAAGCTAGACCTGATGCCGGACCTGATGCCAGACCTGATGTCGAACCTGAAGCCAGATCTGAAGCTGGACCTGACGTTGGACCTGAAGCCAGATCTGAAGCTGGACCTGATGCTAGACCTGATGCCAGACCTGACGCCGGACCTGACACAGACCTGATGCCGGACCTGACACTGAATCTGATGCCGGACCTGACGCCAGACCTGATGCCGGACTTGAAGACAGATCTAGAGCTGGTCCTGACGCCAGACCTGATGCCAGACCTGGTGTCGGACCTGAAGCCAGATCTGAAGCTGGACCTGACGCTAGACCTAATGCTGGACCTGACGTCGAACCTGAAGCCAGATCTGAAGCTGGACCTGATGCTGGACCTGACGTTGGACCTGAAGCCAGATCTGAAGCTGGACCTGACACCAGACCTGATGCTGGACCTGAAGCCAGACCTGAAGCCAGATCTGAAGCTGGACCTGATGCTAGACCTGATGCCAGACCTGATGCCGGACCTGACACAGACCTGATGCCGGACCTGACACTGAACCTGATGCCGAACCTGACGCCGGACCTGACGCCAGACCTGATGCCAGACCTGACATCGGACATGAAGCCAGATCTGAAGCTGGACCTGATGCCAGACCTGATGCCGGACCTGATGTCAGACCTGAAGTCAGATCTGAAGCTGGACATGATGCCAGACCTGATGCCAGACCTGATGCCGGACCTACAGCCAGATCTGAAGCTGGACCTGATGCTAGACCTGATGCCAGACCTGATGTCGGACCTGACACAGACCTGATGCCAGACCTCACACTGAACCTGACACCGGACCTGATGCCAGACCTGATGCCGGACCTGACATCAGACCTGAAGCCAGATCTGAAGCTGGACCTGATGCTAAACCTGATGCCGGACCTGATGTCAGACCTGAAACCAGATCTGAAGCTGGACCTGATGCTAGACCTGATGCCGGACCTGACACAGACCTGATGCTGGACCTGATACTGAACCTGACACTGGACCTGACTCCGGACCTGACGCCGGACCTGACGCCGGACCTGATGCCGGACCTGACGCCAGACCTGATGCCGGACCTGACATCGGACCTGAAGCCAGATCTGAAGCTGGACCTGATGCCAGACCTGATGCCTGACCTGATGTCAGACCTGAAGCTAGACCTGATGCCGGACCTGATGCCAGACCTGATGTCGAACCTGAAGCCAGATCTGAAGCTGGACCTGACGTTGGACCTGAAGCCAGATCTGAAGCTGGACCTGATGCTAGACCTGATGCCAGACCTGACGCCGGACCTGACACAGACCTGATGCCGGACCTGACACTGAATCTGATGCCGGACCTGACGCCAGACCTGATGCCGGACTTGAAGACAGATCTAGAGCTGGTCCTGACGCCAGACCTGATGCCAGACCTGGTGTCGGACCTGAAGCCAGATCTGAAGCTGGACCTGACGCTAGACCTAATGCTGGACCTGACGTCGAACCTGAAGCCAGATCTGAAGCTGGACCTGATGCTGGACCTGACGTTGGACCTGAAGCCAGATCTGAAGCTGGACCTGACACCAGACCTGATGCTGGACCTGAAGCCAGACCTGAAGCCAGATCTGAAGCTGGACCTGATGCTAGACCTGATGCCAGACCTGATGCCGGACCTGACACAGACCTGATGCCGGACCTGACACTGAACCTGATGCCGAACCTGACGCCGGACCTGACGCCAGACCTGATGCCAGACCTGACATCGGACATGAAGCCAGATCTGAAGCTGGACCTGATGCCAGACCTGATGCCGGACCTGATGTCAGACCTGAAGTCAGATCTGAAGCTGGACATGATGCCAGACCTGATGCCAGACCTGACGCCGGACCTACAGCCAGATCTGAAGCTGGACCTGATGCTAGACCTGATGCCAGACCTGATGTCGGACCTGACACAGACCTGATGCCAGACCTCACACTGAACCTGACACCGGACCTGATGCCAGACCTGATGCCGGACCTGACATCAGACCTGAAGCCAGATCTGAAGCTGGACCTGATGCTAAACCTGATGCCGGACCTGATGTCAGACCTGAAACCAGATCTGAAGCTGGACCTGATGCCAGACCTGATGCTGGACCTGAACCTGACGTCGAACCTGAAGCCAGATCTGAAGCTGGACCTGACGCCAGACCTGACGTTGGACCTGGAGCCAGATCTGAAGCTGGACCTGACGCTGGACCTGACGTTGGACCTGGAGCCAGACCTGATGCCGGACCTGACGCCAGACCTGAAGCCAGATCTGAAGCTGGACCTGATGCCAGACCTGATGTCGGGCCTGATGTCGGACCTTAAGCCAGATCTGAAGCTGGACCTGATGCCAGACCTGATGCCGGACCTGCTGACGTCGAACCTGAAGCCAGATCTGAAGCTGGACCTGACGCCAGACCTGATGTCGGATCTGAAGCTGGACGTGACGCTGGACCTGATGCCGGACCCGACACTGGATCTGAAGCCAGACCTGATGCCGGACCTGAAGCTGGACCTCACACCAGACCATGCAGGGCGAATCTTTTTGCTCAATTCTAATTGAAAATGTAAAAATATTTGTCCCTTTATGGGTGAAAATCCAGTGAGAAGGAGATCAGGAGTGTGGAGGGTTTCTCTGAGGACGTGTGACCTACAATGTTTCCATGTGTGATCTCCAATTAGCACAAACATTAGAGATGCAGGAAATCCCTTGATACAATGTGAAGACTGCAGTAGGAATGGAGGAAATTCTCCTGGATTCTTCCTCTCACTCCTGACACCACTTTGCTGCTAATCATTTATGTTCTAGTCGTCTTCACGCCGCTGAGTAAACCCTTTAAAGAAAACTCTTCAGTGGTCTGTGAAATGTGCTAAATGCTGAGATGGAGACACGCGATGGTTTACGAATATTTGATGTGATCCAGGTTATTTACCCAGTTTTAGAAAACAGCTGCTTGGATGAGATCCAGGCAATGAGCTGAGCTCAGAAGAAGAGGAAAATTAGCAGAATTGTCCATCTATAATCCAGAGTATTGGGAACTGTGGTGATGATGGAAGAGGAAAGGGACAGAAATGTGACAACAGCACGTATCTGATCCCTTCAAGGTGAAGTTACAAAGATGCAAAGTTCTAAGGATGAAATCTCCACAAATATTCCAATTATAAAAGAAACATTTCCTTCTTGTAACGTGTCTCTTTTTAGCATAAACATGAATGATGTTCCATCTAAGGAGGTCCCTCTCTGTGGCTGGTGGTCTTCACTCCAGCCATTGCCAGGGTGGTACTTATGGGGCCACATAGCAAATGTTGTAAAGTCTTCTACACCCTGACAACTGACAGTAACAAGTGAGATCAGGAAATGAAAAGATAAAGGGTCAGTCCGATACCTGTAAAGCCCCTTATAAATATATCATCTCTATCTCCTAAGCACTTTTGGAATTTGTTATAAAAGTCCCGGCCATTCTCCCTGTACAGCTGATCACCTGATTCTTTACTTTTTTTCCCGAGATTTTTCATTTGAGGGGAGTCTCATAGGAGGAGGTCTCTGCGGTGTATCTAGTTTCAGGACCCCCCTGTAATGATTAAAGTAGTCGTATGAGAATAAATATACATAAACATAAATATATACTGTATAAACATAAATATACATAAATATACTTAAACAGCGGACACTTAAGTAATGGATGAAAGTGTCATCACAGCATAGTCTGATTATTCCTTTTTATTAAAAAGTTGAGTTATTTTCACAGTTTTCTACCACTAAAGTCATAATGGTCAAAGACCTGAATCAATTATGTCCATCCAGCGATTCTATATTCCTGAAAGGCAGGAAAAAAGTCAAAAACTTGTTTTTGCATAAATGCATATATTTTTGGCTAATATTTATTAGTGCTGTTTGGCTGCATTAGGTTTTTGCACTTTTTGCCTTCCACAGTCTCTGTATCAATGGCACAGACAGAAAAGGGCCCCTGTGCAAGAACAATATATGGGCCCTTTACTGTCCAATAGTTCTGCTATGACAGAAGCTCCTTGCTGCATTGGAGGTGGATGTGGCCCCTGAACACTTCGGCCCCTGTGCAGCTGTACCAATGATATATCTGCCCCTCTTCTGTGATACATTGCCTATTTCTGGCTGCAGAATGAGTTAACTGAAAATCAGTCAGTGAACTCCTTCTGACACAATAGTACATGACTCTTCTTTTTCTTCATCTGAGCTCCTCTAATGTTGCTGTGAATTGGTTGAGAGAAATTCTTGCAAAGCGAGAAAAGAGCTAAATGTCAGAATAATTAGTCCGTTATGCGATTTTCCATTAACTCATCCTCCAGCCGGTAACAAAGCGACAGCTAAAAAAGGCAAACGGTGCAACATTGTTACTAAAACTCAATTGCAAACACAGTTTTGCACAAAAATATGTGCTAAAAAATAAAATTAACAAAGTGCCGATAAAGGCGCCCAAATCATTTATGTTTATGTGAGATCAGTGCATAGCTGGGGAGACAGGTCTGTCACTCAGGATTGTGGAAAAGCTGGGTGGTGTCCAAAGTGGTCCGAACTTGTCCGGAGTAATATGGAGCTGATTCAGGAGGATGGACGCAGGTTTATACTTGTGTGATACAATCGCTTCATTCTTTAGTTACAATGTAACAGCTTTCAGCTGATTCCGTCCACACAAGATGAAGGAGGCGAAACGCAGTGATCTCCATCCGCCATGATAACGTTCGCTCCCAGATACTCCTGCGGCTCCTACTGCAACACTACAGAATTATCTCCTGCCTCCAGAAGTCATTAAAGTCTCTGAGAACCGATGTTTTCTGTACAAATGTATCGATATTTTCAGCATGAATAAAATATAACATTTCTGCTCACATCTAATTGCATCATTTAAAATCCCAAACGAGGAAGGACGACCGCGTCCGCAGCGGCGCTGGCAGAGATGGCGCGGAGGAGAGACGTCCCTGAGGCCAACATGGCAGACGTAAGAACCGCTGCCATTGGTCCACTAAGCCGAGCATAAAAAAGGATGAAAATTGGCAGAAACGCGCTGGAAACTCGGCCGTCTTGGGAAATTTAAACTGCTAACAAACCTAGAAAGCATCCGAGGTCGCCGCGAGGACAGGAGCCGAAATAACCCATGAAGGTGGAAGCCGTATCCTTCATGTCTGGGGTGAGATATCCTGCGTGTAATTCACACTGAACACAGAGGAGAGGAGCCGCCAATCCGACAACGCGGGTCACAGTCACTGATGAAAGGTCTGCTCATAAAATATAAAATGCCGGAAAAAGAAAGTGAGGAATTGTGAATGGGCAGAGAATGAAGAATGAAGATAACAGAAATATTCAGACAAGGAATGGATAGGAATCCTCTGTTTTTCTAATTCTATCATTTTATTCTAATTCTCCAGGTGTTATGTACACCACGTCCATCTACATCTGCATCTACAGACTGGAAATACCGCAGCTATCTGGTGAGAACACAATTTACTGACTTCTATGGGAAACAGTATGCAAAATTATATGGACAGAGAAAGGAGAAAGTGAACTGTGCTCATTGCCTAGGAGCTCCCCCTAGTGGTGGCTGCAGAAAGGATCTTATCATGTATCTCTGTATACAGGGAGCTCCCCCTAGTGGTGGCTGCAGAAAGGATCTTATCATGTGTCTCTGTATACAGGGAGCTCCCCCTAGTGGTGACTGCAGACAGGACCTTATCATGTATCTCTGTATACAGGAAGCTCCCCCTAGTGGTGAGTGCAGACAGGATCTTATCATGTATCTCTGTATACAGGGAGCTCCCCCTAGTGGTGGCTGCAGACAGGATCTTATCATGTATCTCTGTATACAGGAAGCTCCCCCTAGTGGTGGCTGCAGACAGAATCTTATCATGTATCTCTGTATACAGGGAGCTCCCCCTAGTGGTGAGTGCAGACAGGATCTTATCATGTATCTCTGTATACAGGGAGCTCCCCCTAGTGGTGAGTGCAGACAGGATCTTATCATGTATCTCTGTATACAGGGAGCTTCCCCTAGTGGTGACTGCAGACAGGATCTTATCATGTATCTCTGTATACAGGGAGCTCCCCCTAGTGGTGGCTGCAGACAGGATCTTATCATGTATCTCTGTATACAGGGAGCTCCCCCTAGTGGTGGCTGCAGACAGGATCTTATCATGTGTCTCTGTATACAGGGAGCTCTCCCTAGTGGTGAGTGCAGAAAGGATCTTATCATGTATCTCTGTATACAGGGAGCTCCCCCTAGTGGTGGCTGCAGACAGGATCTTATCATGTATCTCTGTATACAGGGAGCTCCCCCTAGTGGTGGCTGCAGACAGGATCTTATCATGTATCTCTGTATACAGGGAGCTCCCCCTAGTGGTGGCTGCAGACAGGATCTTATCATGTATCTCTGTATACAGGGAGCTCCCCCTAGTGGTGACTGCAGACAGGATCTTATCATGTATCTCTGTATACAGGGAGCTCGCCCTAGTGGTGATTGCAGACAGGATCTTATCATGTATCTCTGTATACAGGGAGCTCCCCCTAGTGGTGACTTCAGACATGATCTTATCATGTATCTTTGTATACAGGGAGCTCCCCCTAGTGGTGGCTGCAGACAGGATCTTATCATGTATCTCTGTATACAGGGAGCTCCCCCTAGTGGTGGCTGCAGACAGGATCTTATCATGTATCTCTGTATACAGGGAGCTCCCCCTAGTGGTGACTGCAGACAGGATCTTATCATGTATTTCTGTATACAGGGAGCTCCCCCTAGTGGTGACTGCAGACAGGATCTTATCATGTATCTCTGTATACAGGGAGCTCCCCCTAGTGGTGGCTGCAGACAGGATCTTATCATGTATCTCTGTATACAGGGAGCTCCCCCTAGTGGTGGCTGCAGACAGGACCTTATCATGTATCTCTGTATACAGGGAGCTCCCCCTAGTGGTGGCTGCAGACAGGATCTTATCACTTATCTCTGTATACAGGGAGCTCCCCCTAGTGGTGACTTCAGACATGATCTTATCATGTATCTTTGTATACAGGGAGCTCCCCCTAGTGGTGGCTGCAGACAGGATCTTATCATGTATCTCTGTATACAGGGAGCTCCCCCTAGTGGTGGCTGCAGACAGGATCTTATCATGTATCTCTGTATACAGGGAGCTCCCCCTAGTGGTGACTGCAGACAGGATCTTATCATGTATCTCTGTATACAGGGAGCTCCCCCTAGTGGTGACTGCAGACAGGATCTTATCATGTATCTCTGTATACAGGGAGCTCCCCCTAGTGGTGGCTGCAGACAGGATCTTATCATGTATCTCTGTATACAGGGAGCTCCCCCTAGTGGTGGCTGCAGACAGGACCTTATCATGTATCTCTGTATACAGGGAGGACCCCTAGTGGTGGCTGCAGACAGGATCCTATCATGTATCTCTGTATACAGGGAGCTCCCCCTAGTGGTGGCTGCAGATAGGACCTTATCATGTATCTCTGTATACAGGGAGCTCCACCTAGTGGTGACTGCAGACAGGATCTTATCATGTATCTCTGTATACAGGGAGCTCCACCTAGTGGTGGCTGCAGACAGGATCTTATCATGTATCTCTGTATACAGGGAGCTCCACCTAGTGGTGGCTGCAGACAGGATCTTATCATGTATCTCTGTATACAGGGAGCTCCCCCTAGTGGTGACTGCAGACAGGATCTTATCATGTATCTCTGTATACAGGGAGCTCCACCTAGTGGTGACTGCAGACAGGATCTTATCATGTATCTCTGTATACAGGGAGCTCCACCTAGTGGTGGCTGCAGACAGGATCTTATCATGTATCTCTGTATACAGGGAGCTCCACCTAGTGGTGGCTGCAGACAGGATCTTATCATGTATCTCTGTATACAGGGAGCTCCCCCTAGTGGTGACTGCAGACAGGATCTTATCATGTATCTCTGTATACAGGGAGCTCCACCTAGTGGTGGCTGCAGACAGGATCTTATCATGTATCTCTGTATACAGGGAGCTCCCCCTAGTGGTGGCTGCAGACAGAATCTTATCATGTATCTCCGTACACAGGGAGCTCCCCCTAGTGGTGAGTGCAGACAGGATCTTATCATGTATCTCTGTATACAGGGAGCTTCCCCTAGTGGTGGCTGCAGACAGGATCTTATCATGTATCTCTGTATACAGGAAGCTCCCCCTAGTGGTGGCTGCAGACAGAATCTTATCATGTATCTCTGTATACAGGGAGCTCCCCCTAGTGGTGAGTGCAGACAGGATCTTATCATGTATCTCTGTATACAGGGAGCTCCCCCTAGTGGTGAGTGCAGACAGGATCTTATCATGTATCTCTGTATACAGGGAGCTTCCCCTAGTGGTGACTGCAGACAGGATCTTATCATGTATCTCTGTATACAGGGAGCTCCCCCTAGTGGTGGCTGCAGACAGGATCTTATCATGTATCTCTGTATACAGGGAGCTCTCCCTAGTGGTGAGTGCAGAAAGGATCTTATCATGTATCTCTGTATACAGGGAGCTCCCCCTAGTGGTGGCTGCAGACAGGATCTTATCATGTATCTCTGTATACAGGGAGCTCCCCCTAGTGGTGGCTGCAGACAGGATCTTATCATGTATCTCTGTATACAGGGAGCTCCCCCTAGTGGTGGCTGCAGACAGGATCTTATCATGTATCTGTATACAGGGAGCTGCCCCTAGTGGTGACTGCAGACAGGATCTTATCATGTATCTCTGTATACAGTGAGCTCCCCCTAGTGGTGACTGCAGACAGGATCTTATGTATCTCTGTATACATGGAGCTCCCCATAGTGGTGGCTACAGACAGGATCTTATCATGTATCTCTGTATACAGGGAGCTCCCCCTAGTGGTGGCTGCAGACAGGATCTTATCATGTATCTCTGTATACAGGGAGCTCCCCCTAGTGGTGACTGCAGACAGGATCTTATCATGTATCTCTGTATACAGGGAGCTCCCCCTAGTGGTGACTGCAGACAGGATCTTATCATGTATCTGTATACAGGGAGCTCCCCCTAGTGGTGGCTGCAGACAGGATCTTATCATGTATCTCTATATACAGGGAGCTCCCCCTAGTGGTGTCTGCAGTCAAATATATTTTATCATATTTCCGCATTAGCCTTTAATCTGTATTATGCTCTACAGTTACTGCAATATATTATATATTGTCAATAAACATAACTGATTTTTCTCATATGTCCTTACTCACCGGGTAAGTGGAAATTTCCTAGTAAGATTTGGATTTTGAGGTCAGTAAACAATCATGTAAATGTTCTTATTTCTTCATCTTCCTTGTTGTGATCATAAATCTATTTGCCTTAGAAATTCCCATAAGGCTGAAGCAGAAGCCGAGTGAATAGGAGATTAATGATCCACGAATATTAAACAGGAAAGTTCTATGTCTAGATGTTTATTTTATTCCTTCTACAAAAATAAGTTCAAAGACACCGGGGAGTCTGAGTCTCTGCTCCTCTCATCTGCCATCACTGCAATTGAATAGGATTTATCACCATTTACTGCAATTATTAATCAACATAACAACGACAAGTCGAATATCAATCATCTCTTTACCCTCCTGTGCCTAGAGGGGTCACCCAGTCACCCAAAATCCCACTACTGTTTGCCACCCTCCTTCAAGTAATAGATACAGTGGGGAAAATAAGTATTTGATACACTGCCAATTTTGCAAGTTTTCCCCCCTACAGAGAATGGAGAGATCTATAATTGTTATCGTAGGTACACTTCACCTGTGAGAGACAGAATCTAAAAATAAAAACCAGAAATCACATTGTAGGATTGTTACATAATTAATTTGGATTTTATTGCATGAAATAAGTATTTGAAATAATAGAAAAACAGAACTTATTATTTGGTCCAGAAAACTTTGTTTGTAATGACAGAGGTCTGACGTCATCTGTAGTTTGCACACACTGCAGCAGGGATTTTGGCCCCCTCCTCCATATAGATCTTCTCCAGATCTTTCAGGTTTCGGGGCTGTCGCTGGGCAACATTGAGTTTCAGCTCCTCCAAAGATTTTCTATTGGGTTCAGATCTGGAGCCTGCCAAGGCCACTCCAGGATCCTGAAATGCTTCTTATGGAGCCACTCATTAGTTGCCCAAGCTGTGCGTTTCGGGTCATTGTCATGGTGGAAGACCCAGCCACGACCCATGTTCAATGCTCTTATTGAGGGAAGAGGATTGTTGGCCAATATTTTGCGATACATGACCCCATCCATCCTCCCTTCAATATGGTGCAGTCGTCCTGTCCCCTTTGCTGAAAAGCACCCAAAGCATGACATTTCCCCACCATGCCTCACAGTTGGGATGGTCTTTTTGTGGTTGTACTCATCCTTCCTCCTCCAAACACAGCGCGTGAAGTTGATACCAAAAAGTTATATTTTGGTCTCATCTGAGCACATGACCTTCTCCCATGTCTCCTCTGGATCATCCACATCATTGGCAAACTCAAACAGGCCTGGACATTGCATGATCAGGGGACCTTGTGTGCCCTGCAGGATTTTAATCCATGGCGTACTGTGCTACTAACGGTAATGTTTGAGACTGTGGTCCCAGTTTTCTTCCAGGCATTGACTAAGTCCTCCCATATAGTTCTGAGTGGATTCTTGACCGTTTTTAGAATAATATTTACCCCGTGAGGTGAGATCTTGCATGGAGGCCCAGAATGAGGAAGATTGACAGCCAAGTCGTGTTTCTTCCATTTTCTAATAATTGCACTACATGTGACAACATGTGAGGGTTGCCTGTTTGTTAGGGAATCCCCACATATATTCAGGCAGTCTAGCAGCCACAAATCATGCAGCTGCGGGGACTCAAACATAATCTACGAGCATGCCCAAGATACTCAGAGAACACCCGAGCATGCTCAGAAAACTCGAGTAACGAGCACACTCGCTCATCACTAATCCTGAGTTACATCCTGTATTATACCCCAGAGCTGCACTCACTATTCTGCTGGTGCAGTCACTGTGTACATACATTACATTACTGATCCTGAGTTACATCCTGTATTATACCCCAGAGCTGCACTCACTATTCTGCTGGTGCAGTCACTGTGTACATACATTACATTACTGATCCTGAGTTACATCCTGTATTATACTCCAGAGCTGCACTCACTATTCTGCTGGTGCAGTCACTGTGTACATACATTACATTACTGATCCTGAGTTACATCCTGTATTATACCCCAGAGCTGCACTCACTATTCTGCTGGTGCAGTCACTGTGTACATACATTACATTACTGATCCTGAGTTACATCCTGTATTATACTCCAGAGCTGCACTCACTATCCTGCTGGTGCAGTCACTGTGTACATACATTACATTACTGATCCTGAGTTACATCCTGTATTATACCCCAGAGCCGCACTCACTATTCTGCTGGTGCAGTCACTGTGTACATACATTACATTACTGATCCTGAGTTACATCCTGTATTATACCCTAGAGCTGCACTCACTATTCTGCTGGTGCAGTCACTGTGTACATACATTACATTACTGATCCTGAGTTACATCCTGTATTATACACCAGAGCTGCACTCACTATTCTGCTGGTGCAGTCACTGTGTACATTACATTACTGATCCTGAGTTACATCCTGTAGATCTTTTATTATAAAAATGAAAAACATAACAATAATAATAACAGAAACAAAACAGAAATATCAGCCAGAAAAAAATAATCCGTATACTGAACACTGGTCCAGCCGCTCATTCTCTCCTCTCACACATATTATACAGTATATACAGAATAACTACTTTGACCTTCTGGTCCGGTCACCAAACAAAATAATAATAACAAATAAAATAAACAATGGCAAACAAAAACTATATACATAAACTTTTTTTCTCTTTTTTTTTTTTGAATTATTATTATTATTTATTTATTTTATTTTTTTTAGTTTTAAATAAAATAACTACAAATTAAACAAATATATACAATACTACAAGCTATCCTCCATTCCCAACCCCCCGCACTGACCTGAGAGCTGGTCCTGCGTCTCATGCCTCAGTCCATGTCCAACGTCCATAGGCCAGATCAGGCAGTGCCAGTTTTTCCCCCAAACAACCCAGTGTCCCATAGTCCCACAAGATAATCCCACCTCCCCCCTTTTCCCACCACCCAACCTAATACCTACACCCAATTCTATATCCCTATATACAATATATACACTATATACAGCAGCACACACCACAATAATTACAAAACACGAAGCCCAAGTTCGGCGCCTGCAGCCCTACATCACTGTATAATGATCAAACAAAACAAAAATCTACAGTGTCAGCAGCAGCCCACCACCAGGAGAGGAGATGACCAGACTAGGGCACACTAAAAGAAAAGCCCCTCCAGAGGAGCGCGGCCCTCCGTGCGCCCAGTCTCCCATACTCCAGAGAGCGCACCTTCACCAGGTCACCGAGTATGGTCCTAAACACATCGTCCACTGGGAGGATTTTTCGTTGCGTCGATACTAAGCACCGTGCGTTCCACGTGTGATACCTAACCACTGCGCTAACTAGAGATAAGGTGCAGCGGTCCCGACCACCCAGGTCTCTGAATGCTCCATAGGCCCATTCCGCATAGGAGAGACCGGCCAGCCGAGACCAGCCAATGAAGGCGCCCACCCTGTTGTACACCTCTGTGTTGAAGGGACAATGAAGCAGGAAGTGGTCCATGCTTTCCAGCAAGGTACCACAATGCTCCCGAGGACAATTCCTGTCCTCAGAGCTCCTACACTTCAGATTGTCCCTCAAACACAGTTTCCCATGGAAGCAGCGCCAAGCCAAGTCCCAAAACTTCGAGGGGATCCTGATAGAATTCAAAAGATGCAAACCCACCCCAAGATCCCGACTTGGGCAGTCCCTGAGCGCCAGAGGCCTCTGGAAATGGGTCAACAGAACCCTACTGTCAAGTAGTTTCCTTGGCAGAGTCCTGATCTCCCACATTCCCAGACCCCACCGACGAATTACCTTCAGAACCAAGGTAGCGTAAGCCGGAAGATGTCCATGCGGTGTGCGAAGATCCTTCACTTGCCCTCCTGTCTCCCATTCCTGGAAGAAAGGCTGAAACCATCCCCTACAGGAGAATACCCACGGAGGAGCCCTCTCTTTCCAGAGGTTTGCGATATTGATCTTAATGAAGGTATCCACAAGGAATACCACAGGGTTGACCATACCCAACCCTCCTAGTCTCCTCGTACGGTAAGTAACCTCCCTCTTGACCAGGTTCAGTCTATTCCCCCATAACAGTTGGAAGAACAAACTGTAGACCCGAGTGCAGAGAGATTCCGGCAAGATGCACACACTGCCCAGATAAATCAGTAAAGGGAGCAGGTAAGTTTTGCTCAGGATCTCCTCCTCCCAGCCAGAGACTCTCACACTTATCCCGGTTGATCTTGGACCCGGATGCCTCCGAGTAGCAATCTACCTCTGACATCAGCCACCCTGCCTCCTCGTGAGAGGAAGCAAACACAGTGACATCATCGGCATACGCCACCACCCTCAGAGTGGCTTCCGGTGCTGCCTGATCCATCCCGATCCCGGCCAACGGTCCACGCTCCACCCTCCTAAGAAGAGGGTCAATCGCAAACACGTACAGCAGCGGACTCAAGGGACAACCCTGGCGAACACCGGACCCAACCTCAAAAGAGCTACCAATCCAACCATTCACAAGCGGGAAACTCTCTGCCCCACTGTACAAGGTCTTAAGCCAATCAACAAACCCCCCCGGCAGGCCATATCTCAGAAGGACGGACCAGAGGTACTCGTGATTAACCCGATCAAACGCTTTTGCCTGGTCCAGTGACAGCATGTACCCCTTCCAGTGACCAGCCCTACCCTGCTCCACTGCCTCTCGGACACAGCCTGGAACAGAGCAATGCTGGGCCCCCGAAAGGAGTCGGGGTGCAAATTTCACCAGCCGATTAAACAGCACCTTTGCCAGAACCTTCCTGTCTGCATTGAGAAGCGCTATGGGACGCCAATTCTCAATGCAAGACGGGTCCTTACCCTTTGACAAGATGATCAGAGCAGACCTCCTCATTGACTTCGGCAGAGTGCCCGAGGAAAGACACTCATTGAATACCTCAGTCAAGAAGGGAACCAAAACGTCCTTAAAGGTCTTATAGAATTCAGATGTTAAGCCATCTGGACCAGGCGATTTTTTGGGAGCAAGCCCTTCAATCGCCAACTGAACTTCCTCTTCCCTGATCATTTCTGTCAAAACGTCAAGAGAGGGGTCTACCCCTGGTTCGGGGACAGCTTCTGCCAGGAAAGCCGACATCTCATCCCAATCAAGATCCCTCTTCCCCAAGAGGTGCGAGTAGAAGGATCTGACAACCTCCAGGATCCCTGATCTGGATCGCCTCAGGGACCCCGTAGTGTCGACCAGTCCTGTAACCACTTTACTATTCACTGACATCTTGCAGTTTCTGTAAGGGTCGGGCGAGCGGTACTTCCCATAATCCCTCTCAAAAACCAAAGATGCGTGTCTATCGTACTGACACCTCATAAGCAAAGATTTCACTCTGGAGATCTCCTCGCGGCTACCTCCAGTTGAGACAAGATGCTCGAGTTTCCTCCTCAGACCCTGATACAGGCGGTACCTGCTCAGACTCCTGAGGCTCGAGAGCTGGCGGAAGAATCTCGCCACCCTTTCCTTGAACATCTCCCACCACTCTGACCTACTACTACAAAGATCCAGTAAGGGTACCTGGCTCTGAAGAAAATCCTCAAAGGACTGTCTTATCTCCGCTTCTTCCAAGAGAGACGAATTGAGCCTCCAAAAGCCTCTTCCCATCCGGAGGGTCTCTGTAACATTCAGAGAAAACAAAATTAAACAGTGGTCGGAGAACTCCACCTCAACAACAGACACTGCTGAAGAGACAGCTTCCTCCTTTAAATAAAACCTATCTATTCTGGACCTACAGTTACCTCTATGATAGGTGAACCCCTCGTGGCCTGGGGTGTGCCGAATGTGGACATCCACCAAGCGAGCCTCACTAGCTATACTATTAAGGGCGATGCTATCATAAGTCAGCTTGTCTCTGGAACCTCCTCTATCTCGGGGCCTCGTGACAGCATTGAAGTCCCCTCCAAAGACAACCTGCCGACTTGTAAAAAGGTAGGGCTTGATCCTCATAAAGAGACACTTCCGGTCCCACTTAGATTGGGGACCATAGATGTTAATGAGCCGGAGCTCTTGTCCCTTCATGAGGACATCTAAGATCAGGCACCTCCCCATTTCTAACTCAATAACCCGTCGGCATTCCACCGGTGCGGTAAAAAGGACCGCCACTCCGCTATACGGCTCGGCCGCAAGAGACCAATAGGAGGGCCCGAGTCTCCACTCCCTCTTAGCTTTAAACACATCTGCCATGTTTGGCAGCCTGGTCTCTTGCAAAAAGAAAATGTCAGCTTCAACCCGGCTGAGAAAATCAAAGGCCGCAAATCTAGCTGTATTTGACTTTATGCTGGCGACATTAATGGACGCCAGCGTCAACGGAGTGGGTTCCGCCATCATTGGTGATTGAGTTAGATGGCTTTCTTTTTCCCACTCCCCTTATCCTCTGCCTCAGAGGAGGAATCCTTCCCCCTCTTTAATGACATGGAGGTATCCATTTCCACGCGTTTTTTATTTTTTTCGTCCTCGTCTCCGGACTCTGGGCCAGTCCCTCCCTCCAAGGATCTTACGTTCCCAGAAGGAGGAGACTCGGCGCCCCCTGTGAGCCCCGCCGAAGCCAGAACCTCACCCTCAGCTTCCTCCTCAGAGGAAGAGATGTTTTCAAGGGCTTGGAACCGGTTAGAAAGACCAACCAGAGGGGAGTCGGTTTTTCCTTCCTTAGGTACCTTGGTCAGAGTGAGAGAAGATTTTTTATCTCCCTTCTTTCTCTTCTTTTTGGTGCCGAGCTTACGCTTGTCCTCTAGCCACTGCCTATTATCCTCATCCATACTTTCATAATGGGAGGACTCTGAGGCAGTGGCACTCTCCTCCATGTGGATCCTCCTGGCCTCCTCATCCAACTCATCATCCCTTGGGGCCTCAGCAGCAAGACTGGCATCCAGGACAGGGGCCGCCCCAGTAGCCCGAGGCTCGCCCAGCTCCCTATCCTGTCTGCGCTTGTCTAGACGCCTTAGCTGGGCAGGCGTCTTTTTATTGCTTTTCTTCCTTGGCCCCTCAGCTCCCTCACCCTTGCTAGTCCCTTCCCCAGCAGAATCAGCCTCACGGCTTTCTCCCACCGGGGTCACGACTGCGTTAGCGAAGGAGCGAGGACAACGACTGAATGGGTGACCTAACTCACCACACAGGTGGCACCTAATCTCCACACAAGATGCAGCAAGATGGCCGACATCCCCACACAATGCACACTTCTGCACAGTGCAGTTTGCGCTGAAGTGTGTGGGGTCGCCGCACTTGTGACAGAGCTTCGGTTGCCCCTGGTAGAAGACCAGGATACGATCCCTACCCAGGAAGGCAGATGATGGTATGTGGGCAACCGTACCACCTGAACGCTTAAGTTTTACCACAAACGTCCAGGCCCCTGACCAGATACCAAACTCATCACGGTTTTTCTTTGGCATCTCCACTACCTCTCCATACCGGCCAAGCCACGTCATGATGTCATAACAAGAAAGCGACTCGTTACATGTCATCACGGTCACTTTCTTGACTTGATTTTGGCGAGACACCGCCTGAACGGCAAAGTCTCGCCAGCCGGGCTCATTTTTTGCCAACTCATAGTTCGACCAGAAAAGTTCAAGCCCCTCCGGCCGAACAAAGCTGACATCAAACTCAGGTGTGGAATAGGGATGTATCAAGGCGTAGATGTCAATCGCCTTGAAGCCCATCCTCAGCAGGAGCTCCACAACCTTCGACCTTGGAGGACACGCATCACTGCCCCTCCACCGAAGACGGACCACATTCCTACGCACACTACCCGGCCCGGCTGTTGGGAGGGACCACACTGTATCCCCCCCTCTTTGCTCTCGGAAGGCCCCGAGGCCATGCCTCTCTATCCAGAAGGATAGATCAACCTTTCGACCCTCTACCATTAGTGATCTCTCTCCCCTCTTTAGAGCCTCCAGGAGACGCCGTTGCAACATGCCGTCCCCAGAGCCCAGAGACGAGGAGGACGCCCTATTTCCCCCGGAGGTGACAGAGGCATAACTCCTGACAGGTGCTGCCACCACCGGGGGGGCAACCGGACCAGTGACCACTTCCACACCAACAGCATCACCATTACCCACCTCCATAACCTCCTCACCCTCCACCAAACCAGCAACCACACCACTAGACAAAGAGTTTTCCTCATCCATACCCACCACCACATTCACTCCTGCTGGACCAGTGACAACAGGGGGTGACATTTTGGCCTCCGCATCATCAGGCACAAGGGGCTGAGTCTCCTCCACAGAACTGGAGGTGACCTCACCCCTGGTTTTATGTGTGCCCTCCGCATCATCAGTTGATATTTTCCGCTGCTTCATGGTTGCTACCAGGCGCCGCTGATCTTTCGCTGCTGTGAGGCACCGCTGATCCTTAGCATCAGGATCTTGTTGACCAGCGGCGCCAACACAGAATAGGACTTTGGTGGGAGGACCGGAACGCCCAGCCCCGGTAACCCCCTCACACTGCCGCCGCTTCTCAACTAAGTGATCAGCGGCAACAGCATTCAGGGGCACCGAGGCTACCGGAGCTGCCCCTGACACCGGGCTGCTCCCCCCTCCCACTGGGGAGCGCACCACAGTATCGTGGCCTGATTTTTCGCCCGCCGCCGGGCCGCCCTCACTGTCCAGCCTCTCGGCTGATGCACCTGCTGCTACGTCCCTGCTACTACAAGCAGAAACGGAGCTCTGCGCCTCACTACATTGCTTTGTAGTCTCCCCGCGCCTTTGCACCGGATCCACAGCAGAACCCGGGCTGGGCTGGGCAACGGGGCTTATACAGCGAGCTGACCCTGCAGCCGACTCAGGGGGTACAGGGAGGGGGGCATATACATAGCTTACCGCTTCCTGCAGCTTAGGTTTGATCTTCTTCACCTTTTTTTTCCGGCCCCCAGGTGCCTCCTCTGGCAAATCATCACCAAGATGGAAGTTCTGAAGGCACACTGGGGACTCCAGGAGCTTGATCTCGGCCATTAGTGCCCCTCCCTGGTCGATGTCACTGTCCTCCCCAGAGCCAGCAGAACTGCGACGAGATGTCATTGTCGCCTGTCCAGCAGGGACCTCGCTGCACGTGGCCTGTGAGTGACTAAGCAGGCTGCCAGGTGGGGC
The DNA here is from genome assembly GCF_051348905.1 of Ranitomeya variabilis. Taxonomy (NCBI): domain Eukaryota; kingdom Metazoa; phylum Chordata; class Amphibia; order Anura; family Dendrobatidae; genus Ranitomeya; species Ranitomeya variabilis. The sequence continues at coordinate 238,041,331 of NC_135238.1, forward strand.
TTTCTGCTGGTCATCCTCCTTCTTATCATCATCATCATCATCATCCACCTGGCTCTCAGGCTGCAGCCCTATCTGCCTTTGCTCTCTGTTATCAGCCATTTCTCTAAATCGGTCTTCATTTTGCAATTTTTCTTTAAATGGTCCACTTTTTTCTTGGATAAACGCTTTTCTTACCTCCAGGTCATTAATTTCCAGCTTCAGCCTCTTTACCTCAGCCTGGAATTGCGTCTTCCTGGGTCTGGAGGCTCCTGCAGCTTTTGCGCTTGTGCAGCGCAGCTCCTCCCGGAGCCTTCTCAATCTCATGCTTGCTTCTTCATACTCACGAAGGTGGCTCATGACCCGGGAGGCATAGGTGGACACAGACTCCCGGGGTCTCTGCAGCGCCCAACCCTCCTCAGTGAGGTCGGCCTCACCTCCGTGAGCACTCAGCTTTCCTCCGGAAGGGCCGTCATCCTGCACGCTAGCAGGCTTCTCCTCCATGGAAGCCTTGCGGCTTCTCTGGGTCTCTGCAGACCTGGGGGGAGTAGGAGCCACATTGCTGCGACTCCTGGTGGAGCGTCTCACCCCCGAATCCTCTGATGTGCAGGCTGGTTGCTGGTTCTTTCTGCCCCCCGCCAGCCTGGTCCGGGAAGCAGAAGCCTGGGACTTGGCCCCCTCATTCATCCCAGGAAACCCACTCACTCCCTGGGTAAGAGAGAGAGCAGGTCCCCGGGCGGAGAGGTGGTGGTTCCCAGGAGCTCAGGAGCACACAGCAGGATCAGTGGCGACCACACCCACAATCAGCACAGTGAGTAGCAGCTGAGCAGAGCTGCACCCACTATCCTGCTGGAGCAGTCACTGTGCACATATATTACATTACTGATCCTGAGTTACATCCTGTATTATACTCCAGAGCTGCACTCACTATTCTGCTGGTGGAATCACTGTGTACATGCATTACATTACTGATCCTGAGTTACATCTTGTATTATACCCCAGAGCTGTACTCACTATTCTGCTGGTGCAGTCACTGTGTACATACATTACTGATCCTGAGTTACATCCTGTATTATACTCCAGAGCTGCACTCACTATTCTGCTGGTGCAGTCGCTGTGTACATACATTACATTACTGATCCTGAGTTACATCCTGTATTATACCCCAGAGCTGCACTCACTATTCTGCTGGTGCAGTCACTGTGTACATAAATTACATTACTGATCCTGAGTTACATCCTGTATTATACCCCAGAGCTGCACTCACTATTCTGCTGGATGATTAAGAATTTAAGTGGAATTCACCTGGAATAACGTCTCGGTTCCATCTACAACTTAATAATTAATAAATTACTTCTGCGAACAATATTGTCGTGGATAGAGGAACTAATCCGCTGCTGATAACTTTATTTATATGATATTTGTGCTGTAGGAAAGGGCCATGTTCTCCCTTCAGTAGTTCCCCATTTAATCCTACATAAGGCAGACTTAAAGAGCAGTTATGGATTTCCTGGAATTAGATTTAATACCTGCGCGCCATTTAATTTGTCATTTTAATAATATCAACATTAGTCTGATAAGTAAAACATGTAGACAATTATCCTGCGGCTGATCCTCACATCCGGTCCTGTTCCTCGGTGGCTCTTCTGCAGCGACGGCTCTGACTCCGACCCTCAGATTTCGGTGCAGGGAATATTTATACTTCACAAATTCAAGTGAAAAATTCATCACCGAGCTGCAGCAAACCAGGAAAGAAGGCAAATCTGGATCACTTTGTGAGTTTTTTTGAAGAATGCATCTTTTTTTACAAATAAATACAATACTTTTGCTAAGAAGACATGTAGAATCTCTGGTACGTACACAATGAAAGCATAAAACGAGAAACAATAAGAGTCCGTACCCAATGTACAAAATCCAATAATATTCATTATTTAATGTAAAAATATAAAAACACCACAAGAAGCAAAAAAGTCTGTGTAAGTACAAGGAACTCAGGTTCTGTAGATGAAATAATAAAGAACAAATTACACAGGTCAACAAAAAAAATTTTTTTTTCTGGTGTCCAAAATATTTTAATGAATTTAGGGTATTTTTGGGGTGCTGATTCTGAATATGTCATCAGTTTTGCCAGATTGGCTCAAGTTTTTGACATTTTTGGTATCTTATTTATAGCACTTGTTGGTAAATGCGACGCATCATCTCATTAATTTCTTTGGATTAGTACTTGAACTGAGCAGTTCTCAATATAGTTTTGTGTTAATTAGTGTTCTAAAAGTTTGTTCATAGCTTGATTTTTGCACTAACTTTATGTTGTTGTCTGTTTTCCAGTCAAAAGCATGAACTCATCAAGAAGAAGTTGTCTTAACGATCCAGACTCATTCTGTTACATTTGTGGTGAATACACACTGCCAAAACATAGAAGAAACATAACAGACTTCGTAAAAAAAAGTGTATTTTGCCTATTTTGGGGTTATGCTTGGGGACCAAGACAAGTTTTGGGCACCACACATAGTGTGCAAAGCATGTATCGAATTATTACGAAAATGGAGCAAAGGACAAAGAAAAAGCTTCAAATTTGGTGTTCCAATGGTGTGGAGAGAGCCAAAAAATCATCATGATGACTGTTATTTCTGTGCAGTGCAAGTGCAAGGATTCAATAAGCATAAGAAACGAAAATGGGAGTAACATGGAATCTGCAAGAAGGCCTGTCCCTCATTGTGAAGATGTGCCTGTACCTGTGTTTACCAGAAATAACAGTCATCATGATGATTTTTTGGCTCTCTCCACACCATTGGAACACCAAATTTGAAGCTTTTTCTTTGTCCTTTGCTCCATTTTCGTAATAATTCGATACATGCTTTGCACACTATGTGTGGTGCCCAAAACTTGTCTTGGTCCCCAAGCATAACCCCAAAATAGGCAAAATACACTTTTTTTACGAAGTCTGTTATGTTTCTTCTATGTTTTGGCAGTGTGTATTCACCACAAATGTAACAGAATGAGTCTGGATCGTTAAGACAACTTCTTCTTGATGAGTTCATGCTTTTCACTGGAAAACAGACAACAACATAAAGTTAGTGCAAAAATCAAGCTATGAACAAACTTTTAGAACACTAATTAACACAAAACTATATTGAGAACTGCTCAGTTCAAGTACTAATCCAAAGAAATTAATGAGATGATGCGTCGCATTTACCAACAAGTGCTATAAATAAGATACCAAAAATCTCAAAAACTTGAGCCAATCTGGCAAAACTGATGACATATTCAGAATCAGCACCCCAAAAATACCCTAAATTCGATGAAATATCTTTGGCACCAAAAATGCTGTTGACCAGTGTTATCAATGAAAAGTAACAATCACAAACATAATAAGGTGATAGTGATGAAAACCTTAAAGTAGCAAATAGGCTGGTCGTGATTCACTATTGCAATTCCACCTATTTTTTGTCTAGTTTCTTTTTTGGGCTGTTGGTTTTTTTCACCAATTTATTCTGATGTTTATTTCCTACCTGCCACCCTGCGTTTTCTTCTGGTTTTGTAATCCAGATTGTTGCAGCTAATTTTTTATTTACAACTTTTTAAATGTTGCAGAATTTCAGCACAAATGTACTCTGGTCCCTCCACCAATCCCTCTAACGGATTTTCCTTTTATTGTGCAGAGAAATACTCTTGCAAGTGTTAAACTTGTTTGCAATATTTTACAGGATTACATTATTTTTTACTAAAAAGGCAAACTAAGGTAAAAGGCCCAAAAAACCCACATCTTCGATTTTGTTAAAAATGTATCAACCCAATAAAAATGGCAAGGAATACCACAAAACAAAAAGTCACATAAAAAGACGATGAATGGGGTCAAAAGACTTATCAATGGACATGCAAAGATCGATATCTGTGCAAAAATCAGTGACTGCATTACCAATGGGGTGACGGAGCCAAACAGTGCGGAGAGAAGTGGAGTAAATAGAAAAGACAGAACCAGAAAAAAGCAAATACCAGGGGCCAAAATCCAAACCAAAACTGCACCGATACGCGTTTCGCATTTGCTTCCTCAGGGGGCTCAATGTGTACTTTTTTTAAATTTGCATTTTAATAATGTAAACATTAATCTGACAAGCAAAAGATGGAGACAATTATACGGCTACTGATTTTCACATCCAATCCTGTCCCTCAGCGTCTCTCCTGCAGGCGATGGGTCTGATTCTGAGTCCAGGTATCGGGAGTATTTATTCCTCACAAATGCAAAATGACTCATCTGAGCTGCCAGCATTACAAAAACAGGAATGAAAGCAAAACCTGATAATTTTGTGATTTTTTTCCCTGACAGATTGCATCTATTCTACAAATGTGCATTTTTGTTACTTTTTTAGCAATCCTAGGAATTAACCTTTTCTTGCTTAAGTTTCGCTCACAATTTTTGTTTTACAATAATTTCATATTCATTTTGAAAGCAATTTGGTTCAGTCTAGTACTGAAATGTTCTTTTTAAGCGCACTGTGCATTTACTACAAAGAGGTTCCTGTTGCATTATTTACAGAATATTGCATCAGCCTCAGACGGCTCACTGGCCTCAGCTGTAGCTGCACTGCCCCCCCACATCACATGGTATAGCACAGCCAATCAGGAGGGACTATCGCATCCTGTATACGAGCCGTGGCGGGGAGTGCAGCAGCCATTATATGGTGAATCTGGATAGTAGGAGAACGTCACAGCTGTGCAACAGATATAGAAGGCCTTCAAAAACTGAATAAACTGTACAGAAAGTGTGTGACAGCACAGCAGTGATTAATAGCTATTATCTGTTTACTCTCAGCCATAAATATTAAGGTCACTTGGACATTACTAAGGCTCTGTTTGCATTAAAGAGCTTGAAATGAGTTGGATTCAGTCCTAGGAGACTTGAGAGTGTTACACACATCTTAATCATTGAGTTTCATTTAGTCCCCTTGCCCCTAGGGTATAACATCCGGCCCCCTCACTCCCCCGGTGTATAACCTCAGGCCCCTCCATGCCGCCATGTGAGAGGACGGCCGGTGGTGCTGAGCTCTAGAAAGCGAGAGCGGCTGTGGGAGGATGAGTTTTCTCTGCACCCAACCAGGGAACACATATCACCGGTGAACTGATCGTTTACCGCCCTGCGTCGCGCTTTCCTCTGTGCAGCAGATGCTTGCGTAGTATTAATCTTGGAAGCACGCGGCAGCGGCGGTGCCCAGTGGCGTGTACGGTAATGCTCCGCTACATGCTAATTGCTTCACCTCCTTGCTTGGCAAATCTTCTAATGCTAAGAATAAATACACCCACTTAGTCCCTTTAAAAATGTCTGTGTGCATCAAGGCGGCACATCTACAGCCCAAAGTACAGCCAAGCCTCGTCCCCTATTGCTCCTTTATGCCTCGTGTTCCGGCAGGGAAGTAAATGCTTCTTTTTCTTTTTATTTTCCATGTTGTCAGTGGAATCAATTTAAATATTTAAACCAATTGCTACAATGTATCACCAAGCGTCACATGGTCAGCAACTAGGCGAACGGCTCAAGTGTTCCTTAATGAGCAGCGGCAGCACCGGACGCTTCACAAAGGAAAGAAACACTCGGATTATTTCTTTTTGTATTTGCCACTGTGAATGCCTAAAAGATAAAAAGAAATGTTACATAAGAATCTTATATCAAGCGATGATTTGTGGCTGTTTTGTGCGCGGTTCACACAGACCTCCTGCTGCAGTAATGCGACAATCCATGCCTGTAAGACGCCGGGAGTCCGTGTAACTATGTGTCATGTGCCATCATCACAGAAATAAGAGTGAATGGAGGGAGGGACACTGGATTTGGGGCCACGGTTACTAGAACGACTTACACCCTAGACCACATAATATCAGATGTTGTAGCGCACGATTGACTTAAAGGGGTAAAAAATGCAAAGTACTTGTAAAAAAAAGCCACTTTGCAACTTACCACTTATTAAAAATCCTTTCTGATCCCCAAAACAGTGGGAATTTTAATTCTGTAGTTTACGGCTCATTGCCAAGGTTGCAGACCACCTCTGCAGTGGTGGTCTCCTAGGCAAGGAGTTCAGCCTTAACCATCTGTTTTCTCTGCAGCTTGCATGCTCTGATGTGATGCTGCCCAGGTCGCTGTTACAATGTATCCGTGTCCTCTATTCCTCCAATGCTGCAGAGGTGAAGCTGCATCTGTTTGCAGAATGCATAGGACACATTTCGGACCAGCGGTGCAACTTTACCATTGGCCCAAACTGTCATTCACCAGTGCAAGCAAGAAACCGAGAGACGGGGGAGCTTTTCCTTGAGCGAAAAACATAAGAAGACCAATCCCTTTAAGGGTGACCATGTTATAACAGAAAACTCCAGCGGCCTGTGCCAGTGCAGTGATCATTGTCCTAAAAGGGGTTTTAGAGATTGATGTAAATGAAGCTTTATCATCATAAATGAAAGGTTCAGTAAATTCCTCACAGATTGTGCTTTCTCTTATCTCACAGTTCTCAATATCTCTGTTGGCAGTGCTGCAGACACAGGGGCCGGGCCGCAGGGTAGATGATGCTATTGCTGCCCCTCACACTTCAGGTTGGTTGATATGAACTTATTTTCTTGCCATTTTATCACCAAAATGTAGCAGGAAATCCATTCCATTAAAAGGTATCTGTCTCTTATGTAATCTGAGAGCAGCATCATGTAGGGGCAGTGACCCTGATTCCAGCAATGTGTCACTTAGTGGGAAGTCAGTTTGATTAAATCCCTGTGTGCTGCAGATCTAGCAGAACTGTGGATGCTGAGCTCTGTATAACCCACCCACACCACTGATTGGCAGTTTTCTATGTGCACTATGCATAGGCAGAAAGCAGCCAACCAGTGGGGGAGGTGGGGTTACACAGAGCAGGAGGACTAGATGTCTTGTGACAATTAGTCCTAGAGTGATAATTTCTTGATGAAAAAAACTGATTGTATTGAGACTACAACAAGCAGCCTAGTAAGTGATGCATCACTGGAATCAGGGTCTCTGCCCGTACATTATGCTGCTCTTGGATTACATAGCAGAAACCTGCTGATGGATTCCATGTAATAATTCCACAACAGCTACTACAACTACATGTATTGTTACTACTACTAAAACTCCTACTACTACTCCTATCACAGCTACGACCACCACCCCTAAAGCTACAAATAATGCTCCCATTTATACAACCCCTGGCAAAAATTATAGAATCACCGGCCTTGGAGGATGTTCATTCAGTTGTTTAATTTTGTAGAAAAAAAGCCAATCACAGACGTGGCACAAAATTAAAGTAATTTCACATGGCAACTTTCTGGCTTTAAGAAACACTCAAAGAAATCAAGAACAAAAATGTGGTCGTCAGTAATGGTTACTTTTTTTTAACCAAACATAGGGGAAAAATTATGGAATCATGAAAAATAAACAAAAAAAACCTCCAACACATCACTACTTTGTTGCACCACCTCTGGCTTTTATTACAGCTTGCAGTCTCTGAGGCCTGGACTTATTGAGGGTCACACAGGACTCTTCATCAATCTGCCTCCAACTTTCCCTGATTGCTGCTGCCAGATCAGCTTTGCAGGTTGGAGCCTTGTCATGGACCATTTTCTTCAACTTCCACCAAAGATTCTCAATTGGATTGAGATCCGGACTATTTGCAGGCCATGACATTGACCTTATGTGGCTTTTTTCAACAAATGTTTGCACAGTTTTTGCTCTATGGCAGGATGCATTATCATCTTGAAAAATGATTTCATCCCCAAACATCCCTTCAATTTATGGGATAAGAAAAGTGTCCAAAATATCAACATAAACTTGTGCATTTATTGAAGATGTAATGACAACCATCTCCCCAGTGCCTTTACCTGACATGCAGCCCCATATCATCAATGACTGGGGAAATCTGCATGTTCTCTTCAGGCAATCATCTTTATAAATCTCATTGGAACGGCTCCAAACCAAAGTTCCAGCATCATCACCTTGTCCAATGCAGATTCGTGATCCATCACTGAATATGACTTTCATCCAGTCATCCACAGTCCACGATTGCTTTTCCTTAGCCCATTGTAACCTTGTTTTTTTCTGTTTAGGTGTTAATGATGGCTTTCGTTTAGCTTTTCTGTATGTAAATCCCATTTCCTTTAGGCGGTTTCTTACAGTTCGGTCACAGACGTTGACTCCAGTTTCCTCCCATTCGTTCCTCATTTGTTTTGTTGAATATTTCCTGTTTTGGAGACATATTGCTTTAAGTTTCCGGTCTTGACGCTTTGATGTCTTCCTTGGTCTACCAGTATGTTTGCCTTTAACAATCTTCCCATGTTGTTTGTATTTGGTCCAGATTTTAGACACAGCTGACTGTGAACAACCAACATCTTTTGCAACATTGTGTGAGGATTTACCCTCTTTTAAGAGTTTGATAATCCTCTCCTTTGTTTCAATTGACATCTCTCGTGTTGGAGCCATGATTCATGTCAGTCCACTTGGTGCAACAGCTCTCCAAGGTGTGATCACTCCTTTTTATATGCAGACTAACGAGCAGATCTAATTTGATGAAGGTGTTATTTTTGGGTATGAAAATTTACAGGGTGATTCCATAATTGTTTCCTCAGAATTGAGTGATTCCATAATTTTTCCCCTCTGCTTGGTTAAAAAAAGTAACCATTACTGACGACCACATTTTTGTTCTTGATTTCTTTTAGTGTTTCTTAAAGCCAGAAAGTTGCCATTTGAAATGACTTTAGTTTTGTGCCATGTCTGTGATCTGCTTTTTTTCGACAAAATTAAACAACTGAATGAACATCCTCCAAGGCCGGTGATTCCATAATTTTTGCCAGGGGTTGTAATCATCTTGAGCTCTAATTTAGAAGAAAGTTGCAATGATGCCACTAGATCCACTCGTCTGTGCACCAAAGGAGCAGATTACTAAAATTTACCTCATGGCCACCAGGGAAAAAGGACCCAACAGAGCTCAGCAAGGCAACCTTCTGGGACAAAAAGGGGGAATTCACACCCAACAGGAAAGCTGCAGAAGTATCAGCCCAGCAGACTGCAGCACAATGCAAGAGATCCCAGTAAGATGCTGCCGCGGAGTCTTCGCTGCGGAGTCTTCGCTGGAGGCAGAGGACATTCATGTCGATACGTCATCTCTGGAGGCCATTCCTCTGCAGACCTACGTCTCGACTCATCAAGGTGTTTTCACCTGAAATCTGGAGTATAACACATTGAGAAGTCACATTTTTAGGCCCCTCGATGTTGAGCAAAAATCTTGTGACTTTTGATGTTCTCACTCCAGTTTCTCCCAGCTCTGCCAAAATGGACGGTGCTGCGGTGCGAAGCATGAAGCTGACGGCGGGGTGCCAGTCATGTAAAGCATAGCGGTGACGTCAAGTATCAACCATAGCAGGCACACCAACGTCACCTGCCAGCCTCTGCGCAGGCTATACAACAGGATGCCGCATGTAGAGGGAGCAGAGGAATGTGAGCATAATTATAGGATGGGGGAAGGGGTCCAGGATAGGGGACATTATACCAGGAAGGAGCTCAGCATGGAGGATATTATTACTGCATGTGGCACAGGATGGGGGATATTATGCCAAGATGGGGCACATTACACGAGGATGGGGGATATTACACCAGGATGGGGGATATTACACCAGGATGGGGCACATTACACTAAGAAGAGACTCAAGGTGGGGGACAATATAGTTAGAAGGGGCCTAGGATGGGGGACATTATACCAGGAATGGGCTCAGGATGGAGATTATTATTACTGGAAGTGACCCAGGATGGAGGATATTGCACCAGGATGGGGCACATTACACCAGAATGCAGGATATTAAACTAGGATGGGGACATTACACCAGGATGGGGGACATTAAACCAGGAAGAGGCTCAAGGTGGGGGACATTATAACTAGAAGGGGCCCAGGATGGGTGAAATGACTACATTACGGAATACGTATATCTTTATAGAATTTACAACCCTACATGTGCTAATACATCTCACCACGATGTAGGTGGGGGCCCATCAGTCTGTAGTTACACTACTGGGTGTGACGCCCACTTGTCTAATTCATGATGCATTGTCATAAATTAGATGATTCCGGTGCCTCTGACTCCAGCACTTCCCTCATCAAGACGGGCAAGGACAGCGCTTGATGAATCGGGGCCCTAGTGTCCCTATATATAACATGCATGTCCTCCCCATGTTTGGGTGGGTTACCTCCAGGTTCTCCGGTTTCCCCCCACGCTCCATAGACTGATCGGGAATATAGATTGTCAGCCCCAGTGGGGACAGCGATGATGATGTCTGTACAGTGTTACAGAATAGGATGGCGCTATATCAGTAAAATAACTATGAAGCGCCCCCATGTTAAGGGCAGTGTTTACTCGGCACCGGGTCCTTCGGTTCGGGGGATGTCACGGTGGCCCGACCCGGTCCGTGGCCCTTTGAGGGGCGTCCAATTAAAGGTGTAGTTTGTATAAGGTTCGTGACGCCACCTGTGGTATTCGGTCAGGGTGACCGACGCTGCTTTAAGGGATCCGCTGGGGTGATGTGATGGCAGCTAGATGGTATACCTTCCCACAGGTGAAGTATGTCCCCAGGGCTTCCCAGATGTGTAGGTGGTGATGGTGGATGATGTAAGGCGCAGTGAATAACGAGGACACAAGGTTGCAGCCTCTTTACCTTTTACTGGAAGCTTCAGCGTCCACAGTCCAGAGTACCGTTCACAGGGCAGGCAGAGTCCGGCCGGTCTGAAGGCACATCCAGAGTTCCCTTAGCCAGGAGGAAATCAGTAGCCTTCCTACTAGCGCCTGGGTGTTGTAGTCCCTCCCTGCTGAGCACCACGGGAAAGTCCTCACAACTCTTGTAGATGTTCTAGATGTTGTTTCTTCCTCTCTGTCCCCCAGATGGTGTGGATAGGACAAACCCGTATGACTGATGGCCTGAGGCTTGTTTATAGGGACCCTAGAGACGCCCCGACCCCCACAATTTGCCTCCGTGTCTTCTTAGGTATTTAGGTCGGGCAGCCAACTTGGAATTGACTGTCCTGCCGGTCTCTGAAGTAATGCGTAGAGCCAATTACTCCCTCGGTGTTCCAGCCACCGGCTACGCGCCTCAGAAGGAGGCAGCCTTTACAGGGCAGAACTCCCGGTGTTTTCTCCTTGTGCTGTGACTTAGTTTCTCACTGTCTACAACACAGTTCTCTTCGTGTCCTTTCTTAGGATGCTGCCGCACATGGGGCAGGCGCAGCTCCGTAGCTTTCTATCCCGCTAGGCCTCTGTCAGGATCCCACCCCTGACAGGGACCCTCTCTCTGCAGCTCAGACGTTCCTCCTTTCCCCCTGTCTGCCTGACAGGTGTTGCCTGGGCAAAGCCCAGTCAGCTTCTCTCTCACTTTCTATCCAAACCACCAGTTTTACCCTTCTGTGAGGAGTGCCCTACCAGATAGGAGCGTAGCTCCCCCTGTTGGATTGGAGTGTGAAGTGTGGTGTTTGGTTTGTGATTTCTGGAAAGATGAACTCCTTTATTACCTTCAGACATAATATCACTCCCCCTGGTGGAAGAACAATATTACTGCAGCAACCAGGACTCTGGGGCGCTGCAAATGAATCTTCCCGTCTGCAGATACAAGGGCTCAGGAGCTGCCAGCGAAGTGCTAATGAATGTATGCTAATGTTGAGTAGCGAGTTGTATCCTGGAGAGACATAACTGCAGCAGATTTTACGCATTTAGTGTTATTCTTGCATTTGATTCCAGAGTATAGAAATGTATAAATGTAACATGAGGTTTTTTCATTTTACATTCAGGAAATGAGAATTCTCCAGTGGTTACATTGTATCTATTGTGTATGTAGTTCTGCAGGATGCAGATGTTGAGCCGGGATGGCACGAGGCGTCGTCTCTTCACATTCATACGTTGTAACGATTAATAATGTGGAGTTGTACAACTGTCTGGTATTAAACACTCGTCTTATAAAATGTACCTGTGAATAATATGTTTTATTAACAGCCCCATTAACTGACATCATGAAAATTGAAGCTGAAGTTTCCAAGAAAATAAACATTAACCGACTCCTCTGCATTCAGTACAGAAATGCACTGCGCAAATCTGCAATAAATACTTCCCAAACTTTGTCAAACTTTTATTCACTTTTTATCAGTTTTCCCACAATTCCGTGCACTTCTGCGATGTTCTGCACAGCAGTTATCAGCAGATTGTGAGCCCTATCGGGGACAGCGATGATAATGTGTGCAAACTATAAAGCTCTGCGGAATATGTTAGCGCTATATAAAAATAAAGATTATTCTTATATTCTGAGGGTCCTTGTTCATGAATACAATGCAAGAACTATATTACAAACTGACACCAGTTCATATCTCAGCAAAGAGACCTGCCGAGTCACTGCACTGCACTGCAATACTCGCTGCCAGCCAATCAGAGGACGGCAGCTGACGTCGGCGTGTAAGTCACAGGCGGGGCATGGCAGTGATATCATGTGCTGCCCGTTGCTTGCACTCTGAAGTCATTTGCCGGCTTCTGCACTGGCTTTAGAAGAGGACGCCACAAATCACGGGGAAAGGTGAGAAGAATCGGGTTTTTTTAAGTTTGTTGGAGAAAAGCAGGAACATTATTACTGGAAGGGGCTCCGAATGGAGGATATTATACCAGGAAGGGACCCAGAATGGGAAATAATAAATCTGTAAGATGCCCAGGATGGGGACAATATACTAAAAAGGTGCCCAGGATGGAGGTTATTACACCAGGAAGGGGCGAAGGATGAAGGGTGTTATACCAGGATGGGGCATAGGATTGGAGACATTATACCAGAAATGACCAGGATGGGGGACATTGTACCAGGAAGGGACCCAGGATGGAGGACATTATACCAGGAAGAGACCCATGATGGCGGACATTATACTAGGAAGGGGCCCCAAATGGAGGATATTATACCAGAAAAGGGCCCAAAATGGGGAGTAATAAACTAGGAAAATGCCCAGGATGGGGACAATATACCAAAAAGGTGCCCAGGATGGAGGTTATTAAAACAGGAAGGGGCCAAGGATGAAGGCTGCTATATCAGGATGGGGCATAGGATGGGAGACATTATAACAGAAAGGGGTCCAGGATGGGGGACATTGTACCAGGAAGGAGCCCAGGAAGGAGGACAATATACCAGGAAGGGACCCAGGATGGAGGACATTATACCAGGAAGGGACCCATGATGGCGGACATTATACCAGGAAGAGGCCCCAAATGGAGGATATTATACCAGGAAATAGCCCAAAATGGGGAGTAATAAACCAGGAAGATCCCCGGGATGGGGACAATATACCAAAAAGGGGCCAATGATGGAGGTTATTATACCAGTAAGGGGCCAAGGATGGGGGACATTATACCAGAAATAGACCCATGATAGATGATATACCAGGCAGAAGAACAGAATGGGGTTCATTATACCAGGAAGATGCCCAGGATGGGGACAATATACCAAAAAGGAGCCCAGGATGGAGGTTATTACACCAGGAAGAGGCCAAGGAAGGGGGACATTATACCTGCAAGGAACCCAGGATGGATGATATTATATCAGGAAGGGGCCAAGGATCAGGGACTGTCAGGACTCTGAACATTTTTTACCTTTTGTGCATTACTGCCCTTTTCCAAGATGGCATCTTTGGTCTCATGTGCACTATGTCTTCCTGCTATAAAACTCCACCCCAGCCTTCAGTCTGTGCTAGAGTATTCTGCCTTGCATCCAGTTCCTGACCTCTGATTACTCCCTGGCTATACACCTGCTCCTGTGAACCTGTGGGGTGATCCTGCTACTCTGCTCTGAGTTCCTGCTGCATACACCAGTACCAGTAATCCTCCTTCATCTGCTGCTCATGTTTACTTCATCTGCATTTGCTGGACATGTAAGCTGTTTCTGCTCTGCAATAACCTGAGACTATTACACAGGCCTCCCTGGTTGAGCTAAGATATGATTTGAACTGTCATATAAGCATATCTATCTGTGTTTGGACTAAGACAAGGATTTATTTGTGTCAAGTATCCTCAAGAATAACTGTGCTTCATAGACTTTCTGCTTGATTGCATTTTCCTCTGAAGTTTCCTATAGACTGCTAAGCTGCGTTTAATATTTACACCAAGTGTTGTGGACTTGAGTTTCTCTCTGCACCTGTTTGAATCACCGTGTGATAATATAGACTTTACCACTTATAAAACTGTGTCCTGTAATTGTCTTGTTCCACGCAAAGAGTCTCCTGAGTTATCCCCTATAATTATTATAGGGACATTATTACAGGATGGGGGACATTGTTATATGAGAGGGCAAACACGTATGTCTTAACAGGGTCTGGAACAGTAGACCATACATCTGACAAACATGCAGGTTGGGGCCCAGGTCCAAACTTTGCATTCGAGCCCATTGGACTCTAGTTACGCCATTGACCTTACATACAGCACAAACAGCAGACGTTCTAGAGGAAAGGGAGCTGCAGTCGTTGTCACTCACACAATGTTGTCTATCTTTGCAAACGCTTTGCCTTCACTAGTTATTACAGATCTTAAAATACAAAATAGAAGTGAACAAGATCAAATAAAATGAGTCAAATTCAATATGAATCTCCCCAAATATCAGATTCTTGTGAGTTTGAAATTTTGGGGATTTGTTTTGCATAAACCCATCAAAATGGTGGCCAGTCTTCTGTCTTCTTTTGAAGGCTGTGAAGGGATTATAATAGTAAAGTACATTAAGCTGAACAGTTGCAACCTTCCACCTGTCACTGCACCACCTATGCACCTCCCTGGTCTGGGGGTGACGCGTCATTGACATGACTGATGTTTGCTCTCCCCCATGTAACATATAAGACAAAAAAATCATTTTATGAGGGACAGACAGCAGAACCAAAAAACACCAGTGCAGAGAACTGGGGCACTGCGGAGGCAGAGTGTCTGGAAGCTGCGGAGGCAGAGGATTGGGGAGCTGCAGAGGCAGAGTGCTGGGGAACTGCGGAAGCAGAGGATTGGGAAGCTGCAGAGGCAGAGTGCTGGGGAGCTGCGGAGGCAGAGGATCAGGGAGCTGCGGAGGCAGAGGATCGGGGAACTGCAGAGGCAGAGTGCCGAGGAGGTGCAGAGGCAGAGGATCGGGGAGCTGTGGAGGCAGAGGATCGGGAAGCTGCGGAGGCAGAGGATCGGGGAACTGCAGAGGCAGAGTGCCGAGGAGCTGCAGAGGCAGAGTATAGGGTAGCTACGGAGTAGAGTGCCAGGGAGCTGTGGAGGCAGAGGATCATGGAGCTGTGGAGGCAGAAGATCGGAAGCTGCAGAGGCAGAGGATCGTGGAACTGCGGAGGCAGAGTGCCAGGGAGCTGCAGAGGCAGAGGATCGGGGAGCTGCCTAGGTAGAGGATCGGGGAGCTGCGGAGACAGAGGAATGGGAAGCTGCGGAGGCAGAGGATCGGGGAGCTGCGGAGGTAGAGGATCGGGGAGCTGCGGAGGCAGAGTACCGAGGAGCTGCAGAGGCAGAGGATAGGGGAGCTACGGAGGTAGAGTGCCAGGGAGCTGTGGCGGCAGATGATCGTGGAGCTGTGGAGGCAGAAGATTGGGAAGCTGCGGAGGCAGAGGATTGGGGAGCTGCAGAGGCAGAGTGCCAGGGAGCTACAGAGGCAGAGGATTGGGGAGCTGTGGAGGTAGAGGATCGGGGAGCTGCGTAGGTAGAAGATCAGGGAGCTGTGGAGCCAGAGGATCGGGGAGCTGCGGAGGCAGAGGATTGGGGAGCTGCGGAGACAGAGGATCGGGGAGCTGCGGAGGCAGAGGATCGGGGAGCTGCGGAGGTAGAGGATTGGGGAGCTGTGGAGGCAGAGGATTGGGAAGCTGCGGAGGCAGAGGATCGGGGAACTGCAGAGGCAGAGTGCCGAGGAGGTGCAGAGGCAGAGTATAGGGTAGCTACGGAGACAGAGGAATGGGGAGCTGCGGAGGCAGAGGATCGGGGAGCTGCGGAGGTAGAGGATCGGGGAGCTGCGGAGGCAGAGTGCCGAGGAGCTGCAGAGGCAGAGGATAGGGGAGCTACGGAGGTAGAGTGCCAGGGAGCTGTGGCGGCAGATGATCGTGGAGCTGTGGAGGCAGAAGATTGGGAAGCTGCGGAGGCAGAGGATTGGGGAGCTGCGGAGGCAGAGTGCCAGGGAGCTACAGAGGCAGAGGATTGGAGAGCTGTGGAGGTAGAGGATCGGGGAGCTGCGTAGGTAGAGGATCGGGGAGCTGTGGAGCCAGAGGATCGGGGAGCTGCGGAGGCAGAGGATTGGGGAGCTGTGGAGACAGAGGATCGGGGAGCTGCGGAGGCAGAGTGCCAGGGAGCTGCAGAGGCAGAGGATCGGGGAGCTGCCTAGGTAGAGGATCGGGGAGCTGCGGAGGTAGAGGATCGGGGAGCTGCAGAGGCAGAGTGCCGAGGAGCTGCAGAGGCAGAGGATAGGGGAGCTACGGAGGTAGAGTGCCAGGGAGCTGTGGCGGCAGATGATCGTGGAGCTGTGGAGGCAGAAGATTGGGAAGCTGCGGAGGCAGAGGATTGGGGAGCTGTGGAGGCAGAGTGCCAGGGAGCTACAGAGGCAGAGGATTGGGGAGCTGTGGCGGTAGAGGATCGGGGAGCTGCGTAGGTAGCGGATCGGGGAGCTGTGGAGCCAGAGGTTCGGGGAGCTGCGGAGGCAGAGGATTGGGGAGCTGCAGAGACAGAGGATCGGGGAGCTGCGGAGGCAGAGGATCGGGGAGCTGCGGAGGTAGAGGATTGGGGAGCTGTGGAGGCAGAGTATTGGGGAGCTGTGGAGGCAGAGGATTGTGGAGGTAGAGGATCGGGGAGCTGCGGAGGAAGAGGATTGGGGAGCTGCAGAGGCAGAGGATCAGGGAGCTGTGGAGGCAGAGGATCGGGGAGCTGTGGAGGCAGAGGATAGGGGAGCTGCAGAGGCAGAGGATCGGGGAGCTGCGGAGGCAGAGGATTGGGGAGCTGTGGAGGCAGAGGAAAAGTGAACACAGGAGAGAGTAAAGGATTATACATGGAAAAAGCATGTGTTTCCTTCTGGAAGAGTGCCACATCTGTCCACAGGTTGGGTGTGATATTGCAGCTAAATTCTATACAGGACAAATTAGGAATGCCGCTGTTTCTGTAAAAAAATGAATATATAAGTTCCGTACAATCCTTTTAAAGTGGATTTTTCCTTTAAAGTATCATCTGCCTCCTATTAGCCGTGAAATGCTTCTCTCCACAGATTCCTCCCATATTAGTTATACTCGTCCAGGGATAAAGAATAAGTATAATCGTGTCACGTAGCGGTGGCGACGGCAGAGAGTGGCGCTTAACCTCCATAGTTTGTATGGCAGATCCCTGCGGAGTCTGGAAAGTTTGTGAGAGATGCACAATGTAATATATGATTGCTCCATACGCTGAGAACTATCCGCAGACGTTACGCCGCTCGGTTTATGTCGACAGCAGCGAGAATTTATGAGCCAGAGATTTCATGTGAATAAATTACAATAATTCATGAGCCGGAGCCATAAACCCGAGTGGTTATCGGAAGCACGTACATGGTGAGATTACGCTCCGCAGCAGCGTCTCCCGGGACCGCATCTTCTATATCTGCCTAAACTGCCAGCCCTGCGCTGGAGGGAGTCACCGGCAACATGCAAATGTCTGAGAATATCAGAACTTCTCATTGTTCTGTCATTGCTGAAGAATCTGTGCAAGGAGGGAACTTTCTACATATCCAGGGACAGGACCATCCAAAACCACATTCTTAGAGGGAAGCTCTGGTCCAAGTGTGCTGGTATCTGATCTAAGATATTATTATTATTTATTATTATAGCGCCATTTATTCCATGGCGCTTTACATGTGAGGAGGGGTGTACATAATAAAAACAAGTACAATAATCTTAAACAATACAAGTCATAACTGGTACAGGAGGAGAGAGGACCCTGCCCGCGAGGGCTCACAATCTACAAGGGATGGGTGAGAATACAGTAGGTGAGGATAGAGCTGGTCGTGCAGTGGTTTGGTCGATCGGTGGTCACTGCAGGTTGTAGGCTTGTCGGAAGAGGTGGGTCTTCAGGTTCTTTTTGACGGTTTCGATGGTAGGCGAGAGTCTGATGTGTTGTGGTAGAGGGTTCCAGAGTAGGGGTGATACGCGAGATAAATCTTGTATACGATTGTGGGAAGAGGAGATAAGAGGGGAGTAGAGAAGGAGATCTTGTGAGGATCGGAGGTTGCGTGTAGGTAAGTACCGGGAGACAAGGTCACAGATGTATGGAGGAGACAGGTTGTGGATGGCTTTGTACGTCATGGTTAGGGTTTTGTACTGGAATCTCTGGGCAATGGGGAGCCAGTGAAGGGATTGACAGAGGGGAGAGGCCGGGGAATAGCGGGGGGACAGGTGGATTAGTCGGGCAGCAGAGTTTAAAATATATTGGAGGGGTGCAAGAGTGTTCGAGGGGAGGCCACAGAGCAGGAGGTTGCAGTAGTCAAGGCGGGAGATGATGAGGGCATGGCCTAGGGTTTTTGCAGATTCTTGGTTGAGGAAAGTACGGATCCGTGAAATATTTTTGAGTTGAAGTCGGCAGGAAGTGGAAAGGGCTTGGATATGTGGTTTGAAGGAGAGATCAGCGTTAAGGATTACCCCGAGACAGCGAGCTTGTGGGGCTGGGGGGAGTGGGCAGCCGTTTACTGTAATGGATAGGTTTGTTGGGGGGGTCGCGTGAGATGGGGGAAAGATGATGAATTCTGTTTTGTCCCATGTTAAGTTTCAGAAATCTAGCAGAGAGGAAGGATGAAATAGTGGACAGACATTGAGGGATTCTGGTTAGTAGGGAGGTGATATCTGGTCCAGAGATGTAGATCTGTGTGTCATCAGCATAGAGGTGATACTGAAAGCCGTGAGATTCTATGAGCTGTCCCAGGCCAAAGGTGTAAATGGAGAAGAGCAGGGGCCCTAGGACTGAACCTTGCGGGACTCCGACAGATAGGGGGCGAGGTGAGGAGGTGGTGTGTGAGTGGGAGACGCTGAATGTCCAGTCTGTTAGGTATGAGGAGATCCCGGATAGGGCCAAGTCTGTGATGCCAAGGGATGAGAGGGTCTGTAGTAATAGGGAATGGTCCACTGTGTCAAAGGCAGCCGACAGGTCGAGGAGGAGGAGGACAGAGTAGTGTCGCTTGCTCTTGGCGGTTAAGAGGTCGTTGGTGACCTTAGTTAGGGCAGTTTCAGTGGAGTGGTGTGACCGGAAGCCAGATTGTAAGCGGTCAAAGAGGGAGCAAGAAGAGAGATGGGAGGACAGTTCAAGGTAGACGTGTTGTTCCAGTAGTTTTGAGGCATAAGGGAGAAGTGATATAGGGCGATAGCTAGATACAGAGGATGGGTCAAGATAAGATAAGATATGAGAGATGATAGATAGATAGATAGATAGATAGATAGATAGATAGATAGATAGATAGATAGATACATAATAGAAAAAATGGAACAGCACACTCCACTACTTATCTTCGGGTGCAGAGCCCAGACAACCCGTCCTCGGTTGTTTCCAATTCATATATTTCGCAAAAACAGGCAGCACTCCATGGTCTTTAGGTAAATATGCAGGTGTTTATTGTGCCCACATCTTCATGCAACGTTTCGGCTCTAGCTGAGCCTTTCTCAAGCAGTGCACAGACCTCATTACAGCGTATATATAGGAATAACTTCCCATCATCCCCCATCCCCAGCCAATTAGTGAATCCCATTATTTCATAAGTGATTACATTCCATTTACATGTGCATTGGTGCCAGCGGTGTAATCGAAAATCAGAAAAAACAGGCAGCACTCCAAAAAATAAAAGTAAAAAAACTTGGCTTTACTGACCCATTAACAGCTATTAATGGGTCAGTAAAGCCATGTTTTTTTACTTTTATCTTTTGGAGTGTTACCTGTTTTTTTCCTGATTTTTTTTTTCTGATTTTCTTGATAGATAGGTAGATAATAGATAGATGATAGATAGATAGATGGATAGATAGATAGATAGATAGATAGATAGATAGATAATAGATAACAAATAAATAGATATATAATAGATAGATAGATAGATAGATAGATAGATAGATAATAAATAGATAATAGATAAATAGATTGACAGATAATAGATGGATAGATAGAAAAATAATAGATAGATGATAGATAGATAATAAATAGATAGATAATAGATACATGATAGATAGATAGATAGATAGATAGATAGATAGATAGATAGATAGATAGATAATAGATAAATGATAGATAATAGATAGATAGATAGATAGATAGATAGATAGATAGATAGATAGACAGATAGATAATAGATAGATAATAGATAAATAGATAGATAATAGATAGATAGATAGATAGATAGATAGATAGACAGATGATAAATAGATAGATAGACAGATAGATGATAAATAGATAGATAGATAGATAGATAGATAGACTAGAATGGAGTGTGACCTAAGATCTTGGGGAGGTGCAGAGTTTTCTGTTACTTTGTATCAAAAGTGTAAAATCAGAACGTTTTGCGGTTATTTACAGTATCATAATTGATGTGCAGTAAAAGCCTCGGGTCGGGTCACTAATGTGTAATTGTATAAAGCCCCTTGAGAAGGTCGTCGTGTCCTTAAATTCCAATTTCCTCTTATAAACGCTCCTGATCTTGGAGCTTCTGCAGCTTTGGGTCTGGTTATAGAGCTGATTATACTGCATGCGGCATTGTGAGCTCGGGACGTGTGATGCAGCAGTTCTAAGATCTCCGGCGATTTTTGCTTTACTTCATTATCAGTTATTATGTGCACTGACACTGAGGATTTATTCATTTGCTCAACACTTGACTCCCAACGAGCCTAGAAGCCTCGTCTTTGTAGACCAAAAATGTCTCAATGCAATCCTATGATCCTTGCTCCGAGTGTCATAGATTCACATTAAGAACGTGACAGATCGATCAGTAAATTAATACATACTGTAGACTGTGCACATAATAATTGTGGCTATGGGAGAAAATAATAAAAAATTGCCAGAAAGCTACTTTGAATTTCTGGAAAATCCGGGGTTCAAACATGTAAGTAAATGGGCAACAATGTGGCAACTCAAACTCATGAAATTCTGATCCAAGGGTAAACATTTAACATTTTAATGCATTAATGTAAATCTATGTACTGTATATAGGTGCATGATACCGAGGTAACCACAGTCCAAGATGTGAGACCTCTGCAAGGTCAGGATGAACCCACTGCTTCTCCTATGTATGACCTGGTGCTGTAGATCTACAAGAACTTCTAATCTCCACAGGACGCACAATACGCTTTATCTTACATTATCTTCCACTTCTTAGTCCACCATGTTCCTATGCTCACATAATACCTTCCTGGCACTACCTTCCTCAACAACCAGGAATCAGTTATAATGGTTAGGCCCTTAGGAAGGTTTATTTATAACAGACTGAATGGTGGTCCGATTCTAACGCATCGGGTATTCTAGAATATGTATGTATGTATATAGCAGCCACATAGTATATAGCACAGGCCACGTAGTATATAGGAGCCATGTAGTATATAGCAGACAAATAGTACATGGCCTGTGCTATAAACTATGTGGCTGCTATATACATTGTGGTGATACGCTACCTGAGTGTGTTGGGGGACACTCGCTTGGCATGGGATTTAAGCACTCAGGCACGATTTCTCCACTTAAACAGTCTATTCCGGTTTATTAAGCGTCATAAACCATAACACAAACAGTTCATTATTTACATCAACGGAACACATTAACCATTGATAGTCTGTTCCAATGGCAGATCCGTGTCTGCCCGTAACCCCTGGTTACCTGGAGTTACCTTACAGGAGCTCCGGCTCCACACACTGACTCCTGCCAGTGCTGGTTCACAGGGGAAAGCTGCCTCACTGGGATCACTGTTGTGAATTCCGTTCTCGGGCTCCCTCCTGTGGTCATGAATGGTACTTTGTTGAGTTCTGCTCGTGGGCTCCCTCTGGTGGCTTTGAGTGATACTGCTGGTCTTTAGCTGGGCTCCAGCTGCCTCGTTTTCTGCTGTGCTGCTGCCTATTTAACTCCACCTAGATCTTTACTTGTTGCCAGCTGTCGTTGTATTCAGTATTGGTTCAGATCTCTCTGGGACTTCTCGTGTGACCTGTCTCCTCTTGGAGAAGCTAAGTTCATGCTAGTTCATTTTTGCTCACTGCTTTTGGAAAATGTTTCTCAGTATATGTTAAGTTCAGTCCAGCTTGCTTATATGCTATTTTCTTGCTAGCTGGAAGCTCTGGGGAGCAGAGTTGCTCCCTCACATCGTGAGTCGGTGTGAGGGTCTTTAGTATTCTCTGCGTGGATATTTTTGTAGTATTTTATACTGACCGCACAGTTCCCTTGCTATCTTCTTACTATTTAGTACTAGTGGGCCTCCTATGCTAAAACCTGTTTTCATTCCTATGTTTGTATTTTCCTCTGAACTCACCGTCATTATTTGTGGGGGCTGACTTTACTTTTGGGGAAATTTCTCTGAGGCAAGTGAGGCTCTTGTTTCTCTCTAGGGGTAGCTAGTTCTCAAGCTGTGAAGAGGCATCTAGGGAGAGTTAGGTACGCTCCACGGCTGCCTATAGTGTGTGTGATAGGATCAGGGTTGCGGTCAGTAAAGTTTCCACGTTCCCAGAGCTTGTCCTATATTTCTGGTTTACCTATCAGGTCATCTCAAGTGTTCCTAACCACTAGGTCCATAACAGTACAGCTGGCCAACAAAGTGTTAATGCCTCACAAAAGAGGGATAAGAGAAGTTCTGAGCTCATTTTTCTTTCTCTGCAGTGTGTTTTGCTTCTCTCCTCCCCTTAATCTCAGGGTGGTTCAGGACTCAGCTGCAGATATGAACATTCAAGATCTGTCCTCTAGTTTGGATCATCTCACTGCAAGGGTACAAGGCATTCAGGATTATGTAGTTCAGAATCCTATGTTAGAGCCTAGAATACCAATTCCTGATTTATTTTCTGGAGATAGATCTAAGTTTCTGAATTTTAAAAACAATTGCAAATTGTTTCTTGCTCTGAAACCCCGCTCTTCTGGTGACCCTACTCAGCAAGTTAAAATTATTATTTCCTTGTTACGTGGCGACCCTCAGGATTGGGCATTTTCCCTGGCTCCAGGAGATCCTGCATTGCTAAATGTAGATGCGTTTTTTCTGGCGCTTGGATTGCTTTATGAGGAGCCTAATTCAGTTGACCAGGCAGAAAAGACCTTGCTGGCTCTGTCTTAGGGTCAGGATGAAGCGGAGGTTTACTGCCAGAGGTTTAGGAAGTGGTCTGTGCTCACTCAATGGAATGAGTGTGGCCTGGCAGCGATTTTCAGAAAGGGTCTTTCTGAAGCCCTTAAGGATGTTATGGTGGGGTTCCCCACGCCTGCAGGTCTGAATGAATCAATGTCCTTGGCCATTCAGATTGATCGGCGTTTGCGGGAGCGCAAACCTGTGCACCATCTGGCGGTGTTCTCTGAGCAGAAGCCTGAGCCTATGCAATGCGATAGGATTCTGACCAGAATTGAACGGCAAAATCACAGACGTCAGAATGGGTTGTGTTTTTACTGTGGTGACTCTACTCATGCTATCTCCGAATGTCCTAAGCGCACTAAAAGGTTCGCTAAGTCGGTCACCATTGGTACTGTACAGCCTAAATTTATTTTGTCTGTTACTTTGATTTGCTCTCTGTCATCCTACTCAGTTATGGCTTTTGTGGATTCAGGTGCTGCCCTGAATCTGATGGATTTGGATTTTGCCAGGCGCTGTGGTTTTTTCTTAGAGCCTTTGCAGTTCCCAATTCCACTAGCATCCATTGATGCTACGCCATTGGCCAAGAATAAGCCTCAGTACTGGACTCAAGTGACCATGTGCATGACTCCTGCACATCAGGAGGATATTCGTTTTCTGGTGTTACATAATTTGCATGATGTTGTCGTCTTGGGGTTGCCATGGCTGCAGGTTCATAATCCAGTATTGGATTGGAAATCAATGTCTGTGTCTAGTTGGGGTTGTCAAGGGGTACATGGCGATGTTCCTTTGGTGTCAATTGCTGCTTCTACTCCTTCTGAAGTCCCTGAATTTTTGTCGGATTACCAGGATGTATTTGATGAGCCCAAATCCGGTGCCCTACCTCCTCATAGGGATTGTGATTGTGCTATAGATTTGATTCCTGGTAGTAAGTTCCCTAAGGGTCGACTTTTCAATCTATCTGTGCCTGAACATGCCGCTATGCGGAGTTATATAAAGGAGTCCTTGGAGAAAGGACATATTCACCCATCCTTGTCACCATTGGGCGCAGGGTTCTTTTTTGTGGCCAAGAAGGATGGTTCTCTGAGACCCTGTATAGATTACCGCCTTCTTAATAAAATCACGGTCAAATTTCAGTACCCTTTGCCTCTGCTGTCCGATCTGTTTGCTCGGATTAAGGGGGCTAGTTGGTTCACCAAGATAGATCTTCGAGGAGCGTATAATCTTGTGCGTATAAAACAGGGTGATGAATGGAAAACAGCATTTAATACGCCCGAAGGCCATTTTGAGTACTTGGTGATGCCATTTGGGCTTTCTAATGCCCCTTCTGTGTTTCAGTCCTTTATGCACGACATCTTCCGAGAGTATCTGGTGTAGGGATTTCACTCACTCAGGTGCGACGGCTGACTCGTAGTAGGCAGGTTCCAACAAAAGTTCAAAGGTTTATTACCTCATAAACCACATGGCAAAAATAACAGCAAACAAAAATAGCCTTTAGTTCAGGAAAAGAAAAACAACGTGTCCAGTCCTTCAGGCTCAGTCCTATAGCCTTAACACACTCAGGAGGGTTTCACCTCCACACATATCCCCCTGTGTTAAGCATTAGCCTGTCTTATATAAAGCTAACCACACCCAGTAACCCATCACATGATTAGCCATGTGGTCTGACATCACCACAGGTCCTGAACACACATATATACATGGTTATATACAACAAAGAAATAGTCCGGGCTACATTACAGCAACAAGGCACTTATGTGGCACATACCTCCCATCGACTACACACCCTTTAGCCATGCTACATACCTCCCCCCTCTGCCTAAAGCCGTGGGGCTTGGCACTTTTCCCCACTAAACAAGGGATTCTTGATAGGGCATCCGCATTACCGTGCAGCTTTCCGGCCCTATGTTCCACATGGAAACTGAAGTCCTGCAGGGCTAAGAACCAACGGGTGACCCTAGCATTTCTACCCTTTGTTTCCCTCATCCATCTTAGTGGGGCATGGTCAGATATCAGTCTGAATTTACGACCCAGCAGATAGTACCGTAACGTGTCCACCGCCCACTATATGGCCAAACACTCTTTTTCCACGACTGAGTAGTTCTTCTCAGATGAGGACAGCTTTCTACTCAGATAGAGCACAGGATGCTCCTCCCCATGTAGCTCTTGGGAAAGAACTGCTCCTACCCCAACATCTGAGGCATCTGTCTGAAGAATAAATTCTTTATTAAAGTCTGGAGCCATCAGAACGGGCTGCTTACATAGAGCCCCTTTCAACTCTTGGAAGGCTGACGCTGTCTCTTCGGACCATTTAACCATCACCGATTTTGTCCCCTTTAGCAGATCTGTCAGAGGCGCAGCCACTGTGGCGAAGTTCGGGATGAACCTCCTGTAATATCCCACGATTCCCAGAAAGGCTTTAACTTGCTTCTTGGAGAGTGGTTTCGGCCATGTTTGGATTGCCTCCACTTTCCTGATTTGGGGCTTTATTTCTCCACGACCTACTATATAGCCTAGGTATTTAGCTTCTTCCTTACCCAAGGCACACTTCTTCGGGTTCATTGTAAACCCCGCCTCTCTTAGAGCATCAAACACCGCTTGGACTTTCTCCAGATGACTCTCCCAGTCCGGGCTAAAGATGACGATATCATCTAGGTATGCAGCAGCGTAGGCCTTATGGGGTGCAAGGACTCTATCCATAGCCCTCTGGAAGGTCGCCGGAGCTCCCTGTAGGCCAAACGGCATCCGGACATACTGGAAGCATCCATCAGGTGTCGAAAAGGCCGTCTTCTCCTTGGCTTCCTGTGCCATGGGGATCTGCCAATAACCCTTTGTCAAGTCCAAGGTGGATATATATCTGGGGTGCCCAAGCCTTTCGATGAGCTCATCAACGCGGGGCATGGGATAAGCGTCAAACTTGGAGACCTCATTCAACTCCCGATAGTCGTTGCAAAACCTCCATTCTCCATCAGGTTTTGGGACCAGGACAATTGGGCTCGACAAACCGCTCTTGGATTCCTCGATGACTCCAAGCTTCAACATACGCTCCACTTCCTTGGAGATAACTTCTCGACGAGCCTCAGGAATACGATAGGGCTTCACGTTCACCCGCACATGTGGCTCTGTTAGGACCTCGTGCTCTATGACCTTCATGTGTCCTGGCAACTCTGAAAACAGGTCCCTGTTTATCTGGAGTAACTCCCGGCACTGCTGTTTCTGGGACTTCGATAGCGTCTCCGCTATAGTAACCGCTCCAACCTCACCTTCTGGGTTGCTTAACAACGATGGAGATACTGTCGGCTCTCTATCTTGCCACGGCTTGATAAGGTTGACATGGTATACTTGGAATGGTTTCCGTCTTCCTGGTTGGTGAATTCTATAATTTACTTCACCAAGTTTCTCGACAACCTCATATGGCCCTTGCCATTTGGCCAAGAACTTGCTCTCCACCGTCGGAACTAACACAAGAACTCGGTCTCCCGGATTGAACTGCCTCACTCTTGCAGACCGGTTGTAGACTCTGGCCTGAGCTTCTTGTGCCTGGAGTAGGTGTTCTTTCACAATAGGCATCACCTTTGCAATCCTCTGCTGCATCAGGGCCACATGCTCAATGACGCTTCTGTGGGGCGTGACTTCGGCTTCCTAGGTTTCCTTGGCTATATCCAGGAGTCCTCGCGGATGTCGGCCATATAGAAGCTCAAACGGTGAGAACCCTGTGGAGGCCTGTGGAACTTCACGAATGGAAAACATCAGGTAGGGTAAGAGACAATCCCAGTCTCTACCATCTTTCTCTATAGCTTTTCTCAGCATGCTCTTCAGTGTCTTGTTAAATCTCTCAACAAGGCCATCTGACTGGGGATGGTACACCGAGGTCCTCAACTGGGAGATTTTCAGGGCTTTGCACAACTCCCTCATTACTTTGCTCATGAAAGGTGTCCCCTGGTCAGTCAGGATCTCCTTCGGCAGACCTGTCCGGGAAAAGACATGGACCAACTGGCGGGCTATACTCTTCGAGGAGGAATTTCTCAGAGGAATTGCCTCAGAATAGCGTGTGGCATAGTCCAGGATGACTAATATATACTGATGGCCCCGGGCTGATTTAACTAAGGGACCGACCAAGTCCATGGCAATTCTCTCGAACGGCACCTCAATAATGGGCAGGGGCACAAGGGGGTTCCGGAAATGAGGAGTGGGAGCAGTTAGCTGACATGTAGGGCAGGACCTGCAGTAGTTCACTATTTCCCGGTGACACCCAGGCCAATAGAACCTCTGCACAACCCGTTCCTGCGTTTTTTCCACCCCTAGGTGTCCACCCAAGATGTGTGAATGGGCCATGTCCAACACCTTCCGTCTATATGGACCCGGCACTAACAACTGCTCTACCAACTCCTCCCTTATTTTCGTGACCCGGTACAACAACTCCCCCCTCATCAGAAAATGGGGAAATCTTGTGTCTGCCCCCGGCTCCTGTACCACCCCGTCAATAACTGTGACATTATTAAAGGCTTCCCTCAGAGTGGGATCCCTATGTTGGGCAGTCCCAAAATTTTCACCGGTTACCTCTAACTCCAGAATGTCAGATGCAGGGGATACTTCCTCCTCATCCCCAACCAGCACACAAAAAGGAAACCTGTCTGTCTCTGGGTGTGGTGACACCCTTCCAGGGTTCACTGGTTCCCTACTCTTGCTAGGGAGCTCAGAACCTTTTCCCCACAAATCCCAAAACAGACAGAAATCCCGGCCAATAATTATAGGGTGCAACAAGTCCTGCACGACGCCGACTATGTGGGACTCCGTGCCACATGCCGTTTCAATGTCCACCCTGGCCAAAGGGTAGTCCTTGGCATCACCATGTATGCACCGCACGCCGACCTTCTTTCCCGGGAGCAGGTGGAGAGGGAAAGTGGCCCTCACCAGGGTCACTAAGCTCCCTGAGTCTAACAGCGCCGTTGCTGCTTGACCGTTCACCCTTACGGGACACGCTTGAGGTCCCTCGTTGGGCGGAGAGTTCACACTGCAGGCTGGATATGCATAGTATGAACAACGGTGTCCCATGCTGCAGTCCATCTGCTCAGTGGTCTGGGAACAACGGGCAGCTATATGTCCTGGCCCGTGGCACCTCCAGCAAATAATATCACCCGTAGGGACCTTGGGCACCACCTCCCCCACCCTTTGTGACCTTGGACGCGCCACCCCTTTTTGGGACTCAGCAGCTTTCTGGGACCCCCAGTACAGCACGGGCTGCCTCCCAAAGGAGCCTTCCATCCCTTGGTATCTCTCGACCAGTCCGATCAGTTCGTCGGCATTCTGGGGATCACCCTGGGCAACCCAAGTCTGTATGGACCTCGGGAGGGAATGCACAAACCGATCCATCATCACTCATTCCACCATCTGTGCAGGTGTACATGACTCTGGCTGCAGCCATTTCTGGACCAGTTGCAACAGATCAAACACTTGAGAGCGAGGCGGTTTGTCCCGGTGATAGGCCCAGCTGTGAACTCGCTGTGCCCTGACAGTCAGTGTCACCCCCAAACGTGCGAGAATCTCGACTTTCAATTTGTGATACTCTTTGGCATCCTGCAAGGTCAAATCATAGTACGCCTTCTGGGGTTCTCCCGTCAGGTATGGAGCCAGTACCTCTGCCCACTGCCCTGGCGGGAGTGTTTCCCTCTCAGCGACCCTCTCAAATACCGTCAGGAAGGCCTCAACATCATCCCCGGGGGTCATTTTCTGCAATGCGCGTCTTACCGTTTTCCGGAAGTGGGTGTCATCAGCCAGACCTGGGGTTGGGGCACTCGTCTTGCCCTGGATGGCGGTTGCCAGAAGCTGCATCTGCTCCCGTTGCTCCTGCTGGCTCTGTTGCATCTGCTGCCGTTGCTCCTGCTGGCTCTGCCGTTGCTCCTGCTGGCTCTGTTGTATCTGCTGCATCAACAGCCTGTTGGTCTCTTGCTGCCGTTGCTCCTGCTTTGACTGCAACTGGACCAAGTGTTTCAGCAGGTCCTCCATTTTCCCCGGCTGGCTTACAACAGACTTGACCCAGGACATTCAATAACAGACTTTCGTCTCCGCTGGGAACGCTGCCCGCACGTCTACCACCAATTGTAGGGATTTCACTCACTCAGGTGCGACGGCTGACATGTAGGAGGCAGGTTCCAACAAAAGTTCAAAGGTTTATTACCTCATAAACCACATGGCAAAAATAACAGCAAACAAAAATAGCCTTTAGTTCAGGAAAAGAAAAACAACATGTCCAGTCCTTCAGGCTCAGTCCTATAGCCTTAACACACTCAGGAGGGTTTCACCTCCACACATATCCCCCTGTGTTAAGCATTAGCCTGTCTTATATAAAGCTAACCACACCCAGTAACCCATCACATGATTAGCCATGTGGTCTGACATCACCACAGGTCCTGAACACACATATGTACATGGTTATATACAACAAAGAAATAGTCCGGGCTACATTACAGCAGCAAGGCACTTATGTGGCACATACCTCCCATCGACTACACACCCTTTAGCCATGCTACACTGGATAGATTCATGATTGTATATCTGGATGATATTTTGGTCTTTTCTGATGATTGGGAATCTCATGTGAAGCAGGTCAGGATGGTATTTCAGGTCCTGCGTGCTAATGCCTTGTTTGTGAAGGGCTCTAAATGTCTCTTCGGAGTCCAGAAGGTTTCCTTTTTGGGCTTTATTTTTTCCCCTTCTACTATCGAGATGGATCCAGTTAAAGTCCGGGCCATTTATGATTGGACTCAACCTACATCTGTGAAGAGTCTTCAGAAGTTCCTGGGCTTTGCTAATTTTTACCGTCGCTTCATCACTAATTTTTCTAGTGTGGTTAAGCCTTTGACTGATCTGACCAAAAAGGATGCTGATGTGACTAATTGGTCTCCTGCGGCCGTTGAGGCCTATCAGGAGCTGAAACGTCGGTTTTCTTCGGCTCCTGTCTTGCGTCAGCCGGATGTTTCTCTCCCTTTTCAGGTCGAGGTTGATGCTTCTGAGATTGGAGCAGGGGCTGTCTTGTCTCAGAGAAGCTCTGATGGCTCTATGATGAAGCCATGTGCTTTCTTTTCAAGAAAGTTTTCGCCTGCCGAGCGTAATTATGATGTTGGTAATCGGGAGTTTTTGGCAATGAAGTGGGCATTTGAAGAGTGGCGACATTGGCTTGAGGGAGCCAAGCATCGTGTGGTGGTCTTGACGGATCACAAGAATTTGATTTATCTCGAGTCAGCCAAGCGGCTAAATCCTAGACAGGCTCGATGGTCGCTGTTTTTCTCCCATTTCGATTTCGTGGTTTCATACCTCCCAGGCTCTAAGAATGTGAAGGCTGATGCCCTTTCTAGGAGTTTTGTGCCTGACTCTCCGGGAGTTCCTGAACCGGCTGGTATCCTCAGAGAGGGGGTGATTTTGTCTGCCATCTCCCCTGATTTGTGGCTGGTGCTGCAGGAGTTTCAGGTCGATAGACCTGACCGTTGTCCACCGGAGAGACTGTTTGTCCCTGATAGATGGACCAGTAGAGTTATTTCCGAGGTTCATTGTTCAGTGTTGGCTGGTCATCCTGGGATTTTTGGTACCAGAGATTTGGTGGCTAGGTCCTTTTGGTGGCCTTCATTGTCGCGGGATGTGCGTTCTTTTGTGCAGTCCTGTGGGATTTGTGCTCGGGCCAAGCCTTGCTGTTCTCGTGCCAGTGGTTTGCTTTTGCCTTTGCCTGTCCCAAAGAGGCCCTGGATGCATATTTCCATGGATTTTATTTCGGATCTTCCGGTCTCTCAGAGGATGTCTGTCATCTGGGTGGTTTGTGATCGTTTTTCTAAGATGGTCCATTTGGTGCCCTTGCCTAAATTACCTTCCTCCTCTGATTTGGTTCCGCTGTTCTTTCAGAATGTGGTTCGTTTGCATGGTATTCCGGAGAACATTGTGTCTGACAGAGGGTCCCAGTTCGTGTCCAGATTTTGGCGATCTTTTTGTGCTAAGATGGGCATTGATTTGTCTTTTTCTTTGGCTTTCCATCCTCAGACAAATGGCCAAACCGAACGAACTAATCAGACCATAGAAACTTATCTGAGATGCTTTGTTTCTGCTGACCAGGATGATTGGGTGACTTTTTTGGCATTGGCTGAGTTCGCCCTCAATAATCGGGCTAGTTCGGCTACTTTGGTTTCGCCTTTTTTTGTAATTCTGGTTTTCATCCTCGTTTTTCCTCAGGGCAGGTTGAGCCTTCTGACTGTCCTGGTGTAGATTCTGTGGTGGACAGGTTGCAGCAGATTTGGAACCACGTAGTGGACAATTTGGCGCTGTCACAGGAGAAGGCTCAGCGCTTTGCTAACCGCCGTCGCTGTGTGGGTCCCCGACTTCGTGTGGGGGATCTGGTTTGGTTGTCTTCTCGTTATGTTCCTATGAAGGTTTCCTCTCCTAAGTTTAAGCCTCGTTTCATCGGTCCTTATAAGATTTCTGAAATCCTCAATCCTGTGTCATTTCGTTTGGACCTCCCAGCATCTTTTGCCATCCATAATATGTTCCATAGGTCATTGTTGCGGAGGTATGTGGTGCCTGTGGTTCCTTCTGTTGATCCTCCTGCTCCAGTGTTGGTCGAGGGAGAGTTGGAGTATGTGGTGGAAAAGATCTTGGATTCTCGTGTTTCGAGACGGAAGCTTCAGTACTTGGTTAAATGGAAGGGCTATGGTCAGGAGGATAATTCCTGGGTTGTTGCCTCTGATGTCCATGCTGCCGATTTGGTTTGTGCCTTTCATTTGGCTTGTCCTGATCGGCCTGGGGGCTCTGGTGAGGGTTCGGTGACCCCTCCTCAAGGGGGGGGTACTGTTGTGAATTCCGTTCTCGGGCTTCCTCCTGTGGTCATGAATGGTACTTTGTTGAGTTCTGTTCGTGGGCTCCCTCTGGTGGCTTTGAGTGATACTGCTGGTCTTTAGCTGGGCTCCAGCTGCCTCGTTTTCTGCTGTGCTGCTGCCTATTTAACTCCACCTAGATCTTTACTTGTTGCCAGCTGTCGTTGTATTCAGTATTGGTTCAGATCTCTCTGGGACTTCTCGTGTGACCTGTCTCCTCTTGGAGAAGCTAAGTTCATGCTAGTTCATTTTTGCTCACTGCTTTTGGAAAATGTTTCTCAGTATATGTTAAGTTCAGTCCAGCTTGCTTATATGCTATTTTCTTGCTAGCTGGAAGCTCTGGGGAGCAGAGTTGCTCCCTCACATCGTGAGTCGGTGTGAGGGTCTTTAGTATTCTCTGCGTGGATATTTTTGTAGTATTTTATACTGACCGCACAGTTCCCTTGCTATCTTCTTACTATTTAGTACTAGTGGGCCTCCTATGCTAAAACCTGTTTTCATTCCTATGTTTGTATTTTCCTCTGAACTCACCGTCATTATTTGTGGGGGCTGACTTTACTTTTGGGGAAATTTCTCTGAGGCAAGTGAGGCTCTTGTTTCTCTCTAGGGGTAGCTTGTTCTCAGGCTGTGAAGAGGCGTCTAGGGAGAGTTAGGTACGCTCCACGGCTGCCTATAGTGTGTGTGATAGGATCAGGGTTGCGGTCAGTAAAGTTTCCACGTTCCCAGAGCTTGTCCTATATTTCTGGTTTACCTATCAGGTCATCTAAAGTGTTCCTAACCACTAGGTCCATAACAGATCACCGTCCTTGTGACCAGGGCACCTCAGATAGTCCAGACCCACAGTAGGAACTGTAGCCTCCCCAATACAGAAGCCGTCACAGGTTCTGTAGTTGCAGCCTCTCAATGTGCTTTCAGGAAGTCCAATCACAGGCACTTTCAACACACAGGCCATCAGTCCATGATCTCACCAGGTGCTTGCAGGACTCCAGTCCAACCCAGGACAATCCAATACCCTGACCATTCCAGGACTCATACTCTTAACAGGTGCTTGCAGGACTCCAGTCCATACCAGGACAATCCAACACCTCGTCCACTAAGTCCACAGTCTCAGGTGCTTCCAGGAACACTCCACTCACAGGAGCTTCCAACACTGACCGTCCAGGACCTTGCACAGGAACATGTGACCCACACCCTGGTCACATTACATACCTGTAACCACTCCCCTGGGTGGGAGTGTGGGTGTGTGTGGCTAGTCTGAACCTCCCATCTCTCACAACTAGCCCTGCCAATCTCCCATTAGAACTACACAATTACACGTGGGACTACAGGTCCCAGCACACCAACTTAACTTCAGACTGACAGCGCAGAGTGACCTCCTCTGCGACACATACCGGCCATTTATAATCCTGCTGGACTTTCTCTCATCACCATTATGCCTCCAAGCGCATCTTGAAGCGCACACACACAGCGCCCCCTGGCTGTAACATTGGTCACTAGACCACAACATACATATTGTAGAATAGCTAATACAGGCCATGCAGTATATAACAGTGGCCACGCAGTATATAACACAGCCCAAACAGTATATAACACAGCCCATGTACTATATAACACAGCCCACACAGTATATAGCCGCCACGCAGTATATAACACAGCCCACGCTGTATATAACACAGCCCACGCAGTATAGAACACAGGCACACAGGTGACGTAGTATATAGCACAGCCCACGCAGTATATTACACAGGCATGCAGGTGACGTAGTATATAGCACAGCCCACGCAGTATATAACACAGCCCATGTAGTATATAACACAGCCCACACAGTATATAGCAGCCACGCAGTATATAACACAGCCCACGCTGTATATAACACAGCCCACGCAGTATATAACACAGGCACACAGGTGACGTAGTATATAGCACAGCCCACGCAGTATATAACACAGCCCATGTAGTATATAGCAGCCACGCGCTATATAGCACAGCCCACGTAGTATTTAGCAGTGTGGGCACCATATCCCTGTAAAAAAAATAATTAAAATAAAAAATAGTTATATACTCACCCGCCGGGATCAAGCGAAGCTCTGGCGATGCACGCGGGCCTGCCGCCATCTTCCGTTCCCAGGATGCATTGCAAAATTACCCCGATGACTTAGCGGTCTCGCGAGCGCATCGTCGGACGACGGAAGGTGAGTATAGCAGGTTTTTTGTTTTTTTATTATTTTTCACATTAGATCTTTTTACTATTGATGCTATTATACTATATATAAGCAATTATACAGTGTGAAGGTTTGTGTGGGGTCCATTGTACTCTGCGGAGGGCTGTGTGGGAGCCATTATACTGTTTGGAGGGCTAATTGAACACACGTATTGAACACAACAATAGATGTTTAACACAAGTTCACAAGAAAAGTCTGGTAATTATATACACCAAACGTGGTAAACACCTGTTGTATAGGAAAGAATGGAAGACCATTCTGAAATTAGTATAAAAACCGAAGAAAAAAGCCCAAACGTGAGGTCACATAGGTAAAAATATAGTTACAGATAAGATACCTTTATTAATCATGGTAAATAATGCTACAAGCACATGATGCATGCACACTTAATAACACATAGTATAAAAGAATTGGAGATAAAAATAAATATAAAATATAAGATACCTGTGTTCATCCAAGATCCACCTCACCAGGAAGATAATAGACAACAATAAAAAAATATATAGAGTAGAAAATAGCTGTAAATACAAGCGCAGAGTACACCTGCCTAAAGCAATTCTATACTGTAGCAGCTAAATGGCTAAGAAAAAGTGAAAAAAGTGGTGTGTGTTATCTAGTGTGAACGTGTGCCGCACTATTTCACCCCCGATATCCAGGTAATGGCTACCACTAGCCTGCATGTCCCTGCCTATTGTTATATGTACGTGCCCTATATCAGCCATAGTGTTTAACCTTAATCACTGAACTTAGTCACTTTTGGTGTTCATGTGATCAAACCTTGATATCAAGCTATTCACAAAAATATTTTTATTTCAGCATTTGTTTTAGCACTTTGCACCTTATATTATCCCTCTTCTTTAAGTTTTTCACTTTTCATGATTTTTTGAATTTTTTAATATTCCCCTTTTTTGAATACCACCACCACACCACTTTTTTCACTTTGTTTAGCCATTTAGCTGCTACAGTATAGAATTGCTTTAGGCAGGTGTACTCTGGGCTTCTATTTACATCTATTTTCTACTCTATATTTTTATTGTTGTGTATTATCTTCCTGGTGAGGTGGTTCTTGGATGAACACAGGTATCATATATTTTATATTTATTTTTATCGCCAATTCTTTTATGCTATGTGTTATTAAGTGTGCAGGCATTTCATGTGTTTGCAGAACTATTTACCACAATTAATAAAGGTATTTTATCTGTAACTATTCTTCTACTTAATTGAGCTCACATCTGGACTTTTTCTTTGGTTTTTGTTAGTAGGGCTATCGCAGGCCATTATACAGTGTGTGGAGTGGTGTAGGGGCTATTATACTGCATGGGGGGCTGCATCGGGGTCACAGTTGGGGGATCATACTGTGTTGGGGTCAACCAGGGCCGGCGTCAGCACCCGGCGCACCCGGGCAAGTGCCGGGGCCCTGAGCAGGCAGGGGGCCCAGTCGCCATCGGGGACACTGGTGTGCTATAGTGCCGGCCCCCGCGAGTGGACCCCACGCCTGCTCCGGGCCTCGGCACTTGCGATACTTACCTCTCCTGGTTCCAGTGCTGCAACTTGCTGCATCCTCTGACTGTGATGTTCAGGTCAGTGGGCGCGATGACGTCACCAGTGCGCGCCCTCTGCCTGAGCAGTCACAGCACAGAGACAGGAAGACACCGACGGTGAGGAGTCCAGAGCAGAGCAGCGACACGCAACGAGAGGTGAGTATTTCATTTTTTTTTTTAAATATTTGGAGCAATATATGGGGACCATTAGAAGGGGCCGATATATGGAGCATTATATGGGGCTAATTCTATATGGAGCATCTTATGGGGCCAATAATATAGGGAGCATTATATGGGGCCAATTTAATATGGAGCATTATATGGGGCCAATTACATATGGAGCAGTATATGGGGCCAATAATATATGAAGCATCTTATGGGACTACTGTAATTATATATGGAGCATTTTATATGGCCAATTATATATGGAGCGTTAAATGGGGCCCATTATACATGGAGCATCTTATGGGGCCAATTATTTTTGGAGCAGTAAATGGGACCCATTCTGTACGGAGTATTATATGGGACTCAGTATACTGTATGGGGCCGATCATATACTGTATGGAACATTATATAAGGCCCATTCTGTATGGAGCATTATATGGGGCCCATTCTGTATGGAGCATCATATGGGGCCCATTCTGTATGGAGCAATATATGGGACTCAGTATACTGTATGGGGCTGATCATATACTGTATGGAGCATTATATGAGGCCCATTGTATATGGAGCAATAGATGGGGCCCAACATATACTGTATGGAGAATTTTATGTGGCTCACTATACTGTATGGAGCATTATACGGGGTCAATTCCGTTTGGAGCAATATATGCGGCTCATTCTGTATGGAGCACTCTGTGGTGCCCATTATACTGTATGGAGCATTATATGAGGCTCATTATATATGGAGCAATAGATGGGCCCATCATATACTGTATGCAGAATTATATGTGGCTCACTATACTGTATGGAGCATTATATGGGGTCAATTCCGTATGGAGCAATATATGCGGCTCATTCTGTATGAAGTACTCTGTGGTGCCCATTATACTGTATGGAGCATTATATGAGGCTCATTATTCTGTATGGAGCATAATATTGGGCTCATTATTCTGTTTGGAGCAATATATGGGGCTCATTATTCTGTATAGAGGACTATGTGGTGCCAATTATACTGTATGGAGCACTATATGGGGCCATTATACTGTATGGGGCAATATATGGGCCTCATTATTCTGTTTGGAGCAATATATGGGGCTCATTGTTCTGTATAGAGGACTATAATGACCGGTTTTTGAGCTAATGTAGAATGTACAATAGATATCACTCATGTAATGTAAGAAGTAAGTGAAATCTTTGGCATTGTACTATACCTATATTTCTCTGCTGTATCGGTGCATTATGAATTGTGGTATGTGTTAAAGGGGCCCACCGGGACTCTTTCGCCCAGGGCCCATGAAAACCTGGAGCCGGCCCTGGGGTCAACATAATTTGCCTGGGGAATTGAGGTGTGGTACAGAAGGGTCATCATACTGTGCATGTGGAGTAATTCACTCTGGGGGTATCATATACCATTTGTGGAGCTCTTTTGTTGGCATCACACTTTATAGGGGCAATGAAAGGGGAATCAGGGGCTTCAGTAGGACAAAATTGTCTTTGTAAAAGCTGCAAAGTCGTGAGATTGGCTCTTCTGTGACCCCACTGATTATTAATTATCTTTTTTTTTTTTGGGGGGGGAGTAGAATTTCTGCTATGGGGCCCCATGATTTATTTGTACATCCCTGATTGTGATCATTCAGGCTTTATAGTCCAAAGCCTCAAAATGAAGAGAAGGATCTGATACATAAAATATAAAGTGAGCAAAAACATGAAAGGTCGCTAGGAAGGATTTGTAATAGCACAATGTATCCCTGCAGATGTCTGCTCCGGTTACCGTAAATACCTTCCCTTGTGACCGGTATATACTCCCGTAAATTGTTGCTTTACACTGTAGTGTAATAACTATAAATCCACCAGTGTTGGTCTCATATTATATTATCACTATCTGTGTCCTTTTGACATTTACGTTATTATACACTTTATTGATCCTTAGGGAAATTGAAGTATCTGCAGATTGTTCTATTCACATTGAAATGGTAAATAAATACTCAGAGATGCATTCAGCGAGAGGAGCGGTGAAAAAAGGTGAGAGATCGAAAAATATAACTCGGTAATGAAACCTATAACCTGGGTATCTCCTGTATAGAATTATATATATACAGCCGGAATAACCTGGGTATCTCCTGTATAGAATTATATATATACAGCCGGTATAACCTGGGCATCTTCTGTATATAATTAGATATGCACAGCTGGTATAACCTGGGCATCTCCTGTATAGAATTATATATATACAGCTGGTATAACCTGGGTATCTCCTGTATATAATTATATATGTACAGCTGGTATAACCTGGGCATCTCCTGTATATAATTATATATGTACAGTTGCTATAACCTGGGCATCTTCTGTATATAATTAGATATGCACAGCTGGTATAACCTGGGCATCTCCTGTATATAATTATATATATACAGCTGGTATAACCTGGGTATCTCCTGTATATAATTATATATATACAGCCGGTATAACCTGGGCATCTTCTGTATATAATTAGATATGCACAGCTGGTATAACCTGGGCATCTCCTGTATATAATTATATATGTACAGCTGGTATAACCTGGGTATCTCCTGTATATAATTATATATATATACAGCCGGTATAACCTGGGGATCTTCTGTATATAATTAGATATGCACAGCTGGTATAACCTGGGCATCTCCTGTATATAATTATATATGTACAGCTGGTATAACCTGGGTATCTCCTGTATATAATTATATATATATACAACCGGTATAACCTGGGCATCTCCTGTATATAATTATATATGTACAGCCGGTATAACATGGGCATCTCCTGTATAGAATTATATATATACAGCAGGTATAACCTGGGCATCTCCTGTATATAATTATATATTTACAGCTGGTATAACCTGGGCATCTCCTGTATATAATTATATATGTATAGCTGGTATAACCTGGGCATCTCCTATATATAATTATATATGTACAGCCGGTATAACCTGGGCATCCCCTGTATATAATTATGTATGTACAGCGGTATAACCTGGGTATCTCCTGTATATAATTATATATGTACAGCTGGTATAACCTGTTCATCTCCTGTATATAATTATATATGTACAGCTGGTATAACCTGAGCATCTCCTGTATATAATTATATATGTACAGCTGGTATAACCTGGGTATCACCTGTATATAATTATATATGTACAGAGGGTATAACCTGGGCATCTCCTGTATATAATTATATATGTACAGCTGGTATAACCTGGGTATCACCTGTATATAATTATATATGTACAGAGGGTATAACCTGGGCATCTCCTGTATATAATTATATATGTACAGCTTGTATAACCTGGCCATCTCCTGTATATAATTATATATGTACGGCTGGTATAACCTGGGCATCTCCTGTATTAATTATATATGTACAGCTGTATAACCTGGGCATCTCCTGTATATAATTATATATGTACAGCTGGTATAACCTGGGTATCTCCTGTATATAGTTATATATGTACAGCTGGTATAACCTGGGCATCTCCTGTATATAATTATATATGTACAGCTAGTATAACCTGGGCATCCCCTGTACATAATTATATATGTACAGCTGGTATAACCTGGGTATCTCCTATATATAATTATATATGTACAGCTGGTATAACCTGGGCATCGCCTGTATATAATTATATATGTACAGCTGGTATAACCTGGGCATCTCCAGTATATAATTATATATGTACAGCTGGTATAACCTGGGCATCTCCTGTACATTATTATATATGTACAGCTGGTATAACCTGGGTATCTCCTATATATAATTATATATGTACAGCTGGTATAACCTGGGCATCGCCTGTATATAATTATATATGTACAGCTGATATAACCTGGGTATCTCCTGTATATAATTATTTATGTACAGCTGGTATAACCTGGGCATCTCCTGTATATAATTAAATATGTACAGCCGGTATAACCTGGGTATCTCCTGTATATAATTATATATGTACAGCTGGTATAACCTGGGCATCTCCTGTATATAATTATATATGTACAGCCGTTATAACCTGGGTATCTCCTGTATATAATTATATATGTACAGCTGATATAACCTGGGTATCTCCTGTATATAATTATATATGTACAGCTGGTATAACCTGGGTATCTCCTGTATATAATTATATATGTACAGCTGATATAACCTGGGTATCTCCTGTATATAATTATATATGTACAGCCGGTATAACCTGGGCATCTCCTGTATATAATTATATATGTACAGCTGGTATAACCAGGGCATCTCCTGTATATAATTATATATGTACAGCTGGTATAACCTGGGCATCTCCTGTATATAATTATATATGTACAGCTGGTATAACCTTGGTATCTCCTGTATATAATTATATATGTACAGCTGGTGTAACCTGGGCATCTCCTGTATATAATTATATATGTACAGCTGGTATAACCTGGGCATCTTCTGTATATAATTATATATGTACAGCCGGTATAACCTGGGTATCTCCTGTATGTAATTATATAGGTACAGCTGGTATAACCTGGGTTTCTCCTATATACAATTATATATGTACAGCTGGTATAACCTGGGCATCTCCTGTATATAATGATATATGTACAGCTGGTATAACCTGGGCATCTGCTGTATATAATTATATATGTACAGCTGGTATAATCTGGGTATCTCCTGTATGTAATTATATAGGTACATCTGGTATAACCTGGGTTTCTCCTATATACAATTATATATGTACAGCTGGTATAACCTGGGCATCTCCTGTATATAATTATATATGTACAGCCGGTATAACCTGGGCATCTCCTGTATATAATTATATATGTACAGCCGTTATAACCTGGGCATGTCCCGCGTGCACTTTGCTCCTCTCTCTTGCTCTGATCTGCACACATTTTCTTTTATGACATCATTTATTCACCATCCTGCAGACCCGGAATCATTCTGTTCCCATACACACGGGCTCTGCACGCAGCCGATCTGGACGCCATTGGTGTTGGGTTTATTGTGCCGTTTAGCTTTGCCTAATAGCCATTTTCTGGCGGAAGGTGCGGAGGCCGACAGGAGGGAAATCATCATCACATCCATCTCCCCAGTAAACGAGTTTGAATCATAGACCAGAAAAGTTACATTGCAGCCGATACTAATTTACTGTAATTTACTGCTCCAATCGCGGGAAAACCTCTTATTAAAAACGCGTTGGCTTAGATTCCGTCTCCAATTACAGACGAGCCCAACTGTTCAGGAAGCAGAAGAGCAAATTAAATATTGAGGTGGGAGACGATCTGCAGCTCGACATTCAGAGTAATTGCTGCATTTGGCCATTGACATCTGTAGCTTTTGTCTTTGCTGAAATATATCTTAAGAGTTTGCTCGTTTTTGATGAGGATTATTTTCTAACCATCCTGGCACAGCTTGGTCCCTCCGCACCCCAATGTCAGGAGATGAGCGTGCTGATCTTGTGGGAGGTCATTGATGTACTCTGCAATTACATGATGGAGGGCGCAGGATCCCTCAGCAGCACAGAGTATTACAGGAAAGGCGTATGCTAATGTGGCACCCCAGGAGTTCTTCGAGTACCACAGTGGTGCTGCCTTCCTCTCGGAGAGGGTAATGCCATGCCTGGAGACAGCAGGGATCCCTTTGGCAGGTAATCTCACATTCAACACATTCTGACTCCAGGCCAGAAGGGGCAGCTCTAAACCCTGTTTTAGGGGAACTTCCCTCAATTTACATCCTGGTCTGGAGGAGGAGTCAGACAGTCTGGTGCAGACAAGTGACAGGGAAAGAGCAGAGGAGTGATCAGGAGCTTGAGG
Source organism: Ranitomeya variabilis (assembly GCF_051348905.1). NCBI lineage: Eukaryota > Metazoa > Chordata > Amphibia > Anura > Dendrobatidae > Ranitomeya > Ranitomeya variabilis. The sequence goes on from NC_135238.1 coordinate 238,083,211, forward strand.
AGGGCTGTAATTGAGCCCCTCAGAGCTGAAGCGCAGAGGCCGGGCACCGGGAGCCCGAGGTTGTTGGCAACTGCAAGTCCCACGGCAGAACCAGAGGGCAGATTGCTGAAAGTAACCTGCCCCCTTTAAACCTGAGGTACAGCAGCATTCCAGAGCCCGGAGTCACCGTATACAGAAACCCCAGAGGATCGGCTCAAGTTGCCCACCATACAGGTACTGTCCCAGGACAGGAGAGAACGGGGACCTTGTTAGGACACTACAGGCAGCAAGGGACTAATAGTCAGCGCAAAGTGGAAGGCTCCCAACCTGACCTGCCAAGGGGGTTTCCACCTGTCTTCAGGCTGCCTGTACTCCATCTACACCTGTCCCTGGACTGTGGCCTAATACCATCAGTAAAGACTGCAACCTTGTGTCCACCATTTATTTACCGGTAACCCACCATCCTTACCCGCTACACTGGGAGCCCTGGGGGAAGCGTCACCATCTATGCTGCAGTAACATCACCCCAGAGGACCCCTTTAAGCAGTGGCGGTCCCCTCTGACCGAGAACCACAGGTGGCGTCACGAATACACTTTATTAATCCCTTTAAAGACTTATCCCCTTTTAATTGAGTGCCCAATGCCACGGACCGGGTCGCAGCCACCATGACATCCCCTTTAAGTGCAACCGGACCCGGTACCGAGTATCCCCATTGCCCTGGTGGGCGACTCACTAATCCAGTGGAACGTCACAGAATAAGAGATCCTGGTGGAGTGAGCATTGTCCAATAACAGCACAAATTAGTTTAGGCGTCCCTCTGAACCATCACGTATTGTGAGAAGGTTCAATAGGAGCAGAAGTTAAAAAGTCACACAAATATATTTACCTGTGTGCATTTACAGTGTTTAGCATAAATGAGTACACCCCAACGGATTTGTCAGGAAACCTTTAGTTTCCTTTCGGAATCCAAATTTTCTACTAGATACCAAACTACAAAATACTCTCACAAATGTCGGCCATCGATTGCAAACAAGATTTGTTATTTTGTACCCCAAAAGCTAATTTTCCCAATAATTTCATTCAAGTCCATGTTGCAAAAATGAGTACACCCCAATGAAAGTTTTAGGATGAAAAGCTAAAGTTTAGACCACAAAATTCTAATTAACAAGAATCCTCCCGGTCAGTGTAATCCTTCATTACACCAGGGTCCAGCAGACAGGCGATTACAAGGGGCCGATACTTAAAAGAAAACACCTGCCCATTTCATGCTGTTAGCAATGGCACCACATGGAAGAGAAATGTCACATGACCAAGAAAGGAGAAAGCTGTAAGAAGATCAGCAAAGCTTTACTGATCAGTCTGATACTGTAGCAGAAGTGATAGAAAATGTAACAAAAATGGAGCTTCAGCATCTCACAGAGACATCCAGGGACCATGGGAGTCACCACCTAAACAAGGACGTCTTCTGATGAGAAGGGGGAAGAAAATCCTCATGTAAGTTCCCTGCTGTTATCTATGGAAGAGGAAAGCCAAACTGGGATGAGTAGCTTCCCGTGGCACAATCCAACTGAGTTCTCCTTCCTTTCCTGCTGTGACTCTGAAATGTTACAATCTACAAAGCAAAAGTAATTCCAGCACCGGATCATACGAACACTGAGAGAGAAGCTGCAGCTGCATCCCCCTCCTCCCCTTCTCCCTGACTTCTAAAATCATAAAATGTTACAAAAAACGGATTCCACTGAATCTGAATTTTCTGTGATTCCCTTTGTGTGGCCAAACTCAATATGACTGATTTGAAGATAGATCCAAAAGGGTAAATAAATGTTAATACTTCTCTGCTCACTTCATCCTTGTCCTGTCCTTCACTGGCCTTTTGTTCACTTTGACATGTTCTCTGACGTGGTGGATAGTCTGGGGGGCCGAGGCAGCGGGACAGATGGGCTGCAAGCTGAGGATCTTTTATTTTTCATTTTTGCTTATTATGCTCTGGAGTCTGGAGAGATCCTAGAATATATAAAGGAACGTTCAATTTGCAGCAAATAATATCGATACAAGGTGAATTTCCCGGCCACATTGCAGCAACCTGCCCAACTGGGATTTTGGAAGATTCGCTCTTGTGCGGATGATGCTTGTTTGGGGGATTCAGTTCCCCTGACTTTACTTTTCTTGCACAAAAGATGGTGAAACTCACTGAGAATTGCATCTCACGTCCACCATGGATCTCAGGGAAAAAGTAATATTGCTGCAGGGAGGACAGGAGGAGAAAACTCTTATTACAGGTAGTGACTGCCAGGAAGAGCAGACAGAGGGGCTTCTGATGGGAAGGTCCAGCCGGGAAAGCTTTTCCATAAGATCTAATATGGCCAACAATAATATTAGGTTCCAGCTACTTTCTGTGGCAGCTCATGAAGACTGGAGCGGTCCGGGTCATACACAGGATGAGTCTTCACCAGTGAAGGCACAAGTGGAGTCACGAGTGGAGGAAAGAGCTTGTGCTCTGAGGACATCAGTGGAAACAGAGTTTGCGTCTTCTCTCTCTGCTCATCTTCAGCTGTTTATGTTATTTTATTACATGACTGCAGGATCCGGCCACGCAGAGTTTACAGTCTGTAACTGATCTGTATAAGAGCTGCAGGCACAGATGTAAATTGCAGATGTAAAGTCTATGCTCAGAACTGATTTATATTCTATATTAAATACATTGGAGCGATACTAAATAATTGGGTAAGACGGAAGGTCCCTGATGTGTGCCCCCCGCTCTACAGATGCTTCCACTTTTCTCCTTTATTTCTTCTCTACAATCATCTAATCTTCCAAGAACATAATTAATGATTAATTACAATTCTTTGTTGTTGCTGATAATACACATAGAAGTGATACAATATAACTACAGAGAACGCAGCGAGAGATGAGCGGCGGCTGATAGGACGACAATGCGGCATTGTTACTGGAGGGTGATCTCCGTGATTAGGGGCCGCCCCACAGCCAGCTTCCTTTTTGTGAATTCCTTTGGTGTGAAGAGCAGCCGGTGATTGTGCCTTCTATGGAGTATAATGGAGCGCCCCCACTGCCGCAGGGCCGAGGGGTACCCGGTACCGGGCCTCTCTGTCTCGGTTCTGGGATTGTCACGGTGACGGTGGCTAGACCCGGTCCGTGACCTTGCTGAGGGGCGTCCAGTGAAAGTTGAGAATGATGTGGTGCAGGTCGCGGTGAATAACGAGGACACCAGGTTGCAGTCTCTTTAACTCTTTAGTCTACGTTCACATTAGCGTTCGGCGCCGCAGCGTCGCCGCATGCGTCATGCGCCCCTATATTTAACATGGGGGCGCATGGACATGCGTTGTGCTGCGTTTTGCGACGCATGGCCGCAAGCGTTGGGCGCAGAGAACGCAACAAGTTGCATTTTTTTTGCGTCCAACTTTCGGCCAAAAAGGACGCATGCGTCGCAAACCGCAGCGTTTTGCTGCGTTTTTGTGTGCGTTGCGTCGCCGACGCTGCGGCGCACAACGCAAATGTGAACGTAGCCTTACTGAAGGCTTCAGGATCCTCAATCTGGAGTACGGTTAACAGGGCTGTCTGAGACCGGCCGGTCCGATGGCACCTCCAGAGTTTCCTTTGCAGGTGGAAATCTGTGCCTACCTTCTAGCGCTTGTGTGTTGTAGTCCTTCCCTGCTTAGCACCACGGGATAGTCCTCACAACTGTTGTGTCTGTTTCTGAAGTTCCCTCACAACTGATTCTGATGTTCTTCTCCGTCCCCCAGATGATATGGATAGGACGCACCCGTATGACGGGTAGGCCTGGAGCTCTTCCGGGACCCTAGAGTCGCCCCTCTCCAACTGTTGCCCCCTATGTCTGCTTAGGTCAATTGGGTGAGACAGCCCGCCTATAACTGACTGTCCTGCCGTAGGTTTGAAGTAATGCCTGGAGCTCAATACTTCCTCGGCGTTTCCGGCCACCGGCTACGCGCCTCAGTAGGATGTTGCCTCGGCTTACAGCACGACTCCTACTGGTATTCTCCTTGTTGCGTTGATCTCGTTTCTCACTCTTCACAATAAACCTCGCTTCTTGTCCTTTCTTGGGGTACCGCCACAATGAAGTGCAGGCGCGGTCCCGTAACGTTCTTTCCTGTTCGCTAGGCCTCTGTCAGGATCCCACCCCTGACAGGGACCCCCCTGAATCTTCCCCTGCAACACCCTCTGCCACAGGATGTTGCCTGGTTCCAACCCAGTCAGCTTCTCCCTAACTTCCTATCTAACCCCCAGTTTTACCAGTATGTGAGGAGTGGCCTAATACATAGTACCCTTAGCTCCCCCTGGAGGCCAGACTGTGAAGTGTATTGGTGTCTGTGATACCTGGTCAGGTGAACTCCTTCAGTGCCATCAGACGTACCATCACTGCCCTTAGCAGCGGAGCGTCAGTACTGCAACGACCAGGACTCTGGGGCGCTGCAATAATGTTTGGGGTATTTCATGCACTTGAGCCTCAGCCGCCCTGAGACGCTGACATTAGCTCCATTCTGCTCATTGTAGACGCCATTGTTCTTATAATATATGTATATATTGAACAGAGAACTGATATTAGCTGGGCTTTAATGGAGAGAGCAGCAGTATAAAGCATGGAGGAGGAGCACAACAGAAGCAACAAAGCTGCCAACAATGAAGTGAATAAGCAGCAGGTAAATATTACTGATAAGAAGGGAGTTATTTATCATTTTCAGATCACAATTGAACATCTGCTTTAATCCCTTTATTTCCAGGCATTTTCCCTCCAGAACATCTTTGATCGGCAGTAATTGACGACCCCCGATGGTTCACTGTCAGCGCAGCCGCTCGTCTTCATCCTTCTTTCAGTTTGAGAACCACTGAGCTTATAACAAATAAATCACAGATGAGTAACTCGGCTTCCCAATAAGTGAAATAGATGTAAACGTTTGTTTTACTGCGATACAATGTTGGACATATGTGGGACGATCCTGTCCACAATCCGAGACCTTCCATGTAAGGAAAGTGTATGGAGAAGCGTGCCGGTCACTAGGGCCGCAGCGACGCGGTCACTCTGTAATCATGAGATTATGCAGCCATAGAGATTGTGGGCTGAAATGTAACACATATGTATTAGTCCGGATTGTCAAAACAACAAATGTCTCATCTATTTCCTGAGTTATTCATCTGTGAATTGTATATGGAGTGGATCCGGGCACCCGAGGACCAGGAGGGCCGTACAGCTGACAAATCTATATAGACACATCCTTCTGCAGGAGAAATGTAACGTGTTAGTATCTAATCACTTCCAATCACAGAAGAAATGGATGTGAAGTATCGGCATCATTACAAGACAGCGGGAGACGCCGTGATGGATCACTAGATCGGACGATTCTGATTGATTTAGTAACATTAGATCAATTAAGAAAAGTCTTTACCAGATGAGATACCAGGAAGGGGTCGTACAGGTCTGACCCCGACACCATGAGAAGCATCCAATAAATAATAATAGTTATTATAGAGGTAGAAACGTCAGTAAAGTCATGGGCGACTCAAGATAAATGTACTTTGTCATGTAGGTAAATAATATGTAACAAATGCAGGGTCGGACTGGGGTGCCAAGGGCCCACCAGTAACGCTGACTTTGGGGGCCCACTTCCATACAAATATTACACTACCCTCGTTCACAAATTTACCTATATCTCTATATAATAATACATTGGGTAGTTTCATTAATGAATGATGAGATGCTGCTTTTTTCTATACACAATTGAATTATGCCAAGTACTGCTCATACAGTGGCGTTGGGGGCCCAGATCTGCACAGGGGCCCATCGGGGGATTCCCCTGTTACCCCATGGGCCAGTCCGAGTCTGAACAAATGTATCAAACATCTGAACAAAAATGAACTGAGAAGGAAACTAGTTCCCTGATTCATCAGGTCTGGGTCCTCTGGGGCATCCTGGCGTCAGACGCTCCAGATTCATTACTAGACAGATATTTGACAGCTCGTCCTGCATTAGGTGAGAGACTGCCGACACTCCCAGCACGCCCAGGGTTCTGACTGACAGTCTGGTTACCAGGGATACATTGTAACAATCTTGTCAATGTGGTCATGTGATCAGGGACATTTGGATGTTTTGGGTTGCCATTATGATTTAAAAAGAGAAGACACAGTAGTTTGACAATAAATGGCTTCACCCAACCACTAACCATGAGTGGGGAAAAGTTTTGGTGTTATCATTCATATTCTCTGAGAAAAGGCCAAGAAAGCAAAAATTCTGCTGGGGTGTGTAAACTTTTGAGCACAACTGTAGGTGCTGTATTATTTTCACACTGACTGTTATTTCTTGTGAGAACTGTACAGGACTATTACTTGTTCAGTGTATAGCACCATTAAATAGGCACTATATGGCAGGACTTTTTGCACGTTTACTTGTGCACTATTGCTGTCATTTTGCCTCTACGTGTTTGGTTCCTCCACACTCATAGATCCGGCCCAAGCAGTTCTTAACACATTCACAGGTTTAGCTCTAGCGGTTCCTTCACAATGATAGGTCCAGCCCTAGCGGTTCTTCCACAATCATATGTCCGTCCCTAGCAGTTCTTCCACAATCATATGTCCGGCTCTAGCTGTTCTTCCACATTCACAGGTTCAGCTCTAGCAGTTCCTTCACAATCATAGATCCAGCCCTAGCGGTTCCTCAACAATTGTAGGTCTGGCCCTTGCGGTTCCTCCATATTCATCGGTCTGGCCCTAGCAGTTCCTGCACAATCGTAGGTCTGGCCCTAGCGGTTCCTACACAATCGTAGGTCTGGCCCTAGTGGTTGCTCCACAATAGTAAGTCCTTCTCTAGTCCTTCCTCCACAATCATAGGTCCGGCCCTAGCGGTTCCTCCACATTCATCGGTCTTGCCCTAGTGGTTTCTGCAGAATTATAGGTCCGGCCCTAGTGGTTCCTCCACAGTAGTAAGTCCTTCTCTAGCGCTTCCTCCACAATCAAAGGTCCGGCCCTAGCAGTTCCTCCATATTCATAGGTTTTGGTCCTAGCGGTTCCTCCACATTCATTGGTCTGGCCCAAGCAGTTCCTCCATATTCATTGGTCCGGCCCTAGCGGTTCCTCCATATTCATCGGTCTAGCCCTAGCGGTTCCTGCACAAATATAGGTCTGGCCCTAGTGGTTTCTGCGCAATTATAGGTCCGGCCCTAGCGGTTCCTCCACAATCATAGGTCTGGCCCTAGCAGTTCCTCCATATTCATAGGTGCTACCCTAGCGGTTCCTCCATATTCATAGGTGCGACCCTAGCAGTTCCTCCATATTCATTGGTCTGGCCCTAGCAGTTCCTCCATATTCATAGGTGCGACCCTAGCAGTTCCTTCACAATTGTAGGTCCAGCTCTCGTGGTTCCTCCGCATTCATAGGTCTGGCCCTAGCAGTTCCTCCACAATCGTAGGTCTGGCTCTAGCAGACATTCCCCGCAGAGTCAGGGGAAGTCCTTGTTTCATTAGTCTTTCTCTCATCTCTTCCCCTCCATATAGTGCCTGCATTCATTAGCTGATAGGACTGAACTGCCCCTCTCGGCCTGGTCCGCTCAGCTGCAGACATGAAGGGGTGGCGTGATGTGATAGTGTTCTCCATGTATTAGTGGATATATTCTGCACACTCACCTTACTCTACACAACCCCCACATTTCGCAGATTCTACCTGTGAAGATCTCACATCCGACAGCTCCATTCTCACTTTCCCTGTGATGTCTCACATCTTATCACAAGATTCTGTGCATATATTGTGTAGCGGCCGGTACCAGAACAGACAGCGATGGTCCGGCACACACAGACAGATGGTCCATCTCTGCTGCAGGAAACGGTCAGGATTGCTCCACAATGAAACCTTACATTCCTGACAAGAAGGGATGAGGATGAAAATGATCATATCTCTTCCATCCATACATAAGGATTCCTCAGAGATAATGAACCGTGGAGAAGTAAAGGGGCGGTGGATGTGTGATCAGCTCAGGAAGCATCTGCTCACATTATGCGCACATTTGGTGAATGCGCCGTGAGAATGTCTTGACATTTAGTATGAATGTTTGGCCCCGACCACCAGAGTGGGGCTCCGGAGAGCTGCAGACATCGCCCGTCTCCTCCAATGTGTTGCATTACAAACCTCAGTCGACTTACAGGTCTGATTCTGACTGTCCAGCCATCAGAGGTAACAATTGAAATGGCGCAATATAAACCTGCAGGGAATAAAAGCAATCCCACCATTGTCTGGAAGCTTTGTATGGTAGGAAATACCTGGTAGTATTATTCCTGATTCCTCAGGTCAGCACGGTTCTGGCGATACCAAACTCACAGATTTCTTTTATATAAATTGTTTATTTATTTATTTTGTTAAATTCAGAAGTTCATAAAGAAAATTGCAGTTGTGTGTCGCCATTCTCCCAGGCCTGTAACTTTGTAACTTTTCCGTTGTTGCAGTTGCGTGAGGGTTTGCTTTTTGCGGGATGAGCTGATGATTTTTTTCGACCCCGTATTGAGGCACATTTGATGTTTTCAGCAGTTGTTATTGCATTTTGTGAGGGAAGTAAAAATAGTAATTATAGTTCTGATGGTCTGATTTTTTTTTCTCCTTATTGCATTTACCGTACGGGATCATTCATTTTATTTTAGGATAAGCCGATCATCTGATCACTTTGATATCAAACTATCCCACAGCATTGCAGTGTATTGGACAAATCACCATCTGCTCTGACGTTCAGGCGGTGGCATAAGAGAGACAAGTGCATTGCTCCGCATGGGAGCGATAGGAGCAGGTGTCCTCCTGCGCCGCCACCATATAAATGTCACCGCTAGAAATTAATGGCAAAATCGAAATGATCTTAGAGCTCAGCTCCGGCCACGGCTGGCCAAGAAAGATGCCAGCGATGTATCAGCCATGTATGTAGACATCATCTGCAGCAAGTGTAGCGGGATCAGCTCCTGAGCCCGCACTACACCCCCCAGCACACTCCATGATGGATACATCCGTTACCTAACTTTTTTGGAACATTTTGACGTTCCCTAAGAGACACGTCAGACCGCCGTCTGAGGCGAGGACCCATCTCGTGGTAGAAGCACGTACTTAGTACTGGCCAGATGTATACATTTTCTCATCATTTTTGTTGCCTTTTTTGCAGCGTTTTTATGTGGATTACATGTGCGCTTTGTCTAAAGTACATGTCACGATCCATCTTTGAATTTGTGGTAGCTCTGGTTCCACTTTGTTTAAATGTATCTTTTTTCCTTTCAGTCAATTGAGGGTTAATGTTGGTTCCCCCCCCTGGCAATCTGGTGTAAGAGTAGTGTTGGTTGGTCAGCTGATGTGGTGGTGACCACTCCCACCATCCTTTAAATGGTCACCTGATGCATCAGCTGACTGTTGGTGATAGAGTTTATCTTTTGGAGACCAGCCTATCAGGAGCAGCTGTCTGGTGTCAGCCACTTCTGGTGTTTGGAGTCCTGGTGCTGTGCTATCTGCGGTGTGTCTGGAAGCTAAGTGCTATATTTTCACATTGTCCCTTTGGTGTCTGTCACTGTCCCCAGTGTGGTATTATCTGCAGTGGTGAGGCTAGTGCTCTTTGCCGGCCAGTGCTCTAGCCAGGGCAGAATTAGATGACAGTGAGGGACTTAGGTTTGTGACAGTGGTGGGGGAAAGGACCCGCTTAAGGCGTTAGGGGAGTGTATGGACAGGCTCAGGTTTGAGCTCAGGTGGTGACTATCCCCCCATTTCCCTATCTGTAGGGCCTTCCTCTCCCCAATAGCATTCCGTTGTGTGTGTTGCGCCGTCCGCTGACCGACCTCCCACTGGGTTGCAATACATATCGTGACAGTACGTGTTTAATGAAGTTATTTTTATTCACTAAAAATGCCACAAAAAAGCTGCAAAATTGCTAGTTCTTGTTTTTGAAGCGCCTTTATACTTTCTCATTGTTTTTCTATGAGTGAAAAAACTCTCCAAATGTGCTGAAAGAATTGATGCTGCAGATTTAAAAAAGGTTTCAGTTCTCCAATTCATTGCGAGACAAAATCAAGTGTTTGCAAGAAACTTCTGAAATCACACTGCTTTTCTGTTACTGCAGAAAGTAGCTTGCATGAAAAAGTTGCAAAAATGCAGCATGTGAACATAGCCTTAGACTTTTCCGTAGATAAGGTCCTATTGGTCAGGGTCTGTCTCTCGGCATCCCGGCAGATCAGCTGTTTGAATGGGTCGCGTCCTTCATATATTGAGCCATATGCTGCACACCTACTCAAGAGGCTGCACAACTCGTAACAGCACCATGGCGCCTCCTGGTTCCTCAGAAACTCAGAATATTCTCTTTCAACCTAAAAACTTCTATTAAAATTTAGCTCTCTGATCTGCTTCTCCTTCAGGATTGTTACCTTTTCTGATTTCCGGACACTTTTGTCAATATCTGCAATTTTCTTGGGCAAATATTCATTCTTCGATTAGGAAATCCTTGATTAAACATCGCAAATTAACTCAGATCAGAAAAATAAAGGTGCATAAATCTCCAGATAAGAAAACAGCCGCTATTGCTGCAAACATGAAAGAAATCTAATTACATTGATAAGAGGTTTACTAATGGCATCTTTAAGGGTGAATCAATGAGGTCAACCTGCAAAAAGTCTCCGCTGTCTCCAGCTCATTCTTGTTGTTGGTGCCTCAATAAAAGCAGAAAAAAATTGTTATTAACCAGAAGAGAAATAATTGTATTTACGTACAAATGTATCATCTCAGAAATGTATGAATCACAAATGTATCAACCTGTAGAACAATCTATAACTGTCACTTTCTACAATTCCCAGACCAACAACTTGTGAACTTTAACTGTTTAGAAACTTCTCATTTGTGTTACAAGTAATTAGATCGACAATCTGATAAGACTGATACAACCCAAATAGAAAGCGCGGCCCCGTAGAACACTTCCATAGGGTTACGTCCATGCATTGGACCCTACATTCACATGTCCCCAGGGGGCTGGTGGAAGCCTTTACCTGACTTGGTTTCCCCTTCTAGAAAACTTATTTCTACAAGCAAGGAAAGGATTTCCTCAGCATTAATGCGTCTACATACAAGCCATTAGTTTGGGGTACGAAATCCTTATGTCACGTTCACTTTAAAGGAGTAAGAAGAGGAAATGGCCTGTCTTTGTCTCCAGTTTCAGTATTGAGGATTTGACAGGAATAAATATAAGTGCTTGGATTGTGCAGTGACGGCGATGTTCCTCATCACTTGGTCCCCAGACGCCTCCGGGGTGTCATCCTCTCCAGTGGAGCTCGTGCCTGGGCCCTGTGTGGTTTTCCATGTTCATTTTCCTGTCATTAATAATTGGGCTCCTGGAGAATCATTTCACATTTTGTTTATTTTTTTTCTGCAATCTCTGAGATGGATCCTGACTCACAAAGACAATTAATGATATTTTCCTCTAAATCTGCGGAGCAATGGAAGCAACACAGATCGCAGATATAAAGGGATGAAGCAATGGAGGCAGCACAGATATAGAGGGATGGAGCAATGGAGGCAGCAAAAATGTAGAGGAATGGAACAATGGAGGCAGCAAAAATATAGAGGGATGGAGCAATGGAGGCAGCAAAAATGTAGAGGAATGGAGCAATGGAGGCAGCACAGATATAGAGGGATGGAGCAATGGAGACAGCAAAAATATAGAGGAATGGAGCAATGGAGGCAGCAAAAATATAGAGGAATGGAGCAATGGAGGCAGCACAGATATAGAGGGATAGAGCAATGGAGGTAGCAAAAATATAGAGGAATGGAGCAATGGACGCAGCAAAAATATAGAGGGATAGAGCAATGGAGGAAGCAAAAATGTAGAGGAATGGAGCAATGGAGGCAGCAAAAATATAAAGGAATGGAGCAATGGAGGCAGCAAAAATATAGAGGGATGGAGCAATGGAGGCAGCACAGATATAGAGGGATGGAGCAATGGAGGCAGCAAAAATATAGAGGAATGGAGCAATGGAGGCATCACAGATATAGAGGGATGGAGCAATGGAGGCAGCAAAAATATAGAGGGATAGAGCAATGGAGGCAGCAAAAATATAGAGGGATGGAGCAATGGAGACAGCACAGATATAGAGGGATGGAGCAATGGAGGCAGCAAAAATATAGAGGGATAGAGCAATGGAGGCAGCAAAAATATAGAGTAATGGAGCAATGGAGGCAGCACAGATATAGAGGAATGGAGCAATGAAGGCAGCAAAAATATAGAGGAATGGAGCAATGGAGACAGCGCAGATATAGAGGGATAGAGCAATGGAGGCAGCAAAAATATAGAGGAATGGAGCAATGGAGGCAGCACAGATATAGAGGAATGGAGCAATGGAGGCAGCACAGATATAGAGGGATAGAGCAATGGAGGCAGCAAAAATATAGAGGAATGGAGCAATGGAGGCAGCACAGATATAGAGGAATGGAGCAATGGAGGCAGCAAAAATATAGAGGAATGGAGCAATGGAGGCAACACAGATATAGAGGAATGGAGCAATGGAGGCAGCAAAAATATAGAGGGATAGAGCAATGGAGGCAGCAAAAATATAGAGGAATGGAGCAATGGAGGCAGCAAAAATATAGAGGAATGGAGCAATGGAGGCAGCACAGATATAGAGGAATGGAGCAATGGAGGCAGCAAAAATATAGAGGAATGGAGCAATGGAGGCAGCACAGATATAGAGGAATGGAGTAATGGAGGCAGCAAAAATATAGAGGGATGGAGCAATGGAGACAGCACAGATATAGAGGGATGGAGCAATGGAGGCTGCACAGATGTAGAGGGATGGAGCAATAGAGGCAGCACAGATATAGAGGGATGGAGCAATGGAGGCAGCAAAAATATAGAGGGATAGAGCAATGGAGGCAGCAAAAATATAGAGGAATGGAGCAATGGAGGCAACACAGATATAGAGGGATGGAGCAATGGAGGCAGCAAAAATATAGAGGGATAGAGCAATGGAGGCAGCAAAAATATAGAGGAATGGAGCAATGGAGGCAGCAAAAATATAGAGGAATGGAGCAATGGAGGCAGCACAGATATAGAGGAATGGAGCAATGGAGGCAGCAAAAATATAGAGGAATGGAGCAATGGAGGCAGCACAGATATAGAGGAATGGAGCAATGGAGGCAGCAAAAATATAGAGGAATGGAGCAATGGAGGCAACACAGATATAGAGGAATGGAGCAATGGAGGCAACACAGATATAGAGGGATGGAGCAATGGAGGCAGCAAAAATATAGAGGGATGGAGCAATGGAGACAGCACAGATATAGAGGGATGGAGCAATGGAGGCTGCACAGATGTAGAGGGATGGAGCAATAGAGGCAGCACAGATATAGAGGGATGGAGCAATGGAGGCAGCAAAAATATAGAGGAATGGAGCAATGGAGGCAGCAAAAATATAGAGGGATAGAGCAATGGAGGCAGCACAGATATAGAGGGATGGAGCAATGGAGGCAGCACAGATATAGAGGAATGGAGCAATGGAGGCAGCAAAAATATAGAGGAATGGAGCAATGGAGGCAGCAAAAATATAGAGGAATGGAGCAATGGAGGCAGCAAAAATATAGAGGAATGGAGCAATGGAGGCAGCACAGATATAGAGGAATTGAGCAATGGAGACAGCAAAAATATAGAGGGATAGAGCAATGGAGGCAGCAAAAATATAGAGTGATAGAGCAATGGAGGCAGCAAAAATATAGAGGAATGGAGCAATGGAGGCAGCAAAAATATAGAGGAATGGAGCAATGGAGGCAGCACAGATATAGAGGGATGGAGCAATGGAGGCAGCAAAAATATAGAGGGATAGAGCAATGGAGGCAGCACAGATATAGAGGAATGGAGCAATGGAGGCAGCACAGATATAGAGGAATGGAGCAATGGAGGCAGCAAAAATAGAGGGATAGAGCAATGGAGGCAGCACAGATATAGAGGAATGGAGCAATGGAGGCAGCACAGATATAGAGGAATGGAGCAATGGAGGCAGCAAAAATGTAGAAGAATGGAGCAATGGAGGCAGCAAAAATATAGAGGGATAGAGCAATGGAGGCAGCAAAAATATAGAGGAATGGAGCAATGGAGGCAGCACAGATATAGAGGGATAGAGCAATGGAGGTAGCAAAAATATAGAGGAATGGAGCAATGGACGCAGCAAAAATATAGAGGGATAGAGCAATGGAGGCAGCAAAAATGTAGAGGAATGGAGCAATGGAGGCAGCAAAAATATAAAGGAATGGAGCAATGGAGGCAGCAAAAATATAGAGGGATGGAGCAATGGAGGCAGCACAGATATAGAGGGATGGAGCAATGGAGGCAGCAAAAATATAGAGGAATGGAGCAATGGAGGCAGCACAGATATAGAGGGATGGAGCAATGGAGGCAGCAAAAATATAGAGGGATAGAGCAATGGAGGCAGCAAAAATATAGAGGGATGGAGCAATGGAGACAGCACAGATATAGAGGGATGGAGCAATGGAGGCAGCAAAAATATAGAGGGATAGAGCAATGGAGGCAGCAAAAATATAGAGTAATGGAGCAATGGAGGCAGCACAGATATAGAGGAATGGAGCAATGAAGGCAGCAAAAATATAGAGGAATGGAGCAATGGAGACAGCGCAGATATAGAGGGATAGAGCAATGGAGGCAGCAAAAATATAGAGGAATGGAGCAATGGAGGCAGCACAGATATAGAGGAATGGAGCAATGGAGGCAGCACAGATATAGAGGGATAGAGCAATGGAGGCAGCAAAAATATAGAGGAATGGAGCAATGGAGGCAGCACAGATATAGAGGAATGGAGCAATGGAGGCAGCAAAAATATAGAGGAATGGAGCAATGGAGGCAACACAGATATAGAGGAATGGAGCAATGGAGGCAGCAAAAATATAGAGGGATAGAGCAATGGAGGCAGCAAAAATATAGAGGAATGGAGCAATGGAGGCAGCAAAAATATAGAGGAATGGAGCAATGGAGGCAGCACAGATATAGAGGAATGGAGCAATGGAGGCAGCAAAAATATAGAGGAATGGAGCAATGGAGGCAGCACAGATATAGAGGAATGGAGCAATGGAGGCAGCAAAAATATAGAGGAATGGAGCAATGGAGGCAACACAGATATAGAGGAATGGAGCAATGGAGGCAACACAGATATAGAGAGATGGAGCAATGGAGGCAGCAAAAATATAGAGGGATGGAGCAATGGAGACAGCACAGATATAGAGGGATGGAGCAATGGAGGCTGCACAGATGTAGAGGGATGGAGCAATAGAGGCAGCACAGATATAGAGGGATGGAGCAATGGAGGCAGCAAAAATATAGAGGGATAGAGCAATGGAGGCAGCAAAAATATAGAGGAATGGAGCAATGGAGGCAACACAGATATAGAGGGATGGAGCAATGGAGGCAGCAAAAATATAGAGGGATAGAGCAATGGAGGCAGCAAAAATAAAGAGGAATGGAGCAATGGAGGCAGCAAAAATATAGAGGAATGGAGCAATGGAGGCAGCACAGATATAGAGGAATGGAGCAATGGAGGCAGCAAAAATATAGAGGAATGGAGCAATGGAGGCAGCACAGATATAGAGGAATGGAGCAATGGAGGCAGCAAAAATATAGAGGAATGGAGCAATGGAGGCAACACAGATATAGAGGAATGGAGCAATGGAGGCAACACAGATATAGAGGGATGGAGCAATGGAGGCAGCAAAAATATAGAGGGATGGAGCAATGGAGACAGCACAGATATAGAGGGATGGAGCAATGGAGGCTGCACAGATGTAGAGGGATGGAGCAATAGAGGCAGCACAGATATAGAGGGATGGAGCAATGGAGGCAGCAAAAATATAGAGGAATGGAGCAATGGAGGCAGCAAAAATATAGAGGGATAGAGCAATGGAGGCAGCACAGATATAGAGGGATGGAGCAATGGAGGCAGCACAGATATAGAGGAATGGAGCAATGGAGGCAGCAAAAATATAGAGGAATGGAGCAATGGAGGCAGCAAAAATATAGAGGAATGGAGCAATGGAGGCAGCAAAAATATAGAGGAATGGAGCAATGGAGGCAGCACAGATATAGAGGAATTGAGCAATGGAGACAGCAAAAATATAGAGGGATAGAGCAATGGAGGCAGCAAAAATATAGAGTGATAGAGCAATGGAGGCAGCAAAAATATAGAGGAATGGAGCAATGGAGGCAGCAAAAATATAGAGGAATGGAGCAATGGAGGCAGCACAGATATAGAGGGATGGAGCAATGGAGGCAGCAAAAATATAGAGGGATAGAGCAATGGAGGCAGCACAGATATAGAGGAATGGAGCAATGGAGGCAGCACAGATATAGAGGAATGGAGCAATGGAGGCAGCAAAAATAGAGGGATAGAGCAATGGAGGCAGCACAGATATAGAGGAATGGAGCAATGGAGGCAGCACAGATATAGAGGAATGGAGCAATGGAGGCAGCAAAAATGTAGAAGAATGGAGCAATGGAGGCAGCAAAAATATAGAGGGATAGAGCAATGGAGGCAGCACAGATATAGAGGGATGAAGCAATGGAGGCAGCAAAAATATGAAGGAATGGAGCAATGGAGGCAGCACAGATATAGAGGGATAGAGCAATGGAGGTAGCAAAAATATAGAGGAATGGAGCAATGGAGGCAGCAAAAATATAGAGGAATGGAGCAATGGAGGCAGCACAAATGTAGAGGGATGGAGCAATGGAGGCAGCACAGATGTAGAGGGATGGAGCAATGGAGACAGCACAGATATAGAGGGATGGAGCAATGGAGGCAGCACAGATATAGAGGGATGGAGCAATGGAGGAAGCAAAAATATAGAGGGATGGAGCAATGGAGGCAGCACAGATATAGAGGGATGGAGCAATGGAGGCAGCACAGATATAGAGGGATGGAGCAATGGAGGCAGCACAGATATAGAGGGATGGAGCAATGGAGGCAGCACAGATGTAGAGGGATGGAGCAATGGAGGCAGCAAAAATATAGAGGAATGGAGCAATGGAGGCAGCAAAAATATAGAGGAATGGAGCAATGGAGGCAGCACAGATGTAGAGGGATGGAGCAATGGAGGCAGCACAGATGTAGAGGGATGGAGCAATGGAGACAGCACAGATATAGAGGGATGGAGCAATGGAGGCAGCACAGATATAGAGGGATGGAGCAATGGAGGAAGCAAAAATATAGAGGGATGGAGCAATGGAGGCAGCACAGATATAGAGGGATGGAGCAATGGAGGCAGCACAGATATAGAGGGATGGAGCAATGGAGGCAGCACAGATATAGAGGGATGGAGCAATGGAGGCAGCACAGATATAGAGGGATGGAGCAATGGAGGAAGCAAAAATATAGAGGGATGGAGCAATGGAGGCAGCACAGATATAGAGGGATGGAGCAATGGAGGCAGCACAGATATAGAGGGATGGAGCAATGGAGGCAGCACAGATATAGAGGGATGGAGCAATGGAGGCAGCAAAAATATAGAGGAATGGAGCAATGGAGGCAGCACAGATATAGAGGAATGGAGCAATGGAGGCAGCACAGATATAGAGGGATGGAGCAATGGAGGCAGCAAAAATATAGAGGGATGGAGCAATGGAGACAGCACAGATATAGAGGGATGGAGCAATGGAGGCAGCACAGATGTAGAGGGATGGAGCAATGGAGGCAGCAAAAATATAGAGGAATGGAGCAATGGAGGCAGCACAGATATAGAGGAATGGAGCAATGGAGGCAGCACAGATATAGAGGAATGGAGCAATGGAGGCAGCAAAAATATAGAGGGATGGAGCAATGGAGACAGCACAGATATAGAGGGATGGAGCAATGGAGGCAGCACAGATGTAGAGGGATGGAGCAATGGAGGCAGCAAAAATATAGAGGAATGGAGCAATGGAGGCAGCAAAAATATAGAGGGATAGAGCAATGGAGGCAGCACAGATATAGAGGAATGGAGCAATGGAGGCAGCACAGATATAGAGGGATGGAGCAATGGAGGAAGCAAAAATATAGAGGGATGGAGCAATGGAGGCAGCACAGATGTAGAGGGATGGAGCAATGGAGGCAGCACAGATATAGAGGGATGGAGCAATGGAGACAGCACAGATATAGAGGGATGGAGCAATGGAGGAAGCAAAAATATAGAGGGATGGAGCAATGGAGGCAGCACAGATGTAGAGGAATGGAGCAATGGAGGCAACACAGATATAGAGGAATGGAGCAATGGAGGCAGCAAAAATGTAGAGGAATGGAGCAATGGAGGCAGCAAAAATATAGAGGAATGGAGCAATGGAGGCAGCAAAAATATAGAGGGATAGAGCAATGGAGACAGCACAGATATAGAGGGATGAAGCAATGGAGGCAGCAAAAATATAAAGGAATGGAGCAATGGAGGCAGCAAAAATATAGAGGAATGGAGCAATGGAGGCAGCACAGATATAGAGGGATGGAGCAATGGAGGCAGCAAAAATATAGAGGAATGGAGCAATGGAGGCAGCACAGATATAGAGGGATAGAGCAATGGAGGTAGCAAAAATATAGAGGAATGGAGCAATGGACGCAGCAAAAATATAGAGGGATAGAGCAATGGAGGCAGCAAAAATGTAGAGGAATGGAGCAATGGAGGCAGCAAAAATATAAAGGAATGGAGCAATGGAGGCAGCAAAAATATAGAGGGATGGAGCAATGGAGGCAGCACAGATATAGAGGGATGGAGCAATGGAGGCAGCAAAAATATAGAGGAATGGAGCAATGGAGGCAGCACAGATATAGAGGGATGGAGCAATGGAGGCAGCAAAAATATAGAGGGATAGAGCAATGGAGGCAGCAAAAATATAGAGGGATGGAGCAATGGAGACAGCACAGATATAGAGGGATGGAGCAATGGAGGCAGCAAAAATATAGAGGGATAGAGCAATGGAGGCAGCAAAAATTTAGAGTAATGGAGCAATGGAGGCAGCACAGATATAGAGGAATGGAGCAATGAAGGCAGCAAAAATATAGAGGAATGGAGCAATGGAGACAGCGCAGATATAGAGGGATAGCGCAATGGAGGCAGCAAAAATATAGAGGAATGGAGCAATGGAGGCAGCACAGATATAGAGGAATGGAGCAATGGAGGCAGCACAGATATAGAGGGATAGAGCAATGGAGGCAGCAAAAATATAGAGGAATGGAGCAATGGAGGCAGCACAGATATAGAGGAATGGAGCAATGGAGGCAGCAAAAATATAGAGGAATGGAGCAATGGAGGCAACACAGATATAGAGGAATGGAGCAATGGAGGCAGCAAAAATATAGAGGGATAGAGCAATGGAGGCAGCAAAAATATAGAGGAATGGAGCAATGGAGGCAGCAAAAATATAGAGGAATGGAGCAATGGAGGCAGCACAGATATAGAGGAATGGAGCAATGGAGGCAGCAAAAATATAGAGGAATGGAGCAATGGAGGCAGCACAGATATAGAGGAATGGAGCAATGGAGGCAGCAAAAATATAGAGGAATGGAGCAATGGAGGCAACACAGATATAGAGGAATGGAGCAATGGAGGCAACACAGATATAGAGGGATGGAGCAATGGAGGCAGCAAAAATATAGAGGGATGGAGCAATGGAGTCAGCACAGATATAGAGGGATGGAGCAATGGAGGCTGCACAGATGTAGAGGGATGGAGCAATAGAGGCAGCACAGATATAGAGGGATGGAGCAATGGAGGCAGCAAAAATATAGAGGGATAGAGCAATGGAGGCAGCAAAAATATAGAGGAATGGAGCAATGGAGGCAACACAGATATAGAGGGATGGAGCAATGGAGGCAGCAAAAATATAGAGGGATAGAGCAATGGAGGCAGCAAAAATATAGAGGAATGGAGCAATGGAGGCAGCAAAAATATAGAGGAATGGAGCAATGGAGGCAGCACAGATATAGAGGAATGGAGCAATGGAGGCAGCAAAAATATAGAGGAATGGAGCAATGGAGGCAGCACAGATATAGAGGAATGGAGCAATGGAGGCAGCAAAAATATAGAGGAATGGAGCAATGGAGGCAACACAGATATAGAGGAATGGAGCAATGGAGGCAACACAGATATAGAGGGATGGAGCAATGGAGGCAGCAAAAATATAGAGGGATGGAGCAATGGAGACAGCACAGATATAGAGGGATGGAGCAATGGAGGCTGCACAGATGTAGAGGGATGGAGCAATAGAGGCAGCACAGATATAGAGGGATGGAGCAATGGAGGCAGCAAAAATATAGAGGAATGGAGCAATGGAGGCAGCAAAAATATAGAGGGATAGAGCAATGGAGGCAGCACAGATATAGAGGGATGGAGCAATGGAGGCAGCACAGATATAGAGGAATGGAGCAATGGAGGCAGCAAAAATATAGAGGAATGGAGCAATGGAGGCAGCAAAAATATAGAGGAATGGAGCAATGGAGGCAGCAAAAATATAGAGGAATGGAGCAATGGAGGCAGCACAGATATAGAGGAATTGAGCAATGGAGACAGCAAAAATATAGAGGGATAGAGCAATGGAGGCAGCAAAAATATAGAGTGATAGAGCAATGGAGGCAGCAAAAATATAGAGGAATGGAGCAATGGAGGCAGCAAAAATATAGAGGAATGGAGCAATGGAGGCAGCACAGATATAGAGGGATGGAGCAATGGAGGCAGCAAAAATATAGAGGGATAGAGCAATGGAGGCAGCACAGATATAGAGGAATGGAGCAATGGAGGCAGCACAGATATAGAGGAATGGAGCAATGGAGGCAGCAAAAATAGAGGGATAGAGCAATGGAGGCAGCACAGATATAGAGGAATGGAGCAATGGAGGCAGCACAGATATAGAGGAATGGAGCAATGGAGGCAGCAAAAATGTAGAGGAATGGAGCAATGGAGGCAGCAAAAATATAGAGGGATAGAGCAATGGAGGCAGCACAGATATAGAGGGATGAAGCAATGGAGGCAGCAAAAATATAAAGGAATGGAGCAATGGAGGCAGCACAGATATAGAGGGATAGAGCAATGGAGGTAGCAAAAATATAGAGGAATGGAGCAATGGAGGCAGCAAAAATATAGAGGAATGGAGCAATGGAGGCAGCACAGATGTAGAGGGATGGAGCAATGGAGGCAGCACAGATGTAGAGGGATGGAGCAATGGAGACAGCACAGATATAGAGGGATGGAGCAATGGAGGCAGCACAGATATAGAGGGATGGAGCAATGGAGGAAGCAAAAATATAGAGGGATGGAGCAATGGAGGCAGCACAGATATAGAGGGATGGAGCAATGGAGGCAGCACAGATATAGAGGGATGGAGCAATGGAGGCAGCACAGATATAGAGGGATGGAGCAATGGAGGCAGCACAGATGTAGAGGGATGGAGCAATGGAGGCAGCAAAAATATAGAGGAATGGAGCAATGGAGGCAGCAAAAATATAGAGGAATGGAGCAATGGAGGCAGCACAGATGTAGAGGGATGGAGCAATGGAGGCAGCACAGATGTAGAGGGATGGAGCAATGGAGACAGCACAGATATAGAGGGATGGAGCAATGGAGGCAGCGCAGATATAGAGGGATGGAGCAATGGAGGAAGCAAAAATATAGAGGGATGGAGCAATGGAGGCAGCACAGATATAGAGGGATGGAGCAATGGAGGCAGCACAGATATAGAGGGATGGAGCAATGGAGGCAGCACAGATATAGAGGGATGGAGCAATGGAGGCAGCACAGATATAGAGGGATGGAGCAATGGAGGAAGCAAAAATATAGAGGGATGGAGCAATGGAGGCAGCACAGATATAGAGGGATGGAGCAATGGAGGCAGCACAGATATAGAGGGATGGAGCAATGGAGGCAGCACAGATATAGAGGGATGGAGCAATGGAGGCAGCAAAAATATAGAGGAATGGAGCAATGGAGGCAGCACAGATATAGAGGAATGGAGCAATGGAGGCAGCACAGATATAGAGGGATGGAGCAATGGAGGCAGCAAAAATATAGAGGGATGGAGCAATGGAGACAGCACAGATATAGAGGGATGGAGCAATGGAGGCAGCACAGATGTAGAGGGATGGAGCAATGGAGGCAGCAAAAATATAGAGGAATGGAGCAATGGAGGCAGCACAGATATAGAGGAATGGAGCAATGGAGGCAGCACAGATATAGAGGAATGGAGCAATGGAGGCAGCAAAAATATAGAGGGATGGAGCAATGGAGACAGCACAGATATAGAGGGATGGAGCAATGGAGGCAGCACAGATGTAGAGGGATGGAGCAATGGAGGCAGCAAAAATATAGAGGAATGGAGCAATGGAGGCAGCAAAAATATAGAGGGATAGAGCAATGGAGGCAGCACAGATATAGAGGAATGGAGCAATGGAGGCAGCACAGATATAGAGGGATGGAGCAATGGAGGAAGCAAAAATATAGAGGGATGGAGCAATGGAGGCAGCACAGATGTAGAGGGATGGAGCAATGGAGGCAGCACAGATATAGAGGGATGGAGCAATGGAGACAGCACAGATATAGAGGGATGGAGCAATGGAGGAAGCAAAAATATAGAGGGATGGAGCAATGGAGGCAGCACAGATGTAGAGGAATGGAGCAATGGAGGCAGCACAGATATAGAGGGATGGAAACTATCATAATTAGATGTCAGGAAATTATGTGGCCATAAGGAAGAAATGATGGTGAGTGCTGCTCATTCCGGTCTCTTCATCCAAATCAGCTCGTAATCAGTAGAGGACACTTATAGCATCTGTAGAATGATAATGATGACTGAAAGTCAGGAGAAATTGACAACGTTATTTCATTGGACAAATACTCATGTGAGTCATGTCATAAAAAAATATTGCACCTTCTGATAGCTGAGCTGCACTGTAGCTCATTGGTTCGCTCTGTACTGTATATAGGGCAACACTGGCTCAGTGGTGAGCACTGTAACATATATAGGGCAGCACGGTGGCTCAATGGTTAGTACTGTGCTATATATAGGGCAGCATAGTGGCTCAGTGTTTAGTACTGTGCTATCTATAGGGCAGCATGGTGGGTCAGTGGTTAGTACTGTGCTGTATATAGGGCAGCATGGTGGCTCAGTGGTTAGTACTGTGCTATATATAGGGCAGCATGGTGGCTCAATGGTTAGTACTGTGCTATATATAGGGCAGCATGGTGGCTCAGTGGTTAGTACTGTGCTGTATATAGGTCAGCATGGTGGCTCAGTGGTTAGTACTGTGCTATATATAGGGCAGCATGGTGGCTCAATGGTTAGTACTGTGCTATATTTTGGGCAGCATGGTGACTTAATGCTTATGTTCCCTTATATACTTATACATGGTTATTAGATCGCCCCTCAGTGCTGACTGTATGTAGAGAGTTCCCCCTAGTGGTGACTGCATGCAGTGAGCTACCTCTAGTGATGATTTCATGTAGTGAGCTCCCCCTAGTGGTGACTGCATGTAGTGAGCTACCTCTAGTGATGATTTCATGTAGTGAGCTCCCCCTAGTGGTGACTGCATGTAGTGAGCTTCCTCTAGTGATGACTGCATGTAGTGAGCTCCCCCTAGTGGTGACTGCATGTAGTGAGCTCCCCCTAGTGATGATTTCATGTAGTGAGCTCCCCCTAGTGGTGACTGCATGTAGTGAGCTTCCTCTAGTGATGACTGCATGTAGTGAGCTCCCTCTAGTGGTGAATGCATGTAGTGAGCTCCCTCTAGTGGTGACCGCATGTAGTGAGCTCCCTCTAGTGGTGACTGCATGTAATGACATCTCCGTAGTGGTGACTGCATGTATTGAGCTCTTCCTAATGCAGACTGTGTTGTTAGCTCCCCCTAGTGGTGCCTGCATGTAAGGTACTCCCACCTACAGAGATCCTGGGCAAAACTTAGGAGGACAGTTTAGATTGTACTATGCCTGAGTGCCAGGGCCTGCTGAGCATTGTAGTTGTGAAAACTTGAGACCCCGCATTCTCCTCCAGTAGTGACCGCTTTCATCTCCCTGTCTAACAGGAATAATAATGACATTGATAGTGCAGTTTTGCTGCTGTCTTCGGTCGCTCACTGATCCCTGATGATTACTTGCTCCACTTGAGCCTGACATTTAGTAATAGGACGACGACTGCTGGACAGAAGTGTCTCCTAATGAAGCAGAGCCGCAGTGATGATTCCTCATTTATCTGCCCGTTATATGAAGACATTGTAGATGCAGTGAACGGGCTCCGTTTAACCCATGATCGCCTGCATGTCTGATAACAGCACATAATGAGGATCCGGGGACACGAGTGCAGATTTTGCATCTGACCCAACAACTAAAATTCTGTTCCTTACAATAATGGACCCTGCAGCAGCAGAAGACCCCACGTAGAGCTGACCGTGGAGCAGACCACCTGTCGCCGGGCTATTTCACACATAACCTCTTACTTCTTATTAATGATGTGACAGTGAGACAGAAGAAAACTCAAGATCCTGTTCACACAGCTGCAGTTTATTACAATGTGTCAGTTTAGTTCCGTTATCAGCCTAAAGTCGCCATATCGGTAGTGGTGCTGCCATGTTCAGCTCATAAAGGATTCTCTCCAATGAAACGTTGTAACAAAACTTCAGCTGATTAGGTCAGAACAAGATGTGCAGACAAGAAATGTAAGTAAAATTGTTTCCATTCCATGAAAGCAAAAAAAAGATCTTAAAACAGCTGAACTGACTCACAAAGAACCCATTCATTATAATATTTGCTTCTTTTTTTGTATTTCCTTTTTGCCCGTTTTTCATGTGCACCTTCCTCATTCATTTTAAAGTCTATTTTAAATGCTTTCACCTGTTTGTATTTTGTTGTCGTCATTGTGGACGACACTTGAGGTTTCCAGATTTTTGGGGCTTATTCATCAATTGTAAAAGTCACTAACTTTTTTGTACAAATGTTCTCCAGTCTTCCCCTAGAGTGATTTTAGTCAGGACTAGGGTTGAGCGACTTTTACTTTTTTAGGATCGAGTCAGGTTTCGCGAAACCCGACTTTGTCAAAAGTCGAGTCGAATGAAATCGTCCGATTATCGCGCAAAGTTGGGGATCCGACTGATACACGAAACCCAATGCAAGTCAATGGGGAATCAAAGTCGGCAGTGAGTGGAGGACAGGAAAACAACTACAGTGCCCATTTTAATGCCAAAAACATCCGTTCTTGTTACTGAAGCTTGTCAATCTTAATTTACCTTATAATAATAGTTAGGCATTGAAAATTGGGGGTCATTTGGCTAAAGTTGTGGGGGGGGGGTAGAGCTGGCTCAAGTTTTCCGTGGGCCCAGGAAACACGGACTACGTCACGGCGGTGGAGCAGGGAGAGGTAAGTATTTCAACTTTGCAAGTGCTGTGATCCTGAGCAAGCAGGAGGGGCCCACTCGTTCGCACTGGCACTGGCACAGGGCCCCTCAAAGTACGGTAGTGTGTTTGACAGCGGGGGCGCCTCCCACCGGCAGAGGCACTTTTGCATACTATGAGGGGCCCTGTGCCAGTGACGTCTCCAAGGAGTATGCCCCCCCACCTGATGAGGGAACCTGCACTTTCATCTGCACCTTCCTCTTTGTCCCCGTGTAAGGTGGTATAACATGCGGGAAGGGGAACCTTACTTTCAGCAGGGTCAGATACTGGCTGTGTAGAGTGCAAGGGGAATGTAGTGGTCTGGGTCAATGTACCAGCAGACTCATCTAGCAGTGGCTGGGCAATGGGCAGGATGAGGAGGAAACACAGATATAGGCCCAAATAATAAAGTGGGCTAAATGCAGTTCAAAATTGGTAACAGGAGTAAACTGGCGGCATTGCTTTGTTCAGTGGAGGAAAACTAATGAGCGGCAGACACCGTTAGTAGGCCCAACCAAACAAGTAGGCCAAATGCAGTTTCATATTTCATATAGGCTGAAAGCCTGAAAATTGAAGCTCAGCTTTGTTCAGTGGAGGAGAAAAGCAAGGAGCGGCAGACACCGTTAGTAGGCCCAACCAAACAAGTAGGCCAAATGCAGTTTAAAATTTCCTATAGGCTGAAAGCCTGAAAATTGAAGCTCAGCTTTGTTCAGTGGAGGAGAACAACAAGGAGCGGCAGACACCGTTAGTAGGCCCAACCAAACAAGTAGGCCAAATGCAGTTTCATATTTCATATAGGCTGAAAGCCTGAAAATTGAAGCTCAGCTTTGTTCAGTGGAGGAGAACAACAAGGAGCGGCAGACACCGTTAGTAGGCCCAACCAAACAAGTAGGCCAAATGCAGTTTAAAATTTCCTATAGGCTGAAAGCCTGAAAATTGAAGCTCAGCTTTGTTCAGAGAAGGAGAAAAGCAAGGAGTGGCAGACACCGTTAGTAGGCCCAACCAAACAAGTAGGCCAAATGCAGTTTCATATTTCATGTAGGCTGAAAGCCTGAAAATTGAAGCTCGGCTTTGTTCAGTGGAGGAGAACAACAAGGAGCGGCAGACACCATTAGTAGGCCCAACCAACAAGTAGGCCAAATGCAGTTTCATATTTCATATAGGCTGAAAGCCTGAAAATTGAAGCTCAGCTTTGTTCAGTGGAGGAGAAAAGCAAGGAGCGGCAGACACCGTTAGTAGGCCCAACCAAACAAGTAGGCCAAATGCAGTTTAAAATTTCCTATAGGCTGAAAGCCTGAAAATTGAAGCTCAGCTTTGTTCAGTGGAGGAGAACAACAAGGAGCGGCAGACACCGTTAGTAGGCCCAACCAAACAAGTAGGCCAAATGCAGTTTCATACACAGGCGACATTGGTTTGTTCAGCGGAGGACGATTGTAAGGAGTGGCGCAGACAGACTTTGTAGGCCTAAAATAAAAAAGTAGGCTCTATGCAGTGCAAAATAGGTTACAGGGGTACACAGGCGGCATTGGTTTGTTCAGCGGAGGATGATTGTAAGGACTCAGAGTGGCACAGACAGACTTTGTAAGCCTAAAATAAAAAAGTAGGCTCTATGCAGTGTAAAATAGGTTACAGGGGTACACAGGCGACATTGGTTTGTTCAGCGGAGGACGATTGTAATGAGTGGCGCAGACAGACTTTGTAGGCCTAAAATAAAGTAGGCTCTATGCAGTTCAAAACTGGCAACAGGAGTAAACTAGCGGCATAGCTTTGTTCAGTGTAGGACAACTGTAAGGAGTGGCTGACACAGTTAGTAGGCCAAAATCATAAAGTGAGGTAAATGTCTGCCAAACAAATTTTCATAAATAAACAGGTGGCATAGCTACGTACAGGGGTGGGCTCCTCTGCTGAGTAGACAGTGGTAGTTGGCGCAAAGTATTAACTCGTCTAAATGGAGGCCAGGGCCCCTGTATATTTTTACTATCATCTATAATTTCCACAAATTTGTATTGGCAGTGCCATTGAAGGATTTAACAGCACAGACTACACAGTGGTGGAGCAGGGAGAGGTAAGTATTGCAAGTGGTAGAGCACTGTTTGAGCTGGGGGGGAACACTCTCTCGTGGGCGGCGGTACTGGCACAGGGCCCCTCATATTACGACGGTTTGTCTGATGTTGGTTGTGCACCACCACCGTCAGAGACACTTCTTTGTACTATGAGGGACCCTGTGCCAGTGCCGTCGCCCAAGAGTGGGCACACCCACCTGTCCAGGCAAACGGCACTCGCACGGGTGCTTGCTCCAAGTGGTGACCACGGCCCTGTGGGGGGAGTCAGCCCATTTAGGGAGGTGTAAAAATGGCCTATGGTGGACATTCAGCAGCTGCAAATGGAGGAATTGGAGCAGTCAGTAAGAGGAGGCCAAAAGCAAGACATTTTTCAGGAAAGCTACGTGTCAGCAGGGAAGGTGGGGCAAAATAATTAGAAATCCATGATTGGTTCATTTTAATGAAGGTTAGATCATCAACATTTTGGGTAGCCAGACGAGTTCTTTTTTCGGTCAGTATTGAACCAGCAGCACTGAATACTCTTTCTGATAGCACACTAGCTGCTGGGCAAGCGAGCTCCTGAAATGCATATTCTGCCAATTCAGGCCAGGTGTTTATTTTAGATGCCCAGTAATCAAAGGGGAATGACGGTTGAGGGAGAACATCGATAAGGGTGGAAAAGTAGTTCGTAACCATACTGGACAAATGTTGTCTCCTGTCACTTTGAATTGATGCAGCTGTCCCTGTCGTGTCTGCGGTCATTGAGAAATCACTCCACAACCTGGTCAGAAAACCCCTCTGTCCAACCCAACTTCTGATTTGTGCCCCTCTAACACCTCTTGCATGTTGCCCCCTGCAGCTCGTGTGAGAACCATCACCGCCGCTGTGTGCTGGGAATGCCTGAACCAAACGGTCTACAAGAGTTGCTTGTTTGGTAGCCAATATTTGCTCAAGGTTCTCATGTGGCATGATATTTTGTAATTTCCCTTTATAGCGTGGATCCAGGAGGCAGGACAACCAGTAATCGTCATCGGTCATCATTTTGATAATGCGGGGATCCCTTTTTAGGATACGCAAGGCATAATCAGCCATGTGGGCCAATGTTCCAGGTGTCAATTCACTGCTTGTGCTGGGTTGAGGAGCACTTTCTGGCAAATCAACATCAGTTGTCTCCCGCAAAAACCCTGTACCTGACCTTGCAACGCCACCAGTTTCTATTGCCCCCTGAGAAGCATCCTCCTCCCATAAATATTCATCCCCATCCTCCTCCTCCTCCTCTTCGTCTGCCACCTCGTCAAGGAGAGTCCCCTGAGCAGACAATGGCTGACTGTCATCAAGGCTCCCCTCATCCTCGGCTGCAGACGCCTGCTCCTTAATGTGCGTCAAACTTTGCATCAGCAGACGCATTAGGGGGATGCTCATGCTTATGATGGCGTCGTCTGCACTTACCAGCCGTGTGCATTCCTCAAAACACTGAAGGACTTGACACAGGTCTTGTAGCTTCGACCACTGCACACCAGACAACTCCATGTCTGCCATCCAACTGCCTGCCCGTGTATGTGTATCCTCCCACAAATACATAACAGCACGCCTCCGTTCGCACAGCCTCTGAAGCATGTGCAGTGTAGAGTTCCACCTTGTTGCAACGTCGATGATTAGGCGATGCTGGGGAAGATTCAGCGATCGCTGATGGTTCAGCATATGGCTGGAGTGTACGGGCGACCGGCGGATGTGCGAGCAAAGTCTTTGCACCTTCAGGAGCAGGGCTGGTAACCCCGGATAACTTTTCAGGAAGCACTGCACCACCAGGTTCAAGGTGTGAGCCAGGCAAGGTATGTGTTTCAGTTCTGAAAGGGCTATGGCAGCCATAAAATTCCTTCCGTTATCACTGACTACCTTGCCTGCCTCAAGATGTACACTGCCCAGCCATGACTGAGTTTCTTGCTGCAAGTACTCGGCCAGTACTTCCGCGGTGTGTCTGTTGTCGCCCAAACACTTCATTTCCAATACAGCCTGCTGACACTTACCACTAGCTGTTCCATAATGGGACACCTCGTGTGCAACACTGGCAGCAGCGGATGGAGTGGTCATGCGACTGCGGTCTGTGGACGAGCTCTCGCTTCTGGAGGAGGAGGAGGGGTGTCGAACGCCTACAGCCAACTGTTTCCTAGACCGTGGGCTAGGCAGAACTGTCCCACTATGGCTGTCCCCTGTGGACCCTGCATCCACCACATTAACCCAGTGCGCCGTGATGGACACGTAATGTCCCTGGCCATGCCTACCGGTCCATGCATCTGTTGTGAGGTGCACCTTTCCACTGACTGATTGCCTGAGTGCATGGACAATGCGGTCTTTGACATGCTGGTGGAGGGCTGGGATGGCTTTTCTCGCAAAGAAGTGTCGACTGGGTAGGTCATAGCGTGGTACTGCGTAGGCCATCAGGGCTTTGAAAACTTCACTTTCAACCATCCGGTAGGGCATCATCTCTAACGAGATTAGTCTAGCAATGTGGGCGTTCAAACCCTGTGTACGCGGATGAGAGGATGAGTACTTTCTTTTCCTAACGAGAGTCTCTTGTAGGGTGAGCTGGACTGGAGAGCTGCATATGGTGGAACTAGCAGGGGTGGTGGTGGACATGGCGGATTGAGAGAGGGTTGGTGATGGTATTCTTGATGTTGACCTACATACAGTGTTTCCTACCAATAACCTTGTGATTCCCTGACTGCTTTGGCCTTGCAACGATACCTCCACATTTGCTGCTGGTGGTGTCCTAACCGGTGGGCTTACAGTGAGGGAAGCAATGTAGCGTTGCTGACTACCTTCATTCTGAGCGGGTGCACCAACGTTACGGGACGTTTGGTAGTTAGTCCAGGCTTGCAAGTGCACGCTGGTTAAATGTCTACGCATGCACGTTGTATTTAAATTTAGGGGATTCTTCCCTCTGCTAAAGGTCTTTGAGCATTTCTTACAGATAACTTTGCACTGATCATTCAGATCTTGGTTAAAAAATTGCCACACTGCACTCTTCCTACTATCGAATACCTTTTCAGGCATTGCACGCTGTGCTGCTTTCACCGGATGGCCATGCTGTCCTAAAACTGGTTTTGTTTTAGACACACATTTTGGGCCTGATACAGGCCTGCCAGATGAAAGCTGTTGCAATGCTGATGCCTGCTGCGGCTCATCCTCCTCCGCTTCTGAGCTGGTGGCAGCGGCACCCTGTTCCCCCAATGGCTGCCAATCTGGGTCAACAACAGGGTTATCTATCACCTGCTCTTCAATGTCCTGTGCACCTTCCTCTGTGTCACCGTGTAAGGTGCTATAGTGTTTGGGACGAGGCATCATAGTCTCATCAGGGTCACATTCTGGCTCAGTACACTGCGAGGGCAATGTAGTGATCAGAGTCAATGGAACAGGATAATAATCTAGCTGTGGCTGTGCATCAGTGCACTCCATGTCCGATTCATCTTGTAATGGCCTGTTAACTATTTCCCTTTCTAACCCAGGCACGGTATGTGTAAAGAGCTCCATGGAGTAACCTGTAGTGTCGCCTGACGCATCCTTCACTGTTGTTTTGGGTGAAGGACACAAGGAAGCGACTTGTTCCAAACCGGGAGCATCCACTGACGACTCGCTGCTTTTAAATTTGGAACTTTTGGAAGAGGAGGCGAAAGAGCTAGAGGCTGAGTCAGCAAGGAAAGCCAAAACTTTTTCCTGCTGCTCCGGCTTTAAAAGCTGTTTTCCTACTCCCAGATAAGGGAGCCTTCGAGGCCTTGTGTAGCCAGACGATGACGCTGTCTGGACAACTCGAGCCTTAGGTGCTATTGTGCTTTTGCCACTACCACCAGATGCTCCACCACCATCATTAACAGCTGGCAATGACCGCCCACGGCCTCTTCCACCAAACGTCCTCATTTTTGGGAAAATGTAACCAAAATAACAACCGTTATATGGTACTGTAAAACAAGGTAGAAGGGGTATATAAACTAGTTGAGAATTTATCTCTCCCTTTATTATGAAAGGGTCTGGCAGATATACAACAAACAGAACTGACGCTGATCCACTTAGGGGCAATTTAAATCTCCCTTTATTATGTGGGAGACTGTTGCAAAAATCAGGCCCACTGTATTACACTACACAATGTATGTGGCAGAAAGTGGCTGCAAGATATATATAAAAAAAGAGACTGTACTACAATAACAATCTCCCTACAATGATCTCAGGACAAGTATGGCAGCAATACAAAGGACTGCTGCACACAAAAGTGTGGACAAATAAACAAGATAACTGCAGAAAGGAGCAACAGGATTTTTGCTTTTAAAAAAGCAGTTGGTTTGCACAGCGGCGTACAAACAGCAATGCAGCTATCAGGGAGCCTTATAAGCTACAGAGCTGATGCACAGAAATCTAGCCTCCACTGTCCCTGCAAAAAAAAGGTGGTGTTGGACAGTGGAAATTGCTACAGCACAAGCGATTTGGGGGTTAATCTTCCCTCCCTAACTATATCCCTTCTTCTGATGAAGCGGCAGCGACCTCTCCCTATGCTCAGATCAGCAGCAGTAAGATGGCGGTCGGCGTGAACGCCCCTTTATAGCCCCTGTGACACCACAGAAAGCAAGCCAATCACTGTCATGCCCTTCTCTAAGATGGTGGGGACCGAGACCTATGTCATCACGCTGCCCACACTCTGCGTCCTCCTTCATTGGCTGAGAAATGGTGCTGAAAGCGTCATATGAAACGCGACTTTGGCGCAAAGATCGCCGACAGCATGGCCGATCCAACACTGGGATCGGGTTGGGTTTCACGATACCCGACTTTGCCGAAAGTCGGCAATTTTTTAAATTGACCGATCCGTTTCGCTCAACCCTAGTCAGGACTCATCATTTGTGGGTTTTAAGTCACTTTTTATTGGATAACCTTCTTTTGCGACAAATTCTTAAAAATGGGACCAGTTACAACTTTTTTTTAAATAGGTGCTATTTATGAATCACCTAAAAAGAGTTGCAATCTCTAAATCTTCCCCACAATGATAGACATAAAAAGGCAAACGCTAATAAAACCGACTGTAGAAAAGGTAAAAATAAAAAAAAAGAGTAAGGCAGAAATGATAAATAGGCATCAAATATCAATAATTAGACAATAAAGGCGTAAATGCAATAATGTATCAGAGAACAGAGCGTTTCCTATATTTGATACATGATATCACCGGATATCTTTGCACAAACCATAAATCAACCATCTGAAGAGGACGAGTTAATTATATATTTGTCACAGACACTAAGATGTTGCAGAACAAATTACTGCGGGACAATATCACAGGGAACATGTGACGCCGCAGATTCATTTACCATCAGAAACTTATTTGTGTAATTTCCCCCCGTAATCGGCGGCTTCTCCGTCCATAATGTCTTTATATAATATTTTATTTCAAATTTGAAATTTATCTTTTTTTAAAAAAGTTACATTATTACTTTGCAATATTTTTCTTGTGCATAATTGAGAGAAAGAAAGTCGAGAAGAAATCAGGAATCGGATTTTCGGACTTTTGCTACAATGTCCTGAAGCTGTTACCCGTGTATAGTAACCCTTCAGCTGCCACTCTCCGGTCTGCGGTGCTGCTGTTTGCAGCCTCGCTGTGCGGCTCGGAGCCATGCTGCCTCCATGTATTGTGCATACAGCAGCAATAACACAGGTTGACGGCGAGCGGATTTCATTGCATCGATTTATTTGCTTTTATTTCCGCTCCCTGTTGACTCCATTGGTAAAACCAAAGTCTACAAAAATACAACCTGCAGCTACAGAGGAAAGTCAGCGCACAAGTAAAACTGTAGCTTGAAATAAACAAAGTGAGAAAAAAAGAAATCTGACCAATTCACTAAAGATTACATTTCATAGAATGAATTAATATTTCCGCACTGGGATCATATTTTCATCCAAAGCCGCACTCACAATTCTGCTCCTGCCCCGAAACCAGAGCACAATGCATTCTGGGAACTCGGCTGCGGGGTTTGCTGGTAAATTGATTGCGGTATTATTTCTGGAGAATTTCGAATGCAGCTCTTGAAGTGACTGGAGCAAAGGACACGATGTAACACAAGTACAATGTTATCGGATTATGAGATTGGAGGAAATGCTGTTATACTTTTATACTGCAGTGTTTTTAATCTTGGTTTGTGCGAGCTGCCAGAGAAATGATTCTGAGCAAAGCCTGTATGTGAGCCACTGTCCTCGCTTGTTAGAATGATACTCAGAATGAAACCCAAACACATCACCACTTCTGTATTTATCACCTACTGTGGAGAGACGGGGGTCAGCGGGTGCTCTAGTCCGCTGGCTCAAGACCAGGGATCGTCCCGCCGAACACCCGCTCTGCTTTTACCATGGCTGTAACGCTACTCAGACAACACAGGGTGAGGGTAAAACAGTGTGACAATACTTTATTGAACCACAAAACAGGCAAATAGCAAATAGAACAGTCCTATCAAAACACCCAAGATGGAGCAAATTACAGAGTCTCCCCCTTCCTCTGACTCTTTGGGATAAGAGTAGCTGTGACTTCAGAGCTTCCAGGGCCGATTGCCCCATCTGTGGCATGCACAGCGAGGAGGTAACGACAAGCTTAGGAAGCTGACGGAACGTTGAGGTACAAGGCCAGGTGACCGGAGGGTCACAACCTGATTTCTTTGAACATCTCCATGGAGCCAGGTGACTGGTGGGTCTCAATCCTGGCATCCCCAAAACTATCCATATGACTCAGGTGACCAGTGGGTCCAAATCCTGACTTCCCAAAATGTATCTATGGGTTCAGTGATAGTCAATGGAGCAGGTCTGTATTTTTTCAGCCGATGCCGTAGTCCTCTAAACTGGCATGTTATACTGCCTCCTATAACAGTGTCATCTATACTGTCTGATATAAAAGTGTCATACATACTGCCTCCTATAAAAGTGCCATTTATACTGCCTCTTATAACAGTGCCATACATAGTGCCTCCAACATCACATGCTCTAATTGGTAAATTACATCATAGTGCACAGACAGGGCTGACATTGGAGGGTGAAAAACTGGGCAATTGCCCAGGATTCCAATTTCCAAAGGAAAACATATTTATATGCTGGGAATAAATTATTTGCTTAGTGAACATGTATCCCCTTTAAAACAAAATAAATTTTATTATAAATGTTTAAAATTACACCACCCAGTGTTTTCAGGCAAAAAAAACGTTTTTTTTGCCTGAAAACACTGGGTGGTGTAATTTTAAACATTTATAATAAAATTTATTTTGTTTTAAAGGGGATACAATTTCCAAAGGAGCCTCCAGAGAGACTTTACACACCTGTAGGTTTGGTGTGCTGGTTAGTGCGTGGCCTTCAGCCTGTGTAAACCAGAAATTGCACTGACAATGCCTGTCATGCTTTATTACTGCATGAATAAGAGGAGAGTGCCTAGTGTGTACTCTGCAGTGTGTGTAGCATGCAGTGTTTGTGAAGGTGTCTCCGCAGTGTAGGATGTTTTGATCTCCCCGAGGTCATTCATCCTTATGTTCATAGCCTTTTCACCAGGCACTGCTCCTAATAGCCAGTTTTCTACTCCACACTGATGAGGGCTAAATACCCCCAAACAGCTGTCTGTGGATGGATACCATGTTTTGACATAGGTGGTTTTCCTTTATTGGATGCTGCCCTTCCCGTGGTTGTTCCTTCCCGTGAAAGACCTGGCTATTCATTGCTTGCGTTGAGAAACACGTGATGGTGTCTCCGCAGCTTTTCTACATGTAATATGTAACATGCAGTGTGTGTGTCTGTAATATGTAACATACAGTGTGCGCAGCTCGTTGGCGTAATGTCTGCAGCACAGATGAGTGCGCAGGGGAACGTTAGCAATCACCCAGCGAATGAGCGAAATGCTTATTAATCGGGTGATTGTATCGCCGGGTGTAACCAGGACATGTGCTGCTGATAACGTGATGTGCGGACACTGCAATCAGATCAGCCGTCATTCTGTCCCCATCATTCTTCGTCAGCCGGTATAAAAGGAGTGTAAAGAACCGCCCGAAGACCTGAATGCAGGCGACCAGCGATTGTTTAATGGTCCCTAAAGGAACGCTAGTGCAGCATGTCAGCATTTGGGGCCCCACTTTTCACTTTGCCCAGGGCCCCACTTTGTCTGTGCGCAGATGTTGTTTACATAAATGGAAAAACACCAAAAATAACATCCAGAGTTCTGTGCATTATCAGCAGATGCCACGGCTGACATTTCTTCCCAACAATCGCCGATCCTTCCATGAACTGCATTTATTTGTAATTTAGGGAAAGCTCTGGGAGCGATTCTCATTCTGTCCATACTGCGTCTCCGCTCCCAGTAAATGGGAAATTAATTCCAGGCCCTGCCTGCCGCTGGTGAACTCGTATATGAAAATGGGGCTTATAGAGGTAATTATATATTCTGACGGGCTCCCGACTGCTGCAGTGGCTTTTATAGAAGCTCCAATAGCCACCGACCTACTTACAGACATAAGGCGCAGCAATCAGTAAAATATACAAGACTGTGTCTGAGGACTGTGATATTATATAAAGGTTTGTTAGATACAGGGGCTTCTCACAAAATTAGAATATCATCAGAAAGTGAATTTATTTCAGATCTTCAATACAAAAAGTGAATCTCCTATATTCTATAGCGTCATTACACACAGAGTGATCTATTTCACGTGTTTATTTCTGTTAATGTTGATCATTATGGCTTACAGCCAATGAAAACCCAAAACTCATTGTCAAGGGAGGATGGGTGTGATCGAGGTATGTCAGAAGCATGAGGCGAAGACACTAGTTGTTAGAGACAGGGTGAAGACATGGGTTAGGGTTGGGATGAAGACTGTGAGGTTTGGGATGAGGTGGGATGGGATCGAGTCAAGTGTACAGGTGGTGAGATGTGATCTGGAGAGTAGAGCGGAAAGACGATCTTCCGTAATGGTGGAGAAGCTGGTTTTGGAGGAGGACAGCTGAGTAGTTATGAGAAGGGGCTGTGGGGACTTTAGGTAAAAGCTTTGTCTGAGGTTATCAATCTTCTTCTTGTAGAATGAGGCAAAGTCTTCAGCTGAGAGGAGAGGAAGGAGGTTCTGGGGGGATGGAGGAGAGAGTTGAAAGTGTTGAATAGCTGTTTAGGGTTGCGAGTCAGGGAGGATATGAGAGATGAGAAGTAGGTTTGTTTAGCTGTGGCGAGTGTGGTCTTGAAAGTAATGAGAGACTGAATGTGATGAAGTGCTCGTTGGAGTGGGATCTTTTACATCTCCGCTCAGCAACCCTGGACGCCCGCCTCAACTCTTTAGTCAGGCTGGGGTGCCAGGGTTGCCTGTTGATTATGCAAGCTTTGGGATGTGTGAGGGGGTGACCGTTTTGAGAGCTGCAGCTGTTGTGGCATTATATAAAGCGGCAACGGTATCCTCATTGTGTACGGAACTTATGTCTGCAGGAGGAAGAACAGATTCAGAAAATGAGTATAGATGGAGGGGTCTGTGATTTCTGCAAGGGTGTGCAAGATTGTGGAGTGGGGATTATGCACCGGAGAGGAGAGGGAAGAGAGTGTAAGTAGGTTGAGGTCAGTGACAGGGAGAGTTGATTTAGAGAGGTTAGGCAGGGTTAGGGTTATATTTATACACGGACGGAAACTTCTGAACAACTAAACTCAGTCGGATCCTGAATGACAACGTTTCTGCCTAAAGTTTCTGTGTCCTACACACAAGGACACAAAATGACACAATGTGACGTCTTCCAAGGACACAAGGGAGAGATGCACCCAGGTCCAATTACATAGACCAATGGTTTCAGCACACAAGCAACACGGGACAGAAAGCAACGTAAAAATCCAGCAAATTTCATGCGGCAGCCATGTGCAGCACCTGATGGATGAGGCCGATGGTTGCAGAGGACGTCCTGTGACATGAGGAGCTCGTGTTGTGGAACATTTACTGCTCATATTCATTTAACCCTTCATGTTCCACTGTCTGGAAGGAGTGTGTGTTCACATTTGTTCTCCTCTCATTCTTTATTCCCGTACCATTCCCGTACCGCAGCGTCCCGACTAGCTACATTAGTTTGTGCTCAAGGTTTCCTGCCCATTTTCCCTTCTGAGGGCAAAATCAAGGATGTCGCTTTCCGACCTTTTCCAGACCGTAGGTCTTGGATGTTTTGGGATTTCCCGCTAAACCTAGTTGCTATTGGTTCCTCGCTGCACTTTTCCCTTCGTGTCCAAATAACTTCCGGCCCCCAAGGTCCTGGACCTCTGGACTTCTCTCACACTTGTTACCTCAGCAACCTCACTTCACCAGTCCCATACTCTAACTGCCACTACCCTGGCCCCACCCAGTGTCTCAACTGTCACTATCCTGGCCCCACCCAGTGTCTCAACTGTCACTACCCTGGCCCTGCCCAGTGTCTCAACTGTCACTATCCTGGCCCCACCCAGTGTCTCAACTGTCACTACCCTGGCCCCACCCAGTGTCTCAACTGTCACTATCCTGGACCCGCCCAGTGTCTCAACTGTCACTATCCTGGACCCGCCCAGTGTCTCAACTGTCACTATCCTGGCCCCGCCCAGTGTCTCAACTGTCACTATCCTGGCCCCACCCAGTGTCTCAACTGTCACTATCCTGGCCCCACCCAGTGTCTCAACTGTCACTATCCTGGCCCCACCCAGTGTCTCAACAGTCACTATCCTGGCCCCGCCCAGTGTCTCAACTGTCACTATCCTGGCCCCGCCCAGTGTCTCATCTGTCACTATCCTGGCCCCACCCAGTGTCTCAACTGTCACTATCCTGGCCCCACCCAGTGTCTCAACTGTCACTATCCTGGCCCCGCCCAGTGTCTCAACTGTCACTATCCTGGCCCCACCCAGTGTCTCAACTGTCACTATCCTGGCCCCACCCAGTGTCTCAACTGTCACTATCCTGGCCCCGCCCAGTGCCTCAACTGTCACTATTCTGGCCCCGCCCAGTGTATCAACTGTCACTATCCTGGCCACACCCAGTGTCTCAACTGTCACTATCCTGGCCCCGCCCAGTGTCTCAACTGTCACTATCCTGGCCCCGCCCAGTGTCTCAACTGTCACTATCCTGGCCCCGCCCAGTGTCTCAACTGTCACTATCCTGGCCACACCCAGTGTATCAACTGTCACTATCCTGGCCACACCCAGTGTCTCAACTGTCACTATCCTGGCCCCGCCCAGTGTCTCAACTGTCACTATCCTGGCCCCGCCCAGTGTCTCAACTGTCACTATCCTGGCCCCGCCCAGTGTCTCAACTGTCACTATCCTGGCCCCGCCCAGTGTCTCAACTGTCACTATCCTGGCCCCGCCCAGTGTCTCAACTGTCACTATCCTGGCCCCGCCCAGTGTCTCAACTGCCACTACCTTGGCCAGGAGACAATGCGCTCCACATTACCAGGGGTACAGACAATGCCCGCACCCACCATGCTATTATAATTAACACCAAGTGGAAATAACTGTAAGAAAGCGAGACTCTTCTCCACACCGCGAGCTGGACAGTGATTGAACGCACTGTTGTAATGAGCCCCCAGCCCCATATATCACCCGCAGAAAGGTCAAAGCAAAGTGTTTCTGAATGTTTTCTGCATTGAAATTATATGGAAACAAAACTAAAGATGTCTAAAAAATCATGTTTAGAATTGAGACGAGTCCTCAGTGGTTGATACCTTTTAATGGCTAACTGAAAAGATGGTAACAAATTGCAGCTTTTGAGACTACACAGGTCTCTTCATCAGGCAAAGACTAATATAAATTCTGAAGAATCACATATTTATGCACAGCACAGAAATAATGTCATCATAGACATAAGAAAATATAAAGATGACAGAGTGACCAGCCCGGTACAAAGGTACGGCTGGCACAGAATCAGTGCACTCCTTAGGTATATTCTGTTTAAATTACCAGACGGAAAGTGGTGGAATTCTGGAAATCACAAGATGAAGATGTCACTGCTCTGCAAAGAATGAAAAAATGGAAAAAACAATTTCTAAACATCTGGATTCTGCAGTCCAGAGTCTGAGCCTCGTGCAAAAATCCCGGGACCTTCAAACTTGGCTGCTGTCACTGAGATAATTAATGGTCATCTGAGGAAGGTTCTGCTGCCGATTGTACAAATCATCAGGATCCGCTGCCGGCAGCTCCTGTGTAATCACCAACCAATAACGTCCCCAATGTGCTCTATAGAGACAAGTCCGGAGACGTTGCTGGCAGCTCCTGTGTAATCACCTGCCAATGACAACTCCGATGTGTGTGATGGAGACAAGTCTGGAGATGGTGCAGCCACAGGATCAGGTTTTGTCAATGCGTGAAAGAGCATGTATTTCTGTGACTACAGCTCATTCTTGTTACTGAATAATTTGAGATGTCTTGTGTTGTGAACTCTATTTTTAGGCTCCCTCTAGTGGTCACAAGCGGTACTGTGTAGTGTTGTCTTCTGCAGGTTGGCTGCATCAGCTGGTTCGTTATCCTTGGTTCGTTTCCTATTTAACTCACCTGGATACTCAGTTCCTTGCCTGCTATCAATGTATTCAGTGCTCTTCAGATTCCTTGTGATTACCTTGCTCCCAGCCTCTCCAAGACAAGCTAAGTTTTTGTTTGATCATTTTTTGATTATCAGCATTCATCATGTTTCTTGTCCAGCTTGCTAAGATGTGATTTCCTCGCTTGCTGGTTGCTCTAAGGGACTGAGTTTCTCCCCCCACACCGTTAGTTGGTGCGGGGGTTCTTGAAATCTCAGTGTGGATATTTTGTTAGGGTTTTTTACTGACCGCACAGACCCCTTACTATTTTCTGCTATCTAGTATTAGTGGGCCTCATTTGCTGAATCTGTTTTCACCCCTGTGTATGTGCCTTCCTCTTACCTCACCGTTATTATTTGTTGGGGGCTTCTATATCTTTGGGGATTATTTCTCTGGAGGCAAGAGAGGTCTTTCTTTCTCTCTAGGGGTAGTTAGTTCCTCAGGCTGGCTCGAGACTTCTAGGATTTTTTAGGCACGTTCACCGGCTACTTCTAGTGTGTTTGAATAGGTTCAGATTTGCGGTTAGTCCAGTTTGCCACCTCCCTAGAGCTTGTCCTATGTTTGTTACTTAGCTGGAGTAATTTGTGATCCTCAACCACTAAGGATCATAACAGTCTTGTTACTGAATAATTTCAGATGTTTTAGTTTCAATAATTTTTATTTTCAATAACATATCAGTTGAACAACAGATTCCCTTACAAGGGAGTTCAGTAGGCTTCAAACTAAACAAAGAGAAAAAGCCGTACATACATTAACTCAGATTACAAAAATACAAATATGACGGGACAAGAACATGGGGGGACATAAAAGAGGGAAAAAGGGGAGGGAAATGAGATTTTGCACTTTACTTCGCGGTAAACTGCAGTATATTTACAAGACAAGATTATACTTTGTTCCGTTGTGCGAGTTCCGCCTTCCACCTCCCCGCACCCCACCCAACACAGGCTCAACCCCAGTGTCATCGGAATCACTCACAAGATAATGGAATCTCATATAGATAAAGTCAAGGTTTGTTCAAGATTCGAGTTCGTGTTAAGATCCATCCATGGTTTCCAAATTTGGTAGAAGGTCTCCCACAAATCTTCCCTAGTCGCGTGTATACGTTCATATAGGAGGATTGAATTCATTTTATCTTTAACTGCTTGGACAGAGAGGAATGGCGTCCTCCAATTGGTAGCTATATGTAGCTTAGCGGCCATAAGCAACTGGCTTATCAGCCTGTGGAATTTGTTAGAGAATCCTGGGTACTTAGCTCCCAAGAGGAATGTGGTCGGGTCAGGTTGTATTGCCCCGCCATACATTTTTTCAATTATGAATCCTACTTCCCGCCACAAGGTCGAGGCTATCGGACATTCCCACCAAATATGCTTCATATCTCCCACTGCGTCACATCCTCTAAAACATTTATCTGAAATGTTGGGGTATATAGTGTGGAGTTTACTTGGGACTTGGTATGTTCTATGCATGACCTTAATGGATGTCTCTGCTAGGGAGGCTTGATGACTACCCCTGGAAACTGTGTCGCAGCATCGTCTCCAATTTTCCAAAGTTAATTGGATACCCAGGTCTTCCTCCCACTGTTTCATGTGATGTAGTTTGTCAACTCCATGTGCCGCATTGAGAGAACTGTATAGCAGAGAAATGGTTCCCCTTCCCAGTGGGTCATCCATACACCTCTGTTCAAAGCTAGTTGCGCGAAAAGGGATTTTATGTTGTAGAAGCTGTTCCGCGAAATGGAAAACCTGATAGATACGAAAGGTTTCATTAGCGGGTGGATTGTGTTTATGTAGGAATTCTTGTCTAGTTAGAATTATATTAAAGGGTGAGCAAAGGTGTTTTAGTGTGGTGATTCCATTAAGTTTCCACCAAGCAAAAGAACGTGGGTCAAGACCCGGTGGGAACATGGGGTTACAGAAGAGGGGGGTCAGAGGGGCGGACTTAGATTGGAGTTCAAATTTAAACCTTTCCTCCAAAGGATTAATTTCAGATGTTTTGAGAATTTTGTTTACACAGCTCACCTCCTCCTCCTGTACAATGACTGATAACACCTCTATATACAGTAGATAACACAGGATCCACCATTCACAATAGGTGATGTCACAGCTCACCTCCTCCTCCTGTACAATGACTGAAAACACCTCTATATACAGTAGATAACACAAGATCCACCATTCACAATAGGTGATGTCACAGCTCACCTTCTCCTCCTGTTCAATGACTGATAACACCTCTATATACAGTAGATAACACAGGATCCACCACTCACAATAGGTGATGTCACAGCTCACCTCCTCCTGTATAATGACTGATAACACCTCTATATACAGTAGATAACACAAGATCCACCATTCACAATAGTTGATGTCACAGCTCACCTTCTCCTCCTGTACAATGACTGATAACACCTCTATATACAGTAGATAACACAGGATCCACCATTCACAATAGGTGATGTCACAGCTCACCTCCTCCTCCTGTACAATGACTGAAAACACCTCTATATACAGTGGGGCAAAAAAGTATTTAGTCAGTCAGCAATAGTGCAAGTTCCACCACTTAAAAAGATGAGAGGCGTCTGTAATTTACATCATAGGTAGACCTCAACTATGGGAGACAAACTGAGAAAAAAAAATCCAGAAAATCACATTGTCTGTTTTTTTATCATTTTATTTGCATTTTATGGTGGAAAATAAGTATTTGGTCAGAAACAAACAATCAAGATTTCTGGCTCTCACAGACCTGTAACTTCTTCTTTAAGAGTCTCCTCTTTCCTCCACTCATTACCTGTAGTAATGGCACCTGTTTAAACTTGTTATCAGTATAAAAAGACACCTGTGCACACCCTCAAACAGTCTGACTCCAAACTCCACTATGGTGAAGACCAAAGAGCTGTCAAAGGACACCAGAAACAAAATTGTAGCCCTGCACCAGGCTGGGAAGACTGAATCTGCAATAGCCAACCAGCTTGGAGTGAAGAAATCAACAGTGGGAGCAATAATTAGAAAATGGAAGACATACAAGACCACTGATAATCTCCCTCGATCTGGGGCTCCACGCAAAATCCCACCCCGTGGGGTCAGAATGATCACAAGAACGGTGAGCAAAAATCCCAGAACCACGCGGGGGGACCTAGTGAATGAACTGCAGAGAGCTGGGACCAATGTAACAAGGCCTACCATAAGTAACACACTACGCCACCATGGACTCAGATCCTGCAGTGCCAGACGTGTCCCACTGCTTAAGCCAGTACATGTCCGGGCCCGTCTGAAGTTTGCTAGAGAGCATTTGGATGATCCAGAGGAGTTTTGGGAGAATGTCCTATGGTCTGATGAAACCAAACTGGAACTTTTTGGTAGAAACATAACTTGTCGTGTTTGGAGGA
Source organism: Ranitomeya variabilis (assembly GCF_051348905.1). Lineage (NCBI taxonomy): Eukaryota > Metazoa > Chordata > Amphibia > Anura > Dendrobatidae > Ranitomeya > Ranitomeya variabilis. The sequence continues at coordinate 238,126,565 of NC_135238.1, forward strand.
AAAAGAATACTGAGTTGCATCCATCAAACACCATACCTACTGTAAAGCATGGTGGTGGAAACATCATGCTTTGGGGCTGTTTCTCTGCAAAGGGGCCAGGACGACTGATCCGGGTACATGAAAGAATGAATGGGGCCATGTATCGTGAGATTTTGAGTGCAAACCTCCTTCCATCAGCAAGGGCATTGAAGTTGAAACGTGGCTGGGTCTTTCAACATGACAATGATCCAAAGCACACCACCAGGGCAATGAAGAAGTGGCTTCGTAAGAAGCATTTCAAGGTCCTGGAGTGGCCTAGCCAGTCTCCAGATCTCAACCCTATAGAAAACCTTTGGAGGGAGTTGAAAGTCCATGTTGCCAAGCGAAAAGCCAAAAACATCACTGCTCTAGAGGAGATCTGCATGGAGGAATGGGCCAAAATACCAACAACAGTGTGTGGCAACCTTGTGAAGACTTACAGAAAACGTTTGACCTCTGTCATTGCCAACAAAGGATATATTACAAAGTATTGAGATGACATTTTGTTTCTGACCAAATACTTATTTTCCACCATAAAATGCAAATAAAATGATAAAAAAAACAGACAATGTGATTTTCTGGATTTTTTTTTCTCAGTTTGTCTCCCATAGTTGAGGTCTATCTATGATGTAAATTACAGACGCCTCTCATCTTTTTAAGTGGTGGAACTTGCACTATTGCTGACTGACTAAATACTTTTTTGCCCCACTGTACAGTAGATAACACAGGATCCACAACTCACAATAGGTGATGTCACAGCTCACCTCCTCCTCCTGTATAATGACTGATAACACCTCTATATACAGTAGATAACACAGGATCCACCATTCACAATAGGTGATGTCACAGCTCCCCTCCTCCTCCTGTACAATGACTGATAACACTTCTATATACAGTAGATAACACAGGATCCACCATTCACAATAGGTGATGTCACAGCTCACCTCCTCCTGCTCCTGTACAATGACTGATAACACCTCTATATACAGGAGATAACACAAGATCTACCATTCACAATAGGTGATGTCACAGCTCACCTGCTCCTCCTGTACAATGACTGATATCTCCTCTATATACAGCAGATAACACAGGATCTACCATACACAATAGGTGATGTCACAGCTCACCTCCTCCTCCTGTACAATGACTGATAACACCTCTATATACAGTAGATAACACAGGATCCACCATTCGTAAAAGGTGATATCACAGCTCACCTCCTCCTCCTGTACAATGACTGATAACACCTCTATATACAGGAGATAACACAGGATCCACCAGTCACAGTAGGTGATGTTGCAGCTCACCTCCTCCTCCTGTACAATTATTATTAACACCAATATTTATAGTAGATAACACAGGATCCACCAATTATAATAGGTGATATCACCCCTGATCCGGCTCACCCTCCTTTCATATTGACCTTTGCACACGTTCATTAGATGCTACAAAACAAAACATAATGTATGTGTGAGTTGCCTGATACAACAGTGTTATAGACCAAAAAAGCTCCAGTGACCAGTGTGAAAATTGCAAGATTTCTCATTTTTACTTTTAACAAAGATTATGATATGAAAACAAGACCAAAATGTATAAAAAAAATACATCTAAAAGTAAAAACCATATATGAACATTCTCTGATTATACTGCAGCTTCCCTTTCAAATCTTTGCATGAACATCTGAGGTAGATACAAAGATACAATGTAATTATCACTCAGTTGTCAACACAAATAAATAATTGACATAGTGAATAAAGAAGAAAACTGATGAGTCTAATGAGTCAGATTAGGGTAAGTGAGTTGATTAAGTGCGATGCTGTGAACATTAGCTGTGAGATGAGAAGAATTCTTTTCTTTTTCACAATAGCAGATACTTATATACTTATCCTTGAGAGAACTTTCACAATGTTACATTTTATTAATAGTACAATTATGTCCGCTGTTTGCAGATATGTAAACACGAAGTGTTGTTGTGTGTGCTGTTCTCAGCAGGGAACTAAACTGGAATAAACAGCACTGTGCAAAAGTCTTAGGCCACGTGCACACGTTGCGGAAAGTGGTGCGGATTTTTCCAGACTGATTTTGGTAAATCCGCAGGTAATCCACACTGCGAATTTCCCACAACTTTTTTGCGGATTTTGGGAGGATTCCACTGCAGTTTTAAACATGCGGATTCCTATTATGGAGCAGGTTTAAACCGCTGCGGAATCTGCACAGAGAATTGACATGCTGCGGAATAAACAAGGCTATGTTTCCGCACGTTTTTTTCCGCAGCATGTGCACTGCGGATTTTGTTTTCCATAGGTTTACATGGTACTGTACAATGCAGGGAAAACTGCTGCGAATCCAGCGTCAAAACCGCAACGTGTGCACAAACCCTTAGGCATACCTCCCAAGTTTTGAAGATGGCAAAGAAGGACAAAGCTTGTGGCGCGGAACGCGCGTGGCGGCAAATTTTAGGCCACGCCTCTGACCACACCCATTCATAATTAGTCACACCCATATCCACGTCCCAACCACACCCATTTAGCACTGCTGATCACACTGTTTTATATACAATAATTCTAAACAAAAAAAATATGGCCACACAGTGCTCCATACTGTATAATGGCCACACATGATGCTCCATACTGTATAATAGCCACACATGACGCTCCATACTGTATAATGGCCACACAGTTCTCCATACTGTATAATGGCCACACATGATGCTCCATACTGTATAATGGCCGCACATGATGCTCCATACTGTATAATGACTGCACATGATGCTCCATACTGTACAATGGCCACACATGATGCTCAATACTGTATAATGGCCACACTTGATGCTCCATACTGTATAATGACTGCACATGATGCTCCATACTGTATAATGACTGCACATGATGCTCCATACTGTATAATGGCCACACATGATGCTCCATACTGTATAATGGCCACACAAGATGCTCCATACTGTATAATGACCGCACATGATGCTCCATACTGTATAATGACTGCACATGATGCTCCATACTGTATAATGACCGCACATGATGCTCCATACTGCATAATGACTGCACATGATGCATCATCCTGTATAATAGCCACACATGATACTCCATACTGTATAATGGCCACACATGATGCTCCATACTGTATAATGACCGCACATGATGCTCCATACTGTATAATGACCGCACATGATGCTCCATACTGTATAATGACTGCACATGATGCTCCATACTGTATAATGGCCACACATGATACTCCATACTGTATAATGGCCACACATGATGCTCCATACTGTATAATGACCGCACATGATGCTCCATACCGTATAATGAGTAGAATGACCGCACATGATGCTCCATACTGTGTAATGACCGCACATGATGCTCCATACTGTATAATGACCGCACATGATGCTCCATACCGTATAATGAGTAGAATGACCGCACATGATGCTCCATACTGTATAATGACTGCACATGATGCTCCATATTGTGTAATGACCGCACATGATGCTACATACTGTATAATGACTGCACATGATGCTCCATACCGTATAATGGCCACACATGATACTCCATACTGTATAATGACTGCACATGATGCTCCATACTGTATAATGATGGCACATGATGCTCCATACTGTATAATGGCCACACATGATGCTCCATACTGTATAATGACCGCACATGATGCTCCATACTGTATAATGGCCTCACATGATACTTCTTACCATATAATGGCCACATAGCTACTCCTACACACGCGGCTGCGCTCCGTACACTTTGCACACACGGCTCCGCTCCGTACACACACGCTCTGCTCCATACACCTCGTACACATTCAGCTCCACTCCATACACCTCGCACACAGATGGCTCCGCTCCATACACCTCGCACACACACGGCTCCGCTCCATACACCTCGCACACACACGGCTCTGCTAAATCCACCTCGTACACACATTGCTCCGCTCCATACACCTCGTACACATTCAGCTCCGCTCCATACACCTCGCACACACACGGCTCTGCTCCATACACCTCACACACACACGGCTCCGCTCCATACACCTCGCACACACACGGCTCCGCTCCATACACCTCGTACACACACGGCTCCGCTCCATACACCTCGCACACACACACGGCTCTGCTCCATACACCTCGTACACACATGGCTCTGCTCCACAGCAGTGAGCACTGAGCAGCCGAGGCAATCAGGGAGGCTGTGAGTGTGTCCTGTTGTGAATTCCGTTCTCGGGCTCCCTCCTGTGGTCGTGAATGGTATTTTGGTGAGTTCTGTCCTTGGACACCCTCTGGTGGCTTTAAGTGGAACTGCTGATCTTTGAGATTGGCTTTCTCAGCTGCCCTCGTTATTGCTGCTGCTGGCTTCCCTATTTAACTCTGCCCAGGTCGTTAGTTCATGCCAGCTGTCAATGTCTCAGTAATGGTTCAGATCTCTCTTGGATTTCTCAGATGACCTGTCTACTCCAGCAGAAGCTAAGTCCTCGCTAGTCCATTTGCTGTTTATTGGTTTTTTAATATATTTCTCAGTACATGCTATGTTTCAGTCCAGCCTGCTATTATGATATTTCCTTGCTAGCTGGAAGCTCTGGGGGTGCAGAGCTGCACCTCCACACCGTGAGTCGGCGTGGAGGTCTTTTTGCACACTCTGCGTGGTTTTTGTAGTTTTTAATACTGACCGCATAGTTCCCTTTCCTATCCTCTGTCTGTCTAGAGAAGATTCGGCCTCCTTTGCTAAAATCTGTTTCATTCCTGCGTTTGTTACTTCCTCTTAACTCACAGTCAATATTTGTGGGGGGCTACCTTTACATGGGGAATTTCTCTGAGGCAAGGTAGGCTGCTATTTCTATCTTTAGGGGTAGTTAGCTCTTAGGCTGTGAAGAGGCATCTAGGGAGAGTTAGGTACGCTCCACTGCTATTTCTAGTGTGTGGTATAGGATTAGGGATTGCGGTCAGTAGAGTTACCACTTCCTCAGAGCTTGTCCCAGGTTTTTCCATTTTAACCATCAGGTCATTTCGGGTGCTCCTAACCACCAGGTCCATAACAGTGTCCATCCCTCCCTGCTCAGCCCCACTCATTCCACGCACGATTATACTAGCCAGGCATTATTAGCTCCAGTCCACTGGTCTGCTGCTTACATTGCCGCCGGCGCCCAGGCTGTGTTCGGCTGTTACGTACCTCAAACTAGAAGTGTCCCCTCTCTCTCCCTCTCTGAACAGTGATGCTGGGAGACTCAGGAACATGGGGAAGGGGAGTGGCCTAACAAAAGGGGGTGTGACGGCAGTTTCCCCTGCTTTCTCCGGGATGAGAGCGTCCTGCGCTGGACAGTGGGGCAAAACATCAAATCCGGGACAGTCCCGCACAATGAGGGACGATTGGGAGCTATGCCTTAGGCAGATGTGCGAAAAATGCTGCAGAGTCAGAAAGTTTAAAAAAATAGAAATATTAATAGACTATTTGTATCAATGAACAAAATGCAAAGTGAATAATCAAAATAGAAATGTAAATCCCACCAGTACCTGGTGACCGCCCGTCTCCTTCATCATCAGTATCTGGTGACCGCCCGTCACCTCCATCATCAGTATCTGATGACCGCCCATCTCCTCCATCATCAGTATCTGGTGACTGCCCATCACCTCCATCATCAGTATCTGGTGACTGCCCATCACCTCCATCATCAGTATCTGGTGACTGCCCATCACCTCCATCATCAGTATCTGGTGACTGCTCGTCACCTCCATCATCAGTATCTGGTGACTGCTCGTCACCTCCATCATCAGTATATGGTGACCGCCCGTCACCTCCATCATCAGTTTCTGGTGACCGCACATCACCTCCATCATCAGTATCTGGTGACTGCCCGTCACCTCCATCATTAGTATCTGGTTACCGCCTGTGGAGGATCTTGTCAGGAGGTTGTGCCAAACATCTTGAAGAACTGACCCCAGATCTCCTGTGAATGATTCTTGTGCAGATCCTGAGAGATCCTGGCAGACCCTTATCCACCATGTAATACCATCAGGAGGCATGTAATTGGTTGAATGTTGGGGTCATTGTCTGTCTGTAGAATAAATTTGGAGCCAATGTCATTAAAGGGAATCTTTCATGTAAAATAACCTGCTGATATGGAGTTAATCTGCGGGTTACTAGCGTTCTGACACCAAGTTGCGCCCTCATTGAGAGTCCCTATCCCAGCAGGTAATAAACATTATTCCCCATGGCAGCCTCCCTCTTTCACTCATAGCAATTGTATTAGCACATCTTTAGGTACCACCACTGACTGACAGCCAGCCCTAATGCTGAGCCTGCTGCAGAATTAGGGGAGAGTGGGGATTTTTCCAAGGTATTTAACTCAAATTTTTTAAGCAAGTCTTATTTAAAAGACTCATACATGAACATAGAGATTGAGAGGGAACACTTAGCTAATTTACATGAATTTACATCTACTGGTCCAGATGAATTACATCCTAGGGGATTGAAAGAGTTTGAAGAGGGAATTGCAGAACCACTGGCCAGAAGCTTTGAAAAATCAGGAGAAGTCCCAGAAGATTGGAAAAGAGCAAATGTTGTCCCTATCTTCAAAAAATGAAAGAAGACAGAGTCAGGAAATTACAGGCCAGTGAGCCTTTCTTCTATGCCAGGAATGATCTGTGAACAAATTATTAAACAGCATGTATGTAAGTACTTGGATAAAAATACAGTAATTAACCAGAGCCAGCATGGATCTGTAGCAAACAAGTCATGCCAGACTTAACTAATTTACTTCTGTGATGGAATCACTGACTGGGTGGATCAGGGAAATGTGGCAGATATATTATATCTTGACTTCAGCAAAGTATTTTATAAAGTATCTCATACTATCCTTATTGAAAAAATGACCAAGTATGGGATTGAAAAGGTTACTGTTAGGTGGATTCATAACTGACTCAGTCATCGTACTCGAAGAGTGGTAATAAACGGTTGCACATCCAATTGGAAGAGTGTTTCAAGTGGGGACAACAAGGCTGTGTCCTGCCCCAGTGTTGTTCAACATTTTTATAAATGATCTACATAAGGGAACTGAAGGTTAACTGATCAAATTTGCAGACGATGCAAAGCTAGGAGGGACAGCTAACACTAGAGAAGACAGAGAAAGGATTCAGAAGGATCTAGATAAGCTTGAACAATGGGCATCGACTAATAGAATGATATTTAATAGAGATAAATGCAAGATTCTACATCTGGGCAGGAAAAATGAAAATGATATCTACAGAATGGGAGGAATAGAACTAAGCAACAGCACGTGTGAAAAAGACTTATGCATATTAATAGATCACAGACTGCACATGAGTCAACAGTGTGATGCAGCAAAAAGGCAAAAACAGTTCTAGGACGTATTAAGAGAAGCACAGAGTCTAGATCATGTGACGTAATTATCCCCCTCTACTCCTCCTTGGTCAGGCCTCATCTGGAATACTGTGTCCAGATGTGGGCACGCAAAAAAGACACTGAAAAACTGGAGCAAGTTCTGAGAAGAGCTACCAGGATGGTGAGCGGACTGCAAAGTATGTCCTACGAGGAACGGTTAAAGGATCTGGGAATGTTTAGCTGCAAAAAGGAAGGTTAAGAGGAGACTTAATAGCCGTCTATAAATATCTGAAGGGCTGTCACAGTGTAGCGGGATCATCATTCTCATTTGCACATAGAAACACGAGAAGCAATGGGATGAAACTGAAAGGGAGAAGATACAGATTAGATATTAGAAAAAAACTTTTTGACAGTGAGGGTGATCAGTGAGTGGAACAGGCGGCCACGAGAGGTGGCGAGTTCTCCTTCAATGGAAGTCTTCACCCAGAGGCTGGACAGACATGTGTCTGAGATGGTTTCGTGAATCCTGCATTGAGCAGAGGATTGGACACGAGGACCCTGGAGGTCCCTTCCAACTCTAACATTCTAGAATTTTATGACAAACTCACGGACAGATCCCTATATATATCTAAAAGCGGGACGTCTATAATAGACACTGATCAAAAGAGAGAAAATGTTTATAGACAAATGCAGACCAGACATCAATGAAGATCAGTATGACAGGAATGAAGAGTTCATCATTACTGGAGCTCAGGAGATGAACCTACATCATCTGTAATGACTCGAGATTATGTTATATTTTTACATTTTATTATTAGTATTATACTTGTATCATTTGTATTAATAATACTTTCTGTACTTCTTTCTCTGATGTCACATACATGCCCCTTTTTAGGAATGCTCAGTCGGGTGGTAGCTGCTAACGCTCCACTGGGCTTTAATACAAATCTGTCTCAAGACCAACCCAGCTCTATGTCATTACTGGGGTCTGCAACATGTAACCTCATACTGGGGTCTGCAACATGTGACCTCATACTGGGGTCTGCAACATGTAACCTCATACTGGGGTCTGCAACATGTAACCTCATACTGGGGTCTGCAACATGTGACCTCATTGTGTCTCCTGAATATCCCAGCTCTACCTCACTACAGGGCTCTGTTATAACTAACCACAGTCTCTAACACAGCCCCTCCATAACGCAGGGCATTGAGACCTCTGTCTGAATAGTGTCTCTGGGTGAACCAAGCTCTACTTCAACCATTCCGCTTTGCTCATCTATGGTGCGGTCTTACATACTCAGCACTGCTGTTCCATGACAAGAAGCCATCTAGAATAGGGTTGAGTGACTTTTATTTTTATAGGATCGGGTCGGGTTTCACGAAACCCGACTTTCTCAAAAGTCGGGTCGAGTGAAATCGGCCGATCCTATAAAAAAAGTCGGGGTCGGGGTCGGCCGAAACGCGAAACCCAATGCAGTGCAATGGGATACTATGGTTCCCAGGGTCTGAAGGAGAGGAAACTCTCCTTCAGGCCCTGGGATCCATATTTACGTGTAAAATAAAGAATTAAAATAAAAAAAATTGATATACTCACCCTCTGACGCACCCTGGTAGTAACCGGCATCTTCCGTTCCTAAAAATGGCGCTTGAAAGACCTTTCGAATGCTTCACGGCTTGTGATTGGTCGCGGCGGCCCACGTGACCGCTGAGCGACCAATCACAAGCCGGTGGCGTAATTCTCAGGTCCTGTTCTGGTTCTCAGGTACATGAGAAGTACGTCACGGCTTGTGATTGGTCGCTGAGCAGTCACGTGGGCCGCCGGAAAGAAGCAGGGCGCGTAAGAGGGTGAGTATATACCTAATAGGAATATACTCACCCTCGGCTTCTTTCCGGCAGCCTTCCTTCTTAAGAATGAACGCGTGAAGGACCTTCCGATGACGTCACGGCTTTATGATTGGTCGCGGCGGCCCACGTGACCGCTCAGCGACCAATCACAAGCCGTGACGTAATTCTCATGTACCTGAGAACCAGAACAGGACCTGAGAATTACGTCACCGGCTTGTGATTGGTCGCTCAGCGGTCACGTGGGCCGCCGCGACCAATCACAAGCTGTGAAGCATTCGAAAGGTCTTTCAAGCGCCATTTTTAGGAACGGAAGATGCCGGTTACCAGCGGCGATGTCCAGGCTGCGTCGGAGAGGTGAGCATATCAATATTTTTTATTTTAATTCTTTATTTTACACTTAAATGTGGATTCTGATACCGATTCCCGATATCGCAAACATATCGGAACTCGGTATCGGAATCCCGATACCAGATTCAGAAGATCGCCGACCTCATGGCCGACCCCACACAGGGGTCGGGTTTCATGAAACCCGACTTTGCCAAAAGTCGGCGACTTCTGAAAATGGTCGACCCGTTTCGCTCAACCCTAATCTAGAATACACAGCTCTGCTCTTCTACTCTGCTTCAGGTGCCATCAAGCAAATCCAGCTCAACTGTCCGCACTGCCCCAGCGCCTCTGTCCGTGCTGTAGACATATCACTCCAGCTCAGATATCCACATCCCCAGCTGAGCCCTATTGCATAAAGACCTGCTCTTATCAATGAATCAAGCCTGGCATTTCACTAGTCCATCCTCTGATACCCTCAAAAATCAAATCTCATTCCCGAGAGAAGTTACAGCAAACCAGCTATTGTAGCGATGTATTTTCACTGCAACATTCAAGTAAACAGAATTTAACACAAATATTTGCAACATTTTATTAAAGAGATCACACAAGGGAGCATCCGATTATGAATCCCGTATTCCCTAAGAAACTGTATAATAACAGATTGGCTTGTGAGCCCCACAAAGTATAACTACATACCATGGGCTACATGGAAACCCAATTCACCATTCAGCAACAGAAGAGATACAATGTATAAAGAGAACAAATAAAACTGGAACAATGTTGCAGTCCATATATTTACTTCTGATGTCAGGTACAAATCCCTTTGACTGATTGTAGGGGGTGCGCACAGCTCCACAGCTCCACGTAATATTTATTTTGGACCAAACTCATAAAAATGCAAACTTTCAAAATTTTTGCTGAGAATGCTCCACAAAAGAAACCCTGTGATCTCACTCATATTTTACATTTACCCGGTTGCTGACATTGGCAAAGTATCTCGGTAACGTATTTGTCTCACAGGAAGTGAATGATCAATGCAGTGAAGCGCAATGGAGAAGTCCTGGAAATAAATGAATTACAGTGAGCGGCCAGAAGCACAGAGGAGCCTGACATGAAATAAAGCTAAATAATATATGTCCTGATACCTTGTGCTGGACCCAAAGCAGAAAACTACCGAAAATATTATTTTTCCATTTTCGGAAACTGCATCTTCTCTGATGAGGAAAGTAAAGGAACAACGAGTAAAATAATAATAAGGAGAAACAGCAATGATGCATCTACTTTACAGTGTAAACCTGGAATTCTGCTAACTGCACTTCTGGATTTTCATACCATAGGGTCTCCTGCTATAATACTGCACCCTATGTAAAGAATATAACTACTATAATACTGCTCCTATGTACAAGAATATAACTACTATAATACTGCTCCTATGTACAAGAATATAACTACTATAATACTGCCCCTATGTACAAGAATATAACTACTATAACACTGCCCCCTATGTACAATAATATAACTACTATAATACTGCTCCTATGTACAAGAATATAACTACTATAATACTGCCCCTATGTACAAGAATATAACTACTATAATACTGCCCCCTATATACAAGAATATAACTACTATAATACTGCTCCCTACGTACAAGAATATAACTACTATAATACTGCTCCTATGTACATGAATATAACTACTAAAATACTGCCCCCTATATACAAGAATATAACTACTATAATACTGTCTCTATGTACAAGAATATAACTACTATAATACTGCTCCTATGTACAAGAATATAACTACTATAATACTGCCCCCTATGTGCAAGAATATAACTACTATAATACTGCTCCTATGTACAAGAATATAACTACTATAATACTGCCCCTATGTACAAGAATATAACTGCTATAATACTGCTCCTATGTACAAGAATATAACTACTATAATACTGCCCCTATGTACAAGAATATAACTACTATAATACTGCCCCTATGTACAAGAATAACTACTGTAATACTGCCCCTATGTACAAGAATATAACTACTATTATACTGCCCCTATGTACAAGAATATAACTACTATAATACTGCCCCTATGTACAAGAATATAACTACTATAATACTGCCCCTATACAAAAGAATATAACTACTATAATACTGCCCCTATGTACAAGAATAACTACTGTAATACTGCCCCTATGTACAAGAATATAACTACTATAATACTGCCCCTATACAAAAGAATATAACTACTATAATACTGTCCCTATGTACAAGAATAACTACTGTAATACTGCCCCTATGTACAAGAATATAACTACTATAATACTGCTCCTATGTACAAGAATATAACTACTATAATACTGCCCCTATGTACAAGAATATAACTACTAGGAGCAGTATTATAGTAGTTATATTCTTGTACATAGGGGCAGTATTATAGTAGTTATATTCTTGTACATAGGGGCAGTATTATAGTAGTTATATTCTTGCACATAGAGGGCAGTATTATAGTAGTTATATTCTTGTACAGAGGGGGCAGTATTATAGTAGTTATATTCTTGTACATAGGAGCAGTATTATAGTAGTTATATTCTTGTACATATGGGCAGTATTATAGTAGTTATATTCTTGTACATAGGAGCAGTATTATAGTAGTTATATTCTTGTATATAGGGGCAGTTTTATAGTAGTTATATTCTTGTACATAGAGCCAGTTTTATAGAAGTTATATTCTTGTATATAGGGGGCAGTATTATAGTAGTTTTATTTTTGTATATAGGGGCAGTATTATAGTAGTTATATTCTTGTACATAGGGGGCAGTATTATAGTAGTTATATTATTGTACATAGGAGCAGTATTATAGTAGTTATATTCTTGTACATAGAAGCAGTATTATAGTAGTTATATTCTTGTACATAGGGGCAGTATTACAGTAGTTATTCTTGTACATAGGGGCAGTATTATAGTAGTTATATTCTTTTGTATAGGGGCAGTATTCTAGTAGTTATATTCTTGTACATAGGGGCAGTATTACAGTAGTTATTCTTGTACATAGGGGCAATATTATAGTAGTTATATTCTTGTACATAGGAGCAGTATTATAGCAGTTATATTCTTGCACATAGGGGGCAGTATTATAGTAGTTATATTCTTGTACATAGGAGCAGTATTATAGTAGTTATATTCTTGTACATAGAGACAGTATTATAGTAGTTATATTCTTGTATATAGGGGCAGTATTATAGTAGTTATATTCTTGTACATAGGAGCAGTATTATATGTACAAGAATATAACTACTATAATACTGCTCATATGTACAAGAATATAACTATTATAATATTGCCCCTATGTACAAGAATATAACTACTATAATACTGCCCCTATGTACAAGAATATAACTACTATAATACTCCCTATGTACAAGAAAATAACTACTATAATACTGCCCCTATGTACAATAATATAACTACTATAATACTGCTCCTATGTACAAGAATATAACTATTATAATACTGCCCCTATGTACAAGAATATAACTACTATAATACTGCTCCTATGTACAAGAATATAACTACTATAATACTGCTCCTATGTACAAGAATATAACTTCTATAATACTGCGCCTATGTACAAGAATATAACTACTATAATACTGCCCTTATGTACAAGAATATAACTACTATAATACTGCTCCTATATACAAGAATATTACTACTATAATACTGCCCCTATATACAAGACTATAACTACTATAATACTGCTCCTATGTACAAGAATATAACTACTATAATACTGCTCCTATATACAAGAATATTACTACTATAATACTGCCCCTATGTACAAGAATATAACTACTATAATACTGCTCCTATATACAAGAATATAACTACTGTAATACTGCCTATGTACAAGAATATAACTACTATAATACCGCTCCTATGTACAAGAATATAGCTACTATAATACTGCTCCTATGTACAATAATACAACTACTATAATACTGCCCCTATATACAAGAATACAACTACTATAATACTGCTCCTATGTACAAGAATATAACTACTATAATACTGCCCCTATGTACAAGAATATAACTACTATAATACTGCCCCTATATACAAGAATATAACTACTATAATACTGCTCCTATGTACAAGAATATAACTACTATAATACTGCTCCTATGTACAAGAATATAACTACTATAATACTGCCCCTATGTACAAGAATATAACTACTATAATACTGCTCCTATGTACAAGAATATAACTACTATAATACTGCTCCTATGTACAAGAATATAACTACTATAATACTGCCCCTATGTACAAGAATATAACTACTATAATACTACTCCTATGTACAATAATGTAACTACTATAATACTGCCCCTATGTACAAGAATATAACTACTATAATACTGCCCCTATGTACAAGAATATAACTACTATAATACTGCCCCTATGTACAAGAATATAACTACTATAATACTGCCCCCTATGTATAATGTAGAGTACTGTAATACTCCTCCCTACTTTTCTATATTCTTCATTAGTGTATATAAGCCTATGACTGATATAACATAGGTAATTGATCCTTTCTTGCTTTGTGCTGTGTTAATGTCTTGGTGGATTGATTGCTTTGCGTCTGTCTCTGGGGTACTTCGGCTCCCTGGTCGCGGTGAAGCGTCTCTGTTCTTATAATAAACGAGCCCGTTATCCCTCTGCACATATGGATTATATTTCCTGTATGTTATGCGATGTAAATATTCTGCTTGCGCTCATTTTCGTGTTCAGGGTATTTCCCCCAGCCCTCAATATTGACATTTCCCATAAGTTTATTAATGTACATATTTTATCTCGGATTCAGACGGTTATGAATTGATTTTTCAGTCACTTCCATCTTTAATTTCAGACTTCATTGATGTAAAGATTTGTTAATGCGGAGGAGCTGTGACGGCGGCAGAGACGGGCGAGTGACAGGCAGGCACGAGATACTTTCGCTCTAATCTCTGACTATTGGTAACATTGTAGCAGATGATATATACATTACCGCCTGTCAGTAGCAGGGAGCTGCCAGTATTACACATCGTCGGGTCATTATCATGGAGACAGACTTGATCTATTTCTCCTATTTTCTGTATATTTGTAGATTTAAAGCCACTAGAGATCAGCAAATTGGTTCGAGGAAAATTGAATTCCACTTGAATTTTACAAAATCTTTTGCATTTCTCCTAAATTCTTTTTTTTTTTTGCCACCTGCAGTGTGAAAATTCACCGAAATTTTGGCCAACCACCCCTTTTCTGAATTGTAGAGGTGCAGGAAAGGAGTTAAAAAAATTGATAGTCATGTTGCAGCCCTCATCTGATCCTCCGCTGCGTGCAGACCCTTTTTTCTCCTATGCGCAACGTCCTCTTTGGGCAGCTTCATTCTGCACCAGGGCTTCTGGTGCCTATGTGCACCACACAAGGCACTCGCTGGTGCTCGGCCCTGGAAATCTCAGCACAGAATAACATGACCTATGAGAAAGTCGTGCACTGGAGGAGAGAAGAGGCCGGAAGGATTAGTTGACCATATGGGGGTTGGAGAGAATCATTATTTTTTTTCTCACCATATTTATTATGCTATGTGGTCTGGAAAGACCTCGTCCTTAGAGGCCATAAAAATGGAAGATCTGTACCCAACTATGAACAAGGAAAAGACCTGAAATTTCATGCATTCCGTATATGGACACGCCCCAAATGCACTTCTAGACTAATCTGCATGTGGCTTGTAATCTTGATTTCTCAGTCCTGGCACATGGTATCCCTACAACACAGGTGTCCTTGTCCTTGTGTCAGGACCCGTACAGCAGCACCTCTCGTCTCAGTGATGGCATCGCTCAGCCAGGTTCCCTCTAATACTGATTAATGCACCGACTGGACTCTCGGGCGTCTTCTACCTGCTCGGTTCTATATCGCGGCTGTGAATGAGCTCAGGCTTAATGACGGATAACAGATGGTCTGTTTAATATCGCTCCAGGTCTCGAAGCATTTGCCAAAAGAGACGCATGAAAAATCCGACAACAACAGAACTAAAAGCCGTTAATTACATCAGATTCTCCTCCTGAGAATTCCTCGGGGTTTGGATTCTGGGACAAATTTTTGTTAATTGTGGAACTGAAAATGAGAAGTTTAGTTTGTTACCTGTGGCTGCCGAGTACATGTCATGTAATAATGTATCTGCCATCAGACATGCTAAATAAAGCAAGACATCCACTACAGCAGCTAGGATCCACACAGTGAGATGTCCTCCACCAATCAAGGATCCACACAGCGAGACATGAACTACTGCAGCAAGGATCCACACAGCGAGACTTCTTAAGACACACCAAGGATCCACACAGTAAGACGTCCTCCACCAATCAAGGATCCACACAATGAGACATAAACTACCGCAGCAAGGATGCACACAGTGAGACGTAAACTACCGCAGCAAGGATCCACACAACGAGACATGTTACAACACACCAAGGATCCACACAGCGAAACGTCCTCCACCAATCAAGGATCCACACAGGGAGACATAAACAAGCACAGCAAGGATCTACACAGCGAGACGTACTCCAACACATCAAGGATCCACACAGCGAAGCGTCCACCAGAGACATGCTAAACAAAGCAAGACATCCACTACTGCAGCAAGGATCCACACAGTGAGACATCCTCCACCAATCAAGGATCCACCCAGGAAGACATAAACCACCACAGCAAGGATCCACACAGCGAGACATCCTCCAAAACACCAAGGATCCACACAGCGAGACGTCCTCCAACACACCAAGGATCCACACAGCGAGACGTCCTCCAACACACCAAGGATCCACACAGCGAGACATCCTCCACCAATCAAGGATCCACCCAGGAAGACATAATCCACCACAGCAAGGATCCACACAGCGAGACGTCGAGACGTCCTCCAAAGCACCAAGGATCTACACAGCGAGACGTCCACCAGAGAAATGCTAAACAAAGTAAGACGCCCACTACTGCAGCAAGGATCCACACAATGAGACATCCTCCACCAATCAAGGATCCACACAGCGAGACATCCTCCACCAATCAAGGATCCACCTGTGAAGGGACAAATTAAGAACGGTTCTCCATTTTGTGTTTTTGACTCCATTTTCTTGTTGCTTAAAGATAAATTCTGTTATTTAATTAGGTAAAAGGTTACAGCTGCCATGAAGTAACTTTATCTTGTTGTTCACAAGCCTGTTATTCAACTAGGCTATGGTTCATAATTGGTATAAAGACCTTGAGTCTTCTGACTCGAGCCAGATAATAGATTCGGGGGTGTATCGCTATACAAGACTGAGGCACCTGTTAGAAAAACACATACTGTGCCAAGGAGATATGACCATATATGTAGTTTCCGGTTTTTCTGTATTCTCATGGGTTAAGTTTTTCCTGCATTCTTATAGGTTAAGAACTGTGAGCGTGTTCTTATGCTGATTGGTTGAAGTATAATTTCTATGACTATGAAAAGCGATAAACAATAAAACGGGGGCCAGAGATCTGCTCGATCCCCCATACAGAGGCACACGTCTCCGTCTGGTCATTTTCAGTTGCCGGCAATGCCCTGTAGATTAATTTGGAAATCACTGAGTCAACCGTGAAGGATCAATTTAGATCCTCCCTCAACAGTTGGCGCCTGAAAATGTGGGGCCCCAAACAGGAACGCCTCTGCCCCCCGGAGGACAAGACAAAGGACCCTCAGACCGGACACAGGCACTGGAAAATTGGGACTGATCATCCCCCACAACAACCACGGTAAGTTGGCAGTTATACTGTCCAGACTGACCGTTTGGTGTGGTTTTCCAGTGTTTGTTGCTGCAAAGAGGATCTGAGGTTTGTCCCCGATGGTGGGGTGATTTTTGGGTGGAATCATATAGACGTGTAGTTCCGTTGGCAGCCCAGTGCTCGAACCGTACCTCATAAGGGACGGACACCCCGGATTGACCAGTGATGTAATTCTCTTTACAGTCAAAATATCCTGAAATCCTGATCACTGTTAGAATCAGGCGCGGTGAGGTGATCGAAGATTGGGTAGGATACATAACTCAGGAATTATATATATTTATATATGTCCAGATGTGTCCGGAGGGAAAGTCTGAGACGCCCTCCTCCTTTCACTGAGTACCATGATTTTGGGTTGTCCCAGAGGGGGACAGGTAGACCCAGTGGAACAAAACTAATACGGCCGCTCTGGTATTGTGCACAACAAAGTAAGGATATTTAGCTCTAAAGGAGAATCAGTTTCCGTGGAAGAAGAAGACTTTGAATTTGTGTGATGAATCTGATATTGTTAGCCCAAAGACGGGGAAATAAATCTGTCAGGAATGCAGGAAAAATATTCTCAATCTGGCATGTGAATTGTGTGATGAAGGTTTTGTAGAAATTGTCTGAGAACTGCTGTATTCCGTTTCTGTGCGTTATCTCTAAATACCCGATGGGAGGGGGGAGTCAAACAGCTGCGCTATTGCTTTCTCTGTGTTGAGGAATGCTGTGATTTTCTTATCTCTACTGTGTCTCTCGTATGGAGGGGGCACGTAGCTGCGTTCTAAGTCTCTCTATATTTTCTGTCGCGCTGGGAGATTTGTGTTTAAACAATAGTACAATATTGTATTGAAGTAGAAAGAAATATTGGAAGTTGAAAGTGAAATATGGTACCTAGTTTTAGAAGGAAACTTGTAAGTGATTGTTTGGTTATCAGTGTAATTGAAAGATTGGTAAAAGATTCACCTGCTTCAAGTTGAGTTGTTGATATATAGCAAATTGAGGATCAACAGAGGAAGTGAATTACGTTGAAAAAGGAAAGTTGTCTATTACTATGACAAAAACTGGATGTTTTGTGGTGCAAGAAGGAACTGAGAAAGTGACTGAGATTAATGTGTCGGGAAAGCAAACAATCAAAAATTTGGGACAGGGGGTCTCCCTGCTAGATAATATGGTCCATCCCCAGGAAATTAAGCCTCTACTCCCGACTGTAAGCCATATGCCCCTTAACCCCAAGGCACCAATATATCCTGGACTGCCGAAAAGTTCTATGGGCGTCTTATGGTAATATTTAAAGATCTGGGATTCTCATTGGAAAATAAAGCCCATTCACACCTATTTGTGACAGCTTTAATGTCCGGCCTTAAAACTGAATTGAAAGAGGCAATAATGTCAGTTAGACCTGATATCGAGACTTCCACTCCAGATGATACATTAAAAGTAGTAAAAAAGGTTTTAAGAATTTAGCCCGTTCTGCATCAGCAGGGAAATTAAAGGTTAAATCAGTGGTCGCAGTGATTCCTACTCCAATCTCAGCCCCCCCCACAGCTGCAAGGACGCAGCTCCGTTCCTTATCAGTGGCCCACATAACAGACTTCAGCTCCTGCCCTCCCCATCTTACACAAATCCAATATCCCTTTTAACCCTATGTCTGGGAATCTCCCTCCCAAGCCCTGTTATGTCAATTCTCAGACCAAGAGCTTGTTTTAATTGGAGTAGATGGCAGACCTAATAAATATACTCTTATAAAACCTATCCCTGTGGGACCCTTCCCTGAAGTTACGGCTCAGTTTGTAATCTCTCCCACATGCCCGGTAAATTTACTGGGGGCAGATTTATTATCACAGTTCCGCTCCAGAATACAATTCCAAGATGATGGTCAGATGTTCCTTACGTTATATAACCCCTATGCAGATGAACACAATGAGGAGATCTGTATCCTACACGCCCTTGCCATGGTTATGATGGCCCTGATAGGCCCAGATCCACCCCCAAAAATGCCTGTGGAACCAGTAAAAGTGTTTTTCAAACCTGGTACCCCTTTTCCCAAAGTCCATCAATACCCTTTGAAACATGATCAGGAGTGGTGCCTCAAGGGGCAAATACAAATGTTACTCGATAATGGTGCCCTGATACCCTGTGTTTCCCCATGTAACACGCCCTTGTTTCCCGTTAGGAAAAAGACCCCACCCGGCCAACCCCCTGTGTACCAGCTGGTACAAGATCTATGGGCAGTTAATGCAGCTGCTGTTCTGGAAACTCCGGAGGTGCCTAATACACATACTCTTTTGTCCCAGATATCTCAGGATGCTGCTTGGTTCACAGTCATCGACCTTGCCAATGCCTTCTTCAGCATTCCATTATGCCCAAATTGCCAGTTTCTGTTTGCATTTATTTATCAGGGAAGCCATTGTTGCCACTGTTAGCCTCCTCAAGTATCTGGCAGACCTGAAGTGTCGGGTTTCGGCCTCGAAACTTCAGTTCTGCCTTGGTCAAGTGATATTTTTGGGTCACTGTCTCCTTCAGGGTGTCAGACACCTCTCAAAAGAAAGAAAAATAGCCGTCAGCTCCCTTCCTTTCCCAAAAGATGAGACTGAACTCCAGCGTTTTCTTGGACTATGTACTTATTGTCGTCAGTGGATACCGGACGCATCCCGCATAATGCAACCTCTCTACAATGCCCTGGAAGACGGTTTAAGATATGCTGATGATTTTGGCAGATTCCACACCGGATATGCTGTTACTACGGAAGATACTGTAGTGCACGGAGCTGCACTCCCTCCCTCACTGTCAGCACAAGAAGTAGAACTTCAGGCTCTGTCTACTGCATGTGTTCTGGCCAAAGACAGGCGGGCTAATATATACACGGACTCACAGTATGCATTTGGTATTGCTCATGATTTCGGAGCCCTATGGGCCAATCGAGGGTTTATTACCACCGCCGGGACTCCAGTGAAGAATGCTAAAGCTGTTAAAACCCTCATGGACTCAATAAAATTACCTACCCAGGTGGCCATTATCAAAATTAAGGCGCACGGTCCTAGGAAAAGTCCACACACTGTTGGTAACGCCTTTGTGGATATGCAAGCAAAAGCTGCTGCTCTCCTACCCGTTGAACTGACCATACCAACTATGGTGACCACACGCTCTCAGCGTAAACAGATACAAGAAACACTGACTCTACAGGAACCTGATGATCCACGACAGACTGAGGTTTTCTGTCGGACCCCGTGAGACCGCTTAATGACGATGCAGAGAATGTCTCCAAAGGAAGAAGTGAAGCGGTGGAAGGCTGATGGAGCATGTATGGACAATGGTCTCTGGAAAATGGACCAACTTGTGTGTCTCCCTAAGCGGATGTACCCTGCTATTGCCACGTGGGCACATGGGCCCACACATCGAGGAAAAAACCAGGCCCTAGCCCTGGTACAAAAATTCTACTGGGCTCCAGGTATTTCTACAGTCCTGACAGCACACAACCGTGCATGTAATATCTGTCAGACCAGCAATCTCGGTCAACTTCAATGTGTTCCCCCAAAGCATCTTGCTAAGCCCGACTATCCTTTCCAAAGGCTCGAAGTGGACCATATCACGTTGCCCAAGTCTGGAAGGTATGAATATTGTCTGGTGGTTGTCGACATGTTCTCCAGTTGGCCTGAAGCATTCCCGGTTACCAATATTACTGCAAAGACTACAGCGAAGAAACTGGTGATGGAAGTTATATGCAGATATGGTGTTCCAGAAGTCGTCAAAAGTGACCAAGGCCCGGCCTTTTCTTCTCATGTGTATTAGGAGGTTCTGACAATGCTTGGATCCACTGTAGCCCTCCATACTCCGTACCATCCACAATCCAGTGGGAAAGCTGAGAGGCTGAACGGCACACTGAAGGGACAATTGACCAAAATGATGCAGGAGACTACGGCTCCATGGCCAGAGCTCCTACCCATTGTACTGTACCATATTCGTACTACCCCTAAGGCAAAACATGGCCTGTCCCCATATGAGATATTGTTTGGTGCTAGGCCCCCAGTTGCAAATTTCCAGCCTCAGTAGTTATCAGAGGAAACTGACCGTGCTGTTCAATATGTTATTCAGCTTAGTAAAAATCTTGCTAACACCCATGTTTTAGTTTCTTCTTCCCTTCCAGATTCAGCAGAAACCGACACTTGTCACAACTTAAAGTCTGGTGGTTTTGTGGTCGTGAAAAGGCATGTCAGAAAACACGGACTAGAACCCTTGTATGACGGTCCCTACCAAGTCCTCAGTATCACTCCTATGTCAGTAAAGCTGGAAGGAAGGCCGACGTGGATCTACGCATCGCACTGCAAGCTGGTCAAACAGACTAGTAGCAAATAAGGGGACATAATGTTTTGGTTTTTTGCATTTTCCATATTATTATTGGTAACCGCATGGGACAGCCTAAATTCCCCAATATCCTTGAATAATAAGTTTGTACAATATCATGAAAGATTAGTAGTACAGATGGGTATAGCCAATAAAATTGTCAGTTCTGTTTTCATTTACCCTATGATTACACAAATGTGGGATAAATTGGTTAGGGCTACAGAGTATCTAGATGATCAAATTTGGGATATATTGGATATACTTAATACTACTGTTGTTGTCCAAAACCAACTTATCATAGTCACTAATCAATACACTGTAGTACTGGATTACTTAACAGCAGCACAGCGTGGTATGTGTCAGGTTATTGGACCCGCATGCTGTCATTACATAGATCCCAATAGCACAATGAAGTTAAAGTTAGAGGACATTCAAAGACTCAGAGATCAATATAATAAAGACAATGACCGTAATAAGGACAGTTGGTGGCAGACACCTTCTCCTTTTTTAATCCAGCCAATTGGTTTAAGGGATTTGGGGGCTGGATAGCTGGAATCTTGCAAAGTTTGTTACACATCGCTGCCTTTATCCTTGTTATGTATGTAACACTAAAACTTGTTCTTTGGTGTATTTCTGTATGTATTAGGAAATTCTGCACTAAGACAACTAATGATGAAACCAAAAGCGTTGCCACCCCTGCTCTTCTCTACATCGATTTCACAAAGTTATCTGAGGAAGATGTTGAAGCCAAGCGCATGGCTATCTTCAAAAGATCCCCACTACTGTTATCAATAATTGTTATTCGTAAAAAATTCTAGTATACAGGGGGGACGGGTACGCCGCAACAGCCATGACTGGTAACATGGCACCAGCCATGTGAAGACCAGTACCCCTCGAGCTTATAGCTTGGGATAGTACCTCTGATGCTGGACATTAATTAACAAAATTTATCTAAGGGGGAATGTGAAGGGACAAATTAAGAAAGATTCTCCATTTTGTTTTTTTGACTCCATTTTCTTGTTGCTTAAAGATAAATTCTGTTATTTAATTAGGTAAAAGGTTATAGCTGCCATGAAGTAACTTTATCTTGTTGTTCACAAGCCTGTTATTCAACTAGGCTATGGTTCATAATTGGTATAAAGACCTTGAGTCTTCTGACTCGAGCCAGATAATAGATTCGGGGGTGTATCGCTATACAAGACTGAGGCACCTGTTAGAAAAACACATACTATGCCAAAAAGACATGACCATATATGTAGTTTCCGTTTTTTCTGTATACTCATGGGTTAAGTTTTTCCTGCATTCTTATAGGTTAAGAACTGTGAGCGTGTTCTTATGCTGATTGGTTGAAGTATAATTTCTATGATTATGAAAAGCGATACACAATAAAACGGGGGCCAGAGATCTGCTCGATCCCCCATACAGAGGCACACGTCTCCGTCTGGTCATTTTCAGTTGCCGGCAACGCCCTGTAGATTAATTTGGAAATCACTGAGTCAACCGTGAAGGATCAATTTAGATCCTCCCTCAACACACCCAGGGAGACATAAACCACCACAGCAAGGATCCACACAGCGAGACATCCTCCAAAACACCAAGGATCCACACAGCGAGACATCCTCCAACACACCAAGGATCCACACAGCGAGACATCCTCCAACACACCAAGGATCCACACAGCGAGACATCCTCAAACACACCAAGGATCCACACAGCGAAGCATCCAGCAGAGACATGCTAAACAAAGCAAGACGCCCACTACTGCAGCAAGGATCCACACAGTGAGACATCCTCCACCAATCAAGGATCCACACAGCGAGACGTCCTCCACCAATCAAGGATCCACCCAGGGAGACATAAACCACCACAGCAAGGATCCACACAGCGAGACATCCTCCGAAACACCAAGGATCCACACAGCGAGATGCCATCCACCAATCAAGGATCCACACAGGGAGAACTAAACCACCACAGCAAGGATCAAAATAGCGAGACGTCTTACAACACACCAAGGATCCACACAGCGAGAAGTCCTCCACCAATCAAGGATCCACACAATGAGACATAAACTACCGCAGGAAGGATCCACACAGTGAGACGTAAACTACCACAGCAAGGATCCACACAGCGAGACGTCCTCCAACACACCAAGGATCCACACAGCGAGACATCCTCCACCAATCAAAGATCCACCCAGGGAGACATAGACCCCCACAGCAAGGATCCACACAGCGAGACATCGTCCAAAACAGCAAGGATCCACACAACGAGATGTGCTCCACCAATCAAGGATCCACGCAGGGAGACATAAACCACCACAGCAAGGATCCACACAGCGAGACGTCCTACAACACACCAAGGATCCACACAGACAGATGTCCTCCACCAATCAAGGATCCACACAATGAGACAAACTACCACAGCAAGGATCCACACAGCGAAGTGTCCACCAGAGACATGCTAAGCAAAGCAAGACATCCACTACTGCAGCAAGGATCCACACAGTGAGATGTAAACCTCTACAAGGATCCACACTGTGAGACGTAAACCATTACAAGGATCCACACAGCGAGACATCAACCAAAGAAATGCTCAACAACGCAAGAAATCTACTACTGCAGCAAGGATCTGGAGTGCCCGCTAGGACCGTGGGGTATTCAGACCAGGTCCAGTCGTACTTAAAGGGGTGGTCACGGAAAAGGTGACCCGGTCAGTTGCCCTGGCATCCAACAAAAATGATGAAGGGAAGTGGACAATAACGTCTATGGGGGACAATTAGTGACGCCACCTGTGGTATTAGGCCAGGATGGTCAACGCTGCTTAAAGGGACCGCTGGGGCAGATGGTAACGCAGTGAGGATGGTTCTGCTCCCCACAGGTGGAGTGCGGCCCCAGGGCTACCGGTGCAGTTGGTAAGGGATGATAGATGGTGGGGTGCAGGACTGAGGGTGCAGGGATTGCAGTTTCCTTTACCTTTTACTGGTGAATTGCAGGTGCAGACCGGGGCACAGGTTACAGGTGTTGATGGGGTCTGGGCAGCCTGGGAGTAATTTGGGATCCACCTAGCCAGGTAGATTCAGAAGCTTTCCCTTTGTGCTGTATTATCTTGTCCCTTGCTGTGCTGCCTGAAGCCATACACAAGTTCCTCTCAGTGTCTGTTACTCTTAACCCGTATGGTTGACAGCATGAGCCTTTCATGGGCACTGTCTTCTCACTGGCAAGCCCCAGGCTCCTGACCTGCTGTGGTGCCTCCAGGTGTTAGATGGGCCAGGAGACCTGTAGTCTACTGCCCTCCTGTTCTATTTGCTGGGCCTTTAGTATCCATGCAACCACAGACTCCGGTGTCCAGTTTCTTTTGCGCTTAATCCTGGGAAGAGCTCAGTCACAGCTCCTCTCCCAGGCTCTCTCCTCACCAGCTTCCTCTCCCTTCACTGTCTCACACCGAACTCACTAACTCCGACTCCAGACCAGAACTTATAGAGAAGCTTCCCTGAAACCGAGTTTAGAGCTCCCCCTTCTGGTCTGGAGTCAGGAAGGTGTTTTATGTTTGAGTTACCTGATCAGGGGATCCCTCCTTACCTCTAGGCATGACATCACCCCCCTGTGAGGAAGGCAATGCCATTGTGGCAACCGGACTCCTGGGGAGCCATAGATCCCCACAGCAAGGCATAAACCACCATAGCAAGGACCCCAACAGAAAGACATAGACCACCATAGCAAGCATCCACACAGCAAGGCGTCCTCCAAAACACCAAGCATCCACACAGCGAGACGTCCTCCAACACACCAAGGATCCACACAGTGAGGTGTCCACCAGAGACATGCTAAAAAAAGTAAGACATCCACTACAGCAGCAAGGATCCACACAGTGAAATGTAACCACTGCAGCAAAAATAGACATAGCATGGCGTCCACCTTCGTATCAAGGATGCACACAGCGGGATGTAAACTACTTCATCAAGAGCCCAAATAACAAGACATAAACCATTGCAGCAAGGATCCCCACAGCAAGACATCCACTACTGCAGCGAGAATGCACATGCAACACCCCAGGTAACCGGTTGTTGCAGTGATGTTGCCTTCCTTTCGGGGAGGGTGATGTCACGCTTGGAGGCAATGGGAGATTCTATCAGGTAAGGCACTCACATTCAACACATCTAAATCTATGCCAGAAGGTGGGAGCTCAGGACCCGGATTCAGGGGAGCTTCCTTAGACTTTATGTATCCTGGTCTGGAGGAGGAGTCAGCCAGTTGTAGAGAGTCTGAGAGAGGAGAGGAGTAGGACATGTGGAAGAGACGGAGGGGCCGAGCAGCCACAAGGGAGCTGCAACCCCTGGTAAGAGTGAGAACTTGAAGGAGTTGAATAGTGGAGGAGCTTAGAGGGAGAAGCACAGAGGAGGAAGAGGCTCAGGAGGGGAACAGCAGAAGGACACACTAGGAGCCAGAGCGCAGAAACCGGGTACCGGGTGCCTGAGGTTGTGTTGTTCTCCAGGACATGCGACAGAACCGGAGGGCATAGGACTGTATGTCAATTGTCTGCATCAAGTCTGAGGTGAAGCAGTAACCTGAGAGCCCGGGTCATGATAGAGACATTATAAACAGGCTCGCACTGCCTATCGTACAGACATCTGTTTTAGGACAGGAGAGAGGGGACTTTGCAACCAAGCTTCAAGTGGCAGGGACCTCGCCAATGAAAGTAGCACAAGTAGGAAAGGCTTACGGACCTCACCTGGGAGAGGGATCCCCTATTGCCTCCAAGCCGGCCGGACCACAGCTACCCTGCACTTGGTACCCTGGACTGAGGACTACTATCATCATTAAACCAGATAAAGACTGCAAAACTGTGTCCTCGTTCTCTACTCTACCATCCACCACACCATCGGTGCCCTACGCCTGGGAAGCCCTGGGGACCCTGCTTCACCTGTGGGAAGCATCACCATCTTGCTGCATAACATCACCCCAGAGGACCCCTTTAAGCAGCGTCAGTCCCAACTGACTGAACCCACAGGTGGCGTCATGATTAATAGACTTTATTCATAATACCCTTTAAAAGACCTTTCCCCTTTAATTTGGCGCCCACCGCCATGGACTGGGTCGCAGACACCGTGACATCCCCTTTAATAGCAACCGGACCCGGTACCGAGTACCCCACAGCCCCGGCGGGCGACTCACACATAGTGAGACGTAATCTACCACAGCAATTAGTCCACTACTGCAGCAAGGATCCTCACAGCGAGATGTGAACCACCGCAAGGATCCACTAAGTGAGACGTAACCACAGCAGCAAGTGCCACCACCACAGAAAAGCGCAAGAAAACAGGTTTTCTAAACAACATTGTGCAGTAAAGCAGGAAACAGGATAATAATTTGCCCCATTTTGCCCCGCGAGTGTTCAGCAGGCTGAGCGGCTTCTCTTCGCGGCTTGCATTTAGCAGTAACCGTTGCCTCTTTTTGTTGAGCCGTGACAGATCATTATACAGACCCTCAACTTTATCAGGACAGATGATCCCTTTAAAATCCCTCCTGTGACTTGGTTTTACATATTGATTGTTGTGGTTTGTGAAATTATTTCTTCTTTTATGAAAAATCGTTAACAAATCATCTTCTGAACTATAGAAACAAAAGCAAAGGAAACAAATCAATTAGAGACGATCCAACGTTCCGATCAATACACCGCAACATAATGCACAATTAATACTGAACATACCGTAATCACCACATCATAAAGCTAACGAGCTAAATCTGCAGAGCGCGGTCCTCTCTACCGATCTAAGCACAGGAGCTGCAGAGTATCGCGCTCAGGACTAGACGCATTAGTCTGCAGGTCTTGTGGCCGCTGCTGGAGATCGGGGCGCATGGCTCCCACCAGCTCCGACAGCTTCCTTATGACATAGGAAGGAATCCATCTCTACTACAACAAGAACTAAGAAAAAAGGTTCAGATTTATTGCAGCACAGCCAAAAAAAAGTTGTGCCTCCTGCTCTATACGGAGGGGATGGAGAGATCACAATGGAGCAGCCCTGCTCACACCGTGTGCACAGAGACTGAATGGCCTGGAAATGTGCAGCAACCTTGTAGAACATTCCAGCTCATGCTGTAAAGACGTCTCCTGTCCCCGATAGTTATGGTACCCTGGCATTTTTAGGATTCATATAACCCATCTCCAGGTACCTGGTGCGAGAACCGGGGTTCCCACACTGAGCGGACCTCGTCTCCTGTCACATACCAGGATTGACCTTTCCATGCTGTTTGTTAGTTGTTGCATCTTAAAGAAATAATGTAACAACTTCTGATGAGATCTTTATGTTTCATGCATCAATGATAGAGATGAGTGAATTGATTAGATGCTAATTAGATTCATGTTGAATTTTAAGAAATTCGTTGCCTACAGCAATTTTGAAAATTTTGCCAAAAAAAGTTTGTTGCCAGTTTACACAAAGTAGAACATTGTGTCAGTCACAGAAGGCTCACATGACCTCAGGTGTTGGCACTCAGTATTCCCCACAATGCCATGCATCTATCACATCACATGGTATAGAGCAGCCAATCAGCAGGGACTATGGGAGCCAGTGTAAAAGCAGAGGCAGAGAATGAAGCAGCCACCTTGAGATGAATAAGGGTATGTGTCCACGTTCAGGATGGCCGGCGGTATGGACGGAGCAGCAAACCAGCTCCGCCCTAAGCCCCGCCCCTTCTGTGACGCGATGATGCCGGATGTGTTCATTGCACACATCCGACATCATCGCACCCCACACATAGGGCCCTGTGTTTTACCTTGCGGCGGTGCAATGTCGCCGCAAGGTACACGGACATGCTGCGATCTTAAAAGACGCGCAGCATGTCCGGAGTCGCAGGGCCGCCGGATGCGTGTTACCACGCATAGTGGACACAGGATTTCATAAAATCCCCTCCACTATGCTGGAACATCTGGTCACCCTTAGGGTCTGTGCACATGTTCAGTGTTTGGTTGCAGACATTTCTGCACCATTTCTACATCTCTTCTACGTTTTTGATGCGCTTCTCCATGCAGTTTTGCACGCATTTTTTACCTGCGTTTTTCTAGCATTATTGGGTGAAAAAAAAACCTGCAAAAAGGCTGAAAGAACTGACGCTGCTGATCTTTTTCTGCACCAAATCTGCAAGTCAGAAATAAGCAGCGTGTGCACAAGACATCAGGATTTTCATCACTTTGCTGCATCAGGATTTCCTTCAGGTTTTGTGACAAATCTGCAATAAAAAACGCAGCAAAAACCTGACGTGTGCACATTGCCTTAAAGGTTGTGCATGCGCAGTGATCTTCTTGTGCAGACGCCATGTGGCCCCTTAGTTTTCTTCTTCAGTCCCGGGCCCCTGCAGGCCGCGCTGCTCTGATGGCCCCTCGCACCCTCCACACAACACGCTGCATCCTCTGCTCTCATCGAGCTGCAGAAAGAAATAACTTGGCTGCGGCCGCTCGCTGCAAATGGAGAGAAATGAAGATTAATGGCGACTGGCTGGAGCGGAGGCACGACCTAGATCTGGAGCCCAGGACACGGCGACTTCAGCCAAGATCCGACCCAAAAATTATCTCCACGCGACATAATGAAGATGAGTGGCCGCGATCACCGCAGATTAGTCTGTGCCGTCCTCTGTGTCCATAGCCTGAAACCAAGACCGTCCTCTACAGAGGCTGAGATCCCCGACACTCCGGGACATCAGACGGCGGGAACAAGAAGATGTCGCATCACATTTCACCGAAACATGAAAATGTACGAAGATTCACACACAAGTGCACATGAGCACCGACGCACGGCGCCCCCGTAATAATGTCAGCTACAGCGTTCCCGTAATAATGTCAGCTACAGTGTCCCCATAATAATGTCAGCTACAGCGTTCCCGTAATAATATCAGCTACAGCGCCCCCGTAATAATGTCAGCTACAGCACCCCGTAATAATGTCAGCTACAGTGTCCCCATAATAATGTCAGCTACAGTGCCCCCGTAATAATGTCAGCCACAGCGCTCCCGCAATAATGTCAGCTACAGCGTTCCTGTAATAATGTCAGCCACAGCACCCCGTAATAATGTCGGCCACAGCGCTCCGTAATAATGTCAGCTACAGCGCCCTGTAATAATGTCAGCTACAGTGTTCCCATAATAATGTCAGTTACAGCGCCCCCGTAATAATGTCAGCTACAGCGCTCCCGCAATAATGTCAGCTACAGCGTTCCCGTAATAATGTCAGTCACAGCGTCCCGTAATAATGTCAGCCACAGTGCCCCGTAATAATGTCAGCTACAGCGCCCCGTAATAATGTCAGCTACAGCGCCCCGTAATAATGTCAGCTACAGCGCCCCGTAATAATGTCAGCCACAGCGCTCCCGCAATAATGTCAGCTACAGCGTTCCTGTAATAATGTCAGCTACAGCGCCCCCGTAATAATGTCAGCCACAGCGCCCCGTAATAATGTCAGCTACAGCGCCCCGTAATAATGTCAGCCACAGCGCCCCATAATAATGTCAGCTACAGCGCCCCGTAATAATGTCAGCTACAGCGCCCCGTAATAATGTCAGCCACAGCGCCCCGTAATAATGTCAGCCACAGCACCCCGTAATAATGTCAGCTACAGCGCTCCTGCAATAATGTCAGCCACAGCGCCCCCATAATAATGTCAGCCACAGCGCCCCGTAATAATGTCAGCTACAGCGCCCCGTAATAATGTCAGCCACAGCACCCTGTAATAATGTCAGCCACAGCACCCCGTAATAATGTCAGCTACAGCGCTCCCGCAATAATGTCAGCCACAGCGCCCCCATAATAATGTCAGCCACAGCGCCCACGTAATAATGTCAGCCACAGCGCCCCGTAATAATGTCAGCTACAGCGCCCTGTAATAATGTCAGCTACAGCGTTCCCGTAATAATGTCAGCTACAGCGCCCCCGTAATAATGTCAGCCACAGCGCCCCGTAATAATGTCAGCTACAGCGCCCTGTAATAATGTCAGCTACAGCGCCCCCGTAATAATGTCAGCCACAGTGCCCCGTAATAATGTCAGCCACAGCGCCCCGTAATAATGTCAGCTACAGCGCCCCGTAATAATGTCAGCTACAGCGCCCCGTAAT
This sequence comes from Ranitomeya variabilis, assembly GCF_051348905.1. Classification (NCBI taxonomy): domain Eukaryota; kingdom Metazoa; phylum Chordata; class Amphibia; order Anura; family Dendrobatidae; genus Ranitomeya; species Ranitomeya variabilis. Next base: position 238,157,394 of record NC_135238.1, read on the forward strand.
AATGTCAGCCACAGCGCTCCCGCAATAATGTCAGCTACAGCGTTCCTGTAATAATGTCAGCCACAGCACCCCGTAATAATGTCAGCCACAGCGCCCCGTAATAATGTCAGCTACAGCGCCCTGTAATAATGTCAGCTACAGTGTTCCCATAATAATGTCAGTTACAGCGCCCCCGTAATAATGTCAGCTACAGCGCTCCCGCAATAATGTCAGCTACAGCGTTCCCGTAATAATGTCAGTCACAGCGTCCCGTAATGTCAGCCACAGTGCCCCGTAATGTCAGCTACAGCGCCCCGTAATAATGTCAGCTACAGCGCCCCGTAATAATGTCAGCTACAGCGCCCCGTAATAATGTCAGCCACAGCGCTCCCGCAATAATGTCAGCTACAGCGTTCCTGTAATAATGTCAGCTACAGCGCCCCCGTAATAATGTCAGCCACAGCGCCCCGTAATAATGTCAGCTACAGCGCCCCGTAATAATGTCAGCCACAGCACCCCATAATAATGTCAGCTACAGCGCCCCGTAATAATGTCAGCTACAGCGCCCCGTAATAATGTCAGCCACAGCGCCCCGTAATAATGTCAGCCACAGCACCCCGTAATAATGTCAGCTACAGCACCCCGTAATAATGTCAGCCACAGCGCCCCGTAATGTCAGCTACAGCACCCCGTAATAATGTCAGCTACAGCGCCCCGTAATAATGTCAGCCACAGCGCCCCATAATAATGTCAGCCACAGCGCCCCGTAATAATGTCAGCTACAGCGCCCACGTAATAATGTCAGCTACAGCACCCCGCAATAATGTCACCCACAGCGCCCACGTAATAATGTCAGCCACAGCGCCCCGTAATAATGTCACCCACTGCATCACCAATGAGACGGACATAGCACTCCTGGACTCCCCCATATACCGCTCAGACCGGACTTTTTCTACTTGGCACACCCTTTATCTTTACCTAAAGAGAGGTTTTGACAAAGACCAGCCTTGGTCGAAACATTAACCTAAAAACTTACTGTCCGTCAAATCCTTCATATGCTATTGAACACTTGGTGATGACTGTACGCACAAATAAAAGAATATTTTTTGCATAGACCTTCACGTTTTATGTGTGCGGCTGTTTTTCCATTAACATAATGTCACCCACAGCGCCCCCATAATAATGTCAGCTACGGCGACCCCATAATGTCACCCACAGAGCCCCCGTAATGATGTCAGCTACGGCGACCCCATAATGTCACCCACAGCGCCCACGTAATAATGTCAGCCACAGCGCCCCCGTAATAATGTCAGCCACAGCGCCCCATAATAATGTCACCCACAGCGCCCCCGTAATAATGTCAGCCACAGCGCCCCCGTAATAATGTCAGCCACAGCGCCCCCATAATACTGTAAGTCTCAGTGCCCCCATAATAATGTCACAGTGACCCTTTAATGCTGACAGTCAACGCCTCTAAAAGGGGATTGTCTTCATAAGACCGCCCTTATATTTTTCAGCTTTCTAATGACCTTTTAGTTCCTCAAAGACTGAAGATCTCGCTCGCTGCCAGTAAGGGTATGTGCACACGTTGCGGATTCTGCTGCGGATTTTTCCGCAGCGGATTTGGAAAATCCGCAGTGCAAAACCACTGCGGTTTTCACTGCGGATTTTCTTGCGGTTTCTTCTGCGGATTCCTCTGCGGGTTTTCAACTGCACTTTCCTATTGGTGCATGTTGAAAACCGCTGCGGAATCCGCACAAAGAATTGACATGCTGCGGAAAATAATCCGCTGCGTTTCCACGCGGATTTTTCTGCAGCATGTGCACAGGGGTTTTTTTTCCCGATAGGTTTACATGGTACTGTAAACTTTGGGAAAACTGCTGCGGATCCGCAGCAAAATCCGCAGCGTGTGCACATTCCCTAAATGGGATCAGATGTATCTAGAGCTGTGAATATATTCGCATCCGATCTTCTCCCGCAGTTTGGATACTTGTCTCTGATGTAGACGTGCGGACAATATGGTGACAGTCAGGACTCCGCCCGGATCCAATGTCTGCACTGATTGCACTAAACGGCAAAACCACAAAAACAGGACTAAAAATCCTCCAAAATGTCAAAAACAGCAGAAAAAAGGCAGCGACGTTCACCTGCCCAGACCCCCAAACACATGCACTATCAGGGAGCAGTGGAGCCATGGAGTAAAGATGGCGGCAACGCAGGTGCAAAAATACCGATGAGACAACCAGTCCCAGCCGGACAATCCATGGAGGGGCGACAGCTGGGTATATTAGTGCAATAGAGGCTTGTGTGGGGCGCTGGTCACACACAGGTGATGCATCCAGGTGAGCAGCCCATTAGTGACGCCCACACTACTCCATCGGGCGGCTGCCCAGCACTATCCACATACATCCCTGTGAACAGAGACCACAGAACAAGCGGCACCCTGAAAATTAAAGTGCGTTTGTTTGGAGGTTTGGGCAGGTGAACATCGCCGCCTTCTTCCTGCTGGTTTCTGATACTTTGCAGCAACGTCCTGATGTGTCCGTTCACTAGTAACAAGCAGTGATCCTCGAAGTGGCAAATGCTCCAATGTCCGCCCATGATCCCACCCGGCACAGCGCTGTCCTGCAGAGATCCCTCCACGGTCCGGGGACGTCATCTGATGAGAGAGGACAGCGATATTCTCCATAGTTTGCGTCCATGCGGAGGGGGAGGGGATCGTGGCGCTTCGCTCCTCGCCGTGCACAGACCTGACGCAGATAAATGCAGGATAATCAGATGACGGGATTTATTTTACTTTGTTCCTTTTTGCTCCATTTGAGCTGGGGAGAATTGATTTCCTAAATACGGCTCCTCCGCGCCGCGTCTCCTTCCTCGGTGACTCCGCCACATGTTCTTTCCACTCCACCTGAATTCTGCTTTATTCCAATTTTCCGCTTCCCTGCCTTTAATGCCGGCGTTACAGGGAGGATTGTCTGCAGCTCGGATATCTTGTGGTCTTTGGCGCCGGAGGGATAGATATGTAATAGCGCCATTTGTTTATGCAGATACATATGGGAGAACTGTGGGCATAAGATCTGCGAGACCACTGAGTGAAGACCCTCATCCATGAAGGGACGCAGTGGGAATTTCCTTTGAGTTATTGTTTCCCCAGGAACATACAGATATCATAAATCCCCGGCCTTAACCATGCCTCAAAGACGCCCTGACACAAGTACTACTCCCGAAAGTGGACCCAAATGCTCTAAATAGCCTAAAATAATAACCAGGGCAGGTGCCCACCTTCCTTGCATCCAGCACTGGCTCCTCACCCTGCTCGGGTTCAGCACTGGCTCCTCACCCTGCTTGCATCGAGCATTGGCTCCTCACCCTGCTTGGGTCCAGCATTGGCTCCTCACCCTGCGCGGGTCCAGCACTGGCTCCTCACCCTGCTCAGGTCCAGCACTGGCTCCTCACCCTGCTTGCATCCCACACTGGCTCCTCACCCTGCTCGGGTCCAGCACTGGCTCCTCACCCTGCTCGGGTCCAGCACTGGCTCCTCACCCTGCTCGGGTCCAGCACTGGCTTCCCACCTTCCTGAGGTCGAGCATTGGCTCCCCACCTTCCCCGAGTCCAGCACTGGCTCCTCACCCTGCTCGGGTCCAGCACTGGCTCCTCACCCTGTTCGGGTCCAGCACTGGCTCCTCACCCTGCTCGGGTTCAGCACTGGCTCCTCACCCTGCTCGGGTTCAGCACTGGCTCCTCACCCTGCTTGGGTCCAGCACTGGCTTCCCACCTTCCTGAGGTCGAATATTGGCTCCTCACTTTCCTTGGATCTAGCACTGGCTCCTCACCCTGCTCGGGTCCAGCACTGGCTCCTCACCCTGCTCGGGTCCAGCACTGGCTCCTCACCCTGCTCGGGTCCAGCACTGGCTCCTCACCCTGCTCGGGTCCAGCACTGGCTCCTCACCCTGCTCGGCTCCAGCACTGACTCCTCACCCTGCTCGGGTCCAGCACTGGCTTCCCACCTTCCTGCGGTCGAGCATTGGCTCCTCACTTTCCTTGGATCTAGCACTGGCTCCCCACCCTCCCCGAGTCCAGCACTGGCTCCTCACCCTGCTCGGGTCCAGCACTGGCTCCTCACCCTGCTCGGGTCCAGCACTGGCTCCTCACCCTGTTCGGGTCCAGCACTGGCTCCTCACCCTGCTCGGGTCCAGCACTGGCTCCTCACCCTGCTCGGGTCCAGCACTGGCTTCCCACCTTCCTGAGGTCGAGCATTGGCTCCTCTCTTTCCTTGGATCTAGCACTGGCTCCCCACCCTCCCCGAGTCCAGCACTGGCTCCTCACCCTGCTCAGGTCCAGCACTGGCTCCTCACCCTGTTCGGGTCCAGCACTGGCTCCTCACCCTGCTCGGGTCCAGCACTGGCTCCTCACCCTGCTCGGGTCCAGCACTGGCTCCTCACCCTGCTCGGGTCCAGCACTGGCTTCCCACCTTCCTGAGGTCGAGCATTGGCTCCTCTCTTTCCTTGGATCTAGCACTGGCTCCCCACCCTCCCCGAGTCCAGCACTGGCTCCTCACCCTGTTCGGGTCCAGCACTGGCTCCTCACCCTGCTCGGGTCCAGCACTGGCTCCTCACCCTGCTTGGGTCCAGCACTGGCTTCCCACCTTCCTGAGGTCGAGCATTGGCTCCTCACTTTCCTTGGATCTAGCACTGGCTCCCCACCCTCCCCGAGTCCAGCACTGGCTCCTCACCCTGCTCAGGTCCAGCACTGGCTTCGTACCTTCCTGCGGTCGAGCATTGGCTCCTCACTTTTCTTGGATCTAGCACTGGCTCCCCACCCTCCCCGAGTCCAGCACTGGTTCCTCACCCTGCTCGGGTCCAGCTCTGGCTCCTCACCCTGTTCGGGTCCAGCACTGGCTCCTCACCCTGCTCGGGTCCAGCACTGGCTCCTCACCCTGCTCGGGTCCAGCACTGGCTTCCCACCTTCCTGAGGTCGAGCATTGGCTCCTCACTTTCCTTGGATCTAGCACTGGCTCCCCACCCTCCCCGAGTCCAGCACTGGCTCCTCACCCTCCTCAGGTCCAGCACTGGATCGCAGATGAGCAGGGGCACATAGATTAACATTGGTCAGAGTGTAATCCAATTTTTTATCAGATAGCACTCATCTGTTTTTGTCAATATCCGGATTACCTCCCCCAGGGTGGGCTGAGATGGTATTTATCTCTAAACTCTGAACTTTTTCTCACCACTTTTTATAGAAGCTAATAACAGCCCAAGCTGCCAATTTTGGCCAAAAAAAAATGTGCACACGAAATGGTGAAACGTTTGTTACACAAGAAAAGTCATTTCCAGCACTTGAAAAATTCCCCAAATTGTGTTTCGATTTCTTACCATTCTCAATATATCTGCTTGCTTTCTATGACAGATTATTCCTGTTTACATCTAGAGGCAGAAATTCCATCATTTCTTCATTGTTTTCACAATTGAGAGTTTGGCACAATTGTAACTCCACAAATGTTTGTAAAATAAACAAATTATCTCACTCCATCCTCGCAGCTTGTTACAATGTATCAGTTTAGGTAAAATGTATAATTCTGGAATCTAGTGACAGAGAGACTGGTGCCGATGATTGTATTCTCTACACTGGATGCAATTGTAACAAACCCTCTGCTGGAAGAAGTATCAGAGCTATACAGGATGTTAGCAAGAACTTCCTTATTTCCTGACAGTAGATCTTTTATGGTCCACTCACACAGTGTCTATGTCCAGTCACTATTCAAGGGATTGTCCAAGACTAATATATTGTTGACCTGTACATTGATAGGTGATCAATACGGGGTCGGTGGGGGTCCACCACCTAGTGACCACCGGTCAGCTGATTTCTACTCCTATAGGTGAGAACACCTTATAGAGCTGCAGGTCGCCGCTCCGTGCGCTCTTTATTGGTCGCTGCCGAGTTCTGCACTCCATCGCTCCACTGCAGCCAACGTCCGGATGCCAACACGAGGGACGCATGTCCCTAATATGCAGCCGCAGACACTGGGCGGTCCGAGAGCACGATGTGGTGGGTGCTAGAAGGACTATCAGACCTCCGGCTCCTGCCATCACCTGCTGCTCTTCTGGCTTTTACCTGCAGATAAGAAACAATAGAATTCATTCTTAGGTATTATATAAAGATAAATACAATAGTCACATAGCGGCAGACATATTTTATATCCGGCTTCATTTCAAAAAAATTTCTGTAAAATAATGAACAGAATGTAATAATCTCCACTTACAGGAAGAAAAAGGGTGGCTTTCTGTGCAATGATAGAGGAGCACTGTTCACTTTAAGTAGGTCACCGCTTCCTCACCGCCAGAAAATGACGATCGCATTGATCACAGCTGTAATAAATGTTTCTACAAGAGTTGGGAGTTTGTAGAAAGAAAATGAGTTATGGCTATTCACTGCTTCTATAGGTCTCAATGTTTAGGAGAGATAAACCTGAAATTTCCTGAAGTTTCCAAATAAATTAAAAAAATTAAAGATAAACAAAGAGTATGAAAAAAATATATTGTGTCCTGATTACTCAGGTGAGAGAAGACCCTCAAATATATCGTATGACAAGATTTAGTACCTCTGCCCATCATCAGCTTCCAGTGCATTACAAGATCTGTATCAGGATCTTATCATGTATCTCTGTATACAGGAAGCTCCCCCTAGTGGTGACTGCAGACAGGATCTTATCATGTATCTCTGTATACAGGGAGCTCCCCCTAGTGGTGACTGCAGACAGGATCTTATCATGTATCTCTGTATACAGGGAGCTCCCCCTAGTGGTGGCTGCAGACAGGATCTTATCATGTATCTCTGTATACAGGGAGCTCCCCCTAGTGGTGACTGCAGACAGGATCTTATCATGTATCTCTGTATACAGGGAGCTCCCCCTAGTGGTGACTGCAGACAGGATCTTATCATGTATCTCTGTATACAGGGAGCTCCCCCTAGTGGTGGCTGCAGACAGGATCTTATCATGTATCTCTGTATACAGGGAGCTCCCCCTAGTGGTGACTGCAGACAGGATCTTATCATGTATCTCTGTATACAGGGAGCTCCCCCTAGTGGTGGCTGCAGACAGGATCTTATCATATATCTCTGTATACAGGGAGCTCCCCTAGTGGTGACTGCAGACAGGATCTTATCATGTATCTCTGTATACAGGGAGCTCCCCCTAGTGGTGGCTGCAGACAGGATCTTATCATGTATCTCTGTATACAGGGAGCTCCCCCTAGTGGTGACTGCAGACAGGATCTTATCATGTATCTCTGTATACAGGGAGCTCCCCCTAGTGGTGACTGCAGACAGGATCTTATCATGTATCTCTGTATACAGGGAGCTCCCCCTAGTGGTGGCTGCAGACAGGATCTTATCATGTATCTCTGTATACAGGGAGCTCCCCCTAGTGGTGACTGCAGACAGGATCTTATCATGTATCTCTGTATACAGGGAGCTCCCCCTAGTGGTGACTGCAGACAGGATCTTATCATGTATCTCTGTATACAGGGAGCTCCCCTAGTGGTGACTGCAGACAGGATCTTATCATGTATCTCTGTATACAGGGAGCTCCCCCTAGTGGTGGCTGCAGACAGGATCTTATCATGTATCTCTGTATACAGGGAGCTCCCCCTAGTGGTGGCTGCAGACAGGATCTTATCATGTATCTCTGTATACAGGGAGCTCCCCCTAGTGGTGACTGCAGACAGGATCTTATCATGTATCTCTGTATGCAGGGAGCTCCCCCTAGTGGTGACTGCAGACAGGATCTTATCATGTATCTCTGTATACAGGGAGCTCCCCCTAGTGGTGACTGCAGACAGGATCTTATCATGTATCTCTGTATACAGGGAGCTCCCCCTAGTGGTGACTGCAGACAGGATCTTATCATGTATCTCTGTATACAGGGAGCTCCCCCTAGTGGTGGCTGCAGACAGGATCTTATCATGTATCTCTGTATACAGGGAGCTCCCCCTAGTGGTGGCTGCAGACAGGATCTTATCATGTATCTCTGTATACAGGGAGCTCCCCCTAGTGGTGGCTGCAGACAAGATCTTATCATGTATCTCTGTATACAGGGAGCTCCCCCTAGTGGTGGCTGCAGACAGGATCTTATCATGTATCTCTGTATACAGGGAGCTCCCCCTAGTGATGGCTGCAGACAGGATCTTATCATGTATCTCTGTATACAGGGAGCTCCCCCTAGTGGTGACTGCAGACAGGATCTTATCATGTATCTCTGTATACAGGGAGCTCCCCCTAGTGGTGGCTGCAGACAGGATCTTATCATGTATGTCTGTATACAGGGAGCTCCCCCTAGTGGTGGCTGCAGACAGGATCTTATCATTTATCTCTGTATACAGGGAGCTCCCCCTAGTGGTGGCTGCAGACACGATCTTATGTATCTCTGTATACAGGGAGCTCCCCCTAGTGGTGGCTGCAGACAGGATCTTATCATGTATCTCTGTATACAGGGAGCTCCCCCTAGTGGTGGCTGCAGACAGGATCTTATCATGTATCTCTGTATACAGGGAGCTCCCCCTAGTGGTGACTGCAGACAGGATCTTATCATGTATCTCTGTATACAGGGAGCTCCCCCTAGTGGTGACTGCAGACAGGATCTTATCATGTATCTCTGTATACAGGGAGCTCCCCCTAGTGGTGGCTGCAGACAGGATCTTATCATGTATCTCTGTATACAGGGAGCTCCCCCTAGTGGTGGCTGCAGACAGGATCTTATCATGTATCTCTGTATACAGGGAGCTCCCCCTAGTGGTGGCTGCAGACAAGATCTTATCATGTATCTCTGTATACAGGGAGCTCCCCCTAGTGGTGGCTGCAGACAGGATCTTATCATGTATCTCTGTATACAGGGAGCTCCCCCTAGTGATGGCTGCAGACAGGATCTTATCATGTATCTCTGTATACAGGGAGCTCCCCCTAGTGGTGACTGCAGACAGGATCTTATCATGTATCTCTGTATACAGGGAGCTCCCCCTAGTGGTGGCTGCAGACAGGATCTTATCATGTATGTCTGTATACAGGGAGCTCCCCCTAGTGGTGGCTGCAGACAGGATCTTATCATTTATCTCTGTATACAGGGAGCTCCCCCTAGTGGTGGCTGCAGACACAATCTTATGTATCTCTGTATACAGGGAGCTCCCCCTAGTGGTGGCTGCAGACAGGATCTTATCATGTATCTCTGTATACAGGGAGCTCCCCCTAGTGGTGGCTGCAGACAGGATCTTATCATGTATCTCTGTATACAGGGAGCTCCCCCTAGTGGTGGCTGCAGATAGGATCTTATCGTGTATCTCTGTATACATGGAGCTCCCCCTTGTGGTGGCTGCGGACAGAATCTTATCCTGTATCTCTGCATACAGGGAGCTTCCCCTAGTGGTGGCGGCTGCAGACAGGATCTTATCATGTAGCTCTGTATACAGCGAGCTCCCCCTAGTGGTGGCTGCAGACAGGATCTTATCACGTATCTCTGTATACAGGGAGCTCCCCCTAGTGGTGGCTGCAGACAGGATCTTACCATGTATCTCTCAATACAGGGAGCTCCCCCTAGTGGTGGCTGCAGACAGGATCTTATCATGTATCTGTATACAGGGAGCTCCCCCTAGTGGTGGCTGCAGACAGGATCTTATCATGTATCTCTGTATACAGGGAGCTCCCCCTAGTGGTGACTGCAGACAGGATCTTATCATGTATCTCTGTATGCAGGGAGCTCCCCCTAGTGGTGGCTGCAGACAGAATCTTATCATGTATCTCTGTATACAGGGAGCTCCCCCTAGTGGTGACTGCAGATAGGATCTTATCTTGTATCTCCGTATACAGGGAGCTCCCCCTAGTGGTGACTGCAGATAGGATCTTATCATGTATCTCTGTGTACAGGGAGCTCCCCCTAGTGGTGACTGCAGACAGGATCTTATCATGTATCTCCGTATACAGGGAGCTCCCCCTAGTGGTGGCTGTAAGCAGAATCTTATCATGTATGTCTGTATACAGGGAGCTCCCCCTAGTGGTGGCTGCAGACAGAATCTTATCGTGTATCTCTGTATACAGGGAGCTCCCCCTAGTGGTGACTGCAGACAGAATCTTATCATGTATCTCTGTATACAGGTAGCTCCCCCTAGTGGTGACTGCAGACAGGATCTTATCATGTATCTCTGTATACAGGGAGCTCCCCCTAGTGGTGGCTGCAGACAGAATCTTATCATGCATCTCTGTATACAATGTATACAAGGAGCTCCCCCCTAGTGGTGACTGCAGACAGGATCTTATCATGTATGTCTGTATACAGGGAGCTCCCCCTAGTGGTGACTGCAGACAGGATCTTATCATGTATCTCTGTATACAGGGAGCTCCCCCTAGTGGTGGCTGCAGACAGGATCTTATCATGTATCTCTGTATACAGGGAGCTCCCCCTAGTGGTGGCTGCAGACAGGATCTTATCATGTATCTCCGTATACAGGGAGCTCCCCCTAGTGGTGACTGCAGATAGGATCTTATCATGTATCTCTGTATACAGGGAGCTCCCCCTAGTGGTGACTGCAGACAGGATCTTATCATGTATCTCCGTATACAGGGAGCTCCCCCTAGTGGTGGCTGCAGACAGGATCTTATCTTGTATCTCTGTATACAGGGAGCTCCTCCTAGTGGTGACTGCAGACAGGATCTTATCATGTATCTCTGTATACAGGTAGCTCCCCCTAGTGGTGACTGCAGACAGGATCTTATCATGTATCTCTGTATACAGGGAGCTCCTCCTAGTGGTGGCTGCAGTCAGGATCTTATCATGTATCTCTATATACAGGGAGCTCCCCCTAGTGGTGACTGCAGTCAGTATCTTATCATGTATCTCTGCATACAGGGAGCTCCCCCTAGTGTGACTGCAGACAGGATCTTATTGTGTATCTCTATATACAGGGAGCTCCCCCTAGTGGTGGCTGCAGACAGGATCTTATCTTGTATCTCTGTATACAGGGAGCTCCTCCTAGTGGTGACTGCAGACAGGATTGTTGTGAATTTGGATTCTGGGCTCCCCCGGTGGCCGCTTGTGGAATTGGACTTGTCATCCTCTTTCCTGTTTCACCTGGTTCCATCAGTAGTGGGTGTCGCTATTTAAGCTCATTTCTCTGGTGGTTTCTTGCCGGTCAACAATGTTATCTGATGCCTCTCAGTGCTTGTTCCTGCTTCTGACAACTACTAGATAAGTTGGACTGTTGTCCATGTTTCGTTTGCCTATTTGTTCCAGTTCACAGCTGAAGTTTTGTTACTGTGTCTGGAAAGCTCTCGTTGATCAGGGATTGCTACTCTGGTGTTATGAGTTAATGCCAGAGTTTAAGGTAATCTCTGGATGGTGTTTTGTTAGTGTTTTTCTGCTGACCATGAAAGTATACTATCTGTCTTCTGCTATCTAGTAAGCGGACCTCAAATTTGCTAAGACTATTTTCCTGCTGCGTTTGTTGTTTCATCTGAACTCACCGTCATTATATGTGGGGGGCTACTGTCTGCTTTTGAAATATTTCTCTAGAGGTGAGCCAGGTCTTATATTTCCCTCTGCTAGCTATTTAGGTCTTAGGCCAGAGCTGGGCATCTAGCAATAAATAGGAAATGCTACCTGGCTATTTCTAGTTGCGCGGCAGGCTTAGTTCATGGTCAGTATAGTTCCATCTTCCGAGAGCTTGTCCCTCTATAGGCTTGCTATGATCTCTGCTTGCAGAGATCATGACAGTTTGACCGGCCAATAAAGTGTTAAAGACCCAGGTTGAGAAAGGAGAGTTATAAGAAGTCTGCTGGAATTTTTTTTTTTTTTTTTTTTTCCCTCCAGTTTGCCTTGCTGCAGTCTTTTTTCTCTCTCTCCTCCTCATCTCTGTATGGCTCTGTGTGCACCTGACAATAATGGATCTTCAGAGTGTAACTGCGGGTTTGAATAATCTCATCACGAAAGTACAAAATTTACAAGATTTTGTGGTACATGCTCCAGTATCTGAGCCGAGAATTCCTTTGCCGGAGTTCTTCACAGGGAATAGAGCTAGCTTCCAGAATTTCCGAAATAATTGTAAGCTTTATTTGTCCCTGAAGTCTCGTTCAGCTGGAGACCCTGCTCAGCAGGTTGGGATTGTGATTTCCTTGCTCAGGGGTGACCCTCAAGATTGGGCCTTCTCATTGCCAGCAGGGGATCCTGCGTTGCGCGATGTGGATGCGTTTTTTCTGGCCTTGGGCTTGCTTTATGAGGAACCTCATTTGGAACTTCAGGCAGAAAAAACTTTGATGGCACTATCTCAGGGGCAAGACGAAGCTGAGGTTTACTGCCAAAAATTCCGTAAATGGTCTGTGCTTACTCAGTGGAATGAGTGCGCCTTGGCGGCAACTTTCAGAGAAGGTCTCTCTGATGCCGTTAAGGATGTTATGGTGGGGTTCCCTGTGCCTGCAGGTCTGAATGAGTCCATGACAATGGCTATTCAGATTGATAGGCGTCTGCGGGAGCGCAAACCGGTGCACCATCTGGCGGTGTCTATGGAAAAGACGCCAGAAAGTATGCAGTGTGATAGAATTCTGTCCAGGAGCGAGCGACAGAATTTTAGACGGAAGAATGGATTGTGCTTCTATTGTGGGGATTCTACTCATGTTATATCAGCATGCTCTAGGCGTACAAAGAAGCTTGATAAGTCTGTTTCCATTGGCACCATTCAGTCTAAATTTATTTTGTCTGTAACCCTGATTTGCTCTTTGTCATCCATTGCCACGGACGCCTATGTTGACTCTGGCGCCGCTCTGAGTCTTATGGATTGGTCCTTTGCCAATCGTTGTGGTTTTGATTTAGAGCCTTTGGAGACTCTTATTCCTCTGAAGGGGATTGACTCCACCCCATTGGCTAATAATAAACCACAATACTGGACACAAGTAACCATGCGTATCAATCCGGATCACCAGGAGATTATTCGTTTCCTGGTGCTGTATAATTTACATGACGATTTGGTACTGGGATTGCCATGGTTGCAGTCTCACAATCCAGTCTTGGACTGGAGAGCAATGTCTGTGTTGAGCTGGGGATGTAAGGGTATTCATGGGGACTTACCTTTGGTTTCTATTTCGTCGTCCATTCCCTCTGAAGTCCCTGAGTTCCTCTCAGATTATCAAGACGTCTTTGACGAACCCAAGCTTGGGTCGTTACCTCCGCACCGTGAGTGCGATTGTGCCATAGATTTGATACCGGGTTGCAAATATCCAAAGGGTCGTTTGTTTAATTTGTCCGTGCCGGAACATGCTGCTATGCGGGAATATATAAAGGAGTCTTTGGAAAAGGGACATATTCGTCCATCTTCTTCTCCCTTGGGAGCTGGGTTTTTCTTTGTCTCAAAAAAGGACGGCTCTTTGAGACCATGTATTGATTATCGACTTCTGAATAAGATCACTGTTAAGTACCAATACCCATTGCCATTGCTTACTGATTTGTTTGCTCGTATAGAGGGTGCTAAGTGGTTCTCTAAAATTGATCTTCGTGGGGCGTATAATTTGGTGCGGATCAGGCAGGGGGATGAGTGGAAGACCGCATTTAATACGCCCGAGGGCCACTTTGAGTATTTGGTCATGCCTTTTGGTCTTTCTAATGCCCCTTCAGTTTTCCAGTCTTTTATGCATGATATTTTCCGCGATTTTCTGGATAAATTTATGATAATATATCTGGATGATATTCTGATTTTTTCTGATGACTGGGACTCTCATGTCCAGCAGGTCAGGAGAGTTTTTCAGGTTCTGCGGTCTAATTCTTTATGTGTGAAGGGGTCTAAGTGCGTTTTTGGGGTCCAGAAAATTTCCTTTTTGGGGTATATTTTTTCTCCCTCTTCCATTGAGATGGATCCCGTCAAGGTGCAAGCTATTTGTGACTGGACTCAGCCCTCCTCTCTTAAGGGTCTTCAGAGATTTTTGGGCTTTGCCAACTTTTACCGCCGATTTATTGCTGGTTTTTCGGATGTCGTTAAACCACTGACTGATTTGACCAGACATGGCGCTGATGTTGCTAATTGGTCCCCTCATGCTGTAGAGGCCTTTCAGGAGCTTAAGCACCGTTTTGCCTCTGCCCCTGTGTTACGTCAGCCTGATGTGAATCTGCCTTTTCAGGTTGAGGTTGATGCTTCGGAGATCGGAGCTGGGGCAGTGTTGTCGCAGAAAGGTTCCGACTGCTCCGTCATTAGACCTTGTGCCTTCTTTTCTCGCAAATTTTCGCCCGCAGAGCGGAATTATGATGTTGGGAATAGGGAGCTTTTGGCCATGAAGTGGGCGTTTGAGGAGTGGCGCCATTGGCTAGAGGGGGCTAAGCATCAGGTGGTGGTATTGACTGACCACAAAAATTTGATTTATCTTGAGACTGCCAGGCGCCTGAATCCTAGACAGGCGCGCTGGTCTTTATTTTTTTCTCGCTTTAATTTTGTGGTGTCATACCTACCGGGTTCTAAGAATGTTAAGGCAGATGCCCTTTCTAGGAGTTTTGACCCGGACTCTCCTGGTAATACTGAACCCACAGGTATCCTTAGGGAGGGAGTAATTTTGTCGGCCGTTTCTCCTGATCTGCGGCGGTCCTTGCAAGAGTTTCAGGCGGATAGACCGGATCGTTGTCCGCCTGATAGACTGTTTGTTCCGGATGATTGGACCAGTAGAGTCATCTCTGAGGTACATTCTTCTGCATTGGCAGGTCATCCCGGAATTTTTGGTACCAGGGATTTGGTGGCAAGATCCTTCTGGTGGCCTTCCCTGTCACGAGATGTGCGAGTCTTTGTGCAGTCATGTGACATTTGTGCTCGGGCCAAGTCTTGTAGTTCTCGGGCTAGCGGACTGCTGTTGCCCTTGCCTATTCCTAAGAGGCCTTGGACACACATCTCGATGGATTTTATTTCAGATCTGCCTGTTTCCCAGAAGATGTCTGTCATCTGGGTGGTCTGTGACCGTTTCTCTAAAATGGTCCATTTGGTTCCTCTGCCCAAGTTGCCTTCTTCTTCTGAGTTGGTTCCTCTGTTTTTTCAGAATGTTGTCCGATTGCACGGTATTCCTGAGAATATTGTTTCTGACAGAGGTACCCAATTTGTGTCTAGATTTTGGCGGGCATTCTGTGCTAGGATGGGCATAGATTTGTCTTTTTCATCTGCTTTTCACCCTCAGACTAATGGCCAGACCGAGCGGACTAATCAGACCCTGGAGACATATCTGAGGTGTTTTGTCTCTGCTGACCAGGATGATTGGGTTGCTTTTTTGCCATTGGCAGAGTTCGCCCTCAATAATCGGGCCAGCTCTTCCACCTTGGTGTCCCCGTTTTTCTGTAATTCGGGGTTTCACCCTCGATTTTCCTCCGGTCAGGTGGAATCCTCGGATTGTCCTGGAGTGGATGCGGTGGTGGAGAGATTGCATCACATCTGGGGGCAGGTTATGGACAATTTGAAGTTGTCCCAGGAGAAGACTCAGCGTTTTGCCAACCGTCATCGTCGTGTTGGTTCTCGGCTTTGTGTTGGAGATTTGGTCTGGTTGTCTTCTCGTTTTGTCCCTATGAGGGTCTCTTCTCCTAAGTTTAAACCTCGGTTCATCGGCCCTTATAGAATATTGGAGATTCTTAATCCTGTTTCTTTCCGTTTGGACCTCCCTGCGTCCTTTTCCATTCATAACGTTTTTCATCGGTCGTTATTGCGCAGGTATGAGGTGCCTGTTGTACCTTCAGTTGAGCCTCCTGCTCCGGTGTTGGTTGAGGGTGAGTTGGAGTACGTTGTGGAGAAGATTTTGGACTCTCGTGTTTCCAGACGGAGACT
This sequence comes from Ranitomeya variabilis, assembly GCF_051348905.1. Taxonomy (NCBI): domain Eukaryota; kingdom Metazoa; phylum Chordata; class Amphibia; order Anura; family Dendrobatidae; genus Ranitomeya; species Ranitomeya variabilis. The sequence continues at coordinate 238,173,191 of NC_135238.1, forward strand.
CCAGTATCTGGTCAACTGGAAGGGTTACGGCCAGGAGGATAATTCTTGGGTCAATGCATCTGATGTTCATGCTTCTGATCTTGTTCGTGCCTTCCATAGGGCTCATCCTGGTCGCCCTGGTGGATCTGGTGAGGGTTCGGTGCCCCCTCCTTGAGGGGGGGGTACTGTTGTGAATTTGGATTCTGGGCTCCCCCGGTGGCCGCTTGTGGAATTGGACTTGTCATCCTCTTTCCTGTTTCACCTGGTTCCATCAGTAGTGGGTGTCGCTATTTAAGCTCATTTCTCTGGTGGTTTCTTGCCGGTCAACAATGTTATCTGATGCCTCTCAGTGCTTGTTCCTGCTTCTGACAACTACTAGATAAGTTGGACTGTTGTCCATGTTTCGTTTGCCTATTTGTTCCAGTTCACAGCTGAAGTTTTGTTACTGTGTCTGGAAAGCTCTCGTTGATCAGGGATTGCTACTCTGGTGTTATGAGTTAATGCCAGAGTTTAAGGTAATCTCTGGATGGTGTTTTGTTAGTGTTTTTCTGCTGACCATGAAAGTATACTATCTGTCTTCTGCTATCTAGTAAGCGGACCTCAAATTTGCTAAGACTATTTTCCTGCTGCGTTTGTTGTTTCATCTGAACTCACCGTCATTATATGTGGGGGGCTACTGTCTGCTTTTGAAATATTTCTCTAGAGGTGAGCCAGGTCTTATATTTCCCTCTGCTAGCTATTTAGGTCTTAGGCCAGAGCTGGGCATCTAGCGATAAATAGGAAATGCTACCTGGCTATTTCTAGTTGCGCGGCAGGCTTAGTTCATGGTCAGTATAGTTCCATCTTCCGAGAGCTTGTCCCTCTATAGGCTTGCTATGATCTCTGCTTGCAGAGATCATGACACAGGATCTTATCATGTATCTCTGTATACAGGTAGCTCCCCCTAGTGGTGACTGCAGACAGGATCTTATCATGTATCTCTGTATACAGGGAGCTGTTATGACCCCAATGGCAGAGGGTCTCTGCAATAAATACCAAGTCTGCAAACACAAAACACCAGCTCATAGGGCAGTGGTAACTGGGCTGACCGTATATCTAATCCTAGCACCACAAATAGCAGCAGCCGGGGAACGTGCCTACGTTGGTTCTAGACGTCTCGCGCCAGCCGGAGAACTAACTAACCCTAGAAGGGAAAAGATAGACCTTTCTTGCCTCCAGAGAAAAGACCCCAAAAGTTGGATACAAGCCCCCAACAAATAATAACGGTGAGGTAAGAAGAAAAGACAAACATAAGAATGAACTAGGTATTTAGCAAAGAGAGGCCCACTGACTAATAGCAGAATATAGTAAGATGACTTATACGGTCAGCAAAAACCCTATCCAAAAATATCCACGCTGGATATTCAAGAACCCCCGAACCGTCTAACGGCCCGGGGGGAGAATACCAGCCCCCTAGAGCTTCCAGCAAAATCAGGAATCACATTTAGTACAAGCTGGACAAAAAATAAGAGCAATGCAAATAACCAAAAAACAAGGAAGCCGGACTTAGCTTAATTTTACATGAACCAGGACCAGCAGACAGGAGCAAACAGAAAGGACTGATTACAACGATGCCAGGCACCAGACTAAGAATTCAGGAAGTTCATATAGCAACACCCCTGGACTAACGACCCAGGTGGGTGCCAAACTAGGGAAAGACAATCTCAGAGTCATACCACTAGTGACCACAAGAGGGAGCCAAAAAAGTCTAATTCACAACAGTACCCCCCCTTTAAGGAGGGGTCACCGAACCCTCACCAAGACCACCTGGGCGATCAGGATGAGCAGCGTGAAAGGCACGAACTAAATCGGCCGCATGCACATCAGAGGCAACCACCCAGGAATTATCCTCCTGACCATAGCCCTTCCACTTGACCAGATACTGAAGCCTCCGTCTGGAGAGACGAGAATCCAAGATTTTCTCCACCACGTACTCCAACTCGCCCTCAACCAACACCGGAGCAGGAGGCTCAACAGAGGGAACCACAGGTACAACGTACCGCCGCAACAAAGACCTATGGAACACGTTGTGAATGGCAAACGACACCGGAAGATCCAAGCGAAAGGACACAGGATTAAGGATTTCCAATATCTTGTAAGGACCGATGAAGCGTGGCTTGAATTTAGGAGAGGAGACCTTCATAGGAACAAATCGAGAAGACAGCCATACCAAATCCCCAACACGAAGTCGAGGACCCACACCGCGGCGGCGGTTGGCAAAACGCTGAGCCTTCTCCTGTGACAACTTCAAGTTGTCCACCACATGATTCCAAATCTGCTGCAACCTATCCACCACAGAATCTACCCCAGGACAGTCAGAAGGCTCCACATGTCCCGAGGAAAAACGAGGATGGAAACCAGAGTTGCAGAAAAATGGCGAGACCAAAGTAGCGGAACTAGCCCGATTATTAAGGGCAAACTCAGCCAACGGCAAGAAGGTCACCCAATCATCCTGATCCGCAGAAACAAAACACCTCAAATAAGCCTCCAAAGTTTGATTAGTTCGCTCTGTTTGTCCATTAGTCTGAGGATGAAAGGCAGATGAAAACGACAAATCAATGCCCATCCTAGCACAAAAGGATCGCCAGAACCTGGAAACAAACTGGGATCCTCTGTCAGACACGATATTCTCAGGAATGCCGTGTAAACGAACCACATTCTGAAAGAACAAAGGAACCAGATCGGAAGAGGAAGGCAGCTTAGGCAAAGATACCAAATGGACCATCTTGGAAAAGCGATCACATACCACCCAGATGACAGACATGCCCTGAGACACCGGAAGATCTGAAATGAAATCCATGGAAATGTGTGTCCAAGGCCTCTTCGGGACAGGCAAGGGCAAGAGCAACCCGCTGGCACGAGAACAGCAAGGCTTAGCTCGAGCACAAGTCCCACAGGACTGCACAAATGACCGCACATCCCGTGACAAGGAAGGCCACCAAAAGGACCTAGCCACCAGATCTCTGGTGCCAAAAATTCCCGGATGACCTGCCAACACTGAGGAATGAACCTCGGAAATGACTCTGCTGGTCCACTTATCAGGAACAAACAGTCTGTCAGGTGGACAAGAGTCAGGTCTACCAGCCTGAAATCTCTGCAACACACGTCGCAAATCCGGAGAAATGGCTGACAAGATTACTCCCTCTTTAAGAATACCAACTGGTTCTGCGACTCCAGGAGAGTCAGGCACAAAGCTCCTTGAAAGAGCATCAGCCTTCACATTCTTTGAACCTGGTAAATACGAGACCACAAAGTCAAAACGGGAGAAAAACAATGACCAACGGGCCTGTCTAGGATTCAGGCATTTAGCAGACTCGAGATACATCAGATTTTTGTGATCAGTCAAGACCACCACACGATGCTTAGCACCCTCGAGCCAATGACGCCACTCCTCAAATGCCCACTTCATGGCCAGCAACTCCCGATTGCCAACATCATAATTCCGCTCAGCAGGCGAAAACTTCCTAGAGAAAAAAGCACATGGTCTCATTACAGAGCAACCAGGGCCTCTCTGCGACAAAACGGCCCCTGCCCCAATCTCAGAAGCATCCACTTCAACCTGAAAGGGAAGTGAGACGTCAGGCTGGCACAAAACAGGCGCTGAAGTAAACCGGCGCTTCAACTCTTGGAACGCCTCCACGGCTGCAGGAGCCCAGTTAGCAACATCAGAACCTTTCTTGGTCATATCTGTCAAAGGTTTAACAACGCTAGAAAAATTAGCGATAAAACGACGGTAGAAGTTAGCAAAGCCCAAGAACTTCTGAAGACTCTTAACTGACGTGGGTTGAGTCCAATCATGAATAGCTCGGACCTTGACTGGGTCCATCTCCACCGCAGAAGGGGAGAAAATAAAACCCAAAAAGGGAACCTTCTGTACTCCAAAGAGACACTTTGAGCCCTTAACAAACAAAGCATTCTCACGCAAAACCTGAAACACCATCCTGACCTGCTCCACATGTGAGTCTCAATCTTCAGAGAAAACCAGAATATCGTCCAGATAAACAATCATAAATTTATCCAGATACTTCCGGAAAATATCATGCATAAAGGACTGAAACACTGAAGGAGCATTAGAGAGCCCAAAAGGCATCACCAAGTACTCAAAATGACCTTCGGGCGTATTAAATGCAGTTTTCCATTCATCTCCTCGCTTAATGCGCACAAGGTTGTACGCACCACGAAGGTCTATCTTGGTGAACCACTTGGCACCTTTAATCCGGGCAAACAAGTCCGACAACAGAGGCAAAGGATACTGAAATTTAACAGTGATTTTATTCAGAAGCCGATAGTCAATACAAGGTCTCAAAGATCCGTCCTTCTTGGCCACAAAAAAGAATCCCGCACCAAGAGGGGAAGAGGATGGACGGATATGCCCCTTCTCCAGAGATTCCTTGATATACGAACGCATTGCAGTATGCTCAGGTACAGACAGATTAAATAATCTTCCCTTAGGAAATTTACTACCCGGAATCAAATCTATAGCGCAGTCACAGTCCCTATGAGGAGGAAGAGCACTGGACCTGGACTCGCTGAATACATCCTGATAATCAGACAAATACTCAGGAACTTCCGAAGGAGTAGAGGAAGCAATAGACACCGGTGGGGAATCACCATGAATTCCCTGACAGCCCCAACTTGACACAGACATTGCCTTCCAATCCAAGACTGGATTATGGGTCTGTAACCATGGCAGACCCAAAACGACCAAATCATGCATTTTATGCAGAACAAGAAAACGAATCACCTCCCGATGTTCAGGAGTCATGCACATGGTTACCTGTGTCCAAAACTGCGGTTTATTTTCCGCCAATGGCGTAGCATCAATACCTCTAAGAGGGATAGGATTTACCAATGGCTCAAGAACAAAACCACAGTGCTTAGCAAACGACAGATCCATAAGACTCAGGGCAGCACCTGAATCCACAAACGCCATAACAGGGTAGGAAGACAATGAGCAAATTAAAGTCACAGACAAAATAAATTTAGGTTGCAAATTACCAATGGCGACAGGACTAACAACCCTTGTTAGGCGTTTAGAGCATGCTGATATAACATGTGTAGAATCACCACAGTAAAAACACAACCCATTCTGCCGTCTATGATTTTTCCGTTCATTTCTAGTCTGAATTCTATTACATTGCATTAAATCAGGTGTTTGTTCAGACAACACCACCAGAGGTTTAGCAGATTTGCGCTCCCGCAAACGCCGGTCAATTTGAATAGCCAGCGCCATGGAATCATTCAGACTTGTAGGAATGGGGAAACCCACCATCACATTCTTAATGGCTTCAGAAAGGCCATTTCTGAAATTTGCGGCCAGAGCACACTCATTCCACTGAGTAAGCACGGACCATTTCCGAAATTTTTGGCAATACACTTCAGCTTCATCCTGACCCTGAGAAATAGCCAGCAAGGCTTTTTCTGCCTGAATTTCAAGATTGGGTTCCTCGTAAAGCAATCCGAGCGCCAGAAAAAACGCATCAATATTCGCCAATGCCGGATCTCCTGGCGCTAGCGAGAAAGCCCAATCCTGAGGGTCGCCCCGCAAAAAAGAAATAACAATTTTAACTTGCTGAGCTGAGTCTCCAGACGAACGGGGTCTCAGAGAAAGAAACAATTTACAATTATTCCTGAAATTCCTAAACTTAAATCGATCTCCAGAGAACAGTTCAGGAATAGGTATTTTAGGTTCAGACATAGGACTACTGGTAACAAAATCTTGTATGCCCTGCACATGAGCAGCAAGCTGGTCTACACTTGTAATCAGAGTCTGGACATTCATGTCTGCAGCAAGCTTAAGCCACTCAGAGGTAAAGGGGAGGAAGAGAGGAAAAAAAAAACCTCAGAATTTCCTTTCTTATTATCCCACTTCTGCAATGCATTAAACATTCAATGTTGGCCTGGCATACTGTTATGACCCCAATGGCAGAGGGTCTCTGCAATAAATACCAAGTCTGCAAACACAAAAAACCAGCTCATAGGGCAGTGGTAACTGGGCTGACCGTATATCTAATCCTAGCACCACAAATAGCAACAGCCGGGGAACGTGCCTACGTTGGTTCTAGACGTCTCGCGCCAGCCGGAGAACTAACTAGCCCTAGAAGGGAAAAGAAAGACCTTTCTTGCCTCCAGAGGAAATACCCCAAAAGTTGGATACAAGCCCCCAACAAATAATAACGGTGAGGTAAGAAGAAAAGACAAACATAAGAATGAACTAGGTATTTAGCAAAGAGAGGCCCACTGACTAATAGCAGAATTGTCATGATCTCCATGGCCAGAGAACTAGCATAAGCCTCTAGAGGAACAAGCTCTTGGAAGATGTAACTGTACTGACCATGAACTAAACCTACCGCATCATCTAGAAGTAGCCAGGTAGCATGTCCTACTTTTTATCCCTATATGCCCAGCGCCGGCCGGAGAACTAAATAATGCTAGCAGAGGGAAATATAAGACCTGACTCACCTCTAGAGAAATGCCCAAAAAGGAGACAGAGGCCCCCCACATATATTGGCGGTGATATGAGATGAAACAACAAACGCAGCAGGAAAATAGTTTTAGCAAATTTGAGGTCCGCTTTCTAGATAGCAGAAGACAGAAAGCATACTTTCATGGTCAGTAGAAAACCCTAACAAAACACATCCAGAAATTACTTTAGGACTCTGGCATTAACTCATAATACCAGAGTGGCAATTCCTGATCAACAAGAGCTTTCCAGACACAGTAACGAAACTGCAGCTGTGAACTGGAACCAAAATACAAAAACAAAACATGGACGAATGTCCAACTTATCTAGTAGATGTCTGGGAGCAGGAACAAGCACAGAGAGGCTTCTGATAACATTGTTGACCGGCAAACATCTAACAGAGAAGCCAGGTTATATAGCGACACCCAGATCTAATCAGAACAGGTGAACAGGGAAGATGATGTCACAAGTTCAATTCCACCAGTAGCCACCGGGGGAGCCCAGAATCCAAATTCACAACAGTACCCCCCCCTCAAGGAGGGGGCACCGAACCCTCACCAGAACCACCAGGGCGATCAGGATGGGCCCTATGAAAGGCACGAACCAGATCAGAGGCATGAACATCAGATGCAATCTCTCCACCACCGCATCCACTCCAGGACAATCCGAGGATTCCATCTGACCGGAGGAAAATCGAGGGTGGAACCCCGAATTACAGAAAAACGGGGACACCAAAGTGGCAGAGCTGGCCCGATTATTGAGGGCGAACTCCGCCAATGGCAAAAAAGCAACCCAATCATCCTGGTCAGCAGACACAAAACACCTCAGATATGTCTCCAGGGTCTGATTAGTCCGCTCGGTCTGGCCATTAGTCTGAGGGTGAAAAGCAGACGAAAAAGACAAATCTATGCCCATCCTAGCACAGAATGCCCGCCAAAATCTAGACACGAATTGGGTTCCTCTGTCAGAAACGATATTCTCAGGAATACCATGCAAACGAACAACATTTTGAAAAAACAGGGGAACCAACTCGGAAGAAGAAGGCAATTTGGGCAGGGGAACCAAATGGACCATCTTAGAAAAACGGTCACACACCACCCAGATGACAGACATCTTCTGAGAAACAGGCAGATCTGAAATAAAATCCATCGAGATGTGTGTCCAAGGCCTCTTAGGAATAGGCAAGGGCAACAATAATCCACTAGCCCGAGAACAACAAGGCTTGGCCCGAGCACAAACGTCACAAGACTGCACAAAGCCTCGCACATCTCGTGACAGGGAAGGCCACCAGAAGGATCTTGCCACCAAATCCCTGGTACCAAAAATTCCAGGATGACCTGCCAATGCAGAAGAATGTACCTCAGAGATGACTCTACTGGTCCAATCATCAGGAACAAACAGCCTATCAGGCGGACAACGATCCGGTCTATCCGCCTGAAACTCCTGCAAGGCCCGCCGCAGGTCTGGAGAAACGGCTGACAAGATAACTCCCTCCTTAAGAATACCTGTGGGGTCAGAGTTGCCGGGTGAATCAGGCTCAAAACTCCTAGAAAGGGCATCCGCCTTAACATTCTTAGAACCCGGTAGGTACGATACCACAAAATTAAACCGAGAGAAAAATAATGACCAGCGCGCCTGTCTAGGATTCAGGCGCCTGGCGGTCTCAAGATAGATCAAATTTTTGTGGTCAGTCAATACCACCACCTGATGTCTGGCCCCCTCGAGCCAATGGCGCCACTCCTCAAACGCCCACTTCATGGCCAAAAGCTCCCGATTCCCAACATCATAATTCCGCTCAGCGGGCGAAAATTTACGGGAAAAGAAGGCACAAGGCCTCATCACGGCGCAGTCAGAACTTTTCTGCGACAACACTGCCCCAGCCCCGATCTCAGAAGCGTCGACCTCAACCTGAAAAGGAAGAGTCACATCAGGCTGACGCAACACAGGGGCAGAAGAAAAACGGCGCTTAAGCTCCTGAAAGGCCTCCACAGCATCAGGGGACCAATTAGCAACATCAGCACCCTGTCTAGTCAAATCGGTCAATGGCTTAACGACATCCGAAAAACCAGAAATAAATCGACGATAAAAGTTGGCAAAGCCCAAAAATTTCTGAAGACTTTTAAGAGAAGAGGGCTGCGTCCAATCACAAATAGCTTGAACCTTGACAGGATCCATCTCAATGGAAGAGGGAGAAAAAATATATCCCAAAAAGGAAATTCTCTGAACCCCAAAAACGCACTTAGAACCCTTGACACACAGAGAATTAGACCGCAAAACCTGAAAAACCCTCTTAACTTGCCGGACATGAGAGTCCCAATCATCCGAAAAAATCAGAATATCATCCAGATACACTATCATAAATTTATCCAAAAAATCGCGGAAAATATCATGCATAAAGGACTGGAAGACTGAAGGGGCATTAGAAAGACCAAAAGGCATCACCAAATACTCAAAGTGGCCCTCGGGCGTATTAAATGCGGTTTTCCACTCATCCCCCTGCCTGATCCGCACCAAATTATACGCCCCACGGAGATCAATCTTAGAGAACCACTTGGCCCCCTTTATGCGAGCAAACAAATCAGTCAGCAACGGCAATGGGTATTGATATTTAACCGTGATTTTATTCAAAAGCCGATAATCAATACATGGTCTCAAAGAGCCGTCTTTTTTTGACACAAAGAAAAAACCGGCTCCTAAGGGAGATGACGATGGACGAATATGTCCCTTTTCCAAGGACTCCTTTATATATTCTCGCATAGCAGTATGTTCAGGCACAGACAGATTAAATAAACGACCCTTTGGGTATTTACTACCCGGAATTAAATCTATAGCACAATCGCACTCACGGTGCGGAGGTAGTGAACCCAGCTTGGGTTCTTCAAAGACGTCACGATAATCAGACAGGAACTCAGGGATTTCAGAGGGGATAGATGATGAAATGGACACCAAAGGTACGTCCCCATGAGTCCCCTTACATCCCCAGCTCAACACAGACATAGCTCTCCAGTCAAGGACTGGGTTGTGAGACTGCAGCCATGGCAATCCTAGCACCAAATCATCATGTAGATTATACAGCACCAGAAAACGAATAGTCTCCTGGTGATCCGGATTAATACACATAGTCACTTGTGTCCAGTATTGTGGTTTATTATTAGCCAATGGGGTGGAGTCAATCCCCTTCAGAGGAATAAGAGTCTCCAAAGGCTCTAAATCATACCCACAACGATTGGCAAAGGACCAATCCATAAGACTCAAAGCGGCGCCAGAGTCGATATAGGCGTCCGTGGTAATAGATGACAAAGAGCAAATCAGGGTCACAGACAAAATAAATTTAGACTGTAAAGTGCCAATGGAAACGGATTTATCAAGCTTTTTAGTACGCTTAGAGCATGCTGATATAACATGAGTAGAATCCCCACAATAGAAACACAACCCATTTTTCCGTCTAAAATTCTGCCGCTCGCTTCTGGACAGAATTCTATCACACTGCATGTTTTCTGGCGTCTTCTCAGTGGACACCGCCAGATGGTGCACTGGTTTGCGCTCCCGCAGACGCCTATCGATCTGAATGGCCATTGTCATGGACTCATTCAGACCTGCAGGCACAGGGAACCCCACCATAACATCCTTAATGGCATCAGAAAGACCCTCTCTGAAAGTAGCCGCCAAGGCACACTCATTCCACTGAGTAAGCACAGACCATTTACGGAATTTTTGGCAGTAAATTTCAGCTTCATCTTGCCCCTGCGATAGGGACATCAAAGTTTTTTCTGCCTGAAGTTCCAAATGAGGTTCCTCATAAAGCAAGCCCAAGGCCAGAAAAAACGCATCCACATTGCGCAACGCAGGATCCCCTGGTGCCAATGCAAAAGCCCAATCTTGAGGGTCGCCGCGGAGCAAGGAAATCACAATCCCAACCTGCTGTGCAGGGTCTCCAGCAGAACGAGATTTCAGGGACAAAAATAACTTACAATTATTTCTAAAATTCTGAAAGCTAGATCTATTCCCTGAGAAGAATTCCGGCAAAGGAATTCTCGGCTCTGATACCGGAGCATGAACAACAAAATCTTGCAAACTTTGTACTTTCGTGGCGAGATTATTCAAACCTGCAGTTACACTCTGTAGATCCATTATAGACAGGTGAACATAGAGCCATTCAAAGATTAGAAGGAGAGAGAAAAAAAAGAAAGACTGCAGCATAGACAGACTGGCAAGTGATCCAATTAAGAGCACACTAACAACTAGAGAAAAAAAAAAAAAAAAATTCTCAGCAGACTTCTTATTGCTCTCCTTTCTCAGCCAAGGATTTTAACCCTTTAGTGGGCCGGTCAAACTGTCATGATCTCCATGGCCAGAGAACTAGCATAAGCCTCTAGAGGAACAAGCTCTTGGAAGATGTAACTGTACTGACCATGAACTAAACCTACCGCATCATCTAGAAGTAGCCAGGTAGCATGTCCTACTTTTTATCCCTATATGCCCAGCGCCGGCCGGAGAACTAAATAATGCTAGCAGAGGGAAATATAAGACCTGACTCACCTCTAGAGAAATGCCCAAAAAGGAGACAGAGGCCCCCCACATATATTGGCGGTGATATGAGATGAAACAACAAACGCAGCAGGAAAATAGTTTTAGCAAATTTGAGGTCCGCTTTCTAGATAGCAGAAGACAGAAAGCATACTTTCATGGTCAGTAGAAAACCCTAACAAAACACATCCAGAAATTACTTTAGGACTCTGGCATTAACTCATAATACCAGAGTGGCAATTCCTGATCAACAAGAGCTTTCCAGACACAGTAACGAAACTGCAGCTGTGAACTGGAACCAAAATACAAAAACAAAACATGGACGAATGTCCAACTTATCTAGTAGATGTCTGGGAGCAGGAACAAGCACAGAGAGGCTTCTGATAACATTGTTGACCGGCAAGCATCTAACAGAGAAGCCAGGTTATATAGCGACACCCAGATCTAATCAGAACAGGTGAACAGGGAAGATGATGTCACAAGTTCAATTCCACCAGTAGCCACCGGGGGAGCCCAGAATCCAAATTCACAACACAGAATATAGTAAGATGACTTATACGGTCAGCAAAAACCCTATCCAAAAATATCCACGCTGGATATTCAAGAACCCCCGAACCGTCTAACGGCCCGGGGGGAGAATACCAGCCCCCTAGAGCTTCCAGCAAAATCAGGAATCACATTTAGTACAAGCTGGACAAAAAATAAGAGCAATGCAAATAACCAAAAAACAAGGAAGCAGGACTTAGCTTAATTTTACATGAACCAGGACCAGCAGACAGGAGCAAACAGAAAGGACTGGTTACAACGATGCCAGGCACCAGACTAAGAATTCAGGAAGTTCATATAGCAACACCCCTGGACTAACGACCCAGGTGGGTGCCAAACTAGGGAAAGACAACCTCAGAGTCATACCACTAGTGACCACAAGAGGGAGCCAAAAAAGTCTAATTCACAACAGGGAGCTCCCCCTAGTGGTGGCTGCAGACAGAATCTTATCATGTATCTCTGTATACAGGGAGCTCCCCCTAGTGGAGACTGCAGACAGAATCTTATCATGTATCTCTGTATACAGGGAGCTCCCCCTAGTGGTGGCTGCAGACAGAATCTTATCATGTATCTCTGTATACAGGGAGCTCCCCCTAGTGGTGGCTGCAGACAGAATCTTATCATGTATCTCTGTATACAGGGAGCTCCCCCTAGTGGTGGCTGCAGACAGAATCTTATCATGTATCTCTGTATACAGGGAGCTCCCCCTAGTGGTGGCTGCAGACAGAATCTTATCATGTATCTCTGTATACAGGGAGCTCCCCCTAGTGGTGGCTGCAGACAGAATCTTATCATGTATCTCTGTATACAGGGAGCTCCCCCTAGTGGTGGCTGCAGACAGAATCTTATCATGTATCTCTGTATACAGGGAGCTCCCCCTAGTGGTGGCTGCAGACAGAATCTTATCATGTATCTCTGTATACAGGGAGCTCCCCCTAGTGGTGGCTGCAGACAGGATCTCATCATGTATCTCTGTATACAGGGAGCTCCCCCTAGTGGTGACTGCAGACTGGATCTTATCATGTATCTCTGTATACACGGAGCTCCCCCTAGTGGTGACTGCAGACAGGATCTTATCATGTGTCTCTGTATACAGGGAGCTCCCCCTAGTGGTGGCTGCAGACAGAATCTTATCATGTATCTCTGTATACAGGGAGCTCCCCCTAGTGGTGGCTGCAGACAGGATCTTATCATGTATCTCTGTATACAGGGAGCTCCCCCTAGTGGTGGCTGCAGATAGGATCTTATCATGTATCTCTATATACAGGGAGCTCCCCCTAGTGGTGGCTGCAGACTGGATGTTATCATATATCTCTGTATACAGGGAGCTCCCCCTAGTGGTGACTGCAGACAGGATCTTATCATGTATCTCTGTATACAGGGAGCTCCCCCTAGTGGTGGCTGCAGACAGAATCTTATCATGTATCTCTGTATACAAGGAGCTCCCCCTAGTGGTGGCTGCAGACAGGATCTTATCATGTATCTCTGTATACAGGGAGCTCCCCCTAGTGGTGACTGCAGACAGGATCTTATCATGTATCTCTGTATACAGGGAGCTCCTCCTAGTGGTGGCTGCAGACAGGATCTTATCATGTATCTCTGTATACAGGGAGCTCCCCCTAGTGGTGGCCGCAGATAGAATCTTATTATGACATGATACTGATAACTCTTTCAGTGGGAACTGGGACCATTCTGTACTTGGTTTTGATACATTAAAAAGTCTATAAAGTCTGATGAATTATAATCCAGAGACTAGTGATAACACTTGTAATTTATATTGGGACAGGAGAAAAATTGATTTCATAAATCTGTCTGAAAACTCCGGATTTACAGTTTTATGGATAATTATATGAAGATCATTTTCTTCTGTGTGGTAGATTCATTTCTGCTGTCAGAAGTTTATTTATGAGGAAATGTTGGCTGATAAATCCGATACATTAACGGACAATTAATTCCATGTGATACATTAGTATATGAATAATATGGGCAGAGGAAAAGAAGAGAGGACGGTTAGTGCCAGCGTCTGGGTCTTTGGCACAAGTCGGGCAGTGGACGTTTTTATAAAAGGATAAGAAATTGTTAAATCATTTCAGCTTCACCACAAATTCCAGCGTCAGCAGAAAGCTGGGAAATCCTGGGAGAGCGGCACTGATGGGCTGGTAATGGACCGTGTGGAGCTGTACAATAACGGTGGTTTTGCCTTTAGGATCTAATTTACAAACCGGAAATACTGAAGTGTAAAGTGTCCTCAGGAGGAAAAGTGACATCTGGACACAATGGCCGCGATACATCAGTACTGGCGCCTTACATGTCAGCCTTGATACAATGTACGATGCGCCACATTCATTAGGAGACGTGCGCCTCTTCGTGGATGTGCCACGTTCCTTATCTGCTTTTTGTGGTGTAAACTATGATGAATTTATCGGCTGCACTCGTCATCACTGCCTCATCCCCAAAATCCACCCAAAAGTTGTAAAAAATCGTAAACTGCTTGATGAATCAGGCCCTTCATGGACCCCTCAGATTTCTCTTGGCTCTCATAGTACAACCCCTGGCAATAATTATGGAATCACCGGCCTTGGAGGATGTTCATTCATTTGTTTAATTTTGTAGAAAAAAAGCCGATCACAGACATGGCACAAAATTAAAGTAATTTCAAATGGCAACTTTCTGGCTTTAAGAAACACTAAAAGAAATCAAGAACAAAAAATGTGGTCGTCAGTAATGGTTACTTTTTTTAACCAAGCATAGGGAAAAAATTATGGAATCATGAAAAACAAACAAACAAAAAACCCTCCAACACATCACTAGTACTTTGTTGCCCGACCTCTGGCTTTTCTAACAGCTTGCAGTCTCTGAGGCTTGGACTTAATGAGGGTCACACAGGACTCTTCATCAATCTGGCTCCAACTTTCCCTGATTGCTGTTGCCAGATCAGCTTTGCAGGTTGGAGCCTTGTCATGGACCATTTTCTTCAACTTCCACCAAAGATTCTCAATTGGATTGAGATCCGGACTATTTTCAGGCCATGACATTGACCTTATGTGTCTTTTTACAAGGAATGTTTGCACAGTTTTTGCTCTATGGCAGGATGCATTATCATCTTGAAAAATGATTACATCCCCAAACATCCTTTCAATTGATGGGATAAGAAATGTGTCCAAAATATCAACAAAAACTTGTGCATTTATTGAAGATGTAATGACAGCCATCTCCCCAGTGCCTTTACCTGACATGCAGCCCCATATCATCAATGACTGTGGAAATCTGCATGTTCTCTTCAGGCAGTCATCTTTATAAATCTCATTGGAACGGCTCCAAACAAAGGTTCCAGCATCATCACCTTGCCCAATGCAGATTCGCGATTCATCACTGAATATGACTTTCATCCAGTCATCCACAGTCCACGATTGCTTTTCCTTAGTCCATTGTAACCTTGTTTTTTTCTGTTTCAGTGTTAATGATGGCTTTTGTTTAGCTTTTCTGTATGTAAATCCCATTTCCTTTAGGCGGTTTCTTGCAGTTCGGTCACAGACGTTGACTCCAGTTTCCTCCCATTCGTTCCTCATTTGTTTTGTTGTGCATTTCCTGTTTTGGAGACATGTTGCTTTAAGTTTCCGGTCTTGACGCTTTGATGTCTTCCTTGGTCTACCAGTATGTTTGCCTTTAACAACCTTCCCATGTTGTTTGTATTTGGTCCAGATTTTAAACACAGCTGACTGTGAACAACCAACATCTTTTGCAACATTGTGTGATGATTTACCCTCTTTTATGGGTGTGATAATCCTCTCCTGTTTCAATTGACATCTCTTGTGTTGGAGCCATGATTCATGTCAGTCCACTTGGTGCTGAAGGATAAGACGTGCACTCTCGCTAGTGCTGGTGCAGACTGAACATGGAGGGATACTCCAGACTATAATCCTATGTAACAACAGTCGCACTCAATAAAGGAGTTTTTAGAATTTTCGTTAATCAAAAAAACGTGATTTCTTTATTGTGAACAAACACCAAAAGAGTCCACTTGGTGCAACAGCTCTCCAAGGTGTGATCACTCCATTTTAGATGCAGACTAACGAGCAGATCTAATTTGATGCAGGTGTTTTTTTGGGGTATGAAAATTTCCAGGGTGATTCCATAATTTTTTCCTCAGAATTGAGTGATTCCATAACTTTTTCCCCTATGCTTGGTTAAAAAAAGTAACCATTACTAACTACTACATTTTTTGTTCTTGATTTCTTTTAGTGTTTCTTAAAGCCAGAAAGTTGCCATTTGAAATGACTTTAGTTTTGTGCCATGTCTGTGATCTGCTTTTTTTCTACAAAATTAAACAACTGAATGAACATCCTCCAAGGCCGGCGATTCCATAATTTTTGCCAGGGGTTGTAGAAGTCATCACATCCATTAAAGGGAACTTTACACCAAACTTTCCCAGCTCCTGAATGGTAAATCAATCCTATAATACAGTGGTATAAAGATGGGTCTCAAATATCTGCAAGAGGAACCTGATCTTCTGGATGCAACATTGTATCTCATTGTATCCAAATCCAATCATCAAAGGATTTTATCCCTCACCTCCTGGAGATGTTGTGGAGGTGCCAGGGTGCAATGGTGACCAGATAAAATATGGCCCAGAGGTGGTCTCCTATGATCATATCATGGGCAGCACGGTGGCGCAGTGGTTAGCACAGCAGCCTTGCAGCGCTGGAGTCCTGGGTTCAAGCCCCACTAAGGACAACATCTGCAAAGAGTTTGCGTGGGTTTCCTCCGGGTACTCTGGTTTCCTCCCACATTCCAAAGACATACTGATAGGGAAATTAGATTGTGAGCCCCAACAGGGAGAGCGATGATAATGTGTGCAACCTGTAAAGCGCTGTGGAATATGAAATTTTTATATAAATTGTTATTATTATATCAGCCTGATTGAGCTTTTACTTTTTGGAAAAGGAACATTTTTTGCATTGGATAATGTTGGGGTCCTCCAAGTGGTAAAGTGGTGCACAAGAGGGAACTCTGAGAAACAGATAATGGAATCTATTAGCTGATGAAAATGCACAGAAGTGCAACAATGTAGCACCGCAATGTTCCCGCTGCCTGTCATCCTCTCATCTCCCGTCCTCTGCTCTTATGATACATTCTTACAGAATGTGTGGACATTATTGTGTATTCTCCTGAGAATAGTAAAGATTACAGATCAGACGGAGCTGAGCTTACTGATAAATCAGGCAGTAGGTCTATTCCAGATCTGGAAGGTATTGATAGTGATGCTCATCCTGTACCTCCTGGTTCATGCTAGGGCTACAGAAAAGACTGAGACGGAGAAGGGGAATTATTAATGGTCTGGGGACAGTTCGGTGATCCGTGAGCAGAGTATTGATGGCTGTTCATAGTTAGCACTCATCATCTATAGGAAAACAAGCAGAAAAGGATGAATATAAAATGACTTTACCTAAGAGAACAATCGATGTGTCCGGATATTTCTGTAATTGGCTCACGTCTCATTGGAGAGTTCAGGGGTGTCATCTTACTACTTTACCTCCAGGAAAGCTCAATATTCAGTATCATCTTCTCCTAAAGTCCTCGGTGAAGTTCGTCCATTAGTCGGACAGATTCTGGTGCAATGAGAAACGTCACGAGTGACGGATGTTACAGGAGCGAAGGGGAAAAATCCACGAAGCAACGAAGGAAATAGGGATATTAATTTACTAATTAAAACCAAAGTCATAACTCAAGAAAACGGAAGGAAAGTGAATGCACTTAATAAAGAACATCATTCATTCCATGGTCTGCAACATTTTATTCCTTAGAGGAATTTACTGCTCAGACGATCCATTTCCACACACTTATTTTACAATCATGGCACCTGATCTATAGATCCAGAAGGGAGAACTCCGGACATATTAATTCATAACCTCCCCAATGATGAAAGATGCTGTATGTCTTACAATAGGAGACCAGCCTCCACTGCCACACCCAATATGGCCACCACTACTCCTCCCATAGGGCTGTGGTTCCCTAAGTGCTCGGACACTCCCAAAGCACTACATATCTCATTTTCATGTGCATGAAAATGGTAATCACACTGAAATGCAGCAACAGATAAAAGTTGTAAAGGTGTCAATGGATTTACATTTCAAATCCCTGCATGTCTATATATGTGGTCTGGGGGTAAAGTGGGGTTGATCTTATGGCCAGATTCCCTTTACTGATATGTTCACACTGAGATTTTTCAAGAGTTAATTAGATTGATCCAAGAAAACACCTGTTTTGACAAGTTTTTAGAGGAGTTTTTCTTTTTCCTGAAGTGATTCTGAAAAGTTTTGGAAGAGTTTTTCTGCCTGATGCTTTCCTTGCAGACATTTGATTGGACAGTGCCTAGTTTGGAAAGATTCCCTTTAGGTCCTGTTGATAGAAGCGAAACATGCTTTTCTTTTTCATTTGGGTGTTTTTCAAAATCTCTTCAGGAAAAATAAAATATTAAAAAAAACCTCCTCACCTAAACAGTCAAATGGATTTGCCATATAAATGAATTGGAAGAATTTTCCAGGCGTTTTTGAAATTTTTTTAGGCAGATTTTGGAGAAACTCCATGTGAACTTACATTTAGGATGTGTTCACACTGCCTTTTTTTGCTGAGATTTTGATCACGAGGGTATGTGCAAACTGAGTTTTTGGAGCAGAAACTGAACAGAAAATCTCCAAATCCTGCACCAAATCTCAAAACTCCTCAAACACTTATGCCCATGTTCAGCACAGTAATTATGTCAGAATTCTGGGGGAAATTGCTTTGAAAAGTTGTGCAATGTGCAGCCGTGTAAAAATGTTGTGTTTATTCTCGTTTCTCCACCAGTTTCGCCCATTTCCGGGATCGGGGACACCACAGCGCCTCTGATTTATGATGACCGGTGACGTTCCTCACACCAGACATTTTACCAGATTAGATTTGTGGCGCCTCAATAAATCAGGCGCGTCGGGCTCCGGTGCCCTCATCTAGACGGCGTGAACACCACAGGCCGGGATGAATTGGACACTTGGATTTTCTGCTCAGTTTCTGCTCTGAAAACTTTACATCCAGGAGCTTTGGAGAGTTTTTGGCCTTTTTCCATCTCTTGTGGTGGAGCTCCTCGGCCATTGTGCTTTCCTAATACTTCCTCCATTAAAGAGCATGCGGCTCCAAACAAATCAACCAAAAGTCTGAATCCGCGTCTTATAAATGTGTCACGGTGTCCGAACCTCGAGGTAGGTGAAAGCAGCGATAAAAGACGTCACGTGAGCGCAGCAGTCGCTTTAACCTTGCTGTGCACCGCAGACACTTGTGGCGACATTTGGTCGTTATTACCGCAGTCCGTTTAATTGTGCCGCCATTCGAGCTCGTTCAGACGAGTGTGTATTCGGCTCGTGTGCGCCACGCGTGGATGTAAATAATGGACCTACGGATGCAATAAGTATACAAAGAACCGACATACAGAACCAAAGTGAAGGCAAACTCAGCGTCCTGTGAACCCGGCCCTAGAGGGAGAGACAGAGCAATGCGGCAGACGCAGGGTCATCGCTCGCCAGGCAGTAGGGAGCGCTCCCCGCATGGCCGGAGGTTCACGCCGTTTCTCATCGTCGCCCCCTGCTGATGAGTGCTGGACGCAGCATGATCGGCTCATCATGAAGGAACTGACCGCTGCGAATGGTTTCGGAGGGTCCGCGGCTGTGGACGATGCTGCCCCCGTCTTCCTCCTCTCACCTCTGCTCATCGTTTTCCCCAGAAGCCACGACTGCGTCTAGAATAAAGCACAATCGCTGAGAGTCTGATATTAATGTGCGATCTGGGTCCCGGCGTTTTCTTTTCACTTTCGATGTGTAATGGCGCAGAACTGTCCTCTCTCCTCGGTAATGTCGTCTTCCCTCTTCCGTCTCTTTTATGCCCCGATATTTATTAGTCACGGTCAATATAACCCCATATTCTGCGATTACGGCCTCCGGCCTGACACCACGTCTGATTTCACAGCTGAACAGGCAAATGATAGAAGCCCGGGATCCGTCTTCTCACTGACGCCATCGCGGCCGCTTCCCATCCCCCAATTACGGTGTTCAGGCGTCTCAGTACGGAATCAGCAGAACAATCCGCTGGGTTTTCTTACAAGGCGCAGTTCTGCTGGTATCAGCTGCTGTCAAAGGTAAAAAAACCATCCAAATGCTCCACGTGAGATGAGTCCTGCACCCAAAACTACGAAAAAGATAACTGTCACTCACTGAGCAGGACCGCCCACTGGACTCCTAAGACCAGAAGAAGCAGAGGTTTAGGTCGAGTAATAACAAGTTGCACTGAATCCTTACCCACTGAGCCATAAATTCATCTTCTCAGCTCCTCCTGCTCTATAAAGGGAAGATCAGCTTATTCCATGCGGCGGATTCCCTTAAATTAGCCGCTCAAACCTGCACTGATGGATACGTCCAGAATAGATACAATGACAATTCTGCGGTTTGTTTTTATTTGACCTTTTCTTCCTTGTCTGATAATATCGTGGGTCGTAATACTTGTGTAACATCAGCTGGGCGCTTATAATGAAGGCCAAACAGCCGGGGATCTCATTACCAGTATGGCGGATGATCTGCAAACCGGCAGCAAATTGCAAGAGACAATACGGGATGCTTTTAGGGTTGCAACTATGGGGTCGGGCACCGGCTCTGGTTGTCTTATGACAGATATTAATGTCTGCTGATAGATGTCTGCTAATAGAAAATACATCTGGCGCAACGCACCTGTCTCCAAATGAGGGGTGCACATTGAGAGAAGAAGGGGCCAACAATGACATAGGTGGACGGCACATGGGTCCGCGGACTAACAAGGACATAGGTGGACGGCACATGGGTCCGCGGACTAACAATGACATAGGTGGACGGCACATGGGGCTGTGGAGTAACTATGACATAGGTGGACAGCACATGGGGCGGTGGAGTAACTATGACATAGGTGGACGGCACATGGGGCTGCGGAGTAACAATGACATAGGTGGACAGCACATGGGGCTGCGGAGTAACAATGACATAGGTGGACGGTACATGGGGCGGTGGAGTAACTATGACATAGGTGGACGGCACATGGGGCGGTGGAGTAACAATGACAGAGGTGGACGGCACATGGGGCTGTGGAGTAAATATGACATAGGTGGACGGCACATGGTGCCGCATAGTAACAATGACATATGTGGACGGCACATGGGGCGGTGGAGTAACTATGACATAGGTGGACGGCACATGGGGCGGTGGAGTAACTATGACATAGGTGGACAGCACATGGGGCTGCGGAGTAACAATGACATAGGCGGACGGCACATGGTGCCGCATAGTAACAATGACATATGTGGACGGCACATGGGGCGGTGGAGTAACTATGACATAGGTGGACGGCACATGGGGCGGTGGAGTAACTATGACATAGGTGGATGGCACATGGGGCGGTGGAGTAACTATGACATAGGTGGACAGCACATGGGGCTGCGGAGTAACAATGACATAGGTGGACGGCACATGGTGCCGCATAGTAACAATGACATATGTGGACGGCACATGGGGCGGTGGAGTAACTATGACATAGGTGGATGGCACATGGGGCGGTGGAGTAACTATGACATAGGTGGACAGCACATGGGGCTGCGGAGTAACAATGACATAGGTGGACGGCACATGGTGCCGCATAGTAACAATGACATATGTGGACGGCACATGGGCCCGTGGAGTAACTATGACATATGTGGACGGCACATGGGGCGGTGGAGTAACTATGACATAGGTGGATGGCACATGGGGCGGTGGAGTAACTATGACATAGGTGGACAGCACATGGGGCTGTGGAGTAACAATGACATAGGTGGACGGCACATGGGGCTGTGGAGTAACAATGACATACGTGGACGGCACATGGTGCCGCATAGTAACAATGACATATGTGGACGGCACATGGGGCCGTGGAGTAACTATGACATATGTGGACGGCACATGGGGCGGTGGAGTAACTATGACATAGGTGGATGGCACATGGGGCGGTGGAGTAACTATGACATAGGTGGACAGCACATGGGGCTGCGGAGTAACAATGACACAGGTGGACGGCACATGGTGCCGCATAGTAACAATGACATATGTGGACGGCACATGGGGCCGCATAGTAACAATGACATATGTGGACGGCACATGGGGCGGTGGAGTAACTATGACATAGGTGGACGGCATATGGGGCTGTGGAGTAACAATGACATAGGTGGACGGCACATGGGGCTGTGGAGTAACAATGACATAGGTGGACGGCACATGGGGCTGTGGAGTAACAATGACATACGTGGACGGCACATGGTGCCGCATAGTAACAATGACATATGTGGACGGCACATGGGCCCGTGGAGTAACTATGACATATGTGGACGGCACATGGGGCGGTGGAGTAACTATGACATAGGTGGATGGCACATGGGGCGGTGGAGTAACTATGACATAGGTGGACAGCACATGGGGCTGCGGAGTAACAATGACACAGGTGGACGGCACATGGTGCCGCATAGTAACAATGACATATGTGGACGGCACATGGGGCCGCATAGTAACAATGACATATGTGGACGGCACATGGGGCGGTGGAGTAACTATGACATAGGTGGACGGCATATGGGGCTGTGGAGTAACAATGACATAGGTGGACGGCACATGGGGCTGTGGAGTAACAATGACATAGGTGGACTGCACATGGGGCTGTGGAGTAACAATGACATAGGTGGACGGCACATGGGGCTGTGGAGTAACAATGACATACGTGGATGGCACATGGTGCCGCATAGTAACAATGACATATGTGGACGGCACATGGGCCCGTGGAGTAACTATGACATATGTGGACGGCACATGGGGCGGTGGAGTAACTATGACATAGGTGGATGGCACATGGGGCGGTGGAGTAACTATGACATAGGTGGACAGCACATGGGGCTGCGGAGTAACAATGACACAGGTGGACGGCATATGGTGCCGCATAGTAACAATGACATATGTGGACGGCACATGGGGCCGCATAGTAACAATGACATATGTGGACGGCACATGGGGCGGTGGAGTAACTATGACATAGGTGGACGGCATATGGGGCTGTGGAGTAACAATGACATAGGTGGACTGCACATGGGGCTGTGGAGTAACTATGACATAGGTGGACGGCACATGGGGCTGTGGAGTAACTATGACAAAGGTGGACGGCACATGGGGCTGTGGAGTAACTATGACATAGGTGGACGGCACATGGGGCTGTGGAGTAACAATGACATAGGTGGACGGCACATGGGGCTGTGGAGTAACTGACATAGGTGGACGGCACATGGGGCTGCGGAGTAACAATGACATAGATGGACGGCACATGGGGCTGTGGAGTAACTATGACATAGGTGGATGGCACATGGGGCGGTGGAGTAACTATGACATAGGTGGATGGCACATGGGGCTGCGGAGCAACAATGACATAGGTGGACTGCACATGGGGCTGTGGAGTAACTATGACAGGTGGACGGCACATGGGGCGGTGGAGTAACTATGACATAGGTGGACGGCACATGGGGCTGCGGAGTAACAATGACATAGGTGGACGGCACAGGGGGCTGCGGAGTAACAATGACATAGGTGGACGGCACATGGGGCTGTGGAGTAACTATGACATAGGTCGACGGCACATTGGGCCGCCGAGTAACAGTGACATAGGTGGATGGCACATGGGGCTGTGGAGTAACTATGACATAGGTGGACGGCACATGGGGCGGTGGAGTAACTATGACATAGGTGGACGGCACATGGGGCGGTGGAGTAACTATGACATAGGTGGATGGCACATGGGGCTGCGGAGTAACAATGACATAGGTGGACGGCACATGGGGCTGTGGAGTAACTATGACATAGGTGGACGGCACATGGGGCGGTGGAGTAACTATGACATAGGTGGACGGCACATGGGGCTGTGCAGTAACTATGACATAGGTGGATGGCACATGGGGCGGTGGAGTAACTATGACATAGGTGGATGGCATATGGAGCTGCGGAGCAACAATTACAGGTGGACGGCACATGGGGCGGTGGAGTAACTATGACAGGTGGATGGCACATGGGGCGGTGGAGTAACTATGACATACGTGGACGGCACATGGGGCTGCGGAGTAACAATGACATAGGTGGATGGCACAAGGGGCTGCGGAGTAACTATAACATAGGTGGACGGCACATGGGGCTGTGGAGTAACTATGACATAGGTGGATGGCACATGGGGCTGCGGAGTAACAATGACATAGGTGGACGGCACATGGGGCTGTGGAGTAACAATGACATACGTGGACGGCACAAGGGGCCGCGGAGTAACAATGACATAGGTGGACAGCACATGGGGCCGCGGAGTAACAATGACATAGGTGGACAACACATGGGGCTGTGGAGTAACTATGACATAGGTGGACGGCACATGGGGCTGCGGAGTAACAATGACATAGGTGGACGGCACATGGGGCTGTGGAGTAACAATGACATACGTGGACGGCACAAGGGGCCGCGGAGTAACAATGACATAGGTGGACAGCACATGGGGCCGCGGAGTAACAATGACATAGGTGGCGATAGTTCAAAAGGAAAGAGGAACGCAGCACTCACCGGAGTTGAAGGAGGTAAATCTTCTTTATTAACGATACATCTTCACGGCACGGGGGAGTAGGGAGTGAGGAGCGTGTGAGGCAAGACGGACAACGGCCGTTTCGCGCTGAACGGTAGCGCTTCTACGGGTCCATAATCAGAGGGAAGGTACGCCAGGAGAAATAAGGTAGAAACTCCTCCTCTCCGGCGTCACTGCCCTCCGAGTAAACATGTGCAAAATATCAAGGTGCTAATTAAAACCATATTAACATGGATAAAATGCAGATTAGAACAGATTATAATAGTCAAAATACAGGAAGAAATCTCATGCCGACAATCATAATGTAAATCATATGACATAGGTGGACAACACATGGGGCTGTGGAGTAACTATGACATAGGTGGACGGCACATGGGGCTGTGGAGTAACTATGACATACGTGGACGGCACAAGGGGCCGCGGAGTAACAATGACATAGGTGGACAGCACATGGGGCCGCGGAGTAACAATGACATAGGTGGACAACACATGGGGCTGTGGAGTAACTATGACATAGGTGGACGGCACATGGGGCTGCGGAGTAACAATGACATAGGTGGACGGCACATGGGGCTGCGGAGTAACAATGACATACGTGGACGGCACAAGGGGCCGCGGAGTAACAATGACATAGGTGGACAGCACATGGGGCCGCGGAGTAACAATGACATAGGTGGACAACACATGGGGCTGTGGAGTAACTATGACATAGGTGGATGGCACATGGGGCTGTGGAGTAACTATGA
The DNA here is from genome assembly GCF_051348905.1 of Ranitomeya variabilis. Taxonomy (NCBI): domain Eukaryota; kingdom Metazoa; phylum Chordata; class Amphibia; order Anura; family Dendrobatidae; genus Ranitomeya; species Ranitomeya variabilis. The sequence continues at coordinate 238,198,169 of NC_135238.1, forward strand.
CATAGGTGGATGGCACATGGGGCGGTGGAGTAACAATGACATAGGTGGACGGCACATGGGGCTGTGGAGTAACTATGACATAGGTGGATGGCACATGGGGCGGTGGAGTAACTATGACATAGGTGGACGGCACATGGGGCTGCGGAGTAACAATGACATAGGTGGACGGCACATGGGGCTGTGGAGTAACTATGACATAGGTGGATGACACATGGGGCTGCGGAGTAACTATGACATAGGTGGATGGCACATGGGGCTGTGGAGTAACTATGACATAGGTGGATGGCACATGGGGTGGTGGAGTAACTATAACATAGGTGGACGGCACATGGGGCTGTGGAGTAACTATGACATAGGTGGATGGCACATGGGGCGGTGGAGTAACTATGACATAGGTGGACGGCACATGGGGCTGCGGAGTAACAATGACATAGGTGGACGGCACATGGGGCTGTGGAGTAACTATAACATAGGTGGATGGCACAAGGGGCTGCGGAGTAACAATGACATACGTGGACGGCACAAGGGGCCGCGGAGTAACAATGACATAGGTGGATGGCACATGGGCCACAGAGTGGCAATGACAATTCTGGACTCATTTCACTGGTGGCAGCAAAGTGATCCCAGACTTAAATAGCCGCCATGTGCCAGGCTTCATATTACTCTATGTAATGGTGTCAGGTGCGAGCGCCAGGAAAGCTGCCAGCACAAATATCACTATGGCCATGAACCGCCACTCACTCAGCGGAAACTAAAAGTGTCTCCTCCGGGGCTGCAGAGCTTTTCACCGACAATGTCTTGTGTATCAGTGTGTAGGAACGTACAGTTAGGTCCATATATATTTGGACAGAGACAACATTTTTCTCATTTTGGTTATAGACATTACCACAATGAATTTTAAACAAAACAATTCAGATGCAGTTGAAGTTCAGTCTTTCAGCTTTCATTTGAGGGTATCCACATTAAAATTGGATGAAGGGTTTAGGAGTTTCAGCTCCTTAACATGTGCCACCCTGTTTTTAAAGGGACCAAAAGTAATTGGACAGATTCAATAATTTTAAATAAAATGTTCATTTTTAATACTTGGCTGAAAACCCTTTGTTGGCAATGACTGCCTGAAGTCTTGAACTCATGGCCATCACCAGACGCTGTGTTACCTCCTTTTTGATGCTCGGCCTTCACTGCGGTGGTTTTCAGTTGCTGTTTGTTTGTGGGCCTTTCTGTCTGAAGTTTAGTCTTTAACAAGTAAAATGCTGCTCAATTGGGTTGAGATCAGGTGACTGACTTGGCCATTCAAGAACATTCCACTTCTTTGCTTTAATAAACTCCTGGGTTGCTTTGGCTTCATGTTTTGGGTCATTGTCCATCTGTAGTATGAAACGACGACCAATCAGTTTGGCTGCATTTGGCTGGATCTGAGCACACAGTATGGCGGTTCTGAAGACCTCAGAATTCATTCCTGTGTCACATCATCAATAAACACTAGTGACCCAGTGCCACTGGCAGCCATGCATGCCCAAGCCATCACACTGCCTCCGCCGTGTTTTACAGATGATGTGGTATGCTTTGGATCATGAGCTGTACCAAGCCTTCGCCATACTTTTCTCTTTCCATCATTCTGGTAGAGGTTGATCTTGGTTTCATCTGTCCACAGAATGTTCTTCCAGAACTGTGCTGGCTTTTTTAGATGTTTTTTAGCCTTTTTCTTCTTGATGCTTATGAGTGGCTGCACCGTGCAGTGAACCCTCTGTATTTACTTTCATGCAGTCTTCTCTTTATGGTAGATTTGGATATTGATACGCCGACCTCCTGGAGAGTGTTGGTCACTTGGTTGGCTGTTGTGAAGGGGTTTCTCTTCACCATGGAGATTATTCTGCGATCATCCACCGCTGTTGTCTTCCGTGGGCGCCCAGGTCTTTTTGCATTGATGAGATCACCAGTGCTTTCTTTCTTTCTCAGGATGTACCAAACTGTAGATTTTGCCGCTCCTAATATTGTAGCAATTTCTCGGATGGGTTTTTTCTCTGTTTTTGCAGCTTAAGAATGGCTTGTTTCACCTGCATGGAGAGCGCTTTTGACCGCAAGTTTACTTCATAGGAAAACCTTCCAAATGCAGCACCACACCTCAAATCAACTCCAGGCCTTTTATCTGCTTAATTGAGAATGACATAACGAAGGGATTGCCCACACCTGTCCATGAAATAGCCTTGGAGTCAATTGTCCAATTACTTTTGGTTAGGGTTGAGCGAAACGGGTCGATCATTTTCAAAAGTCGCCGACTTTTGGCTAAGTCGGCGTCTCATGAAACCCGATCCGACCCCTGTGCTTGTCGGCCATGCGGTACGCGACTTTCGCGCCAAAGTCGCGTTTCAATGACGCGAAAAGCGCCATTTCTCAGCCAATGAAGGTGAACGCAGAGTGTGGGCAGCGTGATGACATAGATCCTGGTCCCCACCATCTTAGAGAAGGGCATTGCAGTGATTGGCTTGCTGTCTGCGGCGTCACAGGGGCTATAAAGGGGCGTTCCCGCCGACCGCCATCTTACTGCTGCTGATCTGAGCTTAGGGACAGGTTGCTGCCGCTTCGTCAGAAGCAGGGAGAGCGTTAGGCAGGGTCCACTAACCACCAAACCGCTTGTGCTGCAGCGATTTCCACTGTCCAACACCACCTTCGGTGTGCAGGGACTGTGGAAGCTATTTTTTTTTTTTTTTCCTCAGCGCTGTAGCTCATTGGGCTGCCCTAGAAGGCTCCGTGATAGCTGTATTGCTGTGTGTACGCCACTGTGCAAACCAACTGCTTTTTTCAAAGCACATATCCTCTTGTTCCTTTCTGCACAGCTATCTTTTTTGTTTGTCCACACTTTTTATTTAATTTGTGCATCAGTCCACTCCTATTGCTGCCTGCCATACCTGGCTTAGATTACTGCAGGGAGATAGTAATTGTAGGACAGTCCCTGTTTTTTTTTTTTTTTGTGGGAGATTAAGATTGGCATTTCTGCTACAGTGCCATCCCTGTGTGTGCCATCTCTCACTGAGTGGGCCATAGAAAGCCTATTTATTTTTTCCGTGATTTGTGTTCTAAATTCTACCTCAACACAAAAACACTACATCAATCAGTGGTAGAAAAATATTGGCCTCAGTCAGGGCTTGTGTGCCACTGCTGTGTGTGCTATCTCTCATTCAGTGGGCTATAGAAAGCCTATTTATTTATTTATTTTTTTTCTTATTATTTGGTTTCTAAAGTCTCCCTGAAAAAAAAAAAAAAACCTAAAAAAACAGTGGGAGAGTAATATTGCCCTTTCAGCTTGTGTGCCAGTCTTGACTCCTGGGTGTGCCACCTCTCTCTCATTCAGTGGGCCATAGAAAGCCTATTTATTTTTTTGGTTTTTTTAATATTATTTGGTTTCTAAAGTCTCCCTGAAAATAATAAAAAAAAAACTTAAAAAAACAGTGGGAGAGTAATATTGCCCTTTCAGCTTGTGTGCCAGTCTTGACTCCTGGGTGTGCCACCTCTCTCATTCAGTGGGCCATAGAAAGCCTATTTATTTATTTTTTTAAATATTATTGGGTTTCTAAAGTCTCCCTTAAAAAACAAAAAATACATAAAAAAACAGTGGGAGAGTAATATTGCCCTTTCAGCTTGTGTGCCAGTCTTGACTCCTGGGTGTGCCACCTCTCTCATTCAGTGGGCCATAGAAAGCCTATTTATTTATTTTTTTTTAAATATTATTGGGATTCTAAAGTCTCCCTTAAAAAACAAAAAATACATAAAAAAACAGTGGGAGAGTAATATTGCCCTTTCAGCTTGTGTGCCAGTCTTGACTCCTGGGTGTGCCACCTCTCTCATTCAGTGGGCCATAGAAAGCATTTTTTTTTTTCCTTGATTTGTGTTCTAAAATCTACCTCAACACAAAAACACTACATCAATCAGTGGTAGAAAAATATTGGCCTCAGTCAGGGCTTGTGTGCCACTGCTGTGTGTGCTATCTCTCATTCAGTGGGCCATAGAAAGCCTATTTATTTATTTATTTTTTTTCTTATTATTTGGTTTCTAAAGTCTCCCTGAAAAAAAAAAAAAAAAAAAAAACAGTGGGAGAGTAATATTGCCCTTTCAGCTTGTGTGCCAGTCTTGACTCCTGGGTGTGCCACCTCTCTCTCATTCAGTGGGCCATAGAAAGCCTATTTATTTTTTTGGTTTTTTTAATATTATTTGGTTTCTAAAGTCTCCCTGAAAATAATAAAAAAAAAACTTAAAAAAACAGTGGGAGAGTAATATTGCCCTTTCAGCTTGTGTGCCAGTCTTGACTCCTGGGTGTGCCACCTCTCTCATTCAGTGGGCCATAGAAAGCCTATTTATTTATTTTTTTAAAATATTATTGGGTTTCTAAAGTCTCCCTTAAAAAACAAAAAATACATTAAAAAACAGTGGGAGAGTAATATTGCCCTTTCAGCTTGTGTGCCAGTCTTGACTCCTGGGTGTGCCACCTCTCTCATTCAGTGGGCCATAGAAAGCCTATTTATTTTTTTTTTTAAATATTATTGGGATTCTAAAGTCTCCCTTAAAAAACAAAAAATACATAAAAAAACAGTGGGAGAGTAATATTGCCCTTTCAGCTTGTGTGCCAGTCTTGACTCCTGGGTGTGCCACCTCTCTCATTCAGTGGGCCATAGAAAGCATTTTTTTTTTTCCTTGATTTGTGTTCTAAAATCTACCTCAACACAAAAACACTACATCAATCAGTGGTAGAAAAATATTGGCCTCAGTCAGGGCTTGTGTGCCACTGCTGTGTGTGCGCGCTATCTCTCATTCAGTGGGCTATAGAAAGCCTATTTATTTATTTATTTTTTTTCTTATTATTTGGTTTCTAAAGTCTCCCTGAAAAAAAAAAAAAACAGTGGGAGAGTAATATTGCCCTTTCAGCTTGTGTGCCAGTCTTGACTCCTGGGTGTGCCACCTCTCTCTCATTCAGTGGGCCATAGAAAGCCTATTTATTTTTTTGTTTTTTTTAATATTATTTGGTTTCTAAAGTCTCCCTGAAAATAAAAAAAAAAATACTTAAAAAAACAGTGGGAGAGTAATATTGCCCTTTCAGCTTGTGTGCCAGTCTTGACTCCTGGGTGTGCCACCTCTCTCTCTCATTCAGTGGGCCATAGAAAGCCTATTTATTTTTTTGGTTTTTTTAATATTATTTGGTTTCTAAAGTCTCCCTGAAAAAAAAAAATAAATAAATTAGGTGGGAGATTAATATTGACATTAGTGCTTGAGTGACAGTCCTGCGTGTGTGTCATCTCTGTGATTTTGTGCCACAGAAAACAGAGTGTGTAACATTGTGCCTGATTTTCCTTGTGGTCTCACCAACCTGTTAAGGGATATTGAAATCATACTGAAGTTATAGCTCACCGTGTAAGTTGTTTGACAGCAACAAATAAAGTTACTTTGGTTAAGATTTTAAAACAATGAGGAAGTCTGGTGCAAGAGGTCGTCGTGGGCGTTCATTGTCAGCTGGTAATGATGGTAGTGGTAGTGGAGCATCAGGTGGTCGTGGGGATAAAAATATTCCACCTAAGTCTGGAGCTGTGGAGCCAGTTTCGTCGTCAGGCTACACAAGGCCTCGAACGCTCTCTTTTCTGGGAGTAGGAAAACCGCTTTTAAAGGCGGAGCAGCAACAGCAAGTTTTGGCTTACATTGCAGACTCAGCCTCTAGCTCTTTTGCCTCCTCTTCCGAAACTGGTAAATGTAAAAGCAGCGCGTCGCTTGTGGATGTTCACGGTCAGGGACAAGTCGCTTCCTTGTCCTCCTCAGCAAAAACTACAACAAGAGAGAAGGATGCAGCAGGCGACACAACGGGTCACTCCATGGAGCTCTTTACACATACCGTCCCTGGCTTAGAAAGTGAAACATTTAACAGGCCATGCCCATTACAAGTATATTCTGACATGGAGTGCACTGATGCACAGCCACAGCCAGAGTACTATGCTGCTCCTTTGACTCAGACCACCACATTGCCCTCTCAGGGTACAGATCCACAATCAGACCCTGATGAGACTATGTTGCCCCGCCACGAACGCTATACCACCGACCGACACAGTGACACAGACGAAGTTGCACACGAGCTCGAAGAGGAGGTAATAGATGACCCAGTTATTGACCCCGATTGGCAGCCATTGGGGGAACAGGGTGCAGGCGGCAGTAGTTCAGAAGCGGAGGTGGAGGAGGGGCCGCAGCAGGCATCAACATCGCAACAGGTTCCATCTGCCGGGCCCGTATCTGGCCCAAAACGCGTGTCAAAGCCAAAACCTGTTGGAGGACAGCGTGGCCATCCGGTTAAAGCTCAGTCTGCAATCCCTGAAAAGGGATCCGAGTCTAGGAAGAGTGCAGTCTGGCATTTTTTTAAACAACATCCAACTGATCAGCGCAAAGTCATCTGTCAAAAATGTTCAACTAGCTTAAGCAGAGGTCAGAATCTGAAAAGTCTAAATACTAGTTGCATGCATAGACACTTAACCACCATGCATTTTCAAGCCTGGACTAACTACCAAACGTCCCTTAAGGTTGTAGCACCCTCGGCCAATGAAGCTAGTCAGCAACGCAACATCCCTTCCGTCACTGTAAGGCCACCATTTTCCGCACCACCGGCAGTATCTGTGCAGGTTTCTTTGCCAGCCAAAAGCAGTCAGGGTCAGGGAACCACCAGTTTTGTAGGAGGAAATATTGCATCTAGGGCACCGGCGGAAACAATACCGTCTCCAACCGTCTCTCAGTCTGCCATGTACACCGGCACACCCGAAAGTTCCACGATCTCCAGCTCTCCAGTCCAGCTCACCCTACATGAGACTCTGGTTAGAAAAAGGAAGTACTTATCCTCGCATCCGCGTACACAGGGTTTTAACGCCCACATAGCTAGACTAATCTCGTTAGAGATGATGCCCTACCGGTTAGTTGAAAGCGAAGCTTTTAAAGCCCTGATGGAGTACGCTGAACCACGATACGAGCTACCCAGTCGACACTTTTTTTCCAGAAAAGCCATCCCAGCCCTGCACCAGCATGTTAAACAGCGCATCGTCCATGCACTCAGGCAATCTGTGAGTACAAAGGTGCACCTGACTACAGATGCATGGACCAGTAGGCATGGCCAGGGACGTTATGTGTCCATCACGGCACACTGGGTGAATGTGGTGGATGCAGGGTCCACAGGCGACATCAATTTAGGGACAGTTGTGCCTAGCCCACGGTCTAGGAAACAGTTGGCTGTAGGCGTTCGCACCCCCTCCTCCTCCTCCTCCTCGTCCTCCTGCAGAAGCTACAGCTCTTCCACAGAACGCAGTCTGCCAACCACTCCATCGGCAGATGACACTGTTGCACACCAGTTGTCCCATTATGGGCCAGCTACTGCCAAGCGTCAGCAGGCTGTATTGGCTATGAAGTGTTTGGGCGACAACAGACACACCGCGGAAGTTCTATCCGAGTTCTTGCAACAAGAAACGCAGTCGTGGCTGGGCACAGTAGATCTTGAGGCAGGCAAGGTAGTGAGTGATAACGGAAGGAATTTCATGGCTGCCATCTCCCTTTCCCAACTGAAACACATTCCTTGCCTGGCTCACACCTTAAACCTGGTGGTGCAGTGCTTATTGAAAACTTATCCTGGGTTCTCCGACCTGCTCCTCAAAGTGCGTGCACTTTGCTCACATATCCGACGTTCGCCTGTACACGCCAGCCGTATGCAGACCTATCAGCGGTCTTTGAACCTTCCCCAGCATCGCCTAATCATAGACGTTGCAACAAGGTGGAACTCAACACTGCACATGCTTCAGAGACTGTGCGAACAGAGGCGTGCTGTTATTTATTTGTGGGAGGATACACGGGCAGGCAGTAGGATGGCAGACATGGAGTTGTCAGGTGTGCAGTGGTCGAAGATACAAGACATGTGTCAAGTCCTTCAGTGTTTTGAGGAATGCACACGGCTGGTTAGTGCAGACAACGCCGTAATAAGCATGAGCATCCCCCTAATGCGTCTGCTGATGCAAAGTTTGACGCACATAAAGGAGCAGGCGTCTGCACCAGAGGAAGAGGAAAGCCTTGATGACAGTCAGCCATTGTCTGGTCAGGGCAGTGTACAGGACGAGGTAGCGGGCGAAGAGGAGGTGGAGGACGAGGAGGATGATGGGGATGAGTATATTTTTAATGCGGAACCTTTCCCGGGGGCACTGGAAATTGGTTGCGTGTCACGGCCGGGTTCTGGTTTTTTGAGGGACACAAGTGACGTAGATTTGCCTGCAACTGCCCCTCAACCAATCACAACCGGAGATTTGACAACTGGAACTTTGGCCCACATGGCGGATTATGCCTTACGTATCCTAAAAAGGGACACACGCATTACGAAAATGATGAACGATGACGATTACTGGTTGGCCTGCCTCCTTGATCCACGCTATAAAGGCAAATTGCAAAATATTATGCCACATGAGAACTTGGAACTAATATTAGCAACCAAACAATCAACTCTTGTTGACCGTTTGCTTCAGGCATTCCCAGCACACAGCGCACGTGATCGTTCTCACACGAGCTCCAGGGGGCAGCAGACTAGGAGTGTTAGGGGTGCACACATCAGAAGTGGCGTTGGACAGAGGGGTTTTCTGACCAGGTTGTGGAGTGATTTTGCTATGACCGCAGACAGGACAGGTACTGCTGCATCAATTGAAAGTGACAGGAGACAACATTTTGTCCAGTATGGTTACTAACTATTTTTCATCCCTTATCGATGTTATCCCTCAACCGTCATTCCCATTTGATTACTGGGCATCCAAATTAGACACCTGGCCAGAATTGGCAGAATATGCATTGCAGGAGCTTGCTTGCCCGGCAGCAAGTGTCCTATCAGAAAGAGTATTCAGTGCTGCAGGTTCAATATTAACCGAAAAAAGGACTCGTCTGGCTACCCAAAATGTTGACGATCTAACATTCATTAAAATGAACCACAACTGGATTTCGAAATCTTTTGCCCCACCTTGCCCGGCCGACACCTAGCTTTCCTATGAAAAGCTCTTGCCTGTGAATTACTTTTCTAATGTCTAATTTGCTGCAGCTGATTGTACAGCATACGACATGTTTACACCTCCCTAAATGGCAAAACTCCCCACACGGGGCCGTGGTATCGCGACTTGGCGCAAGCACCCGTGAGACTGCTGTTTGTCTGAAGAGGTGGGTGTGCTCGCTTTTGGTTGACGGCATTGCTACTGGGTCCCTCATAGTACAATGTAGTGTCTCTGGCGGTGGTGGTGCGCACCCAACGTCAGACACACCGTTGTAACATGAGGGGCCCTGGGGCGGTCCCGCCGGCCTCAAGAGAGTTCCCCCCTACCCCAGCTCAAAATGTGCTCTACCACGTCCAAAATTATGTCGCACAGCTCCACCAATCTTTAGTCTATTCGCTGACATCATTCAATGTCTGGCACTGACAATACAAATTTGTAGACATCTATGATGCAACTTAAAGTAGTCTGTGTCTGTGTCCTATATTGGCACCATTAAATAGTTACTGCCAAATTACTATGTCAGAAACTCAGTAGATGATCCCACCCCTGTACCTAAGTATGCCACCTTTTTTTTTGTTTTGGTTGTTTTGCGAGACATTAACATCTATTTATATTTTGGGAGTACTGGGACAGACACTCCTTGCACTACTCCTCCACTCACCACCAAGCTGCCTGTGTATCCATGTAACCGCTGTAAAGCTGCCATGAGCCTATTGTTTGTTATTTTAGGCCTTTGATAGCCTGTCTGCGGTCCCTACTTTAAATACTCCTCCACTCACCACCAAGCTGCCCGTGTATCCATGTAACCGCTGTAAAGCTGCCATGAGCCTATTGTTTGTTATTTTAGGCCTTTGATAGCCTGTCTGCGGTCCCTACTTTAAATACTCCTCCACTGACCACCAAGCTGCCTGCCCGTGTATCCATGTAACCGCTGTAAAACTGCCATGAGCCTATTGTTTGTTATTTTAGGCCTTTGATAGCCTGTCTGCGGTCCCTACTTTAAATACTCCTCCACTCACCACCAAGCTGCCTGTGTATCCATGTAACCGCTGTAAAGCTGCCATGAGCCTATTGTTTGTTATTTTAGGCCTTTGATAGCCTGTCTGCGGTCCCTACTTTAAATACTCCTCCACTGACCACCAAGCTGCCTGCCCGTGTATCCATGTAACCACTGTAAAACTGCCATGAGCCTATTGTTTGTTATTTTAGGCCTTTGATAGCCTGTCTGCGGTCCCTACTTTAAATACTCCTCCACTGACCACCAAGCTGCCTGCCCGTGTATCCATGTAACCGCTGTAAAACTGCCATGAGCCTATTGTTTGTTATTTTAGGCCTTTGATAGCCTGTCTGCGGTCCCTACTTTAAATACTCCTCCACTCACCACCAAGCTGCCTGTGTATCCATGTAACCGCTGTAAAGCTGCCATGAGCCTATTGTTTGTTATTTTAGGCCTTTGATAGCCTGTCTGCGGTCCCTACTTTAAATACTCCTCCACTGACCACCAAGCTGCCTGCCCGTGTATCCATGTAACCGCTGTAAAACTGCCATGAGCCTATTGTTTGTTATTTTAGGCCTTCGAAGCCTGTCTGCGGTCCCTCCTTCCACTAGGCCTCCACTGACCAGACCACTGCTGCCCGTGTACCCCTGGAACCAATTTTAAAGTGCCTACAGCCAGCCCATTTTATTGTGTTAGGCCTTCGAAGCCTGTCTGCGGTCCCTCCTTCCACTAGGCCTCCACTCACCTGACCACTGCTGCCCGTGTACCCCTGGAACCAATAATAAAGTGCCTACAGCCAGCCCATTTTATTATGTTAGGCCTTTGAAGCCTGTCTGCGGTCCCTCCTTCCACTAGGCCTCCACTGACCAGACCACTGCTGCCCGTGTACCCCTGGAACCAATAATAAAGTGCCTACCGCCAGCCCATTTTATTATGTTAGGCCTTCGAAGCCTGTCTAAGGTCCCTCCTTCCACTAGGCCTCCACTCACCTGACCACTGCTGCCCGTGTACCCCTGGAACCAATAATAAAGTGCCTAGAGCCTATTTTTTTATTTAATTTAATATTAATAAAGCCAGGATGAACTACGATATACCACGCTATGAGCTACCCAGTTGACAATTCTTTTGCGAGAAAAGCCATCCCACCCCTCCACCTGCATGTTAAAGACCGCATTGTCCTTGCATTCTGTCAATTTGTCAGTCCAAAGGTATACCTGACAACAGACACATGGACCTGTAGGCCTGGCCACGGAAGGTTACGTGTCCTTTGTGGCTAAATGGGTTAATGTATTGGATGCATGGTCCACACAGGGGACAGCCTGCAAAGTCTGTCTGCAGTCCCTAGTTCAAGTTGTCCTCAACTGAATAAAGCTGAGCTTCTACCTTCTGGCTCTGATTAACTGCTGTTTTTAAAAAAATTGGCTGTTCCGTCCTTCTAAAGGTGTCTGCCCCTGCCTGGTGTTGTCCTCAACTGAATAAAGCTGAGCTTCAACCTTCTGTTCCAAATTACCATTTTTAAAAATGCAATTGGCTGTTCCGGCCTACTAAAGGTGTCTGTCTGCCCCTGCCTGGTGTTGTCCTCAACTGAATAAAGCTGAGCCTCAACCTTCTGTTCCAAATTACCATTTTTAAAAATGCAATTGGCTGTTCCGGCCTACTAAAGGTGAATGTCTGCCCCTGCCTGGTGTTGTCCTCAACTGAATAAAGCTGAGCTTCAACCTTCAGTTCCAAATTACCATTTTTAAAAATGCCATTGGCTGTTCCGGCCTACTAAAGGTGTCTGTCTGCCCCTGCCTGGTGTTGTCCTCAACTGAATAAAGCTGAGCTTCTACCTTCTGCCTCTTACTAACTGCTGTTTTTTTAAAAAATTGGCTGTTCCGGCCTACTAAAGGTGTCTGTCTGCCCCTGCCTGGTGTTGTCCTCAACTGAATAAAGCTGAGCTTCAACCTTCTGTTCCAAATTACCATTTTTAAAAATGCAATTGGCTGTTCCGGCCTACTAAAGGTGTCTGTCTGTCTGCCCCTGCCTGGTGTTGTCCTCAACTGAATAAAGCTGAGCCTCAACCTTCTGTTCCAAATTACCATTTTTAAAAATGCAATTGGCTGTTCCGGCCTACTAAAGGTGTCTGTCTGCCCCTGCCTGGTGTTGTCCTCAACTGAACAAAGCTGAGCTTCCACATTCTGGCTTTCGCCCTATACTATCAGATATTAAACTGCATTTGGCCTACTAGTGTGGTTATGCCCTTGAAACAGTGTCTGCTGCTCTTGGGTTTGCTACTCCACTGAACAAAGCAATGCCGCCTGTTTAGTCCTGTTACCAATTTTGAACTGCATTTAGCCTACTTTATTCTTTGGCCCTATATCTGTTTCCTCCTCATCCTGCCCATTGCCCAGCCACTGCTAGATGAGTCTGCTGGTACATTGACCTAGACCACTACATTCCCCTTATACTCTACACAGCCAGAATCTGACCCTGCTGAAAGTAAGGTTCCCCTTCCCGCATGTTATACCACCTTACACAGGGACAGAGAGGAAGGTGCAGATGAAAGTGCAGGTTCCTTCATCAGGTGGGGGGCATACTCGTTGGCGACGTCACTGGCACAGGGCCCCTCAGAGTACGCAAAAGTGTCGCTGCTGGTGGGAGGCGCCCCCGCCATGCAAACACACATCGCTGTACTTTGAGGAGCCCTGTGCCAGTGCCAATGCGAACGAGTGGGCCCCTCCTGCTTGCTCAGGATCACAGCACTTGCAACGTTGAAATACTTACCTTTCCCTGCAACACCGCCGTGACGTAGTCCGCATTTCCTGGGCCCACGAAAAACTTGAGCCGGCCCTACTCCCCCCACAACTTTTGCCAAATGACCCCCAATTCCCTATGCCCAACTATTATTATAAAGTTAATTAAGATTGACAAGCTTCAGAAACAAGAATGGATGTTTTTGGCATTAAAATGGGCACTGTAGGTGTTTTCCTGGCCTCCACTCACTGCCGACTATGCTTCCCCATTGACTTGCATTGGGTTTCGTGTTTCGGTCGATCCCCGACTTTTAGCGATAATCGGCCGACTGCACTCGACTCGATTCTGGACAAAATCGGGTTTCACAAAACCCGACTCGATCTTAAAAAAATGAAAGTCGCTCAACTCTACTTTTGGTCCCTTTAAAAACAGGGTGGCACATGTTAAGGAGCTGAAACTCCTAAACTCTTCATCCAATTTTAATGTGGATACCCTCAAATGAAAGCTAAAAGTCTGAACTTCAACTGCATCTGAATTGTCTTGTTTAAAATTAATTGTGGTAATGTCTATAACCAAAATGAGAAAAATGTCTCTGTCCAAATATATATGGACCTAACTGTACATCATACTGAGCTGGAAAACAATTACTGCGCCATGTACGGTATCAGCACGGTCAGTGTACAGCTGTGCCACTATTTATACGGCTACAGAGTGCCTTGAAAAAGTCTTCATACCCATGACTTTTTCCACATTTTGTCTGTTACAGATTTTCTGTGATACAAACACAAAGTAACAAGTGTCCGTGATGTGTAAAGAAACGATACAATGTTACTAAATATATTACAAATATAAATCTGAACATTGTGAATTGCATTTCTATTCAGCCCCCTGAGTCAGTATTTTATAGGACCACCTTTCTCTTCAGTTACTGCTGCAGTGGGGTCTGTCTCTCCTCCTTTCTCTGCTGCAGTCTTTTGGGGTCTTTCGCTCCCACTTTTCTCTGCAGACTTTTGGAGTCTTTCGCTCCCACCTTTCTCTGCAGTCTTTTGGGGTCTTTCGCTCCCACCTTTCTCTGCAGTCTTTTCACATCTGTCTCTCCCACCTTTCTCTGCTGCAGTCTTTTGGGGTCTGTCTCCCCACCTTTCTCTGCAGTCTTTTGGTGTCTGTCTCTCCTTTTTCTGTAGTCTTTTGGGGTCTGTCTCCCACCTTTCTCTGCAGTCTTTTGGTGTCTGTCTCTCCTTTTTCTGTAGTCTTTTGGGGGTCTGTTTCTCCTCCTTTCTCTGCAGTCTTTTGGGGTATGTTTCTCCTCCTTTCTCTGCAGTCTTTTGGGGTATGTTTCTCCTCCTTTCTCTGCAGTCTTTTGGGGTCTGTCTCTCCACCTTCTCTGCAGTCTTTTGGGGTCTATCTCTCCACCTTTCTCTTTAGTCTTTTGGGGTCTGTCTCTCCACTTTTCTCTGCAGTCTTTTTGGGTCTGTCTCTCCACTTTTCTCTGTAGTCTTTTGGGGTCTGTGTCCCCACTTTTCTCTGCAGTCTTTTGGCATCTGTCTCTCCCACCTTTCTCTGTAGTCTTTTGGGGTCTGTCTCTCCCACCTTTCTCTGCAGTCTTTTGGGGTCTTTCGCTCCCACCTTTCTCTGCAGTCTTTTGTCATCTGTCTCTCCCAACTTTCTCTGTAGTCTTTTGGGGTCTGTCTCTCCACCTTTTTCTGCAGCCTTTTGGGGTCTGTCTCTCCACCTTTTTCTGCAGTCTTCTGGGGTCTGTCTCCCCACCTTTCTCTGCAGTCTTTTGGTGTCTGTCTCTCCACCTTTCTCTGTAGTCTTTTGGGGTATGTCTCTCCTCCTTTCTCTGCAGTCTTCTGGGGTCTGTCTCTCCACGTTTCTCTGCAGTCTTTTGGGGTCTGTCTCTCCACCTTTCTCTGCTGCAGTCTTTTGGAGTCTGTCTCTCCACCTTTCTCTGGGGTCTGTCTCTCCACCTTTCTCTGCAGTCTTCTAGGGTCTGTCTCTCCACCTTTCTCTGCAGTCTTCTAGGGTCTGTCTCTCCACCTTTCTCTGTAGTCTTCTGGCTCCCCTATATATATTCTGGACTGGGGGGAAAGTGAGGTCAGCCAGTCAGTGAGTGCCAGACAGCAGACTGGAGCAGTCTGAGGCAGAATAGATGAGAGTGGGGCCGTGCAGCCACGAGGTTGCTGCAGCTCCTTAAGGAAAGAGAACAGAAAGCCGAACAATATGTAGAGAGCATGTTGGAGAAGTGAAGCACAGGAGAATAAGAACTGGGGAGGACAGCTGCGACTGGGCTACCTCCCTACAGAGCACAGACACCGGTAGCCGGAAGACCGAGATTGTGAGGGACTCCAAGACTTACAGCAGAAACCGGCAGAACAGCTGGACTACACGTCACCTGTCCACCCTAACACCTGGAGACACAGTGGCACATAGAGCCCGGGTCATGATAGAGACTCTGTAAAAAGGCACGAGCCACCTGTCGTACGGGTTAGTGTCCTGTTGTGATTCGGTTCGTGGGCTCCCCCGGTGGTCTCTTGTGGTACTGGTGTCCTGCAAGCTTTGCCTTCTCAGTTCACCTGTTCCTATCAGGATGTGGGAGTATCCTATTTAACCTTGCTCCTCAGTCATTCTAATGCTGGCCATCAATGTATCCAGAGTGATTCTGTTGCATGTTCCTGCTCCCAGTTTTCTGCTCAGCTAAGTTGGACACTTTAGTCCTTAAGTCTATTTTTTGTATGTTTGTCCAGTTTGCACTTATGTGAATCTCTGCAGCTGGAAGCTCTTGTTGGGCTGAAATTACCACTCCAGTGGCATGAGTTGTCACATGAGTTAAGGTAATTTCAGGATGGTGTTTTGAAGGGTTTTGCAGCTGACCGCGAAGTCCTCTGTTGTATCTTTCTGCTATTTAGTTAGCGGGCCTCTCTGTGCTAAATCTGCTTTCATACTACGTGTGTCTTTTCATCTGCTCTCACCATTATTATATGTGGGGGGCTGCTATCTCCTGTGGGGACATTCTCTGGAGGCAAGCCAGGACTGTGTTTTCTTCTACCAGGGGTAGTTAGTTCTCCGGCTGGCGCGCGGCATCTAGAGACAACGCAGGAATGCCCCCTGGCTACTTCTAGTGTGGTGTGTAGGTTTAGCATCGCGGTCAGCTCTAGTTTCCATCACCCGAGAGCTTGTCCGTTTATTCTATGCTTCTGATGTTGGGCCAGTTCTGCCACTTTGGTCTCCCCTTTCTTTTGCAATTCAGGGTTCCATCCTCGTTTTTCATCTGGTCAGGTGGAGTCTTCGGATTGTCCTGGAGTGGCTACCATGGTGGATAGGTTGCATCGTATTTGGGGGCAGGTGGTGGACAATTTGGAGTTGTCCCAGGAGAGGACTCAACGTTTTGCTAATCGCCATCGTCGTGTTGGTCCTCGTCTTCGTGTTGGGGACTTGGTGTGGTTGTCCTCCCGTTTTGTCCCTATGAGGGTCTCTTCTCCTAAGTTTAAGCCTTGGTTCATCGGTCCTTATAAGATTTTGGAAATTCTTAACCCTGTGTCTTTTCGTTTGGACCTCCCAGCATCCTTTGCTATCCATAATGTCTTCCATCGGTCATTATTGCGGAGGTATGAGGTACCACTTGTGCCTTCTGTTGAGCCTCCTGCTCCTGTGCTGGTTGAGGGTGAATTGGAGTACGTGGTGGAGAAAATCTTGGACTCCCGTGTTTCCAGACGGAGACTTCAATATCTG
Source organism: Ranitomeya variabilis (assembly GCF_051348905.1). NCBI lineage: Eukaryota > Metazoa > Chordata > Amphibia > Anura > Dendrobatidae > Ranitomeya > Ranitomeya variabilis. Next base: position 238,214,666 of record NC_135238.1, read on the forward strand.
GTGAAATGGAAGGGCTACGGTCAAGAGGATAATTCTTGGGTTACAGCTTCTGATGTTCATGCTTCTGATTTGGTCCGTGCCTTTCATAGGGCTCATCCAGATCGCCCTGGTGGTTCTTGTGAGGGTTCGGTGCCCCCTCCTTAAGGGGGGGGTACTGTTGTGATTCGGTTCGTGGGCTCCCCCGGTGGTCTCTTGTGGTACTGGTGTCCTGCAAGCTTTGCCTTCTCAGTTCACCTGTTCCTATCAGGATGTGGGAGTATCCTATTTAACCTTGCTCCTCAGTCATTCTAATGCTGGCCATCAATGTATCCAGAGTGATTCTGTTGCATGTTCCTGCTCCCAGTTTTCTGCTCAGCTAAGTTGGACACTTTAGTCCTTAAGTCTATTTTTTGTATGTTTGTCCAGTTTGCACTTATGTGAATCTCTGCAGCTGGAAGCTCTTGTTGGGCTGAAATTACCACTCCGGTGTCATGAGTTGTCACATGAGTTAAGGTAATTTCAGGATGGTGTTTTGAAGGGTTTTGCAGCTGACCGCGAAGTCCTCTGTTGTATCTTTCTGCTATTTAGTTACCGGGCCTCTCTGTGCTAAATCTGCTTTCATACTACGTGTGTCTTTTCATCTGCTCTCACCGTTATTATATGTGGGGGGCTGCTATCTCCTGTGGGGACATTCTCTGGAGGCAAGCCAGGACTGTGTTTTCTTCTACCAGGGGTAGTTAGTTCTCCGGCTGGCGCGCGGCATCTAGAGACAACGCAGGAATGCCCCCTGGCTACTTCTAGTGTGGTGTGTAGGTTTAGCATCGCGGTCAGCTCTAGTTTCCATCACCCGAGAGCTTGTCCGTTTATTCTATGCTTCTGATGTTGGGCCAGTTCTGCCACTTTGGTCTCCCCTTTCTTTTGCAATTCAGGGTTCCATCCTCGTTTTTCATCTGGTCAGGTGGAGTCTTCGGATTGTCCTGGAGTGGCTACCATGGTGGATAGGTTGCATCGTATTTGGGGGCAGGTGGTGGACAATTTGGAGTTGTCCCAGGAGAGGACTCAACGTTTTGCTAATCGCCATCGTCGTGTTGGTCCTCGTCTTCGTGTTGGGGACTTGGTGTGGTTGTCCTCCCGTTTTGTCCCTATGAGGGTCTCTTCTCCTAAGTTTAAGCCTTGGTTCATCGGTCCTTATAAGATTTTGGAAATTCTTAACCCTGTGTCTTTTCGTTTGGACCTCCCAGCATCCTTTGCTATCCATAATGTCTTCCATCGGTCATTATTGCGGAGGTATGAGGTACCACTTGTGCCTTCTGTTGAGCCTCCTGCTCCTGTGCTGGTTGAGGGTGAATTGGAGTACGTGGTGGAGAAAATCTTGGACTCCCGTGTTTCCAGACGGAGACTTCAATATCTGGTGAAATGGAAGGGCTACGGTCAAGAGGATAATTCTTGGGTTACAGCTTCTGATGTTCATGCTTCTGATTTGGTCCGTGCCTTTCATAGGGCTCATCCAGATCGCCCTGGTGGTTCTTGTGAGGGTTCGGTGCCCCCTCCTTAAGGGGGGGGTACTGTTGTGATTCGGTTCGTGGGCTCCCCCGGTGGTCTCTTGTGGTACTGGTGTCCTGCAAGCTTTGCCTTCTCAGTTCACCTGTTCCTATCAGGATGTGGGAGTATCCTATTTAACCTTGCTCCTCAGTCATTCTAATGCTGGCCATCAATGTATCCAGAGTGATTCTGTTGCATGTTCCTGCTCCCAGTTTTCTGCTCAGCTAAGTTGGACACTTTAGTCCTTAAGTCTATTTTTTGTATGTTTGTCCAGTTTGCACTTATGTGAATCTCTGCAGCTGGAAGCTCTTGTTGGGCTGAAATTACCACTCCGGTGTCATGAGTTGTCACATGAGTTAAGGTAATTTCAGGATGGTGTTTTGAAGGGTTTTGCAGCTGACCGCGAAGTCCTCTGTTGTATCTTTCTGCTATTTAGTTAGCGGGCCTCTCTGTGCTAAATCTGCTTTCATACTACGTGTGTCTTTTCATCTGCTCTCACCGTTATTATATGTGGGGGGCTGCTATCTCCTGTGGGGACATTCTCTGGAGGCAAGCCAGGACTGTGTTTTCTTCTACCAGGGGTAGTTAGTTCTCCGGCTGGCGCGCGGCATCTAGAGACAACGCAGGAATGCCCCCTGGCTACTTCTAGTGTGGTGTGTAGGTTTAGCATCGCGGTCAGCTCTAGTTTCCATCACCCGAGAGCTTGTCCGTTTATTCTATGCTTCTGATGTTGGGCCAGTTCTGCCACTTTGGTCTCCCCTTTCTTTTGCAATTCAGGGTTCCATCCTCTTTTTTCATCTGGTCAGGTGGAGTCTTCGGATTGTCCTGGAGTGGATACCATGGTGGATAGGTTGCATCGTATTTGGGGGCAGGTGGTGGACAATTTGGAGTTGTCCCAGGAGAGGACTCAACGTTTTGCTAATCGCCATCGTCGTGTTGGTCCTCGTCTTCGTGTTGGGGACTTGGTGTGGTTGTCCTCCCGTTTTGTCCCTATGAGGGTCTCTTCTCCTAAGTTTAAGCCTCGGTTCATCGGTCCTTATAAGATTTTGGAAATTCTTAACCCTGTGTCTTTTCGTTTGGACCTCCCAGCATCCTTTGCTATCCATAATGTCTTCCATCGGTCATTATTGCGGAGGTATGAGGTACCACTTGTGCCTTCTGTTGAGCCTCCTGCTCCTGTGCTGGTTGAGGGTGAATTGGAGTACGTGGTGGAGAAAATCTTGGACTCCCGTGTTTCCAGACGGAGACTTCAATATCTGGTGAAATGGAAGGGCTACGGTCAAGAGGATAATTCTTGGGTTACAGCTTCTGATGTTTCCTTGCCATTGGAAACCATAACAGTGTCCCACCTTTAAGGAGGACAGAGAGAACAGTGAGGACCTTGACAGAAGCCACAGGCAGCAAGGGACTACACCACAGCACTAGTAGGAAGGCCTCTAACTCCACCTGGTAAAGGGGACTCTGAACTCGCTTCCAAGCCGGCCGGACCCTGCCTCTACCTGTGACCTGGTGCCCCGGACTGTGGCTGCCTGAAGTCTTCAGTAAACCACGTAAAGAGACTGCAAACCTGTGTCCTCCTTTTCTTTCTATACTACTCACCATCTCCATCTACACACCGGGAGCCCTGGGGACCCCGCTTCACCTGTGGGAAGTTATACGATCTTAGCTGCCATAACATCACCCCAGTGGACCCCTTTAAGCAGCGTCAGTCACCACTGACCGAGAACCACAGGTGGCATCACGAACACCCTTGTACATGGGCGCCCAGGGCCATGGACCGGGTCACCGCTGCCGTGACACATCCCTTTAAGTGATGGACCCAGTACCAAGTACCCCATGCCACTGGTGGGCATTCCAGAACAATGAGAGAGAGACGAAGAGGAGGAATGAGAGCGCAATGGAGAGGAAGAGCAAGAGAGAAAAGAAGAGGAAAAATGAGAGGGAAATGGAGAGGAAGAACAAAAGAGAAAAGGAGAGGAAGAACGAGAGGGAGACGGAGAAGAACAATGAGAGGGAGACGAAGGGGAAGAATGAGAGGGAGACAGAGAGGAAGAATGAGAGGGAGACAGAGAGGAAGAACACGAGACAAAAGGAGTGGAAGAACAAGAGAAAGACGGAGAGGAACAATGAGAGGGACACGGAGTGGGAGAATGAGAGGGAGACAGAGAGGAAGAACGATAGGAAGAACGAGAGGGAGACGGAGAGAAACAATGAGAGGGAGATGATGAGGAAGAATGAGAGGGATGTGATGAGGAAGAATGAGAGGTAGATAGAGAGGAAGAGAAAGAGAAAAGTAGAGGAAGAATGAGAGACAGACGAGAGAGACAGAGAGGAAGAATGACAGAAAGACGGAGAGAGAGAACAAGAGGAAGACTAAGAGGAAGAAAACGACGAACAAAGTGGAGATAAATCCTGAAGCTCAGACAGCACCATGCCGAATGACACATGAGAACAGATAGAAAGAGACAGAGATGAAGAAGAAGAGAGAAAGCAGGAGAGAAACTGAGAGGAATACAAAGAGGAAGAAGAAGAGGGAGATGGAGAGGAAGAAGAAGAAGAGGGAGGAGAGGGAGAACGAGAGGGAGGCGGAGAGGAAGAACAAGAGAGAAAAGGAGAGGAAGAACGAGAGAAAGACGGAGAGGAAGAATGAGAACGAGACAAAGAGGAAGAGTGAGACGGAGAGGAACAATAAGAGGGAGACTGAGAGGAAAAACGAGAGGGAGACGGAGAGGAAGAAAAAGAGAGGAAAGGAGAGGAAGAAAGAGAGAAAGACTGAGGAACAATGAGAGGGAGATGAAGAGGAAGAATGAGAGGGAGATGGAGAGGAAGAGCAAGAGAGAAAAGTAGAGAAAGAACGAGAGACAGACAGTAAGAGAGACGGAGAGGAAGAACGAGAGGGAGACAAAGAAGAAGAACGAGAGAAAGACAGAGAAGAGTGCAGCGCCCCAGAGTCCTGGTCGTTGCAGTACTGTGGCTCCGCCACTAAGGGGAGCTATGGTGCGTCTGATGGCACTGAAGGAGTTCATCTGATCAGGTATCACAGACACCAATACATTTCACAGCCGGGCCACCAGGGGGAGCTAAGGGTTCTATTCACTAGGCCACTCCCCACCATAGTGGGTAAACTGGGGTCAGGCAGGAAGTTAGATCAGAAAGCTGACTGGGTTGGAACCAGGCAACACCTTGTGGCAGAGGGTGTTGTAGGGGAAGATACAGTAGGGTCTCTGTCAGGGGTGGGATCCTGACAGAGGCCTGGCAACTTGAGCGAACGTAACGGGACCGTGCCTGCTCAGCATAGCGGCGGTGCCCAAGGAAGGATTAGAAGCGAGATAGATTGTGCTGAGTGAGAAACGAGATCAAAGCAACAAGGAGAAATACCAGTAGGAGTCGTGCTGTAAGACCGAGGCAACATCCTACTGAGGCGCACTACCGGCGGCCGGAACGCCGAGGGAGTATTACAATATTCAGCTTCAAGCAATACTCTAAACCAACGGCAGGACAGTCAGTCTAAGGCGGGCTGTCTCACCTAAATCACCTATGCAGTCTTGGGGGGCAACTTGTGGAGAGGGGCGACTCTAGGGTCCCGGAAGAGCTCCGAGCCTACCCGTCAAACGGGTGCTGTCCCAACCGTAACACCAGGGAGGGACGGAGGATTAGCAGAACATCATCTAATTGAGTTGTGAGGGAACTTAAGAAACAGACACAACAGTTGTGGGGACTTTCTGTAGCACAGCAGGGGAGGACCGCAACACATAGCGCTAGAAGGAAGGCACAGATTTCCACCTGTGAAGAGAACTCTGGAGGTGCCATTGGACCGGCCGGACTTGCGAAGCCTGGTTAACCGTATTCCGGACTGAGGACCCAGAGATCTTCAGTAAAGAGGTAAAGAGACTGCAACCTGGTGTCCTCGTTATTTACTGCACCGCACCACTACGGCATCACCACCACCATCATCTATCCACACCTATTACTGTACACCCCTCAGCAGGGTCACGGATCGGGTCTAGCCACCGTGACAACCCCAGAGCAGAGACTCAGAGGCCCGGTACCGGGTACCCCTCGGCCCTGCGGCAGTGGGGGCGCTACAAGAGGAGGACTGAGAGGAAGAAACGGATGCACAAAGCATAGATAAAGCCTGAAGCTCAGACAGTACCATGCCAAATAAGACATGAGAACAGATAGAAAGAGACAGAGAGGAGGAACAAGAGAGAAACCCGGAGAGAAACTGAGAGGAATACAGAGAGGAAGAAGAAGAGGGAGATATAGACGAAGAACAAGAAACAATTGGACAGGAAGAACGAGAGAGAGATGGAAAGAGAGACTGAGAAGATGACAGAGAGGAAGAACAAGAGAGAAATGGAGAGGACGCACGAGAGAGAGAGAGACAGAGAGGAACAACGAGAGGGAGACAAAGAGGAAGAATGAGAAAGACAGAGAAGGAAAGGGAGAGAGACAGAGAAAACGAGAGAGACAGAGATAAAGAGAGAAAGACAGAGAGGAACAACGAGAGAGGGAGACAGAGGAAGGAGAGGAAGAAAGGGAGAGAGACAGAGAGAAGGAGATAGAGACAAAGAAAAAGAGAATGTAGAGAGAACAAGAGAGAGACTGAGAGGAACAATGAGAGAGGAAGACAGAGAAAAACAGTGCAAGACAAAGAGGAAGAATGTGAGAGAGACAGAAGAAAAATGGGAGAGAGACAAAGAGGAAGCACAAGAGAGAAACGGAGAGGAGGAATGAAAGAAAGACAGAGACTAAGAGGAAGAATGAGAGAAATAGAGAGGAAAAACGAGAGAGACGGAAATGATGATGAAGAGGAAGAACGAGAGGGAGATGGCGAGGAAGAAAGACAGATGAAAGGAGTAACAAGAGAGAAATGGAGAGAAATATTGAGGGAGAGATGGAGATAAATAACTAGAGAGACAGAGAAGAAGAACAGGAGAAAGACAAAGGAAGAGAAAGAAAGGGAGAAAGCCAGAGAAAGAAGAAGAGATAGAGAACTAGAGAGAGATGGAAAAAAGGAAAGAGACAGAGAAAAAGAGAAATGAAGATAGAGATGGAGAGAAAGAAGGAGAGTGGGAAGTGTAGAAAGGAGGAGTTAGAAAAACAGATGAGGAGAGAGAAAGTAAGAAAGAATGAGAGGGAAAGAGAAAGACGGATAGGAAGCAACAAAGACAGAATAGGGGAAAAAGACACAGAAATGTAGAGGCAAGCAAGGATCTATGGCCATGCGACCTTTTTCCTGGCTGAAGTCGCCACGTAGGCCAGCATTATGCTTTTCTGACTCTTCATGTCTGATGACAGGGGCACACACATGATTAGTGCAACCTGTGCGACCACACAGTGGCCAAGAGATAAGGGGGCATTTCTGCCTCCAAAGCAGGTGCAATTTTGCATTTTTGGAGCTCTTGGGCAGCACAGGGCCCATATACTGTCCTTGCACAGGGGCCCTTTAATGACTGTGCCGGCTAGTGGATTTAGGGCTGTCAAACCTTTCGTTCTCTAAGAGATAAGCCGGCAAAAGAGACGTGAGCGAGCGCTCCGGTGCACGGAGGAGACAGCTGTCAGCCCAACGATCGGCAGAACCATAGATTGTCCGACAGCTGTGTAATGGGGGCTTTAGCCTATTGCCCTGGATTTGTCTGCTGGTGCCTGTAGTTCTACACCCAGATCCTGACCACGGACCACACTCCACCCTCCTCCCATTGCTGTTTTTGTTGCCTTGCGTCTGTTCTCCATCCTCCATGCCGTGTCCATGTTCCCGTTCTGGCTCTCTCCCTTGTTCGTCTTTCTCCTGTGATTCTCTGCACAATCAGAACCCTGTCATGCCCAGAACATGTCTGAGAATAATCCATTTCCATTCATTTACACTGAGAACCATGCGGATGTAGGCGAGACGCAGAGTCTGCAGGAGCAGCTGCTCCACCTAACACAACCTGCAACTTTCATCAGTTCTTTTGTTTTTCCTACAGCCATCAACAGCGCCCCCAACAGGGAGAGAACAACAGACTTAATGGCTTGGAAATGGAGAGGCGAATGTATGAGCTTTCTGCGCTCGCCGGCTACCCCAGGATACCCAGAAAGTTACCGCTATCAAATGCTCGGTGTGCCCATATCACAAACAAAGGTCAAAAACTTTTCGAATAATGAGACGGTAAAGTGTTTTCTGGCTCATTGTGTGCAGTCAGCAGAACAGGAGATTCACGGCGGCGATGTGATGAGCAGTAGGAGGAATTTCTTAAATAGACGTCCAAACCGCGTGGGTCTAACTGCTCCGGGAAAAGGGAAAATATTACAGATGATCAAATCTTTTGAAATTCAAATTTACCAGGTGCAAAAATGAATCAACAAAATCTGATTTTCTGCAAATGAATTCACCCTGAATCAAGAGAATTTAAAGACAAAGACATGTGTAACGCCCTGGGGTCTCCTAGGACTGGATCTAACGAGTCGAACAAGCATAGTCTTTGTAAAGTTAAAGTGACTTCATCATAGAAACAGTTTGTAATGGCGCAGTCAGAAGGCCATAAAAATCGGACAGCAATGCTCGGACTGGCCGCCATTCCCCAGACTCGAATGTGACAGCTTCATATATTTCTATGCAGCTTTCACGCTCAGTTTTGGAGATCTGCAGCCAGTCTGAGCATTGCAGTCCCATCTCGGTCCAATTTATGGTATATTGCCATCTTAAGTGAAAGTAATAAATAGCCTATTTTGGAAGCCTGTGGCACTGACACACTTCAAGTTTTTGTAAATTGAAAAAATGGTTCAAAAATTATCCCTCTAAGTCATTTGTGTTCAGCAGACTGTTCTGTGCAGAAACCTGACTTAAACTGATGGTGTCACTGTCAGAGGTAACATCATCCCACTGTCACTGAGACAAGTGCTGTGCCATATATTCCATAACGCCCTCCTTTCCTCCCCACTAACATGTCTGCCAGATGCCAAAGAGGCCAATTGTGACCTGTGATTGGTAGTACTCTGCCGAGACAGCTGGTGTCAGTGACGCTTCTGCCAGTGACTCCCACAATGTAGCCATGAGATGGGGAGTTTTTTCTTTTACCCTATCCTGTCGATTGTCATTGCCACTTTTTATTTTACTAAACACTGTGTAAAAAAGATACAATTAACTTGTCACAATCTGTTCAACCCCAAATATTCAACCCTTGCAAAAAAGGACACAACAATAAATGCTTGGTATCTACACACAGAGGCAGCAAAATGTGGCCGCAGTCTACATCATAGATGTGCCGTTTACGGTTCTCAGGTGTGAAAAAGCAGAGCTGCTCAGGTAATGTCCACATATTCTTACAATTTATTGCTCTATATAACAAGATTCAACCGTTCCCAAAAATATTGTAATTAGAAATGTTAGGTGCATACAAGAACAGAAAGCCAGAACCTGCAACACAGTGGGATGTGAACAGATCTCAAATTTCAGTTAACATTCCCCAAAAATTGCAACACATATACTTTGTGAGACAAAAAGTCACAGCTACAAAACCAGGATTTGGGGGAATTTCCTTTTGTGTTTTGAAAAAAGTGATTATTCCCCCTTCCTCAAAAAACGCATAAACTTAGTACAGTCACTTGTGATATGACGAGCAAGCACACCATCTCTCACTGACACAGATTTCAGATTTTTTTTTTGTTCTGTGGCATGCTGCTGCTTTCTAGTACATTAAGAAAAAAAGAAAAAAAATGTAATTGCAATATAAATGCAGCAAGACAGATGCAGCTCCACCACATCACTGGTCACCCACCTTGAAGCTCGCACTGCTGCTGGCACCTCTAATATCTCTCTACCCAACCAATTGAATCTCCCTATTTTGTGCACACTACCACTCTTATAGTCTTTACTCTTGCAGCTGTAGAAGACATTACCAAATGTAGTATTTGTGTAATTCCTTAGGGTTTTCTCTTCATCTCTCTACCTCTAAGCTGCAACGTCCTCTCACTATCATACATCATCGTGAAATGGCTGCTGCATTCCCTGCCTTGGCATTTATATAGTCTATAATAACCTTTCCCAATTTGCTGAGCTGTAACATGCAATGTGATAGCTGCAAGGCATATTATTGGGAAGCCAATGCAGTCATTGCTGAGATCATGTCAGCATTCTGTGGCTAAAGAAATCTTATGCAATATGTAAAATACAACAGCAGAATAGTGAGTGCAGCTCTGGAGTATAATACAGGCTGTAACTCAGGATCAGTAATGTAATGTATGTACACAGTGACTGCACCAGCAGAATAGTGAGTGCAGCTCTGGAGTATAATACAGGAGGTAACTCAGGATCAGTAATGTAATGTATGTACACAGTGACTGCACCAGCAGAATAGTGAGTGCAGCTCTGGGGTATAAAACAGGATGTAACTCAGGATCAGTAATGTAATGTATGTACACAGTGACTGCACCAGCAGAATAGTGAGTGCAGCTCTGGAGTATAATACAGGAGGTAACTCAGGATCAGTAATGTAATGTATGTACACAGTGACTGCACCAGCAGAATAGTGAGTGCGGCTCTGTAATATAATACAGGAGGTAACTCAGGATCAGTAATGTAATGTATGTACACAGTGACTGCACCAGCAGAATAGTGAGTGCAGCTCTGGGGTATAATACAGGATGTAACTCAGGATCAGTAATGTAATGTATGTACACAGTGACTGCACCAGCAGAATAGTGAGTGCAGCTCTGGAGTATAATACAGGATGTAACTCAGGATCAGTAATGTAATGTATGTACACAGTGACTGCACCAGCAGTATAGTGAGTGCAGCTCTGGAGTATAATACAGGATGTAACTCAGGATCAGTAATGTACTGTATGTACACAGTGACTGCACCAGCAGAATAGTGAGTGCAGCTCTGGAGTATAATACAGGAGGTAACTCAGGATCAGTAATGTAATGAATGTACACAGTGACTGCACCAACAGAATAGTGAGTGCAGCTCTGGGGTATAATATGGGCTGTACTCAGGATGGGTATAAGATACAATGCTGTATGAGGTTCTCTCTCTTTCTATTTTGCATCTACATAACTTTTTCTGTCGGCTCTGTGTTCTGCCGCTGCCGTAGCACAATATGATGGACTGCGCCTTCTCTTTTGACCCTGTTGTTTGCAGTATTTTACTCTTGGACTATAATCAGTAATCCCCTGATGTTTAGCGTAACATATGGAGCACCACTTCATGAGTAATTACTTTGGGTCTGAATATGCACTTTCCGCTCTGTATATTAGCGTGTGCCTGGAAGGCAGCCATTTTGGACAGTTGTAGAGACAGCTGTGGCTCGGTGATCTGCAGGGTGATTGCTAGCAGCGCTCAGTTCTGCTAAGTGACAAAACTGCAAGTTATGAAACAGCGTTCAGAGACACCGAGAGAAGGACATGAGGATATAGGAGCCGGTTATCAGCTCCCCGCAGCACAGACATAAGAGCCGTGTCCCCGTACAGTGGGAGAATGACCCGGTCCTGTATACAGGGACATGTCCAGATATTTGGGGACTGGTATATAGTTATAAGTGCTGGGACATATTTGGATTCCATGTATTTGTAAATGTAGGATTGTACTGAGACTCGCATAGACGTCTGTACTGGGGCAGATATAGCGCTCTGCTTATTATGTGATGGGTTCAGATCAGTGGGGTCCGAGTCCTGAGACCCCCAACCATTGCTCACAAGACTTGTCAGAAGTACTACAATAGTTTATGGTCCAATGCATTAAAGAGTTTTCTCCAGAATTCTAGCATAAAACTTTTGGAAATGTCACAAATTTGACTCAACTGATAATCTCTGATTTGAGTAATGTTTCTGAAAAATGCATTTATGCAAGTATTTATTATTATTATTATTATTATTATTTATTTATATAGCACCATTAATTCCATGGTGCTGTACATGAGGAGGGGTTACGTACAGGGTTATAGAGATCGTTTACAGTAAACAAATTCACAGTGACAGACTGATACAGAGGCCACAATGACACAGTTTACAGAGTTTGTATCCATTGCGCAGTGGTCGGTGGCCCCCATAAATCCGGGCAGCACTCTGGGCATGTACACTGAGATCTCCTGCCGCCTGAGCCGAGCACTTCTGACAGTCAGCGATGAGTGGGGGTCTCAGACCCCTCGATCTGCGGACATTCCAGTGTCTATCACATATTAAGAATTCATCTTACAGAGCAGGTGCACAATAACGTGACTATATAACGAGAAACTAATTAAATAGTCAGACATTATTGATCTGGATCTACATGAGCACTGGAAAATAAATTCCCTAAAGGACAATGGCGAACAAGGAGCGAGGCCGAGAAAGGCTCCGCGAGATGAGCGAAATCCACACGATGGCACGTGCCGTGCTAGTCTGACATTAAAGCTTTCTTTCCTCCGTACACAAAGCCGGAGATTCATTAAACTAAGGGCAAACGGATCGGTCTGGAATAACCCCGCCGTGCACACGGGGCGCCTGCTGGACCTGATATTAATAACTGCCCGTCACTGAGCCGCGCTGAGGTTTATAGTCCTTCCTGACCTCATCATAACTACACGGACTCCTGTAAATATTTACAGAAGGATTGCAACATTGTGTCCATGGCCAAGAAAAGGCAATCAGCAACACAGGCCCTTTACATCTTCCTAAAAGCAAACTTCCGCCCCCCGGAGGCCGCCCCACACATGACCGTGCACCCCTGTGTTCTCATTCAGCACTCTTGGACTATCTGCATCAAACAAGTGACAGGTTATTTGTCTTTTTAATGTGGCAAAGTTTTTAAAGTGAATTTTGGTTCAGAATCTACTTCAAATTCAACTTAAAAAACAACTAATCTGTTTTAGTCTTTTGTAGACAATGTGTCTTTCTGTTCCTTAGCAGGGCTACAGGGGAATATTCACATGGAGTTTTTGGGATGCGGTTTTTGAGCCTGAAAAATCCACATTAAAAAAGGGAATTAAAATAGCATACGCAATTTTGGAGAATTTGACCTCAAATGATTCCTGTACTGTAAAATAAAGTCAGTGAGAACTCACCCTCCCCTGGTCCAGCACAGCTCTCCTCTATTATCTACATATTATCTATCTATCTAATATTTATCTTAATCTATATCTATCATCTATCTAATATCTATTATACATCTATCTATCCTCTATCTATCTATTATCTATCTACTATCTATTACTTTTCTATTATCTATCTATTATCTATCTATTATCTATTACCTTTCTATTATCTATCTATCTGTTATTATCTATCTATTATTTACCTATTATCTATCTATAATCTATTTATTAGCTATTATCTATTACCTATTTATCTATTATCTATCATCTATCTATTTTCTATTAACTATATATTTAGCTATTTTCTATCTATTAATCTCTCTATTATCTATTTATCATCTATCGATCTATTATCTTTCTATCTATTATCTATTTATCTATCATCTATCTATCTATTATCTATATCTATCATCTATCTATTATCTTTCTATCTCAGTGCATGTAGATTTACAGGTCCTTCTCAAAAAATTAGCATATAGTGTTAAATTTCATTATTTACCATAATGTAATGATTACAATTAAACTTTCATATATTATAGATTCATTATCCACCAACTGAAATTTGTCAGGTCTTTTATTGTTTTAATACTGATGATTTTGGCATACAACTCCTGATAACCCAAAAAACCTGTCTCAATAAATTAGCATATTTCACCCGGCCAATCAAATAAAAGTGTTTTTTAATACCAAACAAAAAAACCATCAAATAATAATGTTCAGTTATGCACTCAATACTTGGTCGGGAATCCTTTGGCAGAAATGACTGCTTCAATGCGGCGTGGCATGGAGGCAATCAGCCTGTGACACTGCTGAGATGTTATGGAGGCCCAGGATGCTTCAATAGCGGCCTTAAGCTCATCCAGAGTGTTGGGTCTTGCGTCTCTCAACTTTCTCTTCACAATATCCCACAGATTCTCTATGGGGTTCAGGTCAGGAGAGTTGGCAGGCCAATTGAGCACAGTAATACCATGGTCAGTAAACCATTTACCAGTGGTTTTGGCACTGTGAGCAGGTGCCAGGTCGTGCTGAAAAATGAAATCTTCATCTCCATAAAGCATTTCAGCCGATGGAAGCATGAAGTGCTCCAAAATCTCCTGATAGCTAGCTGCATTGACCCTGCCCTTGATGAAACACAGTGGACCAACACCAGCAGCTGACATGGCACCCCACACCATCACTGACTGTGGGTACTTGACACTGGACTTCAGGCATTTTGGCATTTCCTTCTCCCCAGTCTTCCTCCAGACTCTGGCACCTTGATTTCCGAACGACATGCAAAATTTGCTTTCATCAGAAAAAAGTACTTGGGACCACTTAGCAACAGTCCAGTGCTGCTTCTCTGTAGCCCAGGTCAGGCGCTTCTGCCGCTGTTTACCTGGGGAATGCGGCACCTGTAGCCCATTTCCTGCACACGCCTGTGCACGGTGGCTCTGGATGTTTCCACACCAGACTCAGTCCACTGCTTCCTCAGGTTCCCCAAGGTCTGGAATCGGTCCTTCTCCATAATCTTCCTCAGGGTCCGGTCACCTCTTCTCGTTGTACAGCGTTTTCTGCCACATTGTTTCCTTCCAACAGACTTACCATTGAGGTGCCTTGATACAGCACTCTGGGAACAGCCTATTTGTTGAGAAATTTCTTTCTGGGTCTTACCCTCTTGCTTGAGGGTGTCAATGATGGCCTTCTTGACATCTGTCAGGTCGCTAGTCTTACCCATGATGGGGGTTTTGAGTAATGAACCAGGCAGGGAGTTTTTAAAAGCCTCAGGTATCTTTTGCATGTGTTTAGAGTTAATTAGTTGATTCAGAAGATTAGGGTAATAGGTCGTTTAGAGAACCTTTTCTTGATATGCTAATTTATTGAGACAGGTTTTTTGGGTTATCAGGAGTTGTATGCCAAAATCATCAGTATTAAAACAATAAAAGACCTGACAAATTTCAGTTGGTGGATAATGAATCTATAATATATGAGTTTAATTGTAATCATTACATTATGGTAAATAATGAAATTTAACACTATATGCTAATTTTTTGAGAAGGACCTGTATTTGGCTCTAGTGGTGTAACTTGAAGCTCATGGGCCCCAATGCAAAACATTCAACAGAGCCCCAAATATTGCAAGTCTTTAACAGTAATGGTCTTTTCATATGGACCATTTGGGCCCCGTAGGCTCCAGGGCCCGGGTGCTATTGCAGCCAGTCAGTAACTAATGTGACTTGACTTTGCCCAGAGTTTAATGTGTTGGTGAAGGGAGGACGCAGCAATGACGCCTCTCGCCACCCCCCGTCCCTGCTCTCCCTTGCTGTTGGTACATACGGCGTGCGCGCAGCACACAGACACTGCAGAGCACTTTGCTACATTCTGACACAATGTTTCTTTTCATTCCATTGCTCGATGTCTCCAGATATGAAAAGTAAATGAGGTGAGAAGAGGCAGAGCTGCAGCCACAGATAACAGCGGAAGGACGGCAGCGGCCTGAGCAGCCGCCATGGCCGGCGGGTATTTTTCGCTTTTATTTCTCACTCTTGGTATTGGGGGATCTCGTTGGGATTCTGACTCTATGTTTATCTGACCGTCAGTAAATCGCCCAGAGACACAAAACCAATCATTCAGAATGAATTGCCGGGAAATCTCATTGCTTTCCTAGAACGCAGGACCGGGAGCGCGCTGTCAAAACCGACTGTCAAATTAGTGACAAGGGAAGATGTATGAATTAGATCCGCGGCTCGTGCAGGCGGACACTGAGCGCTGCAGAAAATCATCACAGTGCGATCAACCTATAGAACCGTGCCCTGCACTACTCAGGGGGTCCTCATCCCACCACCACACCCACCAGGACAGTCCGACATCATCACCATACCCTATAAATGTGGCAGAGCGAGCACCTGAACCCCAAGACGTGCACTGAGCAATCCCCGACCATCTGCAACTGTTTGGGGAAGATATTTGCGTCCATGTGACCTTTAGGATTGTGGACGCCTTCCGGGTGTTACGCCGCCGCCGCCGCCATCCGCTTCCTCCTGCTATACTTACCTGTCCTCGGCGTCCCAGCGCGGCTCTGCTGCTGCGGCATCCCTCCTCCAGCGCTCGCTCCCGGCGTCAGCTGATCGTCGGGTGCGCGCGCACGCCGGCTTCCGTTCTGCGCGTGCGCACCTCTAGTCTCCTTCTAATGCTGTCTGCCCTGCTCACTCTATGATCCTGGAGGACCCTCTCCACCCGGAAGTAAGCTCAAGCGCTACTATTTCTTCCTGTCTACTCCTTGCCCCTGTGCCTGATGATGACTTGTGCTTCGCAAGTGCTCCTGGTCGCACGTACTCTCTGTGCATCGTTTTGTGCTCTGTTATTTGTTTCCTCCCGCAGTTCCTGCGTCAGTCCTTGGCCTCGGCTCCTGAAGTTCCAGTCTCGTCGCGGTACCGTGTTCCTTCTAGTTCCCCGTCTCCCTGCGGTCCTCCTGTGTCCTTCCCTCTACCCCGGGTCCAGGCTCTCTTCTCCAGTCCTTTTCTCGTTTTCCATTTCTCTCTTCCTCCTTGGTCCTCCAGCTTCCGTGGCGATAGTCCCTCACGCTCCTGCCCCTAACACTCCCTGTATAGGGGGTGGTCCACCTGGTCAGCTCATCCGTGAGGGGATCGTCGTCACGGTCTCAGAGGGTCCACCTATTTTTCCTGAGATTTCTCACACCGGGGTATTTTTATTTTCACGTAAATGCAAATATTTTGTGCTAAGAATAGTTTTTGCTATTTGATTTAGTTAACAATTGTGCACATTTGGCTTCTAAATGTTGTTTATTTCCCTGCACATTCCCGACTTAGGAACGGAGAATTCCGAGAATCCGTCAGTGAGCTGCTTCTGACAGGAGCTTGATACTTTAGCTGTTTCTTTTTTTCTGAACTCATCTAAGTTGATTTACGACCACAACAAAGTTCAGCTCAGCTTTGATACAGACTGTGATGAGCACAGAGTAGCAATGAAAAACTAAAAGATGAACAATTGCAGTCAGAGTGAGCTCACTGAGAGATTCCCAGGTAACTCATTCTGCAGCCATCAATAGAAGCCGAGACTGTAGAAGGCAAATTGGATCAACATTTTCAATGAAACCCTACTGCAAAAACTATTTTTAACCCAAAATACATGCATTTAAGAGAATAAAAATGTCCACAAAATGCGTCCGTATACTTCATATAACTGTGAGCTTGTTTTAGTAGCTAAACTTCAACAAAATGAGTAAAACATCCTCTTCATAGAACTGTCTATAAAAGAAGAGAGAAGAAGAGAAAGAATTATTAAACTCTCAGAAGACACTTTCCAGATTTCTTAGATTGTTTTCTAAGATGTTTAAGCCGACTGCTATAAGACGACTAAAACTGTATAGTTCTTCCAAAAAAATGTTGGAGTGGTCAGAAAGGAAGGGGGAAGGGGGTATGTGGGACGTTATACTCATTCAATCGTCTTCTGAAATTATGTGTTTGGGCATTGTTACATTTCTAATTAATGAAAACCCTAAATCTTTCCCGATGCTTAAAGGGAACCCGTCAGTATGCCTTACTATTGCTTCTAGCGGTAAGGCTGTACAGGCCCTAGAACAACAATACAAATGATATAATAATAATAATAATAATAATAATAATAATAATCTTTATTTATATAGCGCCAACATATTCCGCAGCGCTTTACAGTTTAACAGTTTCAAACACAACAGTCATAGGTAACAACTAGTGTTGAGCGATACCGTCCGATACTTGAAAGTATCGGTATCGGAAAGTATCGGCCGATACCGGCAAAGTATCGGATCTAATCCGATACCGATACCCGATACCAATACAAGTCAATGGGACTCATGTATCGGACGGTATTCCTGATGGTTCCCAGGGTCTGAAGGAGAGGAAACTCTCCTTCAGACCCTGGGATCTATATAAATGTGTAAAATAAAGAATTAAAATAAAAAATATTGCTATACTCACCTGTCCGACGCAGCCTGGACCTCAGCGAGGGAACCGGCAGCGTTGTTTGTTTAAAATTCGCGCTTTTACTTGGTTACGTGAAGTCCCGGCTTGTGATTGGTCAGGGCGGCCATGTTGCCGGGACGCGGACCAATCACAGCAAGCCGTGACGAAATTACGTCACGGCTTGCTGTGATTGGTCCGCGTCCCGGCAACATGGCCGCCCTGACCAATCACAAGCCGGGACTTCACGTAACCAAGTAAAAGCGCGAATTTTAAACAAACAACGCTGCCGGTTCCCTCGCTGAGGTCCAGGCTGCGTCGGAGAGGTGAGTATAGCAATATTTTTTATTTTAATTCTCTCTTTTACACATTTTTACATTAATGTTGTTGCGATACCCGATACCACAAAAGTATCGGATCTCGGTATTGGAAATTCCGATACAGCAAATATCGGCCGATACCCGATACTTGCAGTATCGGAATGCTCAACACTAGTAACAACGTTAACAATACAGTAATAAAGCAAAAATAAGGCTACTTTCACACTAGCGTTAACTGCATTACGTCTCAAAACGTCTTTTTTCAGAAAAAACGCATCCAGCAAAACTTTTTGCTGGATGCGTTTTTTCCCCATAGACTTGTATTGGCGACGTATGGCGACGGACTGGCATACGTCGTGTACGTTTTACGACGGATGCGTCGAAATTTGGCGACACGTCGTCTCAAAAAAACGTAGATTGTAACGTTTTTTGTCTCCGCCTAAAAAACGTGTCGCGACGCATCCTGCGGCATACGTCGTTGGCTGCAATGGAAGCCTATGAGCGACGGATGCGTCGGGACACGTCGTACGACGCAATACAGCGCTGCAATACATTTTTTTTACACTGAGCATGCTCAGAAGAAGTATTTTGTTGCCAATTGGTCAGACACCCCCAAATCTATATAAACCTGGCCTGGGCCTTCAACCCCACATATGCCTGCAAGAAGACAAAAGAGAGAAGCCTGCCAGCAAGACCCCAGCCAGCAACAGGACCCCAGCCAGCCACAAGACCCCAGCCAGCCACAGGAGCCAGCCACAGGAGACAGACACAGGACCCCAGCCACAGGAGCCAGCCACAGGACTCCAGCCACAAGACTCCAGCCACCATAGAGCCAGTGTGAGTATTGCAATTTTTGTGTGCATCTGTGTGCCTGTGCATTTGTGTGTGTATATGAGGTACTGACTACAGAAAGAGCTTAAAACCTGAAGAGAACCTGAGGCCTGCCATCGTCCTGCACCAGCCAGTGCCATGCTAGAGTCCAGATGCAGCCTGATTCCAGCCACTGTGAAGACCTGCAGCTCCAGCCAAAGGATTGTCAGCCTTTTGTGTGTGTGTGTGTGTGTGTATGCGTCTTCTGATTGGGTTCACCTTTCTGCCTTTGTTGTACATATGTGTAT
This sequence comes from Ranitomeya variabilis, assembly GCF_051348905.1. Classification (NCBI taxonomy): domain Eukaryota; kingdom Metazoa; phylum Chordata; class Amphibia; order Anura; family Dendrobatidae; genus Ranitomeya; species Ranitomeya variabilis. Next base: position 238,233,615 of record NC_135238.1, read on the forward strand.
TTGCCTAAAGCTATGTGCGTGCATGTGTGTATTTTTGGACGGCTGTGTGCTTTTGTATCATGTGCCTGCACCTTATTATGCCTTTGCCAATTTTATGCCTGTTCATGTGGGAGGGTATGTGTCCATGTGCAGGATTGCATCAGGATGTGGTCAGGATTTTCGATCAGTATTTGTACGCCAAAACCAGGAGTGGGTGATAAAAGCAAAAGTGTGCCTGTTTTCCTATTATACTTTCCCTCTTGTTACACTCCTGGTTTTGGCTTACAAATACTGATGGGAAATCCTGACCAAATTCTGATGCGATCCGGAATGTGGACACATACCATGCATGTTTTTTGTGTGCGTCTTGTTGATTGCATGTGCATTTGTCCATGCTGTAATTGGTTATTTGCCTTTTTCTGATGTATGGACTGTATAGTGGTCTGTGCAGCATGTGGTTTAAATGTGTTTTTTTTTTTTTCAATCTGATGTGTTTTTTAAAAAAGTCTAGCGGTCTGCAGCATGTGGTTTGAATGTGTGAGTGTGGGGTTTTTCTATTTAATAAAAGTGTTGATTTTATTTTAATTACAGTTATAACCATTTGCATTTGAAGTACTTGTATTTAAAATAAAGAGCATGTCAGCTCCTAATTGTGATTTTTTTAAAAAGAGAGAAAAAAAAAAAAATATTTTTTTTTTTTTAAAATGTCCGTAGTATTATTTCATAAAGGTAAATTTAAAACTGGTGTATGTACCAATGGTTACACATGCAATACAGGGTTGGTTGAGGGCTCATTTTTTTAATAAAGGTTAACCTGTAAAGTTTTTTTTTTTTTGGGGGGGTGGGGGAGGCTTTTTTTTTTTAAATAAAATGTGTCAAATATATTTTTTCATTGTGTTAACATTTAAAAATTGTATTTTTTGGGACATGGAAATGATTGGTATAACGTGCAACTTTTTTGGGGGTTTTTGGTGTTCACCTGTATGAACATTTCTGACATCATTTTAGTAGGGTGTTTATCATTGAACATTACCTAGTTCAGGGGGTGGTCTAACTATAGATCCATTATACATATTAACAGATAAACCAGGACCGCAGCCGCTGCCCACCAGGACCACAGCTAAGAAGTTTTAGAAGTAAGTTTTGAAGACCCCCAATCTGCTACTTCAATGTGTCGAGCAGATTGCAAGTGTCTCTTTAACTTACAGAAACACCAGGACCGCAGCCGCTGCCCACCAGGACCGCAGCCGCTGCCCACCAGGACCGCAGCCGCTGCCCACCAGGACCACAGCCGCTGCCCACCAGGACCACAGCTAAGAAGTTTTAGAAGTAAGTTTTGAAGACCCCCAATCTGCTACTTCAATGTGTCAAGCAGATTGCAAGTGTCTCTTTAACTTACAGAAACACCAGGACCGCAGCCGCTGCCCACCAGGACCGCAGCCGCTGCCCACCAGGACCACAGCTAAGAAGTTTTAGAAGTTTTGAAGACCCCCAATCTGCTACTTCAATGTGTCGAGCAGATTGCAAGTGTCTCTAACTTACAGAAACACCAGGACCGCAGCCGCTGCCCACCAGGACCGCAGCCGCTGCCCACCAGGACCGCAGCCGCTGCCCACCAGGACCACAAAACAATGTCCTCTTCTGACAGCCCTCCTCCACAGCAACAGCGTGTATCGGTAAGTTAACACAAAAAATGGGTTTAATTTTTTTCGCTTTTTAAAATTACATTTTGATGTCTAACCACATGCATAAATTATGTTTCAACAGGAAGCTGAATCAGATGAGGAGCTGTCAGAAGGGGGCGAGACGGGTGGAGAGATGCAAGTGGAGGAGGAACCAAGTGTAAGTAGTGGTGAAACAGTTGCTTCGCACATCACACTGCACCATACACAAAACAGATTTCTAAACACAGAAAATATATGCCTACCTTAACTGAGAATTTGTTTCCTTTATTTCAGGCTGCTGCTGCTGCTCCTGCTCCTGCCGCTGAAGGTTCTCCCAGACAGTCCCAGAGTCGGCGGACTCGTCGCCGCGGTCGGCCATCAGTGAGTTTTTTTTTGGGGGAGGGGGATTCTATTGGTACTTAGTGTTTCAGTGTGCTAATTTGTTTGTTTTCCTTTTTTTTTTTTTTGACACAGGCTTCACAGCGTGCTCCCGCAGAAGAGGAGGATGATGATGACGACATAGACATTGAGAATCTCATTGAGGAGGATCGCGAGCGGGAGCCGCTGTGGAACATGGCTGACCGCAGGCATGCCGATACCGGTGTCACCCGTCGGCTCTGGGACGAAGTGTGTCGCAACCTGTTTCCAAGGCGGGAGAGCCTTCATCCTCAGCAGCAGAGCAAACTAGGTAAGTATTCACTTTCCAGTGATGTTTTGAGCTGACTGTAATGTATTGCATTTACCAATTTTTTGTTTTTTCTTTTGATTCTTGTCTTCACAGTTGGAAAGATTAGGAAGCGGTGGCGGTCACTGAGGGATCGCTTTAAGAGGGAATTCAATGATGAGATGAAGGCCCCGAGTGGCTCTGCAGGAAGGAAGAGGAGCAAATACAAATATGGCCAGGCCCTCTCCTTCCTGAGGCGAACCATGCTGAGCAGAGTGTAAGTATTCTACAGCCCACTAATAACCATGTTAACCTGTCTACTTAGTTTGCTTTCAGTCAGGGCTTTTTCATTCCAATGTATTAATTTCATTTGTTTTTTCTTTCACAGCACCTTCTCCAGCCACCGGGCGCCTGCATCTTCCTCTGCGCCCTCTGGAGCGATCCCTCCTGAGTCCGCCACTGAGGGCCACGTCGGTAGGCCCCACACCTCTGTCCCCTCCTCTGACCCCTCTGTCCCCTCCTCTGACCCCTCTGTCCCCTCCTCTGACCCCTCTACTTCATCCGCCCCAAGCAGTGGAGCATTATTGCAGGCTTCATTGCTCGCATCTGATGCTGAACAGTTAGCGTTCCCTTTACCCCACCCCTCTGATCCTGCCACCTCGACACCACCATTAGGTTCGTGGCGGCAGCGACAGAGGGGTCAGGAAAGGAGCTATGCTCCTGAGTTCTTACACCTGAATGCAGCCTTCCAAGGCTCTTTCAAAATTTTGGGAGAGCAAGTGACTGCTGGTTTCAACATGGTGCAGTCACGCATCAGTGAAACAAGCCGTGAAACCAGCAGTCGCTTGGATAGGCTGCATTCAGCTGTAAGTGCCGATCCGGCCAATATTTTTTTCCAATCCATGCTCAGGACCATGGAGAAGCTTTCTCTTCAGCAACAGATGCGGGTAATGAATACCTTCCATAATGCTCTAATGAAGGCCCTTAATGAATCGACCCACACACCTCCCCACACCTCCACTACAATTCCACCCCAGGCCCCATTTCCACACCATACCCCCCATTACCAAACCCAGCCCCAATACCAGCACCATTACCCTACCCAGTCCCACTACCCTACCCAGTCCCACTACCCTACCCAGTCCCAATACCCTACCCAGTCACAATACCCAACCCAGTCCCCACAACAATCCCGGCCCCCAGACCAAATTACTTCCCCAATGTTTTCTTTACTCAACTTTTCTCTTCCCCCTACCCCAACACCACCCCCCTCTGGTCAGCCTCTTGGTTTTACCCCCCCTTCCACTGCACCCCAAACAAGTAGGGTTTCCCCACCTATCGACGTGGTCCAACCTTCCTGCCCCTCTTCCTCTCATATCTCCACCCAAAACTTTGAAGACTTGTAAATAATTTTTTAAAATGTTTATGTCAAAAACATTTTGCAATGTTTTCCACAAAAAAAAATTGGAAAATAAAAAAAACTTTTTTTTTGGCAAAAAAAACAAAAAAAAAAGAGTTAAAATAAAATTCTGATTATTATTGTACTCTTTGTGTGTGTGTGGATTTATTAAGGTAATATAATAAAAAAGGTTTAATAAAAACAAACACCAGACATGTTAAAGGTATAACATAATGGTTTTACTAGCAAGAAAACCACGCTTTTTGGCCTTTTTGTTTTTTTGGGGGGCAGAAACACATTTTTTACATAAACAAAACACATGGGAAACAGGTTACACATGGGAAACAGGTTACACAATCATGTCTTGCCACGGGATCCGCCCGACAGGTGAGACAAAATAATCGGCAAACTGGTCCCTCATCCTTGTAACTGAACCTGTAGAGCGAACCGAGCTGCTGCGGTAGTCCCACAAGGTGGTCTCCAACTCTTCATCATCCAAAGAAACGGGCTCCTTTGACAGGACAAAGTTGTGGAGCACCACACAGGCTTTAACTACCTCGTCTATAGTTGTTGTTTTCAGCTTGATAGCCGTCAGCAGAACTCGCCACTTCGCCGTCAATATGCCAAAGGAACACTCCACTACTCTTCGTGCTCTAGTAAGCCGGTAATTAAAGACCCGCTTGGTATGGTTTAAGTTCCGGCTACTGTACGGTTTCAGTAGGTGCAGCGACAGTTGAAAGGCTTCATCACCTACACAGACATATTCCATGGCTGGTTCATTTGTTCCTGGCAGTGGTCTGGCTGGCGGTTAATTGTAGCTCTCTCCATAAAGGCAACGACCCATCGGAGAGTTTTTAAGAACTTGCGAATCGTTGGACCGTCCATATGCTCCGATGTCCACGGCAAGGAACCTGCAGTTGGCATCTGCAATAGCCATAAGGACGATGGAGAAATACTTCTTATAATTATAATACTCCGATCCTGTTCCTGCCGGTTTCGCAATCCTTATATGTTTCCCGTCAACTGCACCCACACAATTAGGGAAATTGCAAATTTGCTGAAACTGTTCTGCACTTCGCAACCAGATTTCCATGGATGGTTGGGGGATATACTCTGGTTGCAAAGTGGTCCAAACAGCCCGACATGTGTCCTTCACTATTCCAGAGATAGTGGAAATGCCCAGCCTGAACTGATAATGGAGCGAAGTCATAGATTCACCCGTAGCTAGGAAACTTTAAAAAAAAAAAAAAGTTAGAAAAAATTGCACAGACCAACAAGTTTTAATATGGCACTGTTAATTTTTTTTTTAAGGACGGGACACACAATAAAACCAGCATGAAACCGGTGTAAAAAAACAGTGGAATGTCCGCCAAGAAAACCCAAATTACATGCTGCAGAAAATAGTGCGCAATATGTCAGCGCAGTATTGTCTGCAGCATGTAATATAACATTCAAAATGACCAATGACAGAAAAAAAAGCAGTTGCATGTCATCAAACCCAAAAAACTAAAAAAAAAAAAAACTGCAGAAAATGCAACGCAATATTTCAGCGCAGTATTTTCTGCAGTCTGTTAACATTCAATATCAGCAATGACATTTAAATAAAGCAGTTGAATGTCCGCCAAGAAAACCAAAACTACATGCTGCAGAAAATAGTGCGCAATATGGCAGCGCAGTATTGTCTGCAGCGTGTAATATAACATCCAATATCAGCAATGAAATAAAAAAAAGAGGCTTACCGCAGGGTCACCATCAGCCGCTCCGCCGGTGTGATGGCAAGCCTCATCCTTGTATCCTGTCTTCGGATGACATCCTCCAGTTTTGCAAGCAAAAAATCGAAATGTTCAATCCTCATCCGCACGTAGTTGTGGAATTTGTGTGGATTGTGCCGCAACTCCAGGTACAGAGTGGACTGGACACCCCGGGTCATCCGCAGTTGATTAATCGGATGAATCCAGAGTCATCTCCGTTGCTGCAGAAGCATCCTACGCCTTTCCACTGCCGCCTCCTTCTCCCGCACTATGATATCCAGGCGATTTGTCTCAAAGATAACGTCGGTAACCAAACTAGCAATCCTCCCAAGAACACCTTCCATCGCTGCCACAAAACTAAAACCCACAAAGATGGGCTGTAAATACAGTACGATATAGTTTTTCAAATTTTCCAGTAGCCAATCAAATTTGGGAGCCTCCCATTTTAAAAACGGATCCGTCGGAAAAACGGATACAACGGATGGTAAAACGTATGCAACGTATGCAACGCATCCAGTATTTTCGACGGAAACGTTTAGCGGATTTGCGACGGATCCGTCGAAATGCTGGATGCGTGGCATACGTTTGTCACCGTTTTCCACTTTTTTGACGCATCCGTTTTTTCCGCAAAAAAACGGATTTGCGACGTTATGCAGTTAACGCTAGTGTGAAACTAGCCTAAGACAAAATAAGCCGCCCCTGCTCGTGAGAGCTTACAATCTACAATGAGGTGGGGAGATACAAAGCACAGGTGTGTATTTACAATGATGTATTTACAATGATGGTCCAGCCATCTTCAGGGGGTGGGGGATAGATGGAGATAGTGAATGGGCTACACACACACACAAACATAAAATGACTTATTAGGGAACGTGATAGGCCGCTCTGAACAAATGTGTTTTGAGCGAGCGCCTAAAACTATGCAAATTGTGGATAGTCCTAATATCTTGGGGTAGAGCATTCCAGAGGATTGGTGCAGCACGGGAGAAGTCTTGGAGTCGGGAGTGGGAGGTACGGATTAGTGCAGAGGTTAGTCTAAAGTCATTTGCAGAGCACAGCGGTCGGTTAGGCCGATAGAAATGAGGGAGGAGATGTAAGGGGGTGTCGCACTGTGAAGAGCTTTGTGGGTGAGAACAAGTACTTTGAATTGTATCCTGTAATGAATGGGCAGCCAGTGTAACGACTGGCGAAGAGCGGACACGTCCAAGTAATCATTAGCCAGATGGACGACCCTGGCTGCTGCATTAAGGATAGACTGGAGAGGGGAAAGTCGAGTGAGGGGGAGGCCAATTAATAGAGCGTTACAGTAGTCCAGACGGGAGTGGATTAGGGCGACAGTGAGAGTTTTTGTTGTCTCCATGGTGAGAAAAGGGCAGATTCTAGAGATGTTCTTTAGGTGTAAGCGGCACGAGCGGGCAAGAGATTGTATATGGGAGGTGAAGGAGAGATCGGAGTCAAACATAACACCCAGACAGCGCGCCTGCTGCCTAGGCGTTATTATGGTGCCACCCACGGAGAGGGAAATGTCCGATTTAGGGAGGTTAGTAGACGGCGGGAGCAGAAGAAGTTCAGTTTTGGAGAGGTTGAGTTTCAGATAGAGAGCGGACATGATGTTGGAGACTGCGGACAGACAGTCACTGGCGTTCTGTAGTACAGCGGGGGTAAGGTCAGGGGCTGACGTGTATAGTTGTGTGTCATCAGCGTAAAGATGGTACTGAAAGCCAAATCTGCTGATGGTCTGTCCAATTGGGGCCGTGTAGAGGGAGAAGAGAAGGGGGCCAAGGACTGAGCCCTGAGGTACCCCGACAGTGAGAGGAAGAGGAGATGAAGTGGAGCCAGAGAACAGAACACTGAAGGAGCGTTCAGAAAGATAGGAGGAGAACCAGGAGAGAGCAGTGTCCTTAATGCCTAGTGACTGGAGCCTAGAGAGTAGGAGAGGGTGGGTCAACAGTGTCGAAAGCTGCAGAAAGGTCGAGGAGAATATCTGTTTTGTAGTATTGCAATGTACCAGCGCCGAGAAATCAAGATTTGAAGAAACATGCAAATTAGCCTGGAAGTGCATTTTAGGTGTGTCCATAGTCTCCAAAAGTAGCGATGTGGCAGGATGAAATGGCAAAAGCACAACACATTTCTTAAAACCTGGACGCCCTGGGTCCTTTGCACTAGCGGAGAAATGGTCGCTGTATAACAATTAGATGGACAGTGGCCTCTACCTTACATCACAGGCGTCTTAGATAATTTATTTAATTTTTACCTTTGTTTTATCCTTGGCTTTGAGAATGATGCTACAAAGTTCCCAATTACCTGCACTTGTTTTTTTGGGTGAGCCTGGAATATCTTCTGCAGCTCATTATACAAGATTGTATCTAATCTGTTATTGAGAATTGTTTCCATATTGTGACTCTGCCAGATACAAAGTGAATTACAATGTAACAATAACTGATTCATGGCCAGGGCTGCTACATTGATGGAACTGTAGAATCTGTGATGGGCAGAAATCTTATGTTCTTCTGCCATGAATAAAGTATTTAGCCTTCGCTGTGGACGGCCGTTTCCCGCCTCGATTCCTATTTGGAGTTGGTGCGACGCTCTGGGGGGAATCTTTCACGCTGCGGAGCGTCCATAACTGATGGTTCATCCAGGAGCTTCCAGATAAACTGCTTCTACCAGATAAAGGGATTATTAAGGGTCAGTGGCAAGTGAGGGAGGCAAATGTGGACACAAGCCGACCATCAATATTTAAAGGCGCTGTCTCAACTTCTTAAATGGGTAAAACTGCAAAGGGAAAAACAGGCACCCTTGCAATTTACCTCTTCTTAAAAAATCCTCTCCATTCTCAACAACAGAGAACTTTTAATTCCTTTGTTTATAACTTGTTGCCTAAGTTACAGGCCACTCCTGCGGTCTATCAGAGGTAGCCACATTCTAGGCAAGGAGCTTGTGCTTGCAATCTGTTTGCTAGAACCCTGCAAAAATGAGAATTTACTAACTCTAGAGACCTTGTATCCTAAACTGCAGCTCAAACTGCTGAAGGATTCTGGTGTAAGTTTTGCCCAGCTTTATATGTAACCAATCTGACACCAGGATTCAGCGTCGGACTGGAGCACCTTGGGTCCACCAGAGAAAATCATTCTTGGGGCCCACTATGTAGCTACATAGAAATAAATACAAGACCACCAATTGTGCGGTAAAACACGATAATATCAGGGTATAATATAAGGTAGTACACGTCTTAATTATGTAGCAGGGGTTGGGGTAGCCCCCTCATAGAATATAATGTAGCCCCCCTCATAGAATATAAAGTAGCCCCTTCATAGAATATAATGTAGCCCCCTCATAGAATATAAAGTAGCCCCCTCATAGAATAAAATGCAGCCCCCCTGAGAGAATATAATGTAGCCCCCCCTCATAGAATATAATGCAGCCCCCCTCATAGGGTATAATGCAGCCCTCCTCATATAGTATAATGCAGCCCCTCCACAGAATATAATGTAGCACCCTCAGAGTATAATGCATCCCCCTCATAAGGCATAATGCAGCCCCGCCCCATAGAATATACTGTAGCCCCCTCCCCTCATATAGTATAATATAGCCCCCAGAATATAATGTAGCCCCCTGAGAGAATAATGCAGCCCCAACACAATATAATGTAGCCCCTCAAAGTATAATGCAGCCCCCTCATATAGTATAACCTAGCCCCCCTCATATAGTATAATGCAGCCCCCCTCATAGGGCAAAATGCAGCCCCCCTCATAGGGTATATTGCAGCCCCCCACCTCCATCATTGTTCTCCCCCTCCACCCCCCTCATTGTCCTCATCACCACAACCATCGTTGCCTCCTCCCCCCACCACCACCATCATTGTCCTTTCCACCACAGCTATCATTGCCTTTTGCTCCACCACCCCATCATTGCTCTTTCCACCACCTCTATCATTGGTTTCTCCCCCACCACTCCCATAATTGCCCTCTCCATCTCCTCCATCATTGCCTCCCCCCACAATCATTGTCCTTTCCACCACAACCATCAATGCCTTCCCCCACCACCCCATCATTGCCCATTCCACCACCTCCATCATTGCCTCCTCCCCTCACACACACAGCACTGCACCACTCACGCACTCATGCACACACACAGCACCGCACCACTCTCTCACTGACACACAGCACTGCACCACTCTCTCCGGACACACAGCACTGCACCACTCTTTCACAGACACACACAGCACTGCACCACTCACGCACTCATGCACACACACAGCACCGCACCACTCTGCCACAGACAGACACACAGCACCGCACCACTCACACACGCACACACACAGCACCGCACCACTCATGCACGCACACACACAGCACCACACCACTCACACATGCACACACACACAGCACTGTACCACTCATGCATGCACGCACACAGACAGACACACAGCACTGCACCACTCTCCCACAGAAAGACACACAGCACCGCACCACTCACGCATGCACACACACAGCACCGCACCATTCACACACGCACACACAGTACCGCACCGCAACACTCACACACACACAGCATCGCACCACTCTCTCACAGACACACACACAGCACTGCACCACTCTCTCCAGACACACACAGCACCGCACACACACAGCACCGCACCACTCTCTCACAGACACACAGACAGCACCGCACCACTTACGCATGCACACATACACACACAGCACCGCACCATTCACACGCACACACACAGCACTGCACCACTCAAGCACGCACACAGACAGAGCAGACAGACACTCTCCCACTGACAGACACACAGCACCGCACCACTCTCTCACAGACACACACACACACAGCACTGCACCACTCTCTCCAGACACACACACAGCACCGCACACACACAGCACCGCACCACTCTCTCACAGACACACAGACAGCACTGCACCACTTACGCATGCACACATAAACACACAGCACCGCACCATTCACACACGCACACACACAGCACCGCACCATTCAAACACGCACACACATAGCACCGCACCATTCACACATGCACACAAACACCACACCACTCACACACGCACACACGCACACAGCACCACACCACTCAAGCACGCACACAGAAGAGCAGACAGACACTCTCCCACAGACAGACACACAGCACTGCACCACTCTCTCACAGACACACACACAGCACCGCACCACTTAAGCACGCACACACACACAGCACCGCACCATTCACACACGCACACACAGCACCGCACCACTCTCTCACAGACAGACACACAGCATCGCACCACTCATGCACGCACACAGACACACACAGCACAGCACCAGTCACCTCTCCGCACGTTTCCCGCGTGGCTAACACTGCCCGCTATTAAAGAAAAATGAATATTCACTCCTCTTCACGCCGTTGGGGGTGTGGGGAAGAGTGAATATTAATTTCTCTTTAGCAGCGGGGACAGGCTCCTAATACGTTACAGTGTCCAAAAATAATGTGATACAATTCCTATATGGCTCTACAGTACAGCGCATTTCTAAAAGCGCCATTCAATAACAGTACCTGGAATACATTGTCCAAATACCAGAGCCATAAAAAGTGTCTAAAAACATTGTAATTTAGCTGCCTAATATCATGGCAGTACAATATGACCATTATTATGTTGTTATTATTGTTATTATTTCCTTTGTACCTACATAAACAAGATTTACAACACATAGAAACCAATTAACAATACAGAGGAAGGTGCATTATTGGGGACTTCATGACAAATGCGTCATCTGCAGCGTCCGTGCGTTCCGTGCGTTCTGTGCGTCCTGTTCTCAGCCGATTCTACAGGTTCTATATGACTCCATCTCCATAAACCCGATTATAATGAACAGTTTCACTCCATGTAACGATAACCTGTATTTTTCTATGCCGCCCCCTCGGGCACTGCGGAGACTCGTTCATTTACATGTCAGCGATGAAAGTTGCTTTATTTTTCCTCTTTTGACAACTTTTAATGTTAACTGCTGCGTTTCACGATCGTCGCGCCATGAAGATTGATTATTGCATTGAGGCAATGGAGCGTTCCTAGGAGAACAGGATACAATTACCAGGCAATTGGGTCCCTACTATAAGCCGACGAGAAGGGTCATTAATTGTGCACGTGATAAATACATCCTCACTTTATACACTGAACATGTAGAAACATGTCATTATTAAACCATTAGCGCTTCCAGTCGCCGCGCTCCACGCTAAGCGCAATTTGTCTATTTTTGGTTAAAAATTCATCAAAGCAGAAATGGACAAGAATAATATAATTGGGGAAAGGGCGGAACACAAAGGCGACCAGCAACGATAAGAATCCGGGAAGATTATTCATATACTGTGCTCTCCTCAATATTGAGATTGTAACAAACCGCAAGAAGGAAAAGTCGTGAAACCCTGGAAACACAAGACGGAGGCGTGGAGCCCTGGAAATCACAAGACGGAGGCGTGGAGCCCTGGAAATCACAAGACGGAGGCGTGGAGCCCTGGAAATCACAAGACGGAGGCGTGGAGCCCTGGAAATCACAAGACGGAGGTGTGGAGCTGTGGAAATCACAAGATGGAGGCGTGGACCCCTGGAAATCACAAGACGGAGGTGTGGAGTCCTGGAAATCACAAGATGGAGGCGTGGAGCCCTGGAAATCACAAGAGGGAGGCGTGGAGCCCTGGAAATCACAAGACGGAGGTGTGGAGTCCTGGAAATCACAAGATGGAGACGTGGAGCCCTGGAAATCACAAGAGGGAGGCGTGGAGCCCTGGAAATCACAAGACGGAGGCGTGGAGCCCTGGAAATCACAAGACGGAGGTGTGGAGCCCTGGAAATCACAAGATGGAGGCGTGGAGCCCTGGAAATCACAAGACGGAGGCGTGGAGCCCTGGAAATCACAAGACGGAGGTGTGGAGCCCTGGAAATCACAAGACGGAGGCGTGGAGCTGTGGAAATCACAAGAGGGAGGCGTGGAGCCCTGGAAACACAAGACGGAGGCGTGGAGCCCTGGAAATCACAAGACGGAGGTGTGGAGCCCTGGAAATCACGAGACGGTGGTGTGGAGCCCTGGAAATCACAAGACGGAGGCGTGGAGCCCTGGAGATCACAAGACGGAGGTGTGGAGCCCTGGAAATCACAAGACGGAGGTGTGGAGCCCTGGAAATCACAAGACGGAGCTGTGGACCCCTGGAAATAACAAGACGGAGGCGTGGAGCCCTGGAGATCACAAGACGGAGGCGTGGAGCCCTGGAAATCACAAGACGGAGGTGTGGAGCCCTGGAAATCACAACGGAGGTGTGGAGCCCTGGAAATCACGAGACGGTGGTGTGGAGCCCTGGAAATCACAAGACGGAGGTGTGGAGCCCTGGAAATCACAAGACGGAGCTGTGGACCCCTGGAAATAACAAGACGGAGGCGTGGAGCCCTGGAGATCACAAGACGGAGGCGTGGAGCCCTGGAAATCACAAGACGGAGGTGTGGAGCCCTGGAAATCACAACGGAGGTGTGGAGCCCTGGAAATCACAAGATGTAGGCGTGGAGCCCTGAAAATCACAAGACGGAGGCGTGGAGCCCTGGAAATCACAAGACGGAGGTGTGGAGCTCTGGAAATCACAAGACGGTGGTGTGGAGCCCTGGAAATCACAACGGAGGCGTGGAGCCCTGGAAATTACAAGACGGAGCTGTGGACCCCTGGAAATCACAAGACGGAGGCGTGGAGCCCTGGAGATCACAAGACAGAGGCGTGGAGCCCTGGAAATCACAAGACGGAGGTGTGGAGCCCTGGAAATCACAACGGAGGCGTGGAGCTCTGGAAATCACAAGACAGAGGTGTGGAGCCCTGGAAATCACAAGACGGAGGCGTGGAGCCCTGGAAATCACAAGAGGGAGGTGTGGAGCCCTGGAAATCACAAGACGGAGGTGTGGAGCCCTGGAAATTACAAGACGGAGGTGTGGAGCTCTGGAAATCACAACGGAGGCATGGAGCCCTGTAAATCACAAGATGGAGGCGTGGAGCCCTGGAAATCACAAGACGGAGGTGTGGAGCCCTGGAAATCACAAGATGGAGGTGTGGAGCCCTGGAAATCACAAGATGGAGGTGTGGAGCCCTGGAAATCATAAGACAGAGTGTCATGATTCTCAATGGCGAGAGAACATAGCCCAGCATATATGAGAACTAGCTCTTGGAAGATGGAAACTATACTGACCATGAACTAAACCTGCCGCACAACTAGAAGTGGCCGGGTAGCATGCCTACGTTTTTTTATCCCTAGATGCCCAGCGCCAGCCGGAGAACTACCTAATCCTAGCAGAGGAAAAGACAGTCCTGGCTCACCTCTAGAGAAATTTTCCCAAAAGGCAGACAGAGGCCCCCACATATATTGGCGGTGATCAGGGCCGGACTGGGACTAAAATTCAGCCCTGGCATTTGAAGTTACACAGGCCCACTTGTCACATGGTGACTGTATAATATCTTTGTACACTTGTAGGCAGGGCCGGTTTTAGGCAAAGTGGGGCCCTAGGCAAAGTTTAAAATGGGTCCCCAAATGCTAACATATTGCACATCACACAGAAGCCTTTCTGTTGTATTTACGTGCGCTGAGTTCAGGCCGCTAAACGAGTTTGATCGACAATACTGAAGTTGTTCAACGCTTGTTTCCCGGCCTCTTTCCACCAGCTGAGGAATAATGATGAGACAGAACGATCACTAATAGATCACTAACAGATCACCATACAGTATCATGTTTTCAGCAGCACATCTACAGTTTACACTGGCAATGTGCTGCTGACAACAAGGCTTTTAGTTCCAGCAAAAACAATCCGAATATGCAGCATTTTACTTGTTTAGTAAAATACACCCCATAGTCCTCCATATATTATAATGTGCTCCATAGTCCTCCATATAGTATAATACACTCCCTATAGTCCTCCATATATTAAAATACACTGCTCAGTCCTCCACATAGTATAATACACTCCTCATAGTCCTCCATATAGCATAATACAATCCTCATAGTCCTCCATATAGCATAATACAATCCTCATAGTGCTCCATATAGTATAATGCACCGCCACAGTCATCCATGTAGTACAATTCACTTCCCATAGTATAATGCACCCCATAGTTCTTCATATAGTATAACGTATTCCCCATAGTCCTCGATACAGTATAATGCAGCCCACATATAGTATAATGCAGCCACCCCAGAGTATAATGCAGCCACCCCAGAGTATAATGCAGCCACCCCAGAGTATAATGCAGCCACCCCACAGAGTATAATGCAGCCACCCCAGAGTATGTAACCCCCATAGAATATAATACAGCCCACCTCCCCATAATATATAATGTAGCCCCCCATAGAATATAATGCAGCCCCCCATAGTATATAACGCAGCCTCCCCCATAGAATATAATATACCCCCACAATAGTATATAACACAGCCACATAGTACATAACATGGCCTCCCCCATAGAATATAATATACTCCCCATAGTATATAGCAAAGCCCGCATATTATATAGCACAAACCGCATAGTATACAGCACAGCCTGCATACTATAGCACAGCTCGCGTAGTAGATAACACAGCAGTATTCAGCACAGACCACACAGTAGTATACAGCACAGACCACACAGTAGTATACAGCACAGCCCACGTAGAAGTATACAGCACAGTCCACACAGTAGTATACAGCACAGCCCACAGAGTAATATATACAGCACAGCCCACAAAGTAATATATACAGCACAGCCCACAAAGTAATATATACAGCACAGCCCACAGAGAACTATATACAGCACAGCCCACAGAGAACTATATACAGCACAGCCCACAGAGAACTATATAAAGCACAGCCCAGAGTACTATATACAGCACAGCCCAGAGTACTATATAAAGCACAGCCCAGAGAGTACTATATACAGCACAGCCCAGAGAGTACTATATACAGCACAGCCCAGAGTACTATATACAGCACAGCCCACAGAGTACTATACACAGCACAGCCCACAGAGTACTATATACAGCACAGCCCACAGAGTACTATATACAGCACAGCCCACAGAGTACTATATACAGCACAGCCCACAGAGTACTATATACAGCACAGCCCACAGAGTACTATATACAGCACAGCCCACAGAGTACTATATACAGCACAGCCCACAGAGTACTATATACAGCACAGCCCACAGAGTACTATATACAGCACAGCCCACAGAGAACTATATACAGCACACAGTAGTATACAGCACAGAGCACAGCCCACAGAGAACTATATACAGCCCACAGTAGTATACAGCACAGAGCACAGCCCACAGAGAACTATATACAGCCCACAGTAGTATACAGCACAGAGCACAGCCCACAGAGAACTATATACAGCACAGAGCACAGCCCACAGAGAACTATATACAGCCCACAGTAGTATACAGCACAGAGCACAGCCCACAGAGTACTATATACAGCCCACAGTAGTATACAGCACAGAGCACAGCCCATAGAGTACTATATACAGCCCACAGTAGTATACAGCACAGAGCACAGCCCAGAGAACTATATATAGCACACAGTAGTATACAGCACAGAGCACAGCCCACAGAGTACTATATACAGCCCACAGTGGTATACAGCACAGAGCACAGCCCACAGAGAACTATATACAGCCCACAGCAGTATACAGCACAGAGCACAGCCCACAGAGAACTATATATAGCACACAGTAGTATACAGCACAGAGCACAGCCCAGAGAACTGTATATAGCACACAGTAGTATACAGCACAGAGCACAGCCCACAGAGTACTATATATAGCACAGAGCACACAGTAGTATACAGCACAGAGCACAGCCCACAGAGAACTATATACAGCCCACAGTAGTATACAGCACAGCCCACAGAGAGCTATATACAGCCCACAGCAGTATACAGCACAGAGCACAGCCCACAGAGAGCTATATATAGCACAGAGCACACAGTAGTATACAGCACAGAGCACAGCCCACAGAGTACTATATACAGCCCACAGTGGTATACAGCACAGAGCACAGCCCACAGAGTACTATATACAGCACAGAGCACAGCCCACAGAGAACTATATACAGCCCACAGCAGTATACAGCCCACAGATAACTATATACAGCCCACAGCAGTATACAGCACAGAGCACAGCCCACAGAGAGCTATATATAGCACAGAGCACACAGTAGTATACAGCACAGAGCACAGCCCACAGAGTACTATATACAGCCCACAGTGGTATACAGCACAGAGCACAGCCCACAGATAACTATATACAGCACAGAGCACAGCCCACAGAGAGCTATATACAGCCCACAGCAGTATACAGCACAGAGCACAGCCCACAGATAACTATATACAGCCCACAGCAGTATACAGCACAGAGCACAGCCCAGAGAACTATATACAGCCCACAGCAGTATACAGCACAGAGCACAGCCCACAGAGAACTATATACAGCCCACAGCAGTATACAGCACAGAGCACAGCCCAGAGAACTATATACAGCCCACAGCAGTATACAGCACAGAGCACAGCCCACAGAGTACTATATACAGCCCACAGCAGTATACAGCACAGAGCACAGCCCAGAGAACTATATACAGCCCACAGCAGTATACAGCGCAGAGCACAGCCCACAGAGTACTATATACAGCCCACAGTAGTATACAGCACAGAGCACAGCCCACAGAGTACTATATACAGCCCACAGCAGTATACAGCACAGAGCACAGCCCACAGAGTACTATATACAGCCCACAGTAGTATACAGCACAGAGCACAGCCCACAGAGTACTATATACAGCCCACAGCAGTATACAGCACAGAGCACAGCCCAGAGAACTATATACAGCCCACAGCAGTATACAGCACAGAGCACAGCCCACAGAGTACTATATACAGCCCACAGTAGTATACAGCACAGAGCACAGCCCACAGAGTACTATATACAGCCCACAGCAGTATACAGCACAGAGCACAGCCCAGAGAACTATATACAGCCCACAGCAGTATACAGCACAGAGCACAGCCCACAGAGTACTATATACAGCCCACAGTAGTATACAGCACAGAGCACAGCCCACAGAGTACTATATACAGCCCACAGCAGTATACAGCACAGAGCACAGCCCAGAGAACTATATACAGCCCACAGTAGTATACAGCACAGAGCACAGCCCACAGAGAACTATATACAGCCCACAGCAGTATACAGCACAGAGCACAGCCCAGAGAACTATATACAGCCCACAGTAGTATACAGCACAGAGCACAGCCCACAGAGAACTATATACAGCCCACAGCAGTATACAGCACAGAGCACAGCCCACAGAGAACTATATACAGCCCACAGCAGTATACAGCACAGAGCACAGCCCACAGAGAACTATATACAGCCCACAGCAGTATACAGCACAGAGCACAGCCCAGAGAACTATATACAGCCCACAGTGGTATACAGCACAGAGCACAGCCCACAGAGAACTATATACAGCCCACGGTAGTATACAGCACAGAGCACAGCCCACAGAGAACTATATACAGCCCACATCTCTTCTCTTCCTCCCCTCACCTCCTCCGAGAATGGCCCCACAGTCCAGAAAAAAAAAAAACTCTCCTCACCTCTCCTCGTGCCCAGCGTTGCTTCCTGGTTCCTGCTCCTGTCTCAGCAGCTGCAGTCTGCCCGGGACACAGCAGGTGCGCGATGATATGACGTCATCGCGCACCCGCAGTGTCAGAGGCAGAGCGGGGAATGATGGGAGAGGAGCGTCTGTAGACGCTCTCTCCTCCATCATTGCATTCAACTGTACCGGCGTCTATACGCCGGTATAGTTGAATGCGACGGCGGGGGCGGCGGATTGAGCGGCCCACCACTGGCACCGGCCCTTCTGGCATTTGCCAGAAGGGCCCTATGGCCAGTCCGGCCCTGGCGGTGATTTTAGATGAAATGACAAACGTAGTATGAAAATAGGTTTAGCAAAATCGAGGTCCGCTTACTAGATAGCATGAAGACAGAAAGAGCACTTTCATGGTCAGCAGAAAACCCTATCAAAACACCATCCAGAAATTACTTTAAGACTCCAGCATTAACTCATAACACCAGAGTGGCAATTTCCGCTCACAAGAGCTTTCCAGACACAGTAACGAAACAGCAGCTGTGAACAGGAACAAAATGCAAAAACACACAAGGACAAAAGTCCAACTTAGCTGGGAGTTGTCTAGTAGCAGGAACATGCACAGAAAGGCTACTGATTACATTGTTGACCGGCATGAAACTGACAGATGAGCAAGGTTATATAGCGACTCCCACATCCTGATAGGAGCAGGTGAACAGAGGGGAAGATGCACACAAGTTAAATTCCACAAGTGGCCACCGGGGGAGCCCAGAATCCAATTTCACAACAGTACCCCCCCCTCAAGGAGGGGGCACCGAACCCTCACCAGAACCACCAGGGCGATCAGGATGAGCCCTATGAAAGGCACGGACAAGATCGGAGGCATGAACATCAGAGGCAGTGACCCAAGAATTATCCTCCTGACCGTATCCCTTCCATTTGACCAGATACTGGAGTTTCCGTCTGGAAACACGAGAGTCCAAGATCTTTTCCACAACGTACTCCAACTCACCCTCAACCAACACCGGAGCAGGAGGCTCAACGGAAGGCACAGCCGGTACCTCATACCTGCGCAACAATGACCGATGAAAAACATTATGAATCGAAAAGGATGCAGGGAGGTCCAAACGGAAGGACACAGGGTTAAGAATCTCCAATATCTTGTACGGGCCGATGAACCGAGGCTTAAACTTAGGAGAAGAAACCCTCATAGGGACAAAACGAGAAGACAACCACACCAAGTCCCCAACACAAAGCCGAGGACCAACACGACGACGGCGGTTGGCAAAAAGCTGAGTCTTCTCCTGGGACAACTTCAAATTGTCCACCACCTGCCCCCAAATCTGATGCAACCTCTCCACCACAGCATCCACTCCAGGACAATCCGAAGATTCCACTTGACCGGAGGAAAATCGAGGATGAAACCCCGAATTACAGAAAAACGGGGACACCAAGGTGGCAGAGCTGGCCCGATTATTGAGGGCGAACTCCGCCAAAGGCAAAAAAGCAACCCAATCATCCTGATCCGCAGACACAAAACACCTCAAATATGTCTCCAAGGTCTGATTAGTCCGCTCGGTCTGGCCATTAGTCTGAGGATGGAAAGCAGACGAAAAAGACAAATCTATGCCCATCCTAGCACAGAATGCCCGCCAAAATCTAGACACGAATTGGGTCCCTCTGTCAGAAACGATATTCTCCGGAATACCATGCAAACGAACAACATTTTGAAAAAACAGAGGAACCAACTCGGAAGAAGAAGGCAACTTAGGCAAGGGAACCAGATGGACCATCTTAGAGAAACGGTCACACACCACCCAGATGACAGACATCTTCTGAGAAACAGGCAGATCCGAAATAAAATCCATCGAGATGTGCGTCCAAGGCCTCTTCGGGATAGGCAAGGGTAACAACAATCCACTAGCCCGAGAACAACAAGGCTTGGCCCGAGCACACACGTCACAAGACTGCACAAAGCCTCGCACATCTCGTGACAGGGAAGGCCACCAGAAGGACCTTGCCACCAAATCCCTGGTACCAAAGATTCCAGGATGACCTGCCAACGCAGAAGAATGAACCTCAGAGATGACTCTACTGGTCCAATCATCAGGAACAAACAGTCTACCAGGTGGGCAACGATCAGGTCTATCCGCCTGAAACTCCTGCAAGGCCCGCCGCAGGTCTGGAGAAACGGCAGACAATATCACTCCATCTTTAAGGATACCTGTGGGCTCAGAATTACCAGGGGAGTCAGGCTCAAAACTCCTAGAAAGGGCATCCGCCTTAACATTCTTAGAACCCGGTAGGTAAGACACCACAAAATTAAACCGAGAGAAAAACAACGACCAGCGCGCTTGTCTAGGATTCAGGCGCCTGGCAGACTCAAGGTAAATTAAATTTTTGTGGTCAGTCAATACCACCACCTGATGTCTGGCCCCCTCAAGCCAGTGACGCCACTCCTCAAAAGCCCACTTCATGGCCAAAAGCTCCCGATTCCCAATATCATAATTCCGCTCGGCGGGCGAAAATTTACGGGAAAAAAAAGCACAAGGTCTCATCACGGAGCAGTCGGAACTTCTCTGCGACAACACCGCCCCAGCTCCGATTTCAGAAGCGTCGACCTCAACCTGAAAAGGAAGAGCAACATCAGGCTGACGCAACACTGGGGCGGAAGAAAAGCGGCGCTTGAGCTCCCGAAAGGCCTCCACAGCATCAGGGGACCAATCAGCAACATCAGCACCCTTCTTAGTCAAATCAGTCAATGGTTTTACAACATCAGAAAAACCAGCAATAAATCGACGATAAAAGTTAGCAAAGCCCAAAAATTTCTGAAGACTCTTAAGAGAAGAGGGTTGCGTCCAATCACCAATAGCCTGAACCTTGACAGGATCCATCTCGATGGAAGAGGGGGAAAAAATGTATCCCAAGAAGGAAATCTTCTGAACCCCAAAAACACACTTAGAACCCTTCACACACAAGGAATTAGACCGCAAAACCTGAAAAACCCTCCTGACCTGCTGGACATGAGAGTCCCAGTCATCCGAAAAAATCAGAATATCATCCAGATACACAATCATAAATTTATCCAAATAATCGCGGAAAATGTCATGCATAAAGGACTGGAAGACTGAAGGGGCATTTGAAAGACCAAAAGGCATCACCAAATACTCAAAATGGCCCTCGGGCATATTAAATGCGGTTTTCCACTCATCCCCCTGCTTGATTCGCACCAAATTATACGCCCCACGGAGATCAATCTTAGAGAACCACTTGGCCCCTTTATACGAGCAAACAAATCAGTAAGCAGTGGTAACGGATATTGATATTTAACCGTGATTTTATTCAAAAGTCGATAATCAATACACGGCCTCAAAGAGCCGTCTTTCTTAGACACAAAGAAAAAAACGGCTCCTAAGGGAGATGACGAAGGACGAATATGTCCCTTTTCCAAGGACTCCTTTATATATTCTCGCATAGCAGCGTGTTCAGGCACAGACAGATTAAATAAACGACCCTTAGGGTATTTACTACCCGGGATCAAGTCTATGGCACAATCGCACTCCCGGTGCGGAGGTAGTGAACCAACCTTGGGTTCTTCAAAAACGTCACGAAAGTCAGACAAGAATTCAGGAATCTCAGAGGGAATAGATGATGAAATGGAAACCAAAGGTACGTCCCCATGAGTTCCTTTACATCCCCAGCTTAACACAGACATAGCTCTCCAGTCGAGGACTGGGTTATGAGATTGCAGCCATGGCAATCCCAGCACCAAAACATCATGTAGATTATACAGCACCAGAAAGCGAATAACCTCCTGGTGATCCGGATTAACACGCATAGTCACTTGTGTCCAGTATTGTGGTTTATTACTAGCCAATGGGGTGCAGTCAATCCCTTTCAGAGGTATCGGAGCCTCCAATGGCTCCAAATCATACCCACAGCGTTTGGCAAAGGACCAATCCATAAGACTCAAAGCAGCGCCAGAGTCGACATAGGCGTCCGCGGTAATAGATGACAAAGAACAAATCAGGGTCACAGATAGAATAAACTTAGACTGTAAAGTGCTAATTGAAACAGACTTGTCAGGCTTCTTAGTACGCTTAAAGCATGCTGATATAACATGAGTTGAATCACCACAATAGAAGCACAACCCATTTTTTCGTCTAAAATTCTGCCGCTCGCTTCTGGACAGAATTCTATCACATTGCATATTTTCTGGCGTTTTCTCAGTAGACACCGCCAGATGGTGCATTGGTTTGCGCTCCCGCAGACGCCTATCGATCTGAATAGCCATCGTCATGGACTCATTCAGACTCGCAGGCACAGGGAACCCCACCATAACATCCTTAATGGCATCAGAGAGACCTTCTCTGAAAATCGCCGCCAGGGCGCACTCATTCCACTGAGTAAGCACAGACCATTTGCGGAATTTTTGGCAGTATATTTCAGCTTCATCTTGCCCCTGAGACAAGGACATCAAGGCCTTTTCCGCCTGAAGCTCTAAATGAGGTTCCTCATAAAGCAACCCCAAGGCCAGAAAAAACGCATCCACATTGAGCAACGCAGGATCCCCTGGTGCCAATGCAAAAGCCCAGCCTTGAGGGTCGCCCCGGAGCAAGGAAATCACAATCCTGACCTGCTGAGCAGGATCTCCAGCAGAGCGAGATTTCAGGGACAAAAACAACTTGCAATTATTTTTAAAATTTTGAAAGTGAGATCTATTCCCCGAGAAGAATTCAGGCAAAGGAGTTCTAGGCTCAGACATAGGTGCATGAACAACAAAATCTTGCAAATTTTGTACCTTTGTGGCGAGATTATTCAAACCTGTAGCTACACTCTGAAGATCCATTTGAAACAGGTGAACACAGAGCCATTCAAGGATTAGAAGGAGAGGAAGAGAGGAAGGCTGCAGTATAGGCAGACTAGCAAGTGATTCAATTAAGAGCACACTCAGAACTAGAGGGAGAAAAAAAAAAAAAAAAAAAAAATTGTAGCAGACTTCTTTTTTCTCTCCTTTCTCAGCCAGTAATTTAACCCTTTTTTGGGCCGGTCAAACTGTCATGATTCTCAATGGCGAGAGAACATAGCCCAGCATATATGAGAACTAGCTCTTGGAAGATGGAAACTATACTGACCATGAACTAAACCTGCCGCACAACTAGAAGTGGCCGGGTAGCATGCCTACGTTTTTTTATCCCTAGATGCCCAGCGCCAGCCGGAGAACTACCTAATCCTAGCAGAGGAAAAGACAGTCCTGGCTCACCTCTAGAGAAATTTTCCCAAAAGGCAGACAGAGGCCCCCACATATATTGGCGGTGATTTTAGATGAAATGACAAACGTAGTATGAAAATAGGTTTAGCAAAATCGAGGTCCGCTTACTAGATAGCATGAAGACAGAAAGAGCACTTTCATGGTCAGCAGAAAACCCTATCAAAACACCATCCAGAAATTACTTTAAGACTCTAGCATTAACTCATAACACCAGAGTGGCAATTTCCGCTCACAAGAGCTTTCCAGACACAGTAACGAAACAGCAGCTGTGAACAGGAACAAAATGCAAAAACACACAAGGACAAAAGTCCAACTTAGCTGGGAGTTGTCTAGTAGCAGGAACATGCACAGAAAGGCTACTGATTACATTGTTGACCGGCATGAAACTGACAGAGGAGCAAGGTTATATAGCGACTCCCACATCCTGATAGGAGCAGGTGAACAGAGGGGAAGATGCACACAAGTTAAATTCCACAAGTGGCCACCGGGGGAGCCCAGAATCCAATTTCACAACAACAGAGGCGTGGAGCCGGGGAAATCACAAAGGAGGCGTGGAGCCCTGGAAATCACAAGACAAAGGCGCGGAGCCCTGGAAACACAAGACGGAGGCATGGAGCCGGGGAAATCACAACGGAGGCGTGGAGCCCTGGAAATCACAAGACGTAGCTGTGGACCCCTCGAAATCACAAGACGGAGGCGTGGAGCCCAGGAAATCACAACGGAGGCGTGGAGCTCTGGAAATCACAAGACAGAGGTGTGGAGCCCTGGAAATCACAAGACGGAGGCGTGGAGCCCTGGAAATCACAAGACGGAGGCGTGGAGCCCTGGAAATCACAAGACGGAGGCGTGGAGCCCTGGAAATCACAAGACGGAGGTGTGGAGCCCTGGAAATCACAAGACGGAGGTGTGGAGCCCTGGAAATTACAAGACGGAGGTGTGGAGCCCTGGAAATCACAACGGAGGCGTGGAGCCCTGTAAATCACAAGATGGAGGCGTGGAGCCCTGGAAATCACAAGAAGGAGGCGTGGAGCCTTGGAAATCACAAGATGGAGGCGTGGAGCCCTGGAAATCACAAGACGGAGGTGTGGAGCCCTGGAAATCACAAGATGGAGGTGTGGAGCCCTGGAAATCACAAGACAAAGGCGCGAAGCCCTGGAAACACAAGACGGAGGCATGGAGCCGGGGAAATCACAACGGAGGCGTGGAGCCCTGGAAATCACAAGAAGGAGGCATGGGGCCCTGGAAACACAAGACGGAGGCTTGGAGCCCTGGAAATCACAGCGGAGGCGTGGAGCCCTGTAAATCACAAGATGGAGGCGTGGAGCCCTGGAAATCACAAGAAGGAGGCGTGGAGCCTTGGAAATCACAAGACGGAGGTGTGGAGCCCTGGAAATCACCAGACGGAGGTGTGGAGCCCTGGAAATCACAAGACAGTGGTGTGGAGCCCTGGAAATCACAACGGAGGCGTGGAGCCCTGGAAATTACAAGACGTAGCTGTGGACCCCTGGAAATCACAAGACGGAGGCGTGGAGCCCAGGAAATCACAACGGAGGCGTGGAGCTCTGGAAATCACAAGACAGAGGTGTGGAGCCCTGGAAATCACAAGACGGAGGCGTGGAGCCCTGGAAATCACAAGACGGAGGCGTGGAGCCCTGGAAATCACAAGACGGAGGTGTGGAGCCCTGGAAATCACAAGACGGAGGTGTGGAGCCCTGGAAATTACAAGACGGAGGTGTGGAGCCCTGGAAATCACAACGGAGGCGTGGAGCCCTGTAAATCACAAGATGAAGGCGTGGAGCCCTGGAAATCACAAGAAGGAGGCGTGGAGCCTTGGAAATCACAAGATGGAGGCGTGGAGCCCTGGAAATCACAAGACGGAGGTGTGGAGCCCTGGAAATCACAAGATGGTGGTGTGGAGCCCTGGAAATCACAAGACGGAGGCGTGGAGCCCTGGAAATCACAAGATGGAGGTGTGGAGCCCTGGAAATCACAAGACGGAGGTGTGGAGCCCTGGAAATCACAAGATGGAGGTGTGGAGCCCTGGAAATCACAAGACAGAGGCGTGGAGCCGGGGAAATCACAAAGGAGGCGTGGAGCCCTGGAAATCACAAGACAAAGGCGCGGAGCCCTGGAAACACAAGACGGAGGCATGGAGCCGGGGAAATCACAACGGAGGCGTGGAGCCCTGGAAATCACAAGACGGAGGCATGGGGCCCTGGAAACACAAGACGGAGGCATGGAGCCCTGGAAATCACAGCGGAGGCGTGGAGCCCTGGAAATCACAAGACGGAGGCGTGGAGCTGTGGAAATCACAAGAGGGAGGCGTGGAGCCCTGGAAACACAAGACAGAGGCGTGGAGCCCTGGAAATTACAAGACGGAGGCATGGAGCTGTGGAAATCACGAGACGGAGGCATAGAGCTGTGGAAATCACGAGACGGGGGCGTGGAACCCTGGAAATCACAAGATGGAGGCGTGGAACCCTGGAAATCACAAGATGGAGTTTGCAGTCTGCGCCTTGTGTAGAAATCCCGGCACCTCCACAGAAGAAAAAAAAGAATCTTCTTCCAGCCTGCGAACTCCCTTCAGATCCAGCACGGTCATGTTTTAATGTTCTTTGACCTATCAGAGACTGGCAGCTGATGTTAGTGCGTCCATCAAGGTGACTGTCATGTGATGCCTGTGACTGGCGCACTGACGTCAGCTGCCGGCCTCTGATCGGTCGGCGGCCATGTTAAATATTGCAGTGCAGACTTTCCACACCACAATGCAATTCAACTGAATGTGCATCTGAGGATGCACATTCAGTTGAAACCAACAGGTTCCTTCTGTGTCCTGCTCTGGAGCCCACCGAGGACCCGGGCCCACCAGAGAATTGTCCAGTGTCCCGCTGCTCCAGTCCGATGTTGCGGATGTCATGTTGAATAATGGCTCCTGGGACAATGTGGAGAAATGGACGCACTGCTGGTTCCACCAATAAATCAATGTAATGGCGAGATGTTAGTGCACTGGGAAGGAAGACCTAGAGGAGCCAGGCTACTGCACATTATGTCCCCGCGCCCTGATCATGGGAATAGGACCGCTGTGGTTGCAAAGGCATGCACAGCTGTAAACCCAACATCCGCCATACATACACGGGGAAAGTCAGGAAGGGACTAGAAGCTGAGAAATCAGCCCGTGCACAGCGGGAAGCTCAGCTCCATCAGCTCCTCATTCACACTATAGCCCAGTATTTGGAAGCAACATTTTCCGTGGGTCCATAACACAGAAGACGCTGAAATCTTCCCCCTAGACCAGTTCTCTGTTTATGTGCCACACCTAATGCGGATGAGGCCTTAGGTGCACTACCAGGTGTGGCCATGGACAAAGTGTGGTGCTATTTCTAGAACATAAATTGGCCATTGGCCTTCCTCATTCCCCCATGTCCTGTCCTGAATATTGCTCTCATTTTTTCTGAATGCTGATGATTATTACTGGTAACTTTATTCTGTTGATAATTATATAATAAATGAGGATCTGTCCCACAAGCATCAGATTTACCCAGAATAAATTCTGCAGAATCTTCACCAGGGGACGGATGTGGCATCTAGATCTGCTCATATCCGATATCCAGGAGGATGGAGCCCTGATAATATCATCAGATGGTAATCACTGCCCAGAACGGCTGTCAGCGGCCGGGGTGAGTGACAGCTCGCGGTCTGGGCTGGACCCACGGGGGAATATGCAGGTTTTGGGCTTTGCTATTTGACCCCGGTTAGTTCTGGAAAGCAGATTAAAATGATAAAAATGTGGAATCTGGTGAGCGGGAAGTAAGGAGACGCCGAGGGCAGCACAAAACACGAAAGTAAAGGATGGAAACTGCAGAACACAAAATATGCAGATAAAAGTGCAAAAAAGATACAAAGTATTCTGCATGAAAAAGGACGTTTTCTCAGGGCACGGATGGTCCAGCAACATTGTCGTATGTTCTTGTTTCCACTCATTGCAGTGAATGGGAGGACATTGCAGAAGAGAAATAACCATGTCGTATAGAAACGTCACCATTCTATGCTGTCTTACCCCAAATACCAAAATTCCACTGCCAGTTTTCATTAAAAGAAGGCAGTGAGAAAAAGTCCCGAAATCCTCAGTGCGTAGTCCTTATGGGGTCTTGTATCAGAAAAGAAACACCTAACGATGCAGAAAACATTGTAATTAGTCCTCAGTCATCCACCTATTGTTTACATCAGGAAGTTGTGATATTTGTGTTTGTTTTTCATAAAACATGAAATGAAACATTTTGCAAGTTTCATACAGGCTCAATGTGCAGGAAGACCCCTCAGAAGGGGCACGGCTTTGTACAGATTGGGGTTTTTTGAGGTTATGAGCTCCTATCATCCCCCAAAGCCATAACCCCTAACATTTGTAGCCCCAACACAAGGACGATCAGCCCAGGGTGGCCCATTTTAGGGCTCATTTAAAGTGGCCGCACCTCTTTAAAGATGTAAGTTTGAAGCTACTTTTCTTCTTTGCCTTGTAGTGATTGTTGCTGTTTTTGTGCCAAATTTCTCAGAATGCTGCTCGTGGCTACAGGAATTTTACGCAAAATCAAAAAGGTTCTTCATTTTTGTCATTTACCTTTTAGTCCATGAGCCGGGCCAGATATCGGTACCACCCGGAGTGACTAATTTTCTTTGGTATTTTTAGGTAGATGCATGTCTGTAGTTTATTTTTTGATATGATAGCCCTTACATATACGTAGCTTATTAACCCCTTCAGCCCTAGGCCTATTTGTACCCAAGTGCCTAAGCCAATCTGACCTGTGCCACTTCATGGGCTAATAACTTTGGAACGCTTTCACCTATCCAAGCCATTCTGAGATTGTTTTCTCGTGACATATTGTACTTCACGTCAGTGCTAAATGGGAGTCAATATATTACTCATTTTTATTAAGGGGCTTACATAACAGAAACCACCCATAAATTACCCCATTTTGCAAACTACACCCCTCAAGCTGTTCAAAACTCATTTTTAAAAACTGTTAACCCTTTAGGTGTTCCACAGGAATTTTAGCAGAATGAAGGCGAAATTTCAAAATTTCATTTTTTTTCCAGATATTACATTGTAATCCAATTTTACCTGCAACCTAGCAAGGGTTAACGGCAAACCCAAACTTGGTTACCCTAATTCTGCAGTTTATAGAAACACCCCACATGTACTCGTAAACTAAAGTATGGGCACACAGCACAGCTCAACACGGAAGGAGCGCTATGTGGTTTTTGGGTGGCGGATTCACTGGAAGAAATCTAGGGGGCCATGTCACATTTGAAGGCTGCCTGAGGTACCCCCACAGTGGAAACCCCAAAAAGTGACCCTATTTTGGAAACTACACCCCCAAGGAATCTTTTAGGGGGTATAGTGACCACTTTGACCCAACCAGTGTTTCACAGTAGTTGGAAACACTTGGTTGAGAAAATGGAAAAAGTGCATTTTTTACATGAAGGTGTCATTTTAGGCTCATTTTTTTATTTTTAAGAGGTGTACCAGCAAAAAATGCACCCCACTATTTGTTCACCAATCTCTCCCGAACACAACAACACCCGATATGTTGTCGTACACTGCAGTATTGGGGAACGGCAGGCCTCGGAAGGGAAGGAGCGCCAAATGACTTTTGGAGTGCAAATTTTACTGGAAGAAATCTAGGGGGCTATGTCACATTTGAAGACACCCTGAGGTGCCCCAACACACGCACACACACTGACACATACACGTTCTGTGCTGAACAGGACTCTCCGGTCTTCTCTGCAGAGCTCCTATCTCCCTCTGTAGAGGCTGACACCTATTTCAGGATGCAGGCCTTAGAGATCTGTGTGTTGAATCCGGTGTAATCGCTGAAGGATCAGTGTCTGGAGTGATGGACGGCCGGAGGTACAACAGAGCAGTGAGACTACACAAGCTGGTCTATGAAGCACTTATGAGGCTTGCATGGAAAAACTTCCTTCCATGGCTAGAAGAAAACCATGCAAGGGACCTTCACCATCTGGATGAAACACTGAAGAACATCACAAACTTTCGCATCAGTGTGTCGCAGGGATCCTTCGAAAAGCTCTTGGATAATGAATCTTGCACACTTACCCTGAAGCTCTTTCAAGTTTATCTTGAGACCCTCAGAAATGAACAACTCTCAGCATTCTGGATGTCATACTTGGACATGGTCGAGACCATGCTGGCCCTGGTTCGAGCTTCAAGAGAAGGCAACTGGATGCTTCACCTAGGAGCAATCCGACAGATGATACCATGGTGTTTTGCCTATGACAAGGTCAACTATGCCCGATACCTAACCTATTACTATGCCACAATGTCTCGGCTGCCCATAGAACACCCAGAGGTCCATGAATACTTCATGCAAGGTGGCTTTTCGGTCCAGATCGGTAGCAAGAATCCTTTTGGACGAATTCCTGTGGACCAGACCATTGAAGAGACAATCAACAAAGACACCCAGACACCAGGGGGCACAAAAGGCTTCAGCCTCAAAGTTGGAGCTGTTTCCAGGTTCTACCTGACATCAGAGTACCGCAGTATGTACTTGAGGCAGCTGAGGGCCCTGGTAGGCCAACAATATACTGACTTCAGCCATTCAGACCTACAGGTGTCTAGGATTAGAAGAGATGAAGCCGATGTCCAATCTTTCGTTCAACTGCTGGAGACAGGTTGGGTGAACCCCTTCAACAAAGAGCATAATGGTGAACTTATCAGTTTGTCAACAGCGACTGTAGCACCACCAGATGTAGCCAAAGACCTTCAAGGGGCATACAGTATAGGAGAGGATGCATATCAAACATTCAAGGATGAGCGTTTGGGTACCGATAAGCCAACTACATTGTTTCATGACAAGATGACGAAGAACAAACTTAAAACGTTCTCTAACATCCAAATGAAGACACGCAGACAAGGTCTTGGCAAGGAGGTAATTTTGAAGGCTGACAGAAACCTATTTGGCCAGATGATACTTGTAGCTGAGAACAGAAAGCTACAAATGAGTGATGTCTTGACTCATCCCCTGGGTCCATTGCCATGGGCACTTGCCAATGGTGATGGGTCTATCCGCAAGACCAACAAGGCTGCCCTCGCAAGGGAGTTGGAGAGGAATGCTCGTCCTGCAGAAGTGATCCCCGAGCCCTCTGCAACCATCATTGATGGGATGAGCCTGGTTCAGAAACTGAAGGGAAACAATGCAACATTTGGCCAGCTAGCAGGCACAGCAATGAGTCGCGCTATCCATGAGGGTGCTAAGAGCAAGCGCATTGATATTGTCTTTGACGTCTACAAGGAGACATCCATCAAAGATACAGAAAGAGTCAACAGATATGAAGGCACAGGGATCCATTTCAAGAACATTCAACATGGGCACAACATCCAGCAGTGGAAAAAGCTTCTAAGTAGTTCCTCCAACAAGGCAAGTCTCATAAAGTTTCTGGTAGAAGAATGGAAGGCGAAACACCACAGGGAGAAGCTTGAGGAGAAGGAGCTGTATGTCACATGTGAGCAGCTCTGCTTTAAGATCACCAAAGAACAGTGGGAAGAGGCTGCTGACCTTAAGTCAAATCAAGAAGAAGCAGACACACGCCTCCTTCTCCATGCTCTTCATGCAGCAGAATCTGGTTACAAGTCGGTCATCATCACTTCGGAGGATACTGATGTCATGGTCCTGTGTCTGGGCATGTGCCACAAAATCCCATCCCACCTGTTCCAGAAATGCGGTACACAGAACCGGACAAGATTCCTGGATATCACCACTCTGAGCCGAACATTGGGAGGCAGCGTATGTGATTCATTGATTGGTATGCATGCATTTACAGGCTGTGACACCGTCAGTGCATTCGCTGGCCGTGGGAAGATGACGACACTCAAGCAGTTGAAGATGAACAAGACATACCAGGATGCCTTTCAGGAAGTTGGTCGTTCATGGGAAGTGTCTACCGAACTTTTTGAGAAGTTACAGGAAATCACCTGCCACATGTACCTGCCAACTACCCAAACAACTGAGGTAAACAGGCTCCGTTATCAGCTGTTCTGTGCCAGACGTGGAGTGGTAGAGTCAAGTCAACTCCCTCCTTGCCAGGACTGCCTTTTCATGCATGCACTGCGTGCAAACTACCAGGCTGCGATCTGGAGGAGAAGTCTGCAGAGCCAGCCATGGGTTGCAAACCCAACAGACTGCGGTTGGATGATAGATAACGACGGAAAGCTTGTTGTCAAGTGGATGCAAGGGGCACCAGCACCAGAAGCTATTATACAGCTACTGTCCTGCAAGTGTGTGCGGTCATGTGAACTTCCTCAGTGTACTTGCCTCAGCAATGGCCTGAAGTGCACAGACATGTGCAGATTACAGACATGCCAGAACAAGGGTACTGAAGACGAGCCAGTAGAACAACAGTCAGATTCAGAGTCCGATGTTGAAGATATTATGGAGTAACATATATATATATATATATATATATATATATATATGCACATGACATGTTCAGTGTGTATTTACATAACTTGGATTAAATTTTGTTACAAATACTACATCTAGTCACTCCGGGTGGTACCGATATCGTCATATTTGGTTCTTGGCTCATGCTAAAATTCCTGTGGAACACCTAAAGGGTTAACAGTTTTTAAAAATGAGTTTTGAACAGCTTGAGGGGTGTAGTTTGCAAAATGGGGTAATTTATGGGTGGTTTCTGTTATGTAAGCCCCTTAAAGTGACTTCAGAAGTGACTTGGTCCTTTGAAAAGTGGGTTTTGCTGTAAATGTGAAAAATTGCGCATAAAACTATAAGCCCTATTACGTCGTAAAACAATAAGGTTTCATTTTCAAAATGATGCCAATATGAAGTAAACATGTGGGGAGTGTAAATTAATAACTATTATGGGGGGTATCAGTATTTTTGTAAAAAGCAGAGAATTTCAAAGTTAAAAAATTGCCGATTTTTCCAAAATTTCCGAATATTTAGCATTTTTTTATATAGAAAGGTAAAATATATTGACTCCCATTTAGCACTGACGTGAAGTACAATATGTCACGAGAAAACAATCTCAGAATGGCTTGGATAGGTGAAAGCGTTCCAAAGTTATTAGCCCATGAAGTGGCACAGGTCAGATTGGCTTAGGCACTTGGGTACAAATAGGCCTAGGGCTGAAGGGGTTAATAAGCTACGTATATGTAAGGGCTATCATATCAAAAAATAAACTACAGACATGCATCTACCTAAAAATACCAAAGAGAATTAGTCACTCCGCTTGGTACCGATATCGTCAAATTTGGTTCTTGGCTCATGGACTATTTTTGCGCCTCGTTAGATTAAAAAATCTTAGGATCCATTAAAATGTTTCTTGTAACTAAAGTGCAGACAAATTCGGGTGTACAATAAACATATCATGTAGTGATCGGGGCAAGGCTGGAGGACATGTGCACAGAAATTGTGCCACTATTTAGAAAGTAATAATTGAAGAATCAGCCGCATATCCCTGAACAAATAAACCAGCCCACAACCAGAAAAAAACAGGCAGACACGTAAAATAGACTTAAAAAAAAGAAGAATTTGGTGCAAATCAAAGCCTGTCTTAACCCCTTCACGACCTTTGACGCATACGCTGCGTCATGAAAGTCGGTGCCAATGCGACCTATGACGCAGCGTATGCGTCATGGAGGGATCGCGCTCCTGCAGATCGGGTGAAAGGGTTAACTCCAATTTCACCCGATCTCCAGGAACAGGGGGAGTGGTGCTTCAGCCCAGGGGGGGTGGCTTCACCCCCTCGTGGCTACGATCGCTCTGATTGGCTGTTGAAAGTGAAACTGCCAATCAGAGCGATTTGTAATATTTCACCCAAAAAAACGGTGAAATATTACAATCCAGCCATGGCCGATGCTGCAATATCATCGGCCATGGCTGGAAAACCTAATCTGCCTCCCCCCCACCCCACCGATCGCCCCCCCAGTGCTCCGTTACGTGGCCGCCCCCCTAATTCGTCCTGTCCGCTCCTCCGTCCACCTGTCCGCTCCCCCCGTGCTCCGGTGCCCCCTCCCTGTGCTCCGGTCCCCCCCCCGTGATCCGATCACCCCCCTTCATACTTACCTGGCCTCCCGGTGTCCGTCCGGCTTCTCCATGGGCGCCGCCATCTTGCAAAATGGCGGGCCCATGCGCACTGCGCCCGCCGGCTGGCAGATTCGTTTCAGATGTATTTTGATCACTGTGATATAGCCTATCACAGTGATCAAAATAAAAAAATAAGTAAATGACCCCCCCTTTATCACCCCCATAGGGACAATAATAAAAATAAATAAAATATATATATATTTTTTTCTGCTACGGTTAGGGTTAGAACTAGGGTTAGAATTAGGGTTAGAATTAGGGTTAGAATTAGGGGTAGGGTTAGGGGTAGGGTTAGGGCATGTGCACACAGTGCGGATTTGGCTGCGAATCCGCAGCGGATTGCCGCGGATCCGCAGCGGATTGGCCGCGGATCCGCAGCGGATTGCCGCGGATCCGCAGCGGATTGGCCGCGGATCCGCAGCGGATTGGCCGCTGCGAATTCGTAGCAGTTTTCCATCAGGTTTACAGTACACCTATGGAAAACCAAATCCGCTGTGCCCATGGTGCGGAAAATACCGTGCAGAAACGCTGTGTTGTATTTTCCGCAGCATGTCAATTTTGTGCGGATTCCGCAGCGTTTTACACCTGTTCCACAATAGGAATCCGCAGGTGAAATCCGCACAAAAAAACACTGGAAATCCGCTGTAAATCCGTAGGTAAAACGCAGTGCCTTTTACCTGCGGATTTTTCAAAAATGGTGCGGAAAAATCTCACACGAATCCGCAAAGTGGGCACATACCCTTAGGGTTAGGGTTGGAATTAGAGTTAGGGTACCGTCTCACAGTGGCACTTTGATCGCTACGACGGTACAATCCGTGACGTTCCAGCGATATCCATACGATATCGCTGTGTCTGACACGCAGCAGCGATCAGGGACCCTGCTGAGAATCGTACGTCGTAGTAGATCGTTTGGAACTTTCTTTCGTCGCTGGATCTCCCGCTGTCATCGCTGGATCGTTGTGTGTGACAGCGATCCAGCGATGCGTTCGCTTGTAACCAGGGTAAACATCGGGTTACTAAGCGCAGGGCCGCGCTTAGTAACCCGATGTTTACCGTGGTTACCAGCGTAAAAGTAAAAAAAAAACAAAACGTACATACTCACATTTCAGTGTCCTTCAGGTCCCTTGCCGTCTGCTTCCCGCTCTGACTGTCTGCCGGCCGGAAAGTGAGAGCACAGCACAGCAGTGACGTCACCACTGCGCTCTGCTCTCACTGTACGGCGGCACTCAGTCAGAGCGGGAAGCAGACGGCAAGGGACCTGAAGGACACCGAAATGTGAGTATGTACGTTTTTGTTTTTTTTTACTTTTACGCTGGTAACCACGGTAAACATCGGGTTACTAAGCGCGGCCCTGCGCTTAGTAACCCGATGTTTACCCTGGTTACCCGGGACCTTGGCATCGTTGGTCGCTGGAGAGCGGTCTGTGTGACAGCTCCCCAGCGACCACACAACGACTTTCCAACGATCACGGCCAGGTCGTATCGCTGGTCGTGATCGTTGGTAAATCGTTATGTGAGACGGTACTTAGGGCTAGGGTTGGAAATAGGGTTAAGATTAGGCTTGTGGTTAGGGTTAAGGATAGGGTTAGGGTTGTCTTGGGGTTACAGTTGTGGGTAGGGTTGGGATTAGGGTTAGGATTAGGGTTGGATTTAGGGTTACGGGTGTGTTGGGGTTAGGGTTGTGGTTAGGGGTGTGTTGGGGTTAGGGTTGTGATTAGGGTTATGGCTACAGTTGGGATTAGGGTTGGGGGTTAGTGTTGAAGTTAGAATTGAGGGGTTTCCACTGTTTAGGCACATCAGGGGTCTCCAAACGCAACATGGCGCCACCATTGATTCCAGCCAATCTTGCGTTCAAAAAGTCAAATGGTGCGCCCTCCCTTCCAAGCCCCGACGTGCGCCCAAACAGTGGTTTACCCCCACATATGGGATACCAGCGTACTCAGGACAAACTGTGCAACAACTATTGGGGTCCAATTTCTCCTGTTACCCTTGCAAAAATAAAAAATTACTTGCTAAAACATAATTTTGAGGAAAGAACAATTATTTTTTATTTTCACGGCTCTACGTTATAAACTTATGTGAAACACTTGTGGGTTGAAAGTGCTCACCACACATCTAGATAAGATCCTTTTGGGGTCTAGTTTTCAAAATGGGGTCACTTGTGGGGTGTTTCTACTGTTTAGGCACATCAGGGGCTCTGCAAATGCAACGTGACGCCCGCAGACCATTCCATCAAAGTCTGCATTTCAAATGTCACTACTTCCCTTCCGAGCCCTGACGTGCGCCCAAACAGTGGTTTACCCCCACATATGAGGTATCAGCGTACTCACAACAAACTGGGCAACAAATATTGGGGTCCAATTTCTCCTGTTACCCTTGTGAAAATAAACAATTGCTTGCTAAAACATCTTTTTTGAGGAAAGAAAAATTTTTTATTTTCACGGCTCTGCGTTGTAAACTTCTGTGAAGCACTTGGGGGTTGAACGTGCTCACCACACATCTAGATAAGTTCCTTGGGGGGTCTAGTTTCCAAAATGGGGTCACTTGTGGGGGGTTTCTACTGTTTAGGCACATCAGGGGCTCTGCAAATGTAACATGATTCCCGCAGACCATTCCATCAAAGTCTGCATTCCAAATCGTCACTACCTCCCTTCCGAGCCCCGCCATGTGCCCAAACAGTGGTTTACCCCCACATATGGGGTATCAGCGTACTCAGGAGAAACTGGACAACAACTTTTGGGGTCAAATTTTTCCTGTTACCCTTGGGAAAATTAAAAAATTCTGGGCTAAAAAAATATTTTTGAGGAAAGAAAACACATTTTTTATTTTCACGGCTCTGCGTTATAAACTTCTGTGAAGCACTTGGGGGTTCAAAGTGCTCACCACACATCTAGATAAGTTCCCTTGGGGTCTAGTTTCCAAAGTGGGGTCAATTGTGGGGAGTTCCTACTGTTTAGGCACATCAGGGGCTCTGCAAATGCAACGTGACGCCCGCAGAGCATTCCATTAAAGTCTGCATTTCAAAACGTCACTACTTCCCTTCCGCTCCCCGACGTGTGCCAAAACAGTGGTTTACCCCCACATATGGGGTATCAGCGTACTCAGGAGAAACTGCACAACAACTTTTGGGGTCCAATTTCTCCTGTTACCCTTGGGAAAATAAAAAATTGTGGGTTAAAAAATCATTTTTGAGGAAAGAAAAATATTTTTTTATTTTCATGGCTCTGCGTTATAAACTTCTGTGAAGCACTTGAGGGTTCAAAGTGCTCACCACACATCTAGATTAGTTCCTTGGGAGGTCTAGTTTCCAAAATGGGGTCACTTGTGTGGGAGCTCCAATGTTTAGGCACACAGGGGCTCTCCAAACGCGACATGGTGTCCGCTAATGATTGAAGCTAATTTTCCATTCAAAAAGCCAAATGGCATGCCTTCCCTTCCGAGCCCTGCCGTGCGCCCAAACAGTGGTTTACCCCCACATATGGGGTATCATCGTACTCAGGACAAACTGGACAACAAAATTTGGGGTCCAATTTCTCCTATTATCCTTGGGAAAATAAAAAACTCCGGGCTAAAAATCATTTTTGAGGAAAGAAAAATATTTTTTTTATTTTCATGGCTCTGCGTTATAAACTTCTGTGAAGCACCTGGGGGTTTTAAGTGCTCACTATACATCTAGATTAGTTCCTTGGGGGGTCTAGTTTCCAAAATGGGGTCACTTGTAGGGGAGCTCCAATGTTTAGGCACACAGGGGCTCTCCGAACGCAACATGGTGTCCACTAACGATTGGAGCTAATTTTCCATTGAAAAAGTCAAATGGCGCGCCTTCCCTTCCAAGCCTTGCCGTGCACCCAAACAGTGGTTTACCCCCACATATGAGGTATATGCGTACTCAGGAGAAATTGCCCAACAAATTTTAGGATCCATTTTATCCTGTTGCCCATGTGAAAATGAAAAAATTGAGGCTAAAAAAAATTTTGTGTGAAAAAAAAGTACTTTTTCATTTTTACGGATCAATTTGTGAAGCACCTGAGGGTTTAAAGTGCTCACTATGCATCTAGATAAGTTCCTTGGGGGGTCTAGTTTCCAAAATGGGGTCACTTGTGGGGGAGCTCCAATGTTTAGGCACATAGGGGCTCTCCAAACCTGACATGGTGTCCGCTAACGATGGAGATAATTTTTCATTCAAAAAGTCAAATGGCGCTCCTTCCCTTCCGAGCCTTACCATGTGCCCAAACAGTAGTTTACCCCCACATATGAGGTATTGGCGTACTCAGGAGAAATTGCCCAACAAATTTTAGGATCCATTTTATTCTGTTGCCCATGTGAAAATGAAAAAATTGAGGCTAAAAGAAAATTTGTGTGAAAAAAAAGTACTTTTTCATTTTTACGGATTAATTTGTGAAGCACCTGGGGGTTTAAAGTGCTCACTATGCTTCTAGATAAGTTCCTTGGGGGGTCTAGTTTCCAAAATGTGGTCACTTGTGGGGGAGCTCCAATGTTTAGGCACACGGGGGCTCTCCAAACGCGACATGGTGTCCGCTAAAGATTGGAGCCAATTTTTCATTCAAAAAGTCAAATGGCGCTCCTTCCCTTCCGAGCCCTGCCGTGCGCCCAAACAGTGGTTTACCCCCACATATGAGGCATCAGCGTACTCACGACAAATTGGACAACAACATTCGTGGTCCAGTTTCTCCTTTTACCCTTGGGAAAATAAAAAAATTGTTGCGAAAAGATCATTTTTGTGACTAAAAAGTTAAATGTTAATTTTTCCCCTATTTGTTGCTTCTGCTGCTGTGAAACACCTGAAGGGTTAATAAACTTCTTGAATGTGGTTTTGAGCACCTTGAGGGGTGCAGTTTTTAGAATGGTGTCACTTTTGGGTATTTTCAGCCATATAGAACCCTCAAACTGACTTCAAATGTGAGGTGGTCCCTAAAAAAAATGGTTTTGTAAATTTTGTTGTAAAAATGAGAAATCATTGGTCAAATTTTAACCCTTATAACTTCCTAGCAAAAAAAAAATTTGTTTCCAAAATTGTGCTGATGTAAAGTAGACATGTGGGAAATGTTATTTATTAACTATTTTGTGTCACATAACTCTCTGGTTTAACAGAATAAAAATTCAAAATGTGAAAATTGCAAAATTTTCAAACTTTTCGCCAAATTTCCGTTTTTTTTCACAAATAAACTCAGAAATTATCGACCTAAATTTACCACTAACATGAAGCCCAATATGTCACGAAAAAACAATCTCAGAACCGCAAGGATCCGTTGAAGCGTTCCTGAGTTATTACCTCATAAAGGGACACTGGTCAGAATTGCAAAAAATGGCAAGGTCATTAAGGCCAAAATAGGCTGGGTCATGAAGGGGTTAAAAAAGTTAAAATGACACAAAAAATTGGTGCAAAAATGTAATAATGAATCATGTCCTAAATGTAGTGTAACAATCCAGAGAAAACTGCTACAATGTTTCACTGTCATGTGACCACAGTAAGATCCAATAATGAGCCCAGTTCCTCTAATGTAACAGCCAATAATGGTGCCTGCAGGGATGAAACATGTCCGTCTCTTACTGGAAGACTCCCTACCTGGATGTAGAACTTCTACGGTTTTACCACCATGTAGAAACTTTTCCTGACCAGCAGATATTGTCCCCCTCCCGTGCTGAGGATTTCAGCCTCTAACTATTCACAATGTTTCACTCGCAGAAGTTAAGCAGCTCAGTAAAAAGGAGTTAATTATTGTATAATGGAAACTTCTGAAACGTTCTAGTAAACTTTGAGTTTCTTCCACATTTTTTATATTTCTGCTTGCTGTCAGTGAACAGAAACATTCTTGTTTAGAACTTTGGCGACTCTTGGAACAAGTTTACGTCCTCTAACTATTCTGCAGCATTAGTGACTATGGGCCAATGTCCGGCAGAAAGTTACAGAACCTTTCATCATCCAGTCTTTGTGCTTTCTTTCTTTTAATGTAACTCTTGAATCTCGGCCTCTCTTATCTGCAAGCATGCTCGGACTGGCCCATAGGGGAACAGGGGAATCCCGCGGTGGGCCCCTGTGCACATCTGGGCCCCCAACCCCACTGTATGGGCAGTACTTGGCATAATTCACTTGATTCACTGTGTATAGAAAAAAGCAGCATCTCATCATTCATTAACCAGACAACCCAGCTAATTATTATATAGAGCTATAGGTAGATTTGTGAACGAGGGTCGTGTAATATTTGTATGCAGGTGAAAAGTGGGCCCCGAAAGTGAATGTTACTGGCGGGCCCTTGGCACCCCAGTCCGCACTGTCTGCAAGTCTTCCCTATTCCCAATTATTATGGAGGAGTGAATCTCCAGCACATAGTTCTGCAGTCAGAGCAGGATCCGCCCCAGCACGGCGCCCCCTGCTGCTCCATCTGGATCATTGCCTCTTTCTCTGTGATTGCCATATTGCTGCCTGAATTTCCTCTAGTCCCCCATGGTAACGACTCTTCGCACCTTCGTGTATGCTGCGCCCGTTCTGTTCTTGGCACAGTTTGGGCGATACATGATTATGTGCAGATTGTTTGGCCGGCTCTGCTGAGTCGTACAACAGCTGGTAAATGGCGGGAGCCGTAATGGCAGAATCTGCGCCGGCGGAGCGTTCCTGGTGTCTCTATTATCTGCATGGAGGATCAGATCAAGATCTTACAAGCAGCGAGAAGCAAACTCTCAGAAATGATCTCCAGCAATGACGGAAGGAAGATGTTACTCAGAAATACAGAGCCCGGGGGCAGTGGCCATCGGTCCCAGCTGGTGCGCCGCCATGGATGAAGCATCTGCTGCGCTGGAAGGTGTCATCCTGATGGCACCGAGAATGACAAGCGATGAAGCAGCGACAATAAACTGTCCATGTACTTCAGTGTCAGTCATGGAAACATCAGCAAGTCAGTGTGTAAAGTGGCCAAGAGCGGTAGCCATGGCCGAGATGCTTCATAACGTCCTGGCACTTTACAGAAAAGATAGGTCCTGGCAGGATGGTGGTAAAGAGAGAGCCTTGTGCCCGTGCATGCCGCCGGTAGCCAATGGTGTTGGTTCGCCAGGAGCGTAGATTAATAAAGGAAACTTCCATTCAAACATGGGGACTTTACTGACCTTGATGAGGGCTATGTAGGAGGGGTAGTGGGTACACAGGGTAATGGAGGGGTAGTGGGTACACAGGGTAATGGAGGGGTAGCGGGTACACAGGGTAATGTAGGAGGGGTAGTGGGTACACAGGGTAATGGAGGGGTAGTGGGTACACAGGGTAATGTAGGAGGGATAGTGGGTACACAGGGTAATGGAGGGGTAGCGGGTACACAGGGTAATGTAGGAGGGATAGTGGGTACACAGGGTAATGGAGGGGTAGTGGGTACACAGGGTAATGGAGGGGAAGTGGGTACACAGGGTAATGGAGGGGAAGTGGGTACACAAGGTTATGTAGGAGGGGTAGTGGGTACACAGGGTAATGGAGGGGTAGTGGGTACACAGGGTAATGTAGGAGGGATAGTGGGTACACAGGGTAATGGAGGGGTAGTGGGTACACAGGGTAATGGAGGGGAAGTGGGTACACAGGGTAATGGAGGGGAAGTGGGTACACAGGGTTATGTAGGAGGGGTAGTGGGTACACAGGGTAATGGAGGGGTAGTGGGTACACAGGGTAATGTAGGAGGGGTAGTGGGTACACAGGGTAATGGAGGGGTAGTGGGTACACAGGGTAATGGAGGGGTAGTGGGTACACAGGGTAATGTAGGAGGGATAGTGGGTACACAGGGTAATGGAGGGGTAGCGGGTACACAGGGTAATGTAGGAGGGATAGTGGGTACACAGGGTAATGGAGGGGTAGTGGGTACACAGGGTAATGTAGGAGGGATAGTGGGTACACAGGGTAATGGAGGGGTAGCGGGTACACAGGGTAATGTAGGAGGGATAGTGGGTACACAGGGTAATGGAGGGGTAGTGGGTACACAGGGTAATGTAGGAGGGATAGTGGGTACACAGGGTAATGGAGGGGTAGTGGGTACACAGGGTAATGGAGGGGAAGTGGGTACACAGGGTAATGGAGGGGAAGTGGGTACACAAGGTTATGTAGGAGGGGTAGTGGGTACACAGGGTAATGGAGGGGTAGTGGGTACACAGGGTAATGTAGGAGGGATAGTGGGTACACAGGGTAATGGAGGGGTAGCGGGTACACAGGGTAATGTAGGAGGGATAGTGGGTACACAGGGTAATGGAGGGGTAGTGGGTACACAGGGTAATGGAGGGGAAGTGGGTACACAGGGTAATGGAGGGGAAGTGGGTACACAAGGTTATGTAGGAGGGGTAGTGGGTACACAGGGTAATGGAGGGGTAGTGGGTACACAGGGTAATGTAGGAGGGGTAGTGGGTACACAGGGTAATGGAGGGGTAGTGGGTACACAGGGTAATGGAGGGGTAGTGGGTACACAGGGTAATGTAGGAGGGATAGTGGGTACACAGGGTAATGGAGGGGTAGCGGGTACACAGGGTAATGTAGGAGGGATAGTGGGTACACAGGGTAATGGAGGGGTAGTGGGTACACAGGGTAATGTAGGAGGGATAGTGGGTACACAGGGTAATGGAGGGGTAGTGGGTACACAGGGTAATGGAGGGGAAGTGGGTACACAGGGTAATGGAGGGGAAGTGGGTACACAAGGTTATGTAGGAGGGGTAGTGGGTACACAGGGTAATGGAGGGGTAGTGGGTACACAGGGTAATGTAGGAGGGATAGTGGGTACACAGGGTAATGGAGGGGTAGCGGGTACACAGGGTAATGTAGGAGGGATAGTGGGTACACAGGGTAATGGAGGGGTAGTGGGTACACAGGGTAATGGAGGGGAAGTGGGTACACAGGGTAATGGAGGGGAAGTGGGTACACAAGGTTATGTAGGAGGGGTAGTGGGTACACAGGGTAATGGAGGGGTAGTGGGTACACAGGGTAATGGAGGGGTAGCGGGTACACAGGGTAATGTAGGAGGGGTAGTGGGTACACAGGGTAATGGAGGGGTAGTGGGTACACAGGGTAATGTAGGAGGGATAGTGGGTACACAGGGTAATGGAGGGGTAGTGGGTACACAGGGTAATGGAGGGGAAGTGGGTACACAGGGTAATGGAGGGGAAGTGGGTACACAAGGTTATGTAGGAGGGGTAGTGGGTACACAGGGTAATGGAGGGGTAGTGGGTACACAGGGTAATGGAGGGGTAGCGGGTACACAGGGTAATGTAGGAGGGGTAGTGGGTACACAGGGTAATGGAGGGGTAGTGGGTACACAGGGTAATGTAGGAGGGATAGTGGGTACACAGGGTAATGGAGGGGTAGCGGGTACACAGGGTAATGTAGGAGGGATAGTGGGTGCACAGGGTTATGTAGGAGGGGTAGTGGGTGCACAGGGTTATGTAGGAGGGGTAGCGGGTGCACAGGGTTATGTAGTAGGGGTAGCGGGTGTACACGGTGATGAAGTAGGGGTAGCAGGTACACAGGGTTATGGAGGAGGGGTAGCGGGTGCACAGAGTTATATAGGAGGGGTAGCTGGTACACAGGGTTATGTAGGAGGGTAGCGGGTACACAGGGTTATGTAGGAGGGTAGCGGGTGCACAGGGTTAAGTAGGAGGGTAGCGAGTAAACAGGGTTATGTAGGAGGGTAGCGGGTACACAGGGTTATGTAGGAGGGTAGCGGGTACACAGGGTTATGTAGGAGGGGTAGCGGGTACACAGGGTTATGTAGGAGGGGTAGCGGGTACACAGTCTTATGCACATTTCCTTCACAATGAACATCATTTTCGCACACGGCTTCCTTCCACTA
This sequence comes from Ranitomeya variabilis, assembly GCF_051348905.1. Lineage (NCBI taxonomy): Eukaryota > Metazoa > Chordata > Amphibia > Anura > Dendrobatidae > Ranitomeya > Ranitomeya variabilis. Next base: position 238,276,930 of record NC_135238.1, read on the forward strand.
TAGCCTACCCCAGGGCCGGTGAGGCACACTGTTTAGCCCTACTTTGCCACAGCCCAACTTCTAAGCCACAGTCCTGACCAGCGATTTTCTCTCTGCTCACTCAGCTGTCCCCCATCCTTTTACTATGGACGCCCTGGATATGCCGCTCAGGACCCCCATTAGCCCCCACAAACTCAGTCCTGTATAGATCCGTTACCTTCAGCCCTAGCATGCTCTCGGTTTTCTCATGGCAAGTCGTCCTATCCAAAGACCCCTTTAGTGTGGAAGATCACTCTATCTTGTCAGTAATTCTCTTCAGGATCTCACTATCCCTGTCCGTACGTCTGTTTATGCTGTGGATCACCTATTGGCAGCACTGCACACTTGTTGCTTCTTAAAGGGAATCTGTCACCCCAAAATTCACCTATAAGCTGCGGCCACCGGCATCAGGGGCTTATCTCCAGCATTCTGTAATGCATTCTGTAATGCTGTAGATAAGCCCCCGATGTATCCTGAAAGAGGAGAAAAAGAGGTTAGATTATACTCACCCAGGGGCGGTCCCGCTGCGGTCCGGTCCAATGGGCGTTGTGGTCCGGCGCCTCCCATCTTCATACGATGACGTCCTCTTCTTTGCTTCCTGTCGCGGCTCCAGCGCAGGCGTACTGATTTGTCCTGTTGAGGGCAGCGTAAAGTACTGCAGTGTGCGGGTGCCAGGAAAGGTCAGATAGGCTGAGCACCTGCGCACTGCAGTACTTTGCTCTGCCCTCAACAGGACAGGTCAGTACACCTGTGCCGGAGCCGCGACAGGAAGCAAAGAAGAGGACGTCATCGTATGAAGATAGGAGGCGCCGAACCCGGACCTGCGACACCCATTGGACCGGACCGCAGCGGGACCGCCCCAGGGTGAGTATAATCTAACCTGTTTTTCTCCTCTTTCAGGATACATCGGGGGCTTATCTACAGCATTACAGAATGCATTACACAATGCTGGAGATAAGCCCCTGATGGCGGTGGCAGAAGCTTATAGGCCAAAAATGGGGTGACAGATTCCCTTTAAGACTATAACTCCTATCTGACTGTAACCAGGAAACACAGTCCTTTCCTTATCACTAAGTCCTCCCCCTGTGCGCTAGTCCCAACATTAACTCTGTCTGACCCTGCAGTCTGTTGCTGGGCAGATGTAACCCTTAGGCTACTTTCACATTTCCGTTTATCTTGCACCGTCACAATGCGTCGTTTTGTGTAAAAAACGCATCCTGAAAAGTTGCCTGCAGGATGCATTTATTTTTTTTTCACATAGACTTGTATTACGGACGCATCGCGACGTATGGACACACGTTCTATACGTCGTGCACCGGATGCGTCGGTATTTGGCGGGCCGCTGTTGTGAAAAAACATTCAAAGGAACGTTTTTTCGTACGTCCTCTCCTGCATTTTTTAATGCGCATGCCCAGCCGGAACTCCACCCCCTCCTCCCTGGGACTTTACAATGAGCAGCGGACGCGTTAAAACACTGCATCCGCTGCCCACGTCACTCAAAATTTCATAAGCTTCCGTCGGTACGTCGCGCCGACACCTGGTGACAGCCGAGTACTGACGGAAGTGTGAAAGAAGCCTTAATCTACATTTGATGCAAACTCTGCAACACCGAGCTGTATCATGCATTACATCTCTACACATTATAATCCATTATCACATCCTACATTATACTTTACCAGCATCACCTGTAACACTGCTATACACTATGGATTACAATAAACTATCAATACTTGGTGCCGACAGATGACATGGTGCCGTACACTGAGGGGAAGGCATCCAGGCTTTTATGGCAGCTATTTGTCAGCAATTTTGATGGTTGACATTTCTTGTAATAACTATTTGCCATTTTATGTTTTTGCTACTTTTAAAAAGTGGATGTCAACGTGCGAGTCAGGAGCCGACGTTACAACGTATAATTGGTGCAACCTGTGCGACCGCGACCCCAAATCAACATCAGGATGAGTTAAAAACTTGGGAAAGTGAACAAGGAACCGACTGTTCCCCATCAGTAACAGAGCTCTGGAAAATGTGGAATATAAGATACAATCCATAATGTACAAAGACTGCGAGAAAAACTCCGCACGACATGATGCTGAATAACTCTGGAGTTAATGTAGATTGTGAGAGTGATGATGATGATGTCTGTAAAGCGCTGCAGTATATGATGGCGCTATGTAAGCATAATAATCCCCCCTGAATTGTAAAGCGCTGCGGAATATGTCAGAACTATAGAAGTAAACAACATTTTTGCTCCAGAGTCCACCGGAGGAAGAGTCTCTTCTTAGTGAAGTTTACACACGTTTCAGCGGCCCATGAACCGGAGTCAGAAAATGTCAGAACATTTCTATCGTTCACCTCTTCCATGGCCACGTCTGTTCCTCTAGTCTTCATAACGTTTCAATTCACTGACCGAATTGATCGAAAAAAGTCAAAAATCCTCATGTTTTGAACAAGTTTATGCCATTTAATTAGACAAGCGAGCTTGCAACTCTTTTACAACTTTTAAACAAAGTAGCGAATTACAAATCTTTCTCAACCCTTTCCGTAGCTAACCATTCCCAATATTGAAAACAGTCCACAGTGGTGTAAAATTACAAATAAATGCTAATTTTTGTATTAAAAAAAATGGTGTGTGACAGTATTTTTGTCATTTTGATGCCAGAAAACTGACAATGAAGCCACAGGCCATTTAATTAATGAAAGTGTTCATCTTTTGTTGTTTCTCCTCAATTGCTTACACTGTATTAATATCTGGGAGGGACGAATCAAATCCCAAAACTGCAGTAATGACTGGAATGTAAACCGAAAGCGAAGTGAGAAAAAGGAGCCTCCTGCTTCTTCTGGATGGAGGACCTGTGCGGTGCCTCGATGGTGGGAAGATGCAGAATAAAGAACATTACATAAAACCTGCAGAAAACGAGGACAAGGCACAAAACCTTCCGTAGATCAGAATCGTTCTCAGTGCCCAATGTTTCTGCTAATGTAAAAATAGCGCTGGCCGCCCCGAAATGCCCAACGTAAAATGTAATTAAGTTTCTCATTAATACTCTCAGGATGAGCCGTCCGGCGCCGCAGCCTCATTAATCGTCTTTTGTGCCTTTCCCTCGTTCATTAGGTTTTAAATGATGAAAAAAAGCGGCTGTAAATATTAACATTTCTGTAAATGTCCTTCAGGAGCGGTGACCTCGCGAGCCAAGCGCCATTTATAAAGAGAAGCTGCTAATTACACAGCAATGAAGACTCACAGCCAAATCAGATTTAGTAAAAAGCCGGCGATACATAGTAAATAAAGTCTAAGGTTAATTACGTGACGATAATATTGTAAAAGGGCAGAGAAGCACAAAAACATGTGAGATCCTCCCAACACCCATGGAGGAGGCACTATGGACCCTACCAATGTGGGGACACCATGGCTGAAACTGGTCTAGGGACACCAGGGCTGGTACTGGTCTAGGAACACCAGGGCTGGTACTGGTTTAGGGACACCAGGGCTGGTACTGGTCTAGGAACACCAGGGCTGGTACTGGTCTAGGGACACCAGGGCTGGTACTGGTCTAGGAACACCATGGCTGGTACTGGTCTAGGGACACCAGGGCTGGTACTGGTCTAGGGACACCAGGGCTGGTACTGGTCTAGGAACACGATGGCTGGTACTGGTGTAGGAACACCAGGGCTGGTACTGGTCTAGGGACACCAGGGCTGGTACTGGTCTAGGAACACGATGGCTGGTACTGGTCTAGGGACACCAGGGCTGGTACTGGATTAGGGACACCAGAGCTTGTACTGGTCTAGGAACACCAGGACTGGTACTGGTCTAGGGACACCAGGGCTGGTACTGGTCTAGGGACACCAGGGCTGGTACTGGTCTAGGAACACGATGGCTGGTACTGGTCTAGGAACACCAGGGCTGGTACTGGATTAGGGACACCAGAGTTTGTACTGGTCTAGGAACACCAGGACTGGTACTGGTCTAGGGACACCAGGGCTGGTACTGGTTTAGGGACACCAGGGCTGGTATTGGTCTAGGGACACCAGGGCTGGTACAGGTCTAGGAACACCAGGCCTGGTACTGGTCTAGGGACACCATGGCTGGTACTGGTTTAGGGACACCAGGGCTGGTACTGGTCTAGGAACACCAGGGCTGGTACTGGTCTAGGAACACCATGGCTGGTACTGGTCTAGGCACACCAGGACTGGTACTGGTCTAGGGACACCATGGCTGGTACTGGTTTAGGGACACCAGGGCTGGTACTGGTCTAGGGACACCAGGGCTGGTACTGGTCAAGGAACACCAGGGCTGGTACTGGTCTAGGAACACCATGGCTGGTACTGGTCTAGGGACACCAGGGCTGGTACTGGTCTAGGGACACCAGGGCTGGTACTGGTCTAGGAACACGATGGCTGGTACTGGTGTAGGAACACCAGGGCTGGTACTGGTCTAGGGACACCAGGGCTGGTACTGGTCTAGGAACACGATGGCTGGTACTGGTCTAGGGACACCAGGGCTGGTACTGGATTAGGGACACCAGAGCTTGTACTGGTCTAGGAACACCAGGACTGGTACTGGTCTAGGGACACCAGGGCTGGTACTGGTCTAGGGACACCAGGGCTGGTACTGGTCTAGGAACACGATGGCTGGTACTGGTCTAGGAACACCAGGGCTGGTACTGGATTAGGGACACCAGAGTTTGTACTGGTCTAGGAACACCAGGACTGGTACTGGTCTAGGGACACCAGGGCTGGTACTGGTTTAGGGACACCAGGGCTGGTATTGGTCTAGGGACACCAGGGCTGGTACAGGTCTAGGAACACCAGGCCTGGTACTGGTCTAGGGACACCATGGCTGGTACTGGTTTAGGGACACCAGGGCTGGTACTGGTCTAGGAACACCAGGGCTGGTACTGGTCTAGGAACACCATGGCTGGTACTGGTCTAGGCACACCAGGACTGGTACTGGTCTAGGGACACCATGGCTGGTACTGGTTTAGGGACACCAGGGCTGGTACTGGTCTAGGGACACCAGGGCTGGTACTGGTCAAGGAACACCAGGGCTGGTACTGGTCTAGGGACACCAGGGCTGGTACTGGTCTAGGAACACCAGGGCTGGTACTGGTCTAGGAACACCAGGGCTGGTACTGGATTAGGGACACCAGAGCTTGTACTGGTCTAGGAACACCAGGACTGGTACTGGTCTAGGGACACCAGGGCTGGTACTGGTCTAGGGACACCATGGCTGGTACTGGTTTAGGGACACCAGGGCTGGTACTGGTCTAGGGACACCAGGGCTGGTACTGGTCTAGGAACACCAGGGCTGGTACTGGTCTAGGGACACCAGGGCTGGTACTGGTTTAGGGACACCATGGCTGGTACTGGTTTAGGGACACCAGGGCTGGTACTGGTCTAGGAACACCAGGGCTAGTACAGGTCTAGGAACACCAGGGCTGGTACTGGTCTATGGACACCATGGCTGGTACTGGTTTAGGGACACCAGGGCTGGTACTGGTCTAGGAACACCAGGGCTGGTACTGGTCTAGGAACACCATGGCTGGTACTGGTCTAGGCACACCAGGGCTGGTACTGGTCTAGGGACACCATGGCTGGTACTGGTTTAGGGACACCAGGGCTGGTACTGGTCTAGGAACACCAGGGCTGGTACTGGTCTAGGAACACCAGGGCTGGTACTGGTCTAGGAACACCAGGGCTGGTACTGGTCTAGGGACACCAGGGCTGGTACTCGTCTAGGGACACCAGGGCTGGTACTGGTCTAGGAACACCAGGGCTGGTACTGGTCTAGGGACACCAGGGCTGGTACAGGTCTAGGAACACCAGGGCTGGTACTGGTCTAGGGACACCAGGGCTGGTACAGGTCTAGGAACACCAGGGCTGGTACTGGTCTAGGGACACCAGGGCTGGTACTGGTCTAGGGACACCAGGGCTGGTACTGGTTTAGGGACACCAGGGCTGGTACTGGTCTAGGAACACCAGGGCTGGTACAGGTCTAGGAACACCAGGGCTGGTACTGGTCTAGGGACACCAGGGCTGGTACTGGTCTAGGGACACCAGGGCTGGTACCGGTTTAGGGACACCAGGGCTGGTACTGGTCTAGGAACAGCAGGGCTGGTACTGGTCTAGGGACACCATGGCTGGTACTGGTATAGGGACACCAGGACTGGTACTGGTCTAGGAACACCATGGCTGGTACTGGTCTAGGGACACCAGGGCTGGTACTGGTTTAGGGACACCAGGGCTCGTACTGGTCTAGGAACACCAGGGCTGGTACTGGTCTAGGAACACCAGGGCTGGTACTGGTCTAGGAACACCAGGGCTGGTACTGGTTTAGGGACACCAGAGCTTGTACTGGTCTAGGAACACCAGGGCTGGTACTGGTCTAGGGACGCTAGGGTTGGTGCTGTAGTAAAGACACTGTCGCTAAAACTGGTCATTAGACACCATGGCTGTTACTGTTCTAGAGACACTATAGCTGGAACTCTTCTTTGGGCATTATTACTGGTACTGTTCTGGGGACTCTATGACTTGTAATGTTCATTGGATACTATGATTAGGACTGTTCTTTGTATTCTATGACTGGTACTGTTCTTTGTATTCTATGACTGGTACTGTTCTTTGTATTCTATGACTGGTACTGTTCTTTGTATTCTATGAATGGTACTGTTCTTTGTATTCTATGACTGGTACTGTTCTTTGTATTCTATGACTGGTACTGTTCTTTGTATTCTATGAATGGTACTGTTCTTTGTATTCTATGACTGGTACTGTTCTTTGGACACAATAACTGGTACTGTTCTTTGGACTCTATGACTGGTACTGTTCTGGGATCTCTATGACAGGTGCTGTTTTAAGGACACTGTTTCTTGTACCATTTTAGGGCAGCTGTGGCCTATAATATTCATTGGCGGACACAGACAGGAGAGGCCCCTATGGGCCCAGTGCAGTCTAGTAGCTCCTCATAATGCACAATTCCTCCTGTTTTGGAGGTGATAGTGGCCCCTTCACATCTTGGGTCTCGGTGTTCTGCCCAGGTTGCACCAATGCTATGTCCGCCCCGGCTCAGTGAGGCTGGCACTATACTAGGGGAGTGCGAGTTGGCGTTGGCCTATGGGAGATGCCTCGTTGTGGGCGCCCTGTGGATGGCGCTGTTGTACCTGCACTATATGGAGCTGCTTTATGGGGACCGTGGTTGGCTGCACATTGAGCGTTGCGGCAGACAATGTATGGAATCCGGTGTGGTGCTTACATCAAACTTGTGGTCCTCTCTGGAAATGATGGGAGTAATAGTGGGGATATACAGATGTTAACCCTTCACATCCCCCATCATAGAGCAATGCTCAGGTTCTTCAGCAGCTGAGATCACACTCGTTCTTCCTCAGCGTCACATTCGATGTCACCAGGGAATCATTTCTCACCTGAGATCACAGTTTGCATTTTTGACAAAAGATGAGAGTTTTTTCTCCTCTTTTTGCTGTGAGTTTTTCTTCTTTCAGCGATCTTGAAAAGGTGTATTAAAATTTCAGCTGAAAAATAAAAAGTGCAGAGTAGGCGGAAAAATTCAAGTTCAGACGTGAAACAGATCCTCAGCCGTCCATCTAGTCTGTCAGGATGAAAGAGAAGCGTCTGGCGGTGGCAGCTCGTCAGGTGGAGGGGCGCTGGTTGTCATTTCACCACATCACAGACTGTGGCAGCGCCTGTGATTCCTGGCGGGGGAGGGGAAGCGTCTGGGGACCAGGTTCTCACTTTCTGATGGGAAAAGCTCAGGGAATTGATTCTGAAGCTCGACATAAACTTTATTGATCAACAGAAAGCTTCTAATTCGCAGAAGCTCAGCGCGGATCTGTGTAGCGCCAGAACCATTGGCCTTAATGAGCAGAAACTCCAGAGTTCTCAGCATTAATTGCAGGAGATTAATTAGTACAACTTCTTCCCGTCAGAGCCATTGACAATGAATGAGGCCGAGCATATACACGTCAGCTTTATTCAAGAACCCGGAGCTCCGATCTTGGCACTGGTCAATCCAGGCAGATAGGGGCCCCTGTGCAAGAACAATATATGGGCCCTTGGGAGCCCAATAGCTCATCATAATGCAATGCCTTGATTTGGAGGTGGTAGTGGCCCCCTGACCTCTTATGAGCCCTTGGATCTTGGGGTCACAGCAAATGAACCCCCAGCAATCAGAAAGTTGTTTTATTGGGAATAACCCTGTAACATTAATTATGGCATCACCATAGCGGCACAGTGTTACCATAACTGCGATGGGGGGGCCATGGTGGTCTCATCAGCTCGTTCTGGTAAGATTCATGGTGCAATGAGGGTCTGATTGTGCTCCGATACCTGGCTCTGTACTGTTGCCCAATAAACGGGTTTTACACTAAAGGAAAAACGGGCACAAGAGGCTAATGTCACGGCGGGAGCAGCCATCTTAGGGTATGTTTCCACGGTCAGGAAACGCTGCTTTTTTGACGCTGCGCAGAGCTGCAGCGTCAAAAAAGCAGCATCCAGATGTTCCAGCATAGTGGAGGGGATTGTATGAAATCCCGTCTCCACTCTGCGTGGAAACCCGCACGCGGCGGCCCTGCGACTACGGACATGCTGCGCGTCTTTTCAGATCGCAGCATGTCCGTACACCTTGCGGGGACGCAGCGTCCCCGCAAGGCATATCACAGGGCCCTATGGGAGCGAGCGATCATCCCGGATGTGAAGAGTTAACACATCCGGCATGATTGCGTCCCAGGAAGGGGGCGGGGCTAAGCGCCGAGCGGCTTCGCCGCTGCGGCGATACCGCCGCCCCTCCGGACCGTGGAGCCATACCCTTAGAGGAAAAGTATAATAGAAACATATGCACCACTTTTGCATTTATCACCCACTCCTGGTTTTGGCTTACAAATACTGATGGAAAATCCTGACCTAATCCTGATGCAATCCTGAACGTGGACACATACCCTAAGGGTATGACTCCATGGTCAGGATGGCCGGCGGTATCGCCGCAGCGGCGAAGCCGCTCGGCGCTAAGCCCCACCCCCTTAATGGGACGCGATCATGCCGGATGTGTTAACTCTTCACATCCGGGATGATCGCTCTGTCCCATAGGGCCCTGTGATATGCCTTGCGGGGACGCTGCGTCCCCGCAAGGTGTACGGGCATGCTGCGATCTGAAAAGACGCGCAGCATGTCCGGAGTCGCAGGGCCGCCGCGTGCGGGTTTCCACGCATAGTGGAGACGGGATTTCATCAAATCCCCTCCACTATGCTGGAACATCTGGACGCTGCTTGTTTGACGCTGCAGCGCTGCGCAGCGTCAAACAAGCAGCGTTTCCTGAACGTGGAAACATACCCTTAGGGTATGTGTCCACGTTCAGGAAACGCTGCGTTTTTGACGCAGCATTGAGCAGCATGCATAAAAAACGCAGCGTCCAGATGTTACAGCATAGTGGAGGGGATTTCATGAAATCCTGTCTCCACTATGCAGTAAAAGACGCATGCGGCACATCCGAGAAAACTCACATGCGGCGCGTCTTTTAAGAACGCAGCATGTCCTTACATTGCAGAAAAAACTCAAGGACAACGCAGGTGACCTGCCAGTGACCTCAGGTGCAGATTTTGTCAGGATTTTACCTGCATAAAATCCTGACCAAAGCCTGAAGCAATCCTGAACGTGGACACATACCCTAAGGGTATGTTTCCACGTTCAGGAAACGCTGCATTTTTGACGCTGCGTTTTTCTGCTGCGTCAAAAACGCAGCGTCCAGATGTTACAGCATAGTGGATGGGATTTCATGAAATCCCGACTCCACTATGCGTTTAAAAACGCATGCGTTTTTGCCGCGAAAACGCATGCGTTGTGCGTTTTTTCAAAACGCTGCATGTTGCTACTATGAGCAAAACACGCAGGTACACCACAGGTGACCTGCCAGTGACCTCAGGTGCAGTTTTGGTCAGGATTTTACTTGCATAAAATCCTGACCAAAGACTGATGCAATCCTGAACGTGGAGACATACCCTAAGGGTGAGTGTCCACGGTAAGTAAACGCTGCGTGATTGACGCTGCAGCGTCAAACACGCAGCGTCCAGATGTTCCAGCATAGTGGAGGGGATTTGTTGAAATCCCATGTCCACTATGCGTGGAAACCCGCACGCGGCGGCCCTGCGACTCCGGACATGCTGCGCGTCTTTTCAGATCGCAGCATGTCCGTACACCTTGCGGGGACGCAGCGTCCCCGCAAGGCATATCACAGGGCCCTATGGCGAGGGGTGCGATGATCCCGGATGTGTACTGTACACATCCGGCATCATCGCGTCCCAGAAAGGGGGCGGGGCTTAGCGCCGAGCGGCGATACCGCCGGCCATCCTGAGCGTGGACACGCAGCCTAAATGAGACAAATGTTTGCACGATACTGCCTACTGCAGCCAATCTGAGCATGTTACTCATCCTCCCCAGGTCCAGTGCTATGTCACTGCTCCGGTCTTTGTTGACATGCTGTAGTGGTGATAATACAGCTATTGTGCATGTGACACCATGATGAAGTATTATCACTGCACTAAGCCCATTGATTGGCTGCAGAGGTCATATCACTATAGCCATGATGTCAGCGCTGCAGCACATCAACAAAGATCAGGGACCTGGGTAGGGTAAGTAACACCACTTATTATTTTAACCTATCAGAAGCCAATTGGAAGGGAAATATTATGTCCGAAAAAACCATTAAAAATGAGATATTGGGGTGGTAAGATGCACTGACTGGCGGAAGCACAGGCAGCAGCTGAGGGTCCCTGCTCGGCACCAGACCCCCAACACTAATATCTGCACTATATTGGAATCTGAAGAGGAGAAACCACCCTGGCAATGTAACTAATCCTCATGTGTAAGCAAAGCTTTCATTTTGCAACGTTGTATCCGCAAAGTTTAATAAGGAGATACATCTGTTGTGGACGCGGCCATGGCACTAATCTGTAACATCTCCGGAGGACACGTATTAATGAAAGGATCGTTCTCGGACTTTTCTATAGGCTGCGATGGAAGCTGCTCCGAGATAACGATCTGGAGAAGAATAATGATCGGGGTCACAGATCATCTGATAGAAACTAAATTCAATTATAGATTTAGTATTGAAAGTCCGGAGTCCACGCCGCCGAAAATTATGTGAAATATAAAACAAAGCCAGAAAAGATAAAATGGTGCCATGTATATGCGGCTGATTGATTATCGCTACCTTATATCGTAGCATCGCACTAATGACCTTCACAGATTCTCAGAGGTTTCGCGTCTCTCCCCAGAAAGGTACGGGCGGCTCTGCCTCTCATAATCTCATTAGGACCGGGCTCCAAGTATCAATGAATGTGAAGTTAATGCTGAGAACCCCACAAGATAAAGGTATTGTCATTCTGAGACCTAACTAGGGATGCAGGAATTAGGGCCCAACAGATCACAGGTTGTGGCTGGTGCCCATTTATCCGTCTCCTGGGAAAAGGAAGTGTCTGATGAATGATACATTGTATCCACTGAGGAGGTTCTCACATGTGGCCACAGTCCTGCACTCTCTCTGTGGCCCATTCACATCTGCAGCCCAGGTGCTCTGTCCGGTCTAATTTTCCCTTTTTCTCTCCCACTGGTCCTCTCACGGGTCAAAATAATGGTAACCTGCAGGAAAAAGTCTCTGTCGCCCCCACTAATATGCAGCTGCCCCCACTAATGTGCAGCTGCCCCCACTAATATGCAGCTGCCCCCTCAGACTTTACTGTGTGACCCCTGGATGGTGCAGGTGCAGTCTGTGCCTCACACATCTGCAGATGTGCCTATAATAACCAATGACTCTATATAAAGCCGGGGACACCGCCCTGCACCTCCACCGCTAAAAGTGACTGCTGCAAAGATGGCTGAAGTGTAATAAAAGTCATCTGGAAAAAGCCTAATTTTCATTATATATCGGCTCATGGAGGAATTAGAGACAGATGCGCAGGTTTAGCTTTTCCTTCCGGAATAATATTATAAACCTCAGTTAATCACGTGTGGATATTGATTTTACACTCGGCTCATTTTGGATAAATATTTTAATTAAGTGCTGGGAAAAGAAAAAGCTCACAGACCTTAGAGATATGAAGGCACGTTCATTTATTGGCTCAGTTCACCTTTAAATTAATAAACTAATTAATTTGTACCCAAGTAATTATGAAAGAGGTCACTAATGAAATCCTGAGGGTCATTGTGTACATACATTGCATTACTTATCCTGTACTGGCAATGATTTACGGTACATCCTGCATTATACTCCAGAGCTGCACTCACTATTCTGCTGGTGCAGTCACTGTGTACATACATTGTCCACGGTCAGTAAACGCTGCTTGTTTGACGCTGCGCAGAGCTGCAGCGTCAAACACGCAACGTCCAGATGTTCCAGCATAGTGGAGGGGATTTTATGAAATCCCGTGTCCACTATGCGTGGAAACACGCATCCGACTTCCCTGCGACTCCGGACATGCTGCGCGTCTTTTCAGATCGCAGCATGTCCGTGCTACCTGCGGTGACGCTGCGTCGCCGCAAGTAATATCACAGGGCGCTATGCGAGGGGGCGATGATCCCAGATGTGTACAGTTAACACATCCGGCATCATCGCGTCCCAGAAAGGGGGCGGGGCTTAGCGCCGAGCGGCTTCGCCGCTCCAGCGATACCGCCGGCCATCCTGACCGTGGACACGTACCCTTATACTCCAGAGCTGCACTCACTATTATGCTGTTTGCGGTTACACAAGATTTTCCATATTTGTAACTCACTCAAAATTATGTAGAAAGCAAGGTTTTTAAACCCCACACTCTCTCTTGTTGAGATTATTTATGTTAGTAATTCCGCTTCAAAAAATTATTTTGGTTTCCTAATATAAATGTAAATCCACCAAAATATAGTGATAATGAGAATACTGCTGACCCTGTCCACTAATGATAATGAGGTGACTGCTGACCCTGCCCTCTAATGATGGTGAGATGACTGCTGATCCCGCCCTTTAATGGTAATGAGGTGACTGCTGACCCCACCCTGTAATGATAATGAGGTGACTGCTGACCCTGCCCTGTAATGATAATGAGGTGACTGCTGACCCCACCCTGTATTTATATTGATATGCCTACTGACTCCGCCCTGTAATGATGAGATGACTGCTGGGCCAGCTCTCTAATGATAACGAGATGACTGCTGACCCCACCCACTAATCATAATGATATGACTGCTGACTCTGACCTGTAATGATAATGAAATTACTGCTGCATCCGCCCTCTAATGCTAATGAGGTGACTGCTGATCCCACCCTGTAATGATAATTAGAGTACTGCTGAACCCACCCTGTAATGATAATGAAATTACTGCTGACCCCACCCTCTAATGATAATGAGATGACTGCTGACCCCATCCTGTAATGATGATGAGACTGCTGGCACCACCCTCTAATGATAATGATATGCCTACTGACTCTGCCATGCTCTCTAATGATAACAAGATGACTGCTGACCCCACCCTCTAATCATAATGATACGACTTTGACCTGTAATGATGATGAAATTACTGCTGTATCGCCCTCTAATGATAATGAAGCGACTGCTGACCTCACCTTGTAATGATAATTAGATTACTGCTGAGCCCATCCTATAATGATAATGAAATTACTGCTGACCCCACCATCTAATGATAATGAGATGACTGCTGACCCCACCCTTTAATGATAATGAGATGACTGCTGACCCTGCTCTCTAATAATGAGATGACTGCTGACCCTGCCTTCTGTGTATTGAGTTCTTCTGATGATTAATTTCCTGCTGATTCTGCCACATTTGCTGTTTCTCACAATTACCCAGAAATTTGAGTCTAAAGCTGAATTCAATGAAGTTTCCGTTCAATGATTTAAATTATACAAAAAATGAGAGCAAATTCTCCGCATTCCGTTCCATAATTGGACATTGTGGAGCCTGGTGAGGATTGGGCGCAGGTCGGCCGTCATTTGCACACCGCGCCTCTTGCTTCATTCAGGCTGGAATTCTCTCATGTAGAATTTGACTTTTACAGGAATGTAAATGAACTGGCGACATTTTCCTTTCTTTTCCCCTCTTTGCAGTCTTGTACGGTGCAGCAGAGAGGCTTGTCGTAATTATCTAGACCTCTCTCCCTGAAAAATAAGATGGCAGATTGGGGTCAGAGATAAGAATTCCTGCAGGCGGAATCATCTTCAGACGCGTTCACATTTCTGCTTCCCAGCAGGTTCTGCGCTGCCGATAGCGACAGAAATCTATTAGTATCTCTAAGAATGAAAACCAAATGCGGAGACGCCGGGTCACCGAGAAAACGATGTGAACAGCAGGAAAGTGGATCAGAAAATCAGAGACTTTACCCAACTTTTATTTACAGAGCAAAAAATGCAAAACGAGGAGTAAAAGCGAGACTTTCACAGCAACAGGAGAAAAAGGAAGCAAATCCTTCAGCGCCGACTCCTCGTCTGTGAGAAGGGAGGTCATTGCTTGTACATCATTCACAGTTCATATCTGAATGCTGCACTTATCTATACAGATCAGCTTTGTGCTCCACTCACATCCAGAGCTGCACTCAGAATTCAGCTCTTCACTCTTATCTCCCACCTGTTGGTTCTGATTCTGTATAGATCATGCTCTGCATATTGCAGGTAGACATCATGGTGCAGCCGTCAGGCTCAAGAGGCACCTGCCTATAGGCTCCTGTCACGTGGGGGTCAGGATATCGCAGCTGACATGCCGGAGTTACTGCTGGAGCCTCCTGTGAATTTATTGGTGATTATTGCTCCAGTTGTGGCCTCAGTTCACTTCTTATAAAAGTTTACTAATGGGAGTCCAAATACAAAGATAGAATGGCACCAGACTGATGTTTAAACAGTGGCGGGTTAACCGCAATATACTGAGAATTAAGAACTGCGGCGTTAGTGTGTTACACTCTATGGAGCTAACTTGCTCCGTTGCAAAGTCCGAGAAGAGGATTTTTTCAGAATCACTTGCGGCATGCAATCGTCAGCAGCTTAGGGAGGTGCTCACAATAGTAGTAATCCAAATCAAAGTATACGAAGAAAAGAACGTGGCACTCACCCAATTCTTGCTGCGAATCAGTGTCTTTTATTCAAAATGTACAGACATAAGCACGATGTGGAGAGGCGGCTGGTGAGAGTAACGGTGCAAGAGGAGGACAGAGGACGACGGCCGTTTCGCGCTTATGCGCTTCAACGGGTCCAGGTGCATTAGTTAAAAACGTCACATCCTATATAGGGAGCTAGACGGTTTGATACAAACAGGTGAAGTGATTAAAAACAACATTTGGCTGAACGCACCAAATTACATTGATAAGCATGCTAGAATATTCACATAACAATAGATATACTCTCCATAATATTTTACTTATTATTTTTTATAGAAAAATCGACATGTCAAGTTTATCATTCAGTCCAATAGCCCCCTGTGCATTAGTTTCTATAATCCACCTGGCTTCTCGTTTAAGGAGCAATCTGTTGCGATCACCTCCATTCGGTGGATTTTTAACAGTTTCTAGACCGGCAAAGCGCAAAACATTCGGATTCGCATGAACTGTATGAACAATGGGACCAATACGAATAGGGTTATCTAACAATCTAAAATGGCAAAAAAAAAAACTAATTGGTTAAAAAAACTGCAACCTACTGGTAACCACAAGTGTGGCAACTGTAGTTTTTGCCATTTTAGATTGTTAGATAACCCTGTTGTGATTTTGCTTTTTGCTCCCTCTAGTGGTCATTAGTGATTTGACTCTGAGCGTCTGTCTTTTTCTATATCCTCACCTGGGCCGTTAGTTCAGGGGCGTTGCTATATAAGCTCCCTGGACCTTCAGTTCAATGCCTGGCATCGTTGAAATCAGAGCTAATCTGTTGTGCTCTTGTCCTATGATCCGGGTTCCTGTATTTCAAGCTAAGTCTGCTTCTTTGCTTTTAGCTTTTGTTTTGTTTGGTATTTTTGTCCAGCTTGTTCCTATCTGTATCCTGACCTTTGCTGGAAGCTCTAGGGGGCTGGTGTTCTCCCCCCGGACCGTTAGACAGTTCGGGGGTTCTTGAATCTCCAGCGTGGATTTTTATAGGGTTTTTGTTGACCAGATAAGTTATCTTGCTATATTCTGCTATTAGTAAGCTGGCCTCTCTTTGCTGAACCTAGTTCATTTCTGTGTTTGTCATTTCCTCTTACCTCACCGTTATTATTTGTGGGGGGCTTGTATCTTGCTTTGGGGTCCCTTTCTCTGGAGGCAAGAGAGGTCTTTGTTTTCTTCTCCTAGGGGTAGTTAGATTCTCCGGCTGGCGCGTGTCATCTAGCGATCACCGTAGGCATGATCCCCGGCTACTTCTAGTGTTGGCGTTAGGAGTAGCTATTTGGTCAACCCAGTTACCACAGCCCTATGAGCTGGATTTTTGTATCTTGCAGACTTACACGTTCCTCTGTGACCCTGTCCACTGGGGTCATAACAGTATGCCAGGCCAGTATTAAATGTTTAATGCATTGCAGAAGTGGGATTATAAGAAAGAAAATTTTGAGTTTTTTTTTTTCCCTCTCTCATTTTTTTTTTCTTTTCCCCTTTACCTCAGAGTGGCTTAAGCTTGCTGCAGACATGAATGTCCAGACCTTGATTACAAGTGTGGACCAGCTTGCCGCTCGTGTGCAGGGTATACAAGATTATGTTACCAGAAATCCTAGGTCTGAACCCAAGATTCCGATTCCTGAACTGTTTTCAGGAGACCGATTTAAGTTTAGGAATTTCAGGAATAATTGTAAATTATTTTTGTCCCTGAAACCTTGTTCGTCTGGAGACTCTGCTCAACAAGTAAAAATTGTTATTTCATTCTTACGGGGTGACCCTCAAGATTGGGCTTTTTCGTTGGCGCCAGGAGATCCGGCATTGGCTGATATTGATGCGTTTTTTCTGGCGCTCGGTTTACTTTATGAGGAACCCAATCTTGAGATTCAGGCAGAGAAAGCCTTGCTGGCTATGTCTCAGGGGCAGGACGAGGCTGAGGTGTATTGCCAAAAATTTCGGAAATGGTCCGTGCTGACACATTGGAACGAGTGTGCACTGGCCGCTAATTTTAGAAATGGCCTTTCTGAGGCCATTAAGAATGTTATGGTGGGTTTTCCCATTCCCACGGGTCTGAATGATACCATGTCCCTGGCTATTCAAATTGACCGGCGGTTGCGGGAGCGCAAAACCGCAAATTCCCTCATGTTGTTGTCTGAACAGACACCTGATGTGATGCAATGTGATAGAAAAACCGCAAATTCCCTCATGTTGTTGTCTGAACAGACACCTGATTTGATGCAATGTGATAGAATCCTGACTAGAAATGAGAGGAAAATTCATAGACGCCGGAATGGCTTGTGCTACTACTGTGGTGATTCTACACATGTTATCTCAGCATGCTCTAAACGTATAGCTAAGGTTGTTAGTCCTGTCACCGTTGGTAATTTGCAACCTAAATTTATTCTGTCTGTAACTTTGATTTGCTCACTGTCGTCTTATCCTGTCATGGCGTTTGTAGATTCAGGTGCTGCCCTGAGTCTTATGGATCTGTCATTTGCTAAGCGCTGTGGTTTTACTCTTGAACCATTAGAAAATCCTATTCCTCTTAGGGGTATTGATGCTACACCATTGGCAGCAAATAAACCGCAGTATTGGACACAGGTTACCATGTGCATGACTCCTGAACACCGCGAGGTGATACGTTTCCTGGTTTTACATAAAATGCATGATTTGGTTGTTTTAGGGCTGCCATGGTTACAGACCCATAATCCAGTCCTGGACTGGAAGGCTATGTCAGTCTCAAGTTGGGGCTGTCGTGGTATTCATGGGGATTCCCTGCCTGTGTCTATTGCTTCTTCTACGCCTTCGGAAGTTCCGGAGTATTTGTCTGATTATCAGGATGTCTTCAGTGAGTCTGAGTCCAGTGCACTGCCTCCTCATAGGGACTGTGACTGTGCTATAGATTTGATTCCAGGCAGTAAATTTCCTAAGGGAAGACTGTTTAATCTGTCGATACCTGAACATACCGCGATGCGTTCATATATCAAGGAGTCTCTACAGAAAGGACATATTCGTCCGTCTTCTTCCCCTCTTGGTGCGGGATTCTTTTTTGTGGCTAAAAAGGACGGATCTTTGAGGCCTTGTATTGACTATCGGCTTTTAAATAAGATCACTGTCAAATTTCAGTATCCTTTGCCGCTGTTGTCAGACTTGTTTGCCCGGATTAAAGGTGCCAAGTGGTTCACCAAGATAGACCTTCGTGGTGCGTACAACCTTGTGCGCATTAAGCAAGGTGATGAATGGAAAACCGCATTCAATACGCCCGAAGGTCATTTTGAGTACTTGGTGATGCCTTTTGGGCTCTCTAATGCCCCTTCAGTTTTTCAGTCCTTTATGCATGACATTTTCCGGAACTATCTGGATAAATTTTTGATCGTTTATCTGGATGATATTCTGTTTTTTTCTGATAATTGGGACTCGCATGTGGAGCAGGTCAGGATGGTCTTTAAAATTTTGCGTGAAAATTCTTTGTTTGTCAAGGGCTCAAAGTGTCTTTTTGGTGTACAGAAGGTTCCCTTTTTGGGGTTCATTTTTTCCCCTTCTGCTGTGGAGATGGACCCAGTCAAGGTCCGAGCTATTCTTGATTGGACTCAGCCCTCGTCAGTTAAGAGTCTACAGAAGTTCTTGGGTTTCGCTAACTTCTACCGTCGTTTTATCGCTAACTTTTCTAGCATTGTGAAACCTTTGACGGATATGACCAAGAAGGGCTCCGATGTGGTTAATTGGGCTCCTGCTGTCGTGGAGGCTTTCCAGGAGTTGAAACGTCGGTTTACTTCGGCGCCTGTTTTGTGCCAGCCTGATGTCTCGCTTCCTTTTCAAGTTGAGGTGGATGCTTCAGAGATTGGAGCAGGGGCCGTTTTGTCGCAGAGAGGCCCTGGTTGCTCTGTTATGAGACCTTGCGCCTTTTTCTCTAGGAAGTTTTCGCCTGCGGAGCGAAATTATGATGTGGGCAATCGGGAGTTGTTGGCCATGAAATGGGCATTTGAGGAGTGGCGTCATTGGCTCGAGGGTGCTAAGCATCGTGTGGTGGTCTTGACTGATCACAAAAATCTGATGTATCTCGAGTCTGCTAAACGCCTGAATCCTAGACAGGCCCGCTGGTCATTGTTTTTCTCCCGTTTTGACTTTGTTGTCTCGTATTTACCAGGTTCAAAGAATGTGAAGGCCGATGCTCTTTCCAGGAGCTTTGTGCCTGATGCTCCTGGAGTCGCTGAACCTGTTGGTATTCTTAAGGATGGTATTATCTTGTCAGCTATTTCTCCAGATCTGCGACGTGTGTTGCAGAGATTTCAGGCTGATAGGCCTGATTCTTGTCCACCTGACAGACTGTTTGTGCCTGATAAGTGGACCAGCAGAGTCATTTCCGAGGTTCATTCCTCGGTGTTGGCAGGTCACCCAGGAATTTTTGGCACCAGAGATCTGGTGGCCAGATCCTTTTGGTGGCCTTCCTTGTCTAGGGATGTGCGGTCATTTGTACAGTCCTGTGGGACTTGTGCTCGAGCTAAGCCTTGCTGTTCTCGTGCCAGCGGGTTGCTCTTGCCCTTGCCTGTCCCTAAGAGACCTTGGACACATATCTCCATGGATTTCATTTCTGATCTTCCGGTGTCTCAGGGCATGTCTGTTATCTGGGTGATATGTGATCGCTTCTCCAAGATGGTCCATTTGGTTCCTTTGCCTAAGCTGCCTTCCTCTTCCGATCTGGTTCCTGTGTTTTTCCAGAACGTGGTTCGTTTGCACGGCATCCCTGAGAATATTGTGTCAGACAGAGGATCCCAGTTCGTTTCCAGATTCTGGCGATCCTTTTGTAGTAGGATGGGCATTGACTTGTCGTTTTCGTCTGCTTTCCATCCTCAGACTAATGGACAGACGGAGCGAACTAATCAGACTTTGGAGGCTTATTTGAGGTGTTTTGTCTCTGCTGATCAGGACGATTGGGTGACCTTCTTGCCGTTAGCTGAGTTTGCCCTTAATAATCGGGCTAGTTCCGCCACCTTGGTTTCGCCGTTTTTCTGCAACTCTGGTTTCCACCCTCGTTTTTCTTCGGGTCATGTGGAACCTTCTGACTGCCCTGGGGTGGATTCTGTGGTGGATAGGTTGCAGCGGATCTGGAATCTTGTGGTGGACAACTTGAAGTTGTCACAGGAGAGGGCTCAGCGCTTTGCCAACCGCCGCCGCGGTGTGGGTCCCCGACTACGTGTTGGGGATTTGGTGTGGCTTTCTTCCCGCTTTGTTCCTATGAAGGTTTCCTCTCCCAAATTTAAACCTCGTTTTATTGGTCCTTACAAGATATTGGAAATCCTTAATCCTGTATCCTTTCGCCTGGATCTTCCTGTGTCGTTTGCCATCCACAACGTGTTTCATAGGTCCTTGTTGCGGCGGTACGTTGTGCCTGTAGTTCCTTCTGCTGAGCCTCCTGCTCCGGTGTTGGTTGAGGGCGAGTTGGAGTACGTGGTGGAGAAGATCTTGGATTCTCGCCTCTCCAGGCGGAGGCTTCAGTACCTGGTCAAGTGGAAGGGCTATGGTCAGGAAGATAATTCCTGGGTGGTCGCCTCTGATGTTCATGCGGCCGATTTAGTTCGTGCCTTTCACGCCGCTCATCCTGATCGCCCTGGTGGTCGTGGTGAGGGTTCGGGGACCCCTCACTAAGGGGGGGGTACTGTTGTGATTTTGCTTTTTGCTCCCTCTAGTGGTCATTAGTAATTTGACTCTGAGCGTCTGTCTTTTTCTATATCCTCACCTGGGCCGTTAGTTCAGGGGCGTTGCTATATAAGCTCCCTGGACCTTCAGTTCAATGCCTGGCATCGTTGAAATCAGAGCTAATCTGTTGTGCTCTTGTCCTCTGATCCTGGTTCCTGTTTTCCTAGCTAAGTCTGCTTCTTTGCTTTTTGCTTTTGTTTTGTTTGGTATTTTTGTCCAGCTTGTTCCTATCTGTATCCTGACCTTTGCTGGAAGCTCTAGGGGGCTGGTGTTCTCCCCCCGGACCGTTAGACGGTTCGGGGGTTCTTGAATCTCCAGCGTGGATTTTTATAGGGTTTTTGTTGACCAGATAAGTTATCTTGCTATATTCTGCTATTAGTAAGCTGGCCTCTCTTTGCTGAACCTAGTTCATTTCTGTGTTTGTCATTTCCTCTTACCTCACCGTTATTATTTGTGGGGGGCTTGTATCTTGCTTTGGGGTCCCTTTCTCTGGAGGCAAGAGAGGTCTTTGTTTTCTTCTCCTAGGGGTAGTTAGATTCTCCGGCTGGCGCGAGTCATCTAGCGATCACCGTAGGCATGATCCCCGGCTACTTCTAGTGTTGGCGTTAGGAGTAGCTATTTGGTCAACCCAGTTACCACAGCCCTATGAGCTGGATTTTTGTATCTTGCAGACTTACACGTTCCTCTGAGACCCTGTCCACTGGGGTCATAACATAACCCTATTCGTATTGGTACCATTGTTCATACAGTCCGTCAGCTAATTACGTGCAGAACACAGTATGTGGTTTATATCATTATATGCCCCTGTCAATTTTTTTATATCGGCAAGACTATCCGCCCGATGTTCCATAGGTTCAGAGAACATTACAGTTCCATCACTTCGGGCAAAGGAAGTCATCGTTTTATAAAACATAATGCGAATCCGAATGTTTTGCTCTTTGCCGGTCTAGAAACTGTTAAAAATCCACCGAATGGAGGTGATCGCAACAGATTGCTCCTTAAAGGAGAAGCCAGGTGGATTATAGAAACTAATGCACAGGGGGCTATTGGACTGAATGATAAACTTGACATGTCGATTTTTCTATAAAAAATAATAAGTAAAATATTATGGAGAGTATATCTATTGTTATGTGAATATTCTAGCATGCTTATCAATGTAATTTGGTGCGTTCAGCTAGGATGTGACGTTTTTAACTAATGCACCTGGACCCGTTGAAGCGCATAAGCGCGAAACGGCCGTCGTCCTCTGTCCTCCTCTTGCACCGTTACTCTCACCAGCCGCCTCTCCACATCGTGCTTATGTCTGTACATTTTGAATAAAAGACACTGATTCGCAGCAAGAATTGGGTGAGTGCCACGTTCTTTTCTTCGTATACTTTGATTTGGATTACTAATGGGAGTAATGGTGAAAGATCCAACATGGCACCGACCTCTCAGACGTAACAGTATGAGGTGTCT
Organism: Ranitomeya variabilis; assembly: GCF_051348905.1. NCBI lineage: Eukaryota > Metazoa > Chordata > Amphibia > Anura > Dendrobatidae > Ranitomeya > Ranitomeya variabilis. The sequence goes on from NC_135238.1 coordinate 238,299,208, forward strand.
GGTGGAGGAAACAACTACATCTCCCAGCATGCAATGCAGTGCAGTGCAGCTTAATTCTGCTGATAGGGTTCATTTCTGACATCATATTGTTGAAGGATTTCAAGTGAAAGCCAGCAGAATTATGATTGCAGCTCTGGAAAAACTGCAGCTCCCAAAATGCCGTGTAGAAGAGAATAGATCCATTCTGCTGATCGATTTATGTCTGACAACACATTCCTCACAGATTGCAATGGCAGCCAACAGAATTGTGAATGCAGCTCTGGATGCGATTGGAGTATAACACAAGATAAGTAAAGCCTCCTGTCCTTAAAATTGTCGATTAAAGCTAATTTGGTTCAAGTCACCTGTGGCTGCAAAGTGAAGGAAGGTGGTATGTGGCAGCGTAAGGTTCCATGGGGCTGACCTTACATGGGGCTGCTGTCCGTACAGCCCCGCAGGGTGTGCCAGCGTCGCTTCTCTGGAGACAATGTAGCCTCCACTTCTTATTTATATGGATAAATGTAACATTTTATTCTTTTTTATAATGGGCTGCGCTCACCTTTATATTGGCTGATTGCCATTGTTACGGCCCTGACCCCCATCGCCCCCCGGTGACAGCGCAGAAGTGCGGCGCAATGTCTTTTACCATAAAACGAGATAATGGCTGGAAGGATAAAAGCGTTATGTGAACAGTTAAGTCGCTGTAAAGTCTCGGTTTTTATAACGTTTCCCGGGATGCCGGCTCCAGCGCCTTTTCTTCATTTTGTGGGATTTACATCGCACTATTAATGGCTTCATAGTAATAATAAGCGGTGACCCGGGCGCCGCTTCTCCTGGATAAATGTGTCGGCCATTTCAGCGCACATTTTACACGTCTCGTCAGGACGCGGCGACATTTACATTGTGGGAATTACTGCTAAGAAAATGTCAAACCGCAAATAAGAATTGTGAAATGTCCGCACCATGGATCCCTCCTCAGCCCGCAGACATTATTTCTGTCTGCTTGTTAATGTCCGCGCCTGAACTTTATAATCTACTGACCGAGAATAATGATGTGACCCCCGAAGAGCGGCAGCGGACGAGAAGACTCCAGATCCAGCACAACGGACGCGGGATCATGGATACACGTGGGGGATACAGAACTGCATTATTAGCCATTTCCTCATCTTATCTCTTCATTTGTAGGCAGAGGCGTAGCTAAGGGTTCAGCTCAGGGGGGGCGAACCATCTGAGTGGGCCCCTAACCCTTGATTACAACTATGGTGGCACACTTTAATCATGGGTATAGGGGGAACCTCAGCAGATGATCCTGCTGTAATCGAAAATGTATAATGGCCCCCACGTTGTATCTCCCTTGGATTCTGGTCTCTGTCCCTTTCTGTGGGCTGCAAATTGCAGAAAATAAAAACAACCAGTAAATGCGTATAGAGTCCATCATATGGGAATAGGTCCCTGAATGAATCCAGGTAACCCTAAAAGGAATACTCTTGTCTGGACAAGACCCTAAAGAGGGGAATGGAAAGAAAGAGGAAAGCAGAAGAAAGGGGGAGGTAAAATATCACACAATGAAAGAATAAAGTGCGCCCACCCGTATGTCATCTCTTCTTTTTTTCCCTTCTCCCCATTTGCGGGCCATGTTATTCAGACTGAGTATACATATGCAGCTAAAGGTGATTGTGATTATCTATACTCACCTACTGGCTGTTCCCATTTTTATTCTATTTGGCTTTTCATCATATATATTTATACTCAACTTTATGGGGATTTTTATTGTTTATATAAATAGCATTTTCATGTTTGTTACCTTGTATTTACTGATATGAGATGACACACACTGGACTGATAGGACCCTGACCCCAGCTACAGGACCACATTACAAGAGATAGAGAGAGAGATGCTGAGAGAGAGACTGAGAGACAGAAAGAGAGAAGACAGAGAGACAGAGAGAGCGAGACTGAGAGAGACAGAGAGCGATACCGAGACAAAGAGACAGAGAGACTGACAGAGAGACTGAGAGAGACAGAGAGAGACAGACAGAGAGCGAGACAGAGACTAACAGAGACAGAGAGAGAGACTGACACAGAGACTGAGATCGAGACTGAGAGAGCAAGACAGAGAGAGAGCGAGACTGAGACAAACTGAGAGAGAGTGAGACAGAGACTGAGAGAGAGAGAGACTGCCAGAGACTGAGAGAGACAGAGACTGAGAGAGACAGAGAGAGACTGACACAGAGACAGAGACTCAGAGAGAGACTGAGACAGAAAGACACAGAGAGCGAGACAGAGAGACAGAGAGAGCGAGACCTTGACTGAGAGAGACAGAGAGACTGAGAGAGACAGACAAAGACAGACTAAAGAGAGAGACTGACAGAGAGACAGAGATTGAGAGAGACAGAGAGACAGACAGAGAGAGAGAGAGACTGACAGAGACTGAGAGCGAGACAGAGAGAGAGCGAGACAGAGAGCGAGACAGAGAGAGAGCGAGATTGAGAGAGAGAGACTAAGACAGAGACAAACTGAGAGTGAGACAAAGACTGAGCCAGAGAGAGACTGACAGAGACTGAGAGAGAGACAGAGACTGAGAGACAAACAGAGAGAGAGCGAGACAAAGACTGAAACAGAGAGAGACTGCCAGAGAGTGACAGAGAGAGACTGACAGAGACAGAGACTGACAGAGAGACAGAGACTGAGAGAGTGATTGACCCTGAGAGACTGAGAGAGAGCGAGACAGAGAGTGAGCAAGACAGACAGAGAGAGCGAGAGAGAGCGAGACTGAGAGCGAGACAGAGTGAGCGAGATAGAGAGTGAGCGAGACAGACAGAGAGTGAGCGAGACAGAGAGAGACAGAGAGCGAGAGAGAGCGAGACTGAGAGCGAGACAGAGTGAGCGAGACAGAGAGAGACAGACTGACAGAGAGCGAGACAGACTGAGAGAGAGCGAGACAGAGAGCGAGACAGAGTAAGCGAGACAGAGAGTGAGCGAGACAGACAGAGAGTGAGAGAGAGCGAGACTGAGAGCGAGACAGAGTGAGCGAGATAAAGAGTGAGCGAGACAGAGAGAGACAGAGAGCGAGAGAGAGCGAGACTGAGAGCGAGACAGAGTGAGCGAGACAGAGAGCGAGACAGACTGACAGAGAGCGAGACAGACTGAGAGAGAGCGAGACAGAGAGCGAGACAGAGACAGAGAGCGAACGAGACAGAGACAGACAGAGAGAGCAAGACAGAGTGCGAGACAGAGAGAGAGCGAGACTGAGCGAGAGACAGAGAGCGAGACAGAGAGCAAGCGAGACAGAGAGCAAGCGAGACAGACAGCGAGATTGAGAGAGCGAGACAGAGAGAGAGACTGAGAGACTGACAGAGACAGAGAGCGAGGGAGACTGAGAGAGACTGACAGAGACAGAGCAAAACGGATGCAAGAAACCTCAGGGACATGTCAGGAGGGGACCAGTGTCCTGCCTCTTCCTCACTACACAGTGCAGTCACCTCCAGCCCCCTGCAGCCTGAGCTCCTACGTCGTCCTATCTCCTGTCCTGCTCCTCTGTGCAGGGCTCAGGGAGGGAAGAAGCAGCGTCCTGAAGTCTCTTCAGCAGACACCACACAGCCGGCAATGTGTGCATCTGCAGTATGCTCTGCTGGAGGCAGCAGGTACAGTGCCGGCACCCAGCGTCCCCGGGTACATGCTCCTCTACAGAACAGAACGCAGCAGAGCAGGGAGATTCTGTCCCTGCTCTACCGCAGAGCTCAACTATATTGGCGTGCAAGTAGGCTAATACAGTTAAGGGTAGCGTAGCTCCAGGTGGGCCCCCTCTGAGCTCCGGGCCCGGGGTGACCGCACCCTCTGCCCCCCTGGTAGCTACGCTACTGTTTGTAGGAGCCATCGATATAACAAGCTCAGACGCGACCGGTGGAAATTCTGATTCCCCGAAAGGCGTCAGTGACGTAATGTAGACGCTCCTGACTTTTGGATATGGGATGGACCCCACTCCTTCTTAAAACCACCATAACTACTGTAAACCTAGGTACTAAAATAAATACACAAAACACATTATTTTGGTTGTCAAAATGGACACAGCTTTTATTCAAATCACAGGATTAAATAATCACAGTAGGAGTCAGGTGGAGTGCTAGTACATTGGGATTCACAAGTACTGCGATATCCCCAGCTGTCTGACATACAGCACCAGGACAGACAGCCATAAAGGGGCGGCACGTACTGGCTTGCCATTCAAGCAGAGCCAGTAAACTTTCAGGGCACCAATGACCCTATTATCCTCACTCCTGTGCTTAACCACTGTGCCCGCCGCTGATTGATGTTACCATTACAACGTCCTTGAGGCTGGCCACCAAAGCCGAGCCTGCTCACCACCATGAGGTTTTACATCCTCTATTAGTTAAAATGAGTCCACCTTAACTTGTCTGCAACTTCCACCTGACTCCTAAACCGCAAAGCCATGATGGGTTATAAATTCCAAGTCTCATTTGACACTTTTTTTTTTTTTTTAAATAATTAAATCATTTTTGTAAACTTAAAAACTAGACGTCCCTGCAAAAGCATTAATGGGACTAAACTCGGCAAACCCCCGACTCACAAGAGTCATCCTACAGCGCTCAGGAGAGGAAAAAAACCCCTGTGGAGGAAACCTCCAGGGAACCATGGCTTAAGGATTGCCCTTCGCTTGGGCTTAGAAGGTTACCGCAAATAATAACTCCTTATAGCCAATATACAATTGAACATGGTACAAGATATACAATGACAAATTCAAAAATACAATAAAACATTTATCATTATACAAGCAATAATTAAAAAGTTTAAGGACAAAGATTATAAACAGGGCGGGAGGGCGGGTAATGTTTCCTCCTGTCCATCCTGTGAGAGAGAGAGGGAGAGCCAGAGTTGCCTCCCCTATATAAGCCCCACCCTCCTCACAGTAATACACCAGGCACAAACATCTAAACTTCCTCTTAAAGCAACAACACTCTTGTTTAAAATCTACACCACAATACAAACAAAAGCTGCAGGAGTTCTCGGTCCACCCATCCCCAAGTCATGTCCACCTCCATGTAGTCTCCGGTGGTTTCTTTATGGCAGCTGGTATTCTGCAGCTGGAATAACCGTAACGGCCGTCGAACGTTCCAAGTGCACGATCATCAACTTGTAACCAGAGTGAATTTTGTAATATATCATGTCAGACAATCGCTTAGAGTGCAATTCCCGAAAATGACCTTGTGATAGTGGCTCGGCACCAGAACTTTGCTTTAACCCCTGATGAAGTTCATTCTTGTCATTTCCCTTGCAGCTAAAATAGGACAAATAAACGTCATTTTCTGATTCTGTGAACGACTGTGCATTGGACACTTCATTTCGTTTATGGGTTTTTTATATGTTTTTCCTATAAATATCAGGGCAGAAAATGCAATTTATTAAAACTCAATTACTTATTTTTAAAGAGATTGACCAGGACTTAGAATAGATTATCAATATCAAATTGGTGGGGGCCCGACACCTGATACTGATCAGTTGTGCATAGCTGCAGCCGGATGTACACAATGTACAGAGCCGGACCCTCACAGTTCCTTACTCTGTGTAGTGGTCATTTTCTGTTCTGCAGCTCAGCTCCTTCTGAAATGAATGTGGCCCGAGCTGCAGTAATGATAATGATAACGGCCACTACATGGTGCATGGAGCTGCGCTGTTCCATCTCTGTACATTATGTACATCTAGCCACAGCGGGAACTTCATACAAGTGATCAGCAGAAGTGTCGAGCATTAGACCCCCACCCATATGATATTGGATCACCTAGACAACCCCTTTAACATCAGGATGCTGCAGTGTAAAGAATAGTGCACCAGAGTCAAGAATAGTTGACCAGTTTAAAAAATACTGAACCAGTGCAAAAAATAGTGCACCCGTATAAAAAATACTGCATCAGTGTAAAAAATAGTGCACCCGTATAAAAAAAAATAGTGCACCAGTGTAAAAAATAGTGCACCCATGTAAAAAATAGTGCACCAGTGTAAAAAATATTGCACCAGTGTAAAGAATACTGCATCAGTGTAAAGGGTAGTGCACCAGTGTAAAGAATAGTGCACCAGTATAAAGAATAGTACACCAATATAAAGAATAGTTCACCAGTATGAAGAATTGTACACCTGTGTAAAGAATAGTGTATCAGTATAAAGAATAGTGCACCAGTGTAAAGAATAGTGCACCAGTATAAAGAATAGTACACCTGTGGTAAGAATAGTGCATTAGTGTAAATAGTGCACCAGTATAAAAAATACCACACCAGTATAAAGAATAGTGCACCAGTATAAAGAATAGTGCACCAGTATAAAGAATAGTGGACCAGTGTAAAGAATAGTGCACCAGTATAAAGAATAGTACACCAGTGTAAAGAATAGTGCAGCAGTATAAAGAATAGTGCACCAGAATAAAAAATAGCGCACCAATAAAGAATAGTGCACCAGTATAAAGAATAGTGCACCAGTATAAATAAATAGTGCAGCAGTGTA